>NW_022631092.1:1361639-2109626 GCF_010015895.1 Lontra canadensis
CCTCGCCCGCCAGGCTCTCCGCCCGCCGCCCGCGCCCGGCCCCGGCGCCCCGGCCCGCCGCCCGCGCTTCATGGCTGCGCACGAGTGGGACTGGTTCCAACGCGAGGAGCTCATAGGGCAGATCAGCGACATCCGCGTCCAGAACCTGCAAGGTAAGGCGCCCCAGCACCCCCCACCACCACCACCAACCACGGGGAGGGACGCCCGGTCGGGTGGCCCCGGGAGCCCCGGCGCCGCTCCCGCCCGGGACAGCGCCGCCCGGCGCCACCTCCTGGCCCCGCCTGACCCCGCTCGGGGCGCCCGCTGGCGGGGAGGGGGCAGAGACGGCCGCCCCCCGCCCCCCCAGGCCCCCACGGGGCCGCCCGGCCAGATTCGCGGTCGCCCAGGGGGTGGGGCGGCACACGTGCGTGTGTGTGTCGGGGGTCCCGCTTTCTTTGGCGGGGGTCGTCACGACTCCCCTGCAGCCGCTGCTGCGAGTTTGGCCAAGTTTGAACGTGTGGGCTCTTGGGGGCCGTGGCCCAGGTCAGGGAGGGAGGAGAAAGTGCGACTGCGTTTGTGTGCGCGCGCGCGTGAGCTTGCACACCTCCCAAGTGCCTCTGAGGCTACGGGAATGGACCGGGGGGCGGCGCCTGAGGGGGTGGGCTGGGGACCCGGGCCGGGGGCGCGGATCCGGGGGCCGGGCGGGCTCAGCTCCCGGCCAGCCTCTTGCGGCAGGGAGCGGCCCAGCCGCGGGCTCCAGTGGGGAGGGGGCGAGAGGCCCCGCCCGCCGGACGCGGGACGCTGGGACCAGCGGCTACCTCGACAAGGTGAAAAGAGAAACTCGGGAGGCCCGCGCGTCCGAGCGGGGCTGGGGGTGGCTCCCGCCACACGCGAAGTGTATTAACCTTTCAAGAGTTTATTCATGGTGGAAACTCGGAAAGCACACTATTTAAAGGGAAAAAGTTACCCCAAACCACCGTCTAACCCACGCACCCACCCGCCCACCCAAAGAAAGATGCTGTTCGCGGAGGTGTATTTCTAGCCCCTTTTCATCCGTGGGCTTTGCAGAACGAGACAGAGTTCCACTTCCGGCCTCGCAGGCACAGAGACCTGGCTGGGCAGGGAAGTTTCTAAGTTTTCTGGGCAGACTTGGGTTCCCAGAGATTCCAAGGTTGGGGGCGCTGCAGAGAGAGTTGGGAGCCCTGGACAGAGAGAGGATGGGGCGGTGGGTGCCCCCCTACCGGGTACCTGCCTTTACTGCCCGAGGTGGCCTGGGGGGTGGGGAGGGTGGGGATGGCCAGGCAGTCAAATTTAAACATTGCACCTGAAAGAATGTTTCCTGGGAGTCGTGTGGACCTGCTCCACCCCTAGGCTATGCAAGGACAGGGCAAGGAAAGGTGAGCTCACGTGGGGTGGGGGAAGCCCAGTGCAGTGTCCACTGGAAATGGAGTTTGCTCTGGGCTCCCCCACCCTTCTGGCTGTGATTTGTGTGAGAGGAGGAGGATCAGGCTGGAGATGTTGCAAATGATCCCTTCTGATAACAAGCCTGGTGTCTGGATCCTGTTGTCCCAGAACTGACATCCTATTTGGGGGTGGGAATTAGCATTTCTTGCTGAGATGGCATGTGGTTTGGGCGGTCGTGCTGTGTGTGTGTGTGTGTGCATGCATGCACGTGTGTGTGTGTGTGTGTGTTAGGCAATCAGTAGGTGTTTAATAAACGCATGCTAACCAATTTTTAATGCAGCAGCTCCCTGCATTCCTCAAAGCCCTGCTCCCAGCATAAAGGGGATTGACTTTCATGCGGGAATGCTCAGCAGTGCAAGTAGTTACACCTGGAACTCTGAAAGAGGGCTTCACTCCATGGGGCGATTTGAGATGGGTCCTGAAGTTTGGGTAGGAGGTCCCTGAATGGGTTCTCCCCTCAGCTCCCAGTGAGCAAACTGTCCTTCCCCTTTAGGCAATGTCAGGTACAATGTGAGCATCCGTGGGCTTTGCCGTTGAAAAAGATAAGCTTTTAGATTTGTGTCTATATTATGCGTACATCTTCTGTGTGGTTATATATGTGTAGAAAATGTGCCTTGCTCTCCGGTGCTGGGCCAATAAAGTTCTACCCATGGATATCCCAGGTAGTCACCGTCCATATCAAGATGTAAATGATTTCCAGTGCCCTGGATGGATGCCTCGTCTCCCTTCCCGGGCAGTGACTCCCTCCCCTGTCCCCCCCTCCCCCCCGCCCACGCAGCTACTGTTCTGGGCTTTATCACTATAACTTTGCCTGTAGAACTTCGTATAAAATGGAAGACTACGATACACCCTCTTTTGCACAGACTTGCTTTGCTCTGTACTTGATCCGTGTTCTTGCCTGTGTTTTTTAAGAGCTTTTGTAGACTGCTTTGTTAAAGCATAATTTCCATACCGTAAAATTCACTTGCCTTAAGTTTACAATGCAGTAATGTTTAGCAACTCGACAGAATGGGGGAACCTCCCAAAAATCCAGGTTTAGAACATTTTCACCCCTCGAAAAAGCTCCCCGGTTGTGGGCACATATGCATGTCTCAGCCCTGGGCTCAGGCGACACGTGGCTCCTGTTCCTTCTGTCCGATGGGTGCATCCCTCTTTGTGGGGCTGCTCATCGGTGGGGGGACATTGCGTTGTTTGCAGGTTGGCATTATTGTGAAGCGGTTTGTCCTGGGGGGGGAGGTGTTTGCATGGTAGAAGTGCCTGTCGTGGCTTTGCTGATGTCAGGGGCAGGAATCCACCTTCTGTCCCTTTCTCCTTGGGCTTCCCCATCTTTGGACTGGATGCTTCGTGGAGATCTTCTCTCCCCATCTCCGTGGTCCTCAGAAAGCCCCAGCCAAAGGGCCAAATCCAGAAGGCTCTGCTTGGCCGTGCTTTGAGCATCTGCCCAGACCAGCTGGCCAGTGTCACTGGGCCTGGACATGTGTGGATGGCCAGCTCTGCTGGCCGCAGGCAGGGTGGGGGACCTTGTCATCTGAACTCTGCGTGGGTGGTAGGCAAGGGAAGCAGGGAGAGTCCAGGCAGATGGGCTGTGTTTTGAATAAAGCTGTGTGCTTGCTTAGAGCACAGGTAGCCCGCAGTTGTCGTGGTGATGGGAGGCCGGGTACCATGGGATTTCATGAATCTGTAATCCTAGGGACGGAGGATGCCCAGCCTCCATCTGCAGGTGGTGGCTGCTGTTCTGGGCAGGCATCCTGTTCTTTTCACAAGGCTTTGACTCTTGTGGTCCTGGGACCAGGGGCTTGCCCCACAATCTTAGGCTGGAGGACACTGCGTTTCAGGGAAGAATGGCTCAGTAGTATACCTGTATGTTTACATCTTTCTCCGTATCTGTATTTCAAATTTGACTTGGAGGTCTGTTGACCTCCTCTCATTTGCCCCTTGAAGCCTTTGTCCATGGCCCTGAACTGTGGGGTTCTGGAGTTCGAGCAGATATGACTGCGATGTCACCCGATCACCCCCCCCGTGGACCACTGGAATGAAGACTTCTGGGCCTGTCTTTGGAGAGCCGGGTGAGCCCGGCAGAAAGCATGGTCTCTCCCGAGAGGCCTGTCCCTGAGCTTGCTGTCGCTGCCGCAGGAGCCGATGAAGTCCTCGTGGATTCGTTCGACTCTGATGGCTCCTAAAAGGGCGCTCTGGTGGAGAGCACGGGTGTCCCTCTGGGCCCAGGCTGCCTCTGCCACCCTCACGGGGACTCCTTCAGGGTGGCCCAGGCAGTTGACCTTTCCAGAGAGGAGAGAGCAGAGCCGTGCCCCACCCCCCTGCCCGGTGGTCCCACTTCCCTGGAGCTTTGTGGGGTAGCCCTGAGGTCTGAGGTGGTCGGTGGACTGTCTGTGCCTTAGTTCTTGGCCTGGCTGTGCGTGGCCAGCGCTAAGGTGCTTTTACTGCAACGAGGCTGCTTTGGCTGTTCCCTGCCCACCCCCTCCCCTCCCCTGTCCCTCCACCCCTCCCCCCATCCCCCTTTGACTTGGCCTCAGGGTCCTGCCAAGTGCTCCAGGTCTGACTGTCAGTCCAAGGTTGGGTGGGTTGTTGGGAGTTTGGAAGACACTCCTGTTCAGGTCGGAAGCCTCCACCATCCTCAGAATTCCCTGGACTTTTCCTGTTCTGTTGGGCAAATGTGTGCAAAGCGTATAGCAGTGTGCGGACAACAAGGAATGTCACTGGTCCTTGTTCCTGCCGTTAAAGCAGCACAAAGCCAGGCTGGGCCTCCAGTGTCCTGCTTCTGGCTGTCTGGTGCCTTGTTCCTTCTGATGCTGTGAACCTTGACCTCACTGCTTTAGAGCGGTTTGGCCAAGCCCTGGTCCCCAGAGCGGGGGTGGGGGTGGGGGTGGCTGGAGTTTGGTGAGCCCAGGCCTGCTGCTGCTCTGGCGGTGGGGCCGGGGGGAGCGTTCGCCTCTGCCAGCTGGTCCCTGCTGGCTGGTCGTCCCCGAGCTGTGTCCCCACTCCTGCCTCAGTGTCTCCCTCAGTCAGATGGGCTGGGAAGCCGTACTGCCCAGGGTTGACAAACAGGACTGCGGTTTGGGGCCCTTGGAACTGAGGTGGTGCCGGGCACGGTGCTAGCTGCCTCCTTAAGGTTTCCCACAGGCCTTTGAGGCGGGGTGCTTGTTTCGGATGGGACTTGCCCACAGTCATGGGCTTCTAAGTGGAGCTGGGTTGTGAACCCAGGACCCACTGAGCCCACGAATCCTGTCACACTAGCTCCATGAGTCAAGTATGATGGGTGCCCAAGGGAGGAGCTGGTGGCCTCAGGGCTGGGAGCTGGGCAGGCCTTGCAGAGGAGGGGCGTTGGGGTCCGGCCTTGGGGGCTAAGCAGAAACGTGATGGTGTGAAATCCCCATTTCACAGTTCACAGCGTCAGTAAAAGGATAGTCAGGAGAGCCTGAAGGCAGGCTCTGGGCAGGACAGTGCCTGTGTGGTTAAAAAGATCAGCCATTGCCATGTTCTCTGCCCCCTTCTCTGATTGCGTTGGCTCGGGTCCAGGAGCCGGCCTTCCCGTGCTCGCCTGGACTCTGTGGTCACGTCTTTATGGCTCAGGGCCTTGCGTCACTTCTTCCCATCCACCACTTAGCCACCCTGCACGTGCCCCTCCCAAGCTCCTCGGTGGGTCTCCATGACCAACCTGCAGGCTGAGGCAGCCCCTGAGTCCACCCCAGGATGATAGCATCATGGTTCACGGACGTCACGTTGTGAAAAATGCTGGGCCGCACTGGCTTATGGGATCAAGGCCAAGCCCCTTGGTCTGGCGTGCGAGGTCCTCTGTGGTCATGTTTGAGATGCCAACCAGCCTCCCCTCCCACAGCTCCCTACCGGCTCCCAGCCCCTCACACCCTCCCCTCCTGGCTCTTATCCCCCTACCTGGAGACCTCCTGTGCAAACAGCAGACAGATCAGGGATGCCACCGTGGTCAAAGTTACCGTGCAGCAAGGAGGAACCATTCCTGCTTCTACCTCACCCAGCTCCTGGAGAGCACAGCAAATGTGCTGGAAGTTTCTGTGTGAAAACAAAGAAAATCAAGTGCAGAGGTTTCCAGGCCTCTAAGAACTGCTACCTATAAAGTCCCAGCCCAGGTCTGTGTGCTTGGTTCTAAAGGATTAAGTGCTCATGGAGAACATTTTTTCCAGGCTCCCTGCTGGAGTCAGGCCACAGGCTTTGAGTTAACGCTGAATTTTGCCTCCCTCAAAGACCATGTTCCAGTCCCGGCTCTAACCCTCACTTGGGGTGTGGATTCTTCTCCAGGGGACTTTCTGGGTGGAGCATTTTGTGCAGCTGGGGAAGCCATAGCCAGGACCTGGAGGTTGACACCCTGAGCCCGAGTCCTGGCTTTGTCACTAACTTGCTATGGGATCCTGGGAAATCTCTTCCCCTGGCCGTGTCTCAGTTTCCTCACTGCAAAACAAGATGGCTGATCTCCCGGACTCAAATGGGCCCCCTGGAAGGTGGTGTGAGGAGTGGCATGGCCTGGACAGAGCATGTCCCCGTAAAGGCACCTGAGTTCCAGTCCTTGGCACGCTTGGGCGGCCAGCATGCAACAGCGGGGCTCCCTCCTGGATTCTTTTCAGTGTTAAGTGCTAGACAGTCACCTCACTGAGGGTCCCCTGTAGAAAAGGTTGCAGTCGATAAGCTCGTTATAGAAGTAGAACGCAGTATACGGGGTGCGTTTTTGCTCTGTTCCCGGCTGACCAGTTACAGCTTCTATGAAGAGCCCAGGGCAGGTCTGGGACGCCTGCTCCAAACCCGCTGGGCACAGTTGGAGGTTCCCCGGGTGGGTGGAGTGACCCGTCCACAGTCAGGGCGAATGAGGGGATCCTGCCGTCACCCATGTCACATTTATGCTGAGGACCGAGAGCGTTCAGGGACCAGGTGGGATGGAAGTCCATACCGAGGGGGCCCCCCAGTCAGTTGGCGGCAGAGCTAGGAAGAGGTGTGATCACAGGGTTACTTACTAGCGGTCCCGGCTCCTGCTTGGCCTTGACTCCAGCGGAGCAGCCCAGAGCCGCCGGCCGCCGAGCCTCATGGGACAGGCAGAACTTCTGACAACACGGAGGGCTCCAGGGAGGCGGCCCTTAGCCGAAGAGGCCCAGATTGCAGTAAGTGCCCTCCCTGACCTGTGGAACACTCTGGCATTTAATTTTTGCCTAGAACAGCTGAGGCCCAGGGCACAGTCCTCCCGCCTGACCAGCCAGAGGTCTCGCCCGCCCTGCTCCAGAGGGGAAGCGAGAAAAATAAAGTAATTGTCTTTTTAGTGATTGAACCATTAAAAATGAACTCCCTGTTCCCATAGAAACCTTCTCTGATTTCTCCCACCCCCTCCCTGTGTGTCCTTTTTTTTTTTTTTCTTTTTACCCAGTGGTAGATTATGTCAGTCACAGAAGGAATTAGAAGCAGCATCAAAAATCACAAGTGTGGGTTTAAAGACTCCTTGTGGGTTTTTTCCCCTCAGAGGCCTGTCTCCTGGCCTTTCATCAGTTGTTTTCTATCAGAGGGGGGCCAGGGTTGGGGGCAGGTGGCAAACTCTGGTTTGCAGGCTGAATCTCGCCCACTGCCCGTTTTTGTGAATAAAGTTTTATTGGAACACAGCTGTGCTCATTTGTTTGCCTGTTGTCCATGGCTGCTTCTGCCCTCCAAGGACAGTTGAGGCATCGTGACAAGGAAGTACCCCCAAAACTGGAAATATTTACTGTTTGGTTATTTACTCTATGGGATGTGGGAATCCAGAGGGCTTTCTGTGGGCTGGCAGGGGCCTCGAACCCAGACTCGGCACTTGACCAGTGGGAGATGCCCTGATGACCACAGCGGACGATGGTTGTTCCATGTGTAACAGGCCCAGCCTTGTTTCTAGAAGGTTGATCATGCCCGCCGAGGAGGGTTCCGGCCCTGCCTTACAAAACCACATGCCCTCTGTGAGCCCGGCCATTCAGGCAAGCCGCAGTCCCGGGATTGCTGGAATCCTGAAATCCTGGGAGCTGGCGTGTCCCCAGGACACAGAGGAGGTGGATATCATGAGGCTACGAGGAAGCACACTAGGACTGAGGGTGCTTGGTGGGTGCTGCAGGGGGGAGGGGAGGTCCAATCCAACCTGAAGGGTGGGGGTCCTGGGAGGACGGGGAAAAGTCTGTAATTGCACATCTGTATCTTGTGTGCAACCAGGGAGTAGGGGAGTGTATGGTGGTGGGTGAGGTGGGGGCTCTTGGGGAGAACTGTGGCCATGGTTGGGGTGCGGGGCATATAGGGAAATGGGCCCCAGAAGTAGCCTGTGCCCCTGACAATTCCCTTTTCATCTTGCCCTTCTGGAGCCCTGTGATCCACCGTATGGGCGATTAGAGCCCAAGTCCCCCAAACGAGGACGGGGATAAGCCTGGGAGGATCTGGGGAATCTGCAGAAAGCCCTAGAGTCACTTGTCCGGTCTTGCAGAACTGGAGGTCTCACTGGAAGGACCTTTAGGGCTCCGATGATGTCATGCCCCACTCCTGCCTCCCTCTCCTGGGGGGCTCTCCACACAGGCAGGAACCTTGGCGATATTTATATCCCTCTCCTCTTTTAAACTATTTTCAATCCTCTATGGTATGACATACTTAAAAAGCAGGGTTCTGAGGCCTTCTAGCTGGGAACTGGGACGGGGGGTGGGGAGGGGGCACGGCGATGACCTGCCAGTTTGCTGGTGCTGTAGCTTAGCCCGCCCTGGGCATCCCCCACTCGTCCTCCCTCCCGTCCCGCGTCGGTCCTGGGCCCGAAGTGGCTCTCCCCTCTCACTTTTCCGTGCTTGCCTGCTTTTACCAACAGCACCTCTGATCCCGTTTCATCCCTGCAGTCCCGGAGATCTTTCTGTGTCTTGGTAGAAGATGCTCTTGGCCTGCAGGAAGAAGCGGTGCTATGTGCTCTGGGTCTCCCTCACTTCTCCTGCCCTTCCTGGAATGAGCCAGCCCCAGCTGCACCCGCCCTTGACCCTGTACATGACTCCTGCAGAGAAGGACCATGACCCGGCTTAGAGCAGCCTCCCTGAACCCTGCCTGCACCCACCTGGGTGGAAATCACGGCCGCCGCCTCTGGGCCCCTGCCTCTGGGCCCCCGGGGGCCCCCCATGACTAGGTCCCTGAGAAGGGTGCATGTATCTTTCCTCTGCGAGCACTTCCTGGGGACCAGGTCTTCAGAACTGTCCACCTCGTTGTGTTATGTTATTTCGCTTGGCAGAGGAACTTCACAGATGTGGTTACTTGAAAGATGTTGAGATGGGATAATCCTGGATTACCCAGCTGGGTCCCATTAATCTCAAGCATCCTTAGGGAGGGAGGAGGCTCAGAGAGAGAGAGGAGAGGTGACAGGGGAAGCCGATTAGGGTCATAGCGATGCCGATGCTAGAAGGGGCCGTGAGGGGGAGAGTGCAGACAGCTTCTGGACGCTGGAGAAGAGAAGGAGATGGCTTCTCCCCCAAGCATCTCCAGAAGGAGCACAGTCCTGCCGATAACTTCAATTTTAGCCCATCAATCCCATCTCCAAAGGTAATAAATTTATGTTGTTTCAAGCCACTAAGTATCCAGTAACTTGTCATAGCAACAATCGGAAACTGGCACACAAATGAATTACAGCTGGCTGTCAAGCCCGGTGGACACCCAGGTGGTGGCATGGAGCCCGAGCCGGGAGCACAGAGACCGGGGCTCTGGCCACAGGGCTGCCGCCACTTGGCTGAGGCTACCTGGCAGAGGGCAGGAGAGCAGGGTTCGAGGGGACAGGAGAGGGTGCTGGCCTGGGCTTGCAGGAATTCCAGCCAGGAATCCACAGGCATGGTGTGATCTGAGATACACACAGGGCTGTGAATGACCCTGGGGACAATGACATGAAGATCGATCTCTGCTCTGGCGCCTGGATGGTATGGATGGCTGGGGCATGAAGAGGGTGACATCACAGCGGCCTCTAGGTACCCACCCGTGCTGGGATCCAACACCTTCTGGCAACTGTGACACCTCCCTTCTAAGCCTCGTGTTCTTTAGGGTTGAGCTACATGAACCCTGGAAATGCTGTTACCCAAGAGCGGGTCCAGTCCCGGTGCTTTGAAACAGTCGTCTACTTCACATGAAACGTTGAAGTCTATTTAGAAAACAAGAGAACATCCGTAGGGTATTGGCTTGTGGGCAGTTGTGATTTGTTGGTACCGTTCAAAGTCCAAGGCTAGACATACAAGTTATAGGGAACTTAAGTTCCCAGAGAATGAAAGAAAAGTCCTCATCAAGCCTCATGGTTGGAGCATGATTGAAGGCCGCCATATTGTATTCTACCATTTTACCCATTTTCCCTTTCCTTCTTAGTTGAAGGGCACTCCCCTGCCCCCCACCAACTTAAAGTTGTTCTTCTCTGTGGTATTAAGTATGAAACCAGTAGTAATCACTGATAATGACACTTTCTTTTTTTCTGTTTCTACTTATTTTTATAAAACAAGGATGAAATGCAATCAGATGTTCCAGTAATTTCTGAAATATGGTACCATGAAGAAGGCTGTATAGCTAAAGGTCTCCTCTGTGCTGTGGCTCAGCCCCTTCCTTGTCAGATGTCTTCATGAAGACCTGACTTGAATAACAGAGGATAATTTTGTGTGTTGTTGTTATAAAGTGTGTCATATTGAGTACAGGTTGTGTAAAAATCAACTAAATCAAGGATTGTCTTCGTTGGTTATAGGACATTGATGTTGTGATTATGGGGAATATGGCGGGGGGCTGGCCACTTGCTAGATACTGTATATGTCTTCCAAACAGCCCCCATAATGGGCATTATTATCTGTCCCCAAAACACTAAGGCTGAGCAACAATGCCAAGCTACTGAGCTAACAAGTCATAGAACCAGGAATCAGAAGTTTAAGTCTGGGAGGTTGGAATAAGTTGGGGGATGGGGTATGAAGAGGGAGCACTGATGGGATTTTGGTTTGGGGTAGAGGAGAGACTTGGTGAATGCTGGCTCCAGGCCCAGTTGGCTATGGAGGGCGCAGTTGACTTGGAACCCTAGAAGAGAGCTGGACCAGGCTGAAGGATGTTGGGCAAGAAGTTAGCCCGCCTTGGGTACTGAGCCTTATCTGAGGGGACTCAGCAACTCAGCTGTTTGTGGTCATGTACCTACCAGGTTCTTCACACTGACAAAATCAAGTCTAAATTCCTGACTGATGACCCCCAACTAGTGATTCCCAAGGGCAGAGTTAAGAAGATTAGAGACAAGGATCCCATCTTAAGAGCTTGACAATATGAAATCTCTGTAACCTTGAATTATGGCAGAACCAGAGGCAGCCATGGGAAACCATCCTGTCCTCCCCATTGTGGGTTGTGATAAGGGCGGTGTCAGATTATAAAGCACGGTCACCTTCACTCTATCATTTAATTCTACTGTAACCTGTGAGATTAGTGTTCTGTTCCCTCTACAGATGCAGACACTGGGGCCCAGAGGAGGTCAATGTGGCATCTGAGACTTCCCGTGGCCCTCCAGTCCCACCAGCAGTTGCTGGGAGCTAGCCTGTACAAGGGATTCACTTTCCTTTCATGTACACAAGGGACTGTATGGAACTCTCCCTTGGAGAGTTGGTCTGGCTTTTGAGCTTGACTCTGATCTAAAACAAAACAAAAAGTGATACCTTTCCAATCAAAGCTTGAGAGCCTTGGGCCCCAGTGGCAGGGTGTTGGCAAGCCTGGACGATGGCCTGTCAAGTTCCCAGAATTGCTGTGGGCAAGTGCCACGAAATGGTATGTGCTGGTGGGGGGTGGAGGATGTGGAGGACAAGGTGCCATGATGCCATAGGACTGATGATGGGCGAGCAGAGGAGGTGGCCAGGAATCATTCAAGAGTTGCCCTTGATAGACTGTGTTTGCCCTGGATGGGCACTGCTGTACTGGGATTTGTTATTAGTGACAGCTTGTTGATGGCCTGGCTTGCCCTGATGAACCAGAAGGCTCACTGGGTTGGGCACTGGGGCCCATGCTGGCCACCCCTGTGTCCCAGGGCCTAGCTTCCTGTTCTAGGCTCTGCGTGCATTTAGAGTTTATCTGTTGGATATGTGAATGTGGACGCGAATGTAGATTCCAGGATCTGGCAGAGCTGGGATTTTAATGTTAGTCTCCTTTCTGTGGACTAGTTGTACATATCTGAACCTTACATCTTTTTGGTGAAAATCCCACCTCTCTTCTCTTGGTTGTTAAAACATTCTCTTCTCTTGGTTGTTAAAACATTCAGTGGTATCACATACCTTCAGCATGTTTCCCTATACCTCGCCTTTTCTAAATCATATGTAACTATAGTTTTCCAAGGTTTGAATGAAAAACAGTGTCTTGATATTTGGTTCAGGGCTCTGATTTACAACTTGGAAGGTAAGGCTATTGCTCTCCTCTTTACCTCTTCTAACTGCAGATCTTTCCTGTCCTTCCAACTGCCTGATATGTTTTCATCATACTTTTGGAAGATTAGTAGTTGAGGTTAACATCATTAGGCCGGCACTATTCAGAGCTGAGTCATCTAGTTACTTATGATCACTGTTCCTTTCCTGTTCTACTTTTTGGTTTCCTTGGAGTTAGAATTGTCCATTGTTATTGGCATATGTGCTTATTAATTCATCCCTAAACTCTATTGGTGTTCTGGATATCCCCGCAACTTGTTTGGTTGCATCAGATAAACTCTCTCAGTTTCCTCTTCTTGAGCACATCAGGGTCCTTTGATCTACTCCAATCTGGACTCATTACCCTCCATACCTGGGGCCTGGCTGTCACCTGGGCCCTCTATCACCATCACCTGGGCCCACCCCCACCTCTTTCCTGGGTTTGATCTCTCATTTCCTGTCTTCCTCTTCTGGTTTAGTCTCTTAAATACAAGGGCACATCCTTCCTGAGAAAGTGTGCCTGAGGGGCCAACTTTCTGAGAACTTGCCCATGGAAAAATGAATTTATTCTTTTCTGACTCTTGATTGCTAGTTTAGCTGGGTATCAAATTCAAGGTTGGAAATCACTTTCCTCTGGAAGTGGAGGCTTGCTCCATTGTTTGTTTTTTTTTTTATAAGATTTTTAAAATTTATTTATTAATTTGTCAGAGAGAGCGAGAGAGAGCAAGTGAGCACACAAGTGGGCAGAGTGGCAGGCGGAGGTGGAGAGAGAAGCAGGCTCCCTGCCGAGCAAGGAGCCCGATGCGAAACTCAATCCCAGGACCCTGGGATCATGACCCAAGCTGAAGGCAGCTGCTTAACCGACTGAGGCGTCCAGCTCCATTGTCTTCTAGCTCCCAGCATGGCAGTTGAGAAGTGTGAAGCCATTCTTGATCCTTTATGTGACCGGCTTTGTTCTCTCTTGAACCTTATGGGATCCTCTTTCTGTCCCCAGTGCCCTGAGACTTCAGGGTGGCCTGCCTGGGTGCTGGTCTCTCCATGCTGATCACTTAGTGAGACATTTCCCTCTGGAACTGTGGCCGCCTGTTCTGGGAAATTTTCTTGTTTTTTGTTGTTGTTGTTAATCGTGATTTCTGCTCATGGTTTTCTCTAATCTTCTAGAACTCCTTTTATTTTGGATATTGGTCCTTCTGGACTAATCCTTTAATTTTCGATTTTCCATCCCCACTGCTTTTTGCTCTACTTTCTGGGAGATTTCATCAGTTTTATATTCTGCATTTTAATCTTCCACATTTTTAATTTACAAGAGCAATTTGTTATTCTTTGAAGAAGCCTTTATTTCAGGCTTGCAGTACCTTCTCCTACACACTGGGAATATTAACTGTGGACAGTGAGCGCCCAGGGGGTGCTTTGAAGGGCAGCATCTGAGAGCACAGAGCCAAATGATCTGGTTCGAATCCCAGCTCTGCCACCCACTTGCTTTGTGAGCTTGAGCAAGTTTCTCAATGTCATTATTCCTCCAACACCTCCTTTTCAAAATGAAAGTAATAATAATGTGGTCTGCCTCAGGATGCCAAAGGGTACAGAGCTGTTGGGGGTGCTGTGTGTCTGTTATATCTGCCGTCCTCCTTGTTTATGTAGGTTGGTTGGGTCTGGAGCTTTCATGATAGAGCCTTCTTTGTTTTGCTGGCTCATAGTCTTTGATTGTTTTCTCATATTAAGAGTTGGGGACTGAAAAGTGTTCTGTGAGCTTTGAGCACGGGCTGGCGGTTGGGGGGGCACTTCTTGGCGGGGAGTCTTTCTGATGGGCACCCTGCTGGGTTGTGTCACAGGGAACCCCGTGTCCCTGAATCCTCCTGGCTGATCAGATTGAGAGAGGCTTACAGTCTTCTGTCTGGAGGGTACAGGCCAGGGTGCTGGGGGTGAGGGGCAGGGGTCTGGGAGCTGGAGGAAGAAAGGGAGCTAGGGGCGAGGAGCTCCTCGGCATCCAGTGTGTAGAAATCACTTACTGTGCCACGTTTCAGCCCAATTCACACCCAGGTCTTCTGTTTTATCCTCTTTAGAGAATAGACTCGTGGTCTATTCTCTAAAGAATAGACCATCACCTGCGAGTAGACATGCGGGAGGGGATATAGGGACTCATCTTACTGTGTTTTCCCACCCCAACCCCATGTCCACAGATACCTGTCACCAGTAATTCCTGAGAACCTTTGAGACTTCTGGATCGTAAATTTGGCTGTTTTTGCCCTTCCTCACCGCCACATTAAGGTGTGGATTTCTTGCAATGCTAATCAGTTACCACAGGTCTGTCTTCTCTCCACCCTTTGGGATCTTGCTACTGTCCTCCCTCCTCCTGTTCTCTCCATCCTTGTGGATTTATATTCTAAATACATAGCGCATATCCCAGAAAGACCCCTTTGCCCTAGGTTTTAGTAGGATTTCAAGATGGACTGAAATCAGAAGCTTGTGCTGAGTAGAAGCCCAACTCCTGTTCGGCAGGAAATCACTCCCTCACCTCTCCCAGTGTCTCCCAGCAGCTGGGGAGGAAGCTGGCGACAGCGGCGTCCACCCCAGCCCTGAAGGTTTGAGGTGTGAGGACACTTGCTTGCCTGTGTTCCCTTCCATTTTGACTGTTTATCAGAAGCTGCTGCCTGGTCCTGGTTACCAGGGGGAGATCAGGAACATTGCAGATGCGTTTGGTCACCCCTGCTGGCTGTTTTTCCAGGCACACGCTCTGGTTACCTGGAGTTTCGAGGCATGGGGATCAGGGATCCAGGCAAGGGTGCAGCTCTAGGAGCAGAGGGACCTTCTCTAACAAACTTGCCCCTGACGTCCTCCCAGGTCTCAAATCCCCAGCCAGCAGCCTAAAGGCTCCTCTCGGCTGGGCTGCAGCCTGTGCCGCCCACGGGGTACACTGGCTCCCAGGAGAAAAAAACCAAGGAGGGAAGGAACGGGTTGTTTGGTTGCTACATTGTTTGATGTTGGAGCCCTGCCTGCTTTTATAAAACATGGCAAGCCCAAAGCCACAGGCTACCTGGGGGAGAATTGGCTGGTGCCAAGCTTTGAAAGTTAAGCTATTCTTCATGGCAAGATGAAAGATTATCCTGCCTGATCCTCTATCAGACACTGGCAGGCCGACTGTACTTGATCTTCTCGATTTTTGAGTGGGTTGGATTACCCAGGAGGAGGAGCCCGTGGAAGAACCTTGGAGATACCCAGGAAAGGCAGAATCAATACATGACCCCGCAGGCTCCCTGAAATGATGCTTTTTTATCCTGCAGCCCTGATCGAGTCAACAGAGTTGATGAATAAGAACAAAACCAGAGAAAGGAGAGCCTGCCTGATCTCCAGTGGGAAGAGGTGTTTGAGGCCAGGTGTGAACTTGAATTTTAGCCCCTTCGCTTTGTGGCTGTGGAACGTTAGCCCAGTTATAGGTCCCTATGGAATTTTGATCTTCTCTATCTGTAATGTGGCTTAAATAATAGTAATGCCCTCCCAAGGTTGTTTGGAGGACTCCGTGAAGTCATGAATGCCCAGTGCCCAGCGCTCTTCAGGACCTTTGAAATAAATGTTTCTTTCTTTAAAAGAAGATTTTTGTTTTGTTTTGTTTTTTTGGTATGGTGATAGAGATTTTGATAGGGGTCCAACTGAACCATAGGAATGGATCGATTGCTTAGTCCATATTTCAAGGTCAGATTCAGTGTCTATCCTTGGGATGATGTTGTGAAGACCACAGGGCAGTAGCTGACACTAAGTGAGTAGTGTAGTCGGAGGCCTGGCGTCCTTTGGGGATAGGAGGGATGATGGGGGGTGAGCCATCCAGCAAGATGGAGGTAGCAGCTCCTTGTGTTGACAGAGGATCTAGGATGGTAGGAGGAGACGAGCCGGGATGACCTTTGCGGTGAGTGAGGAAGTTGGTGTGAGCCAAGGTGCAGAGGCCAGAATGAGCTGGAGTGTTCAGAAGGTGAGTGGTCCAGCCTGGGTCAGAAAGGGGCCTAGAGTGGGGCAGTGTCTGTGGGTGCTCATTAATAACCAAGTGACCTTTTGGACTCATTTCTTCCCCTGCCAGCGTTTGACCCTGGAGACACGGCCTAGGCTGGCTTGTGGCCCTCTTTCCTCGGTGAGTGAGTAGTGGGTGGGGGGGGGTGCTGTTGGTTTTCGGAGCAGGATGGTCTTCCTGGGATGAGATGTCCCCAATGTTGCAGGTGGTTTAGCATCCTTGAGTGAGCCCACAAAATGCTAATCAGGTGACAATCAAAATCTCCCTCCACGTTTCTCCCCGGGAGTGGTAACCACCCATTTGAGACTAATAGGGTACCGTGGATGCAGATGAAGGGGGAGCCCGTGCTTCTCCAGAGCTGTCTCCACTTACATACGCAGAAGTGTCATCACTACATGTGCCCCTCACTCAAAAGACTCTTTGATCTGAAGCTCCAGCTCCAAGGCTCTTGGAGAATCAGTCGTTGTTGTAATAGGCATTCTGTGAATCGTGTCCATTATAACCAAGTGCGCTCCAGCTGTTGGAAGAATCCAGCAGAGTGAGGTGATAACGTGTGACCTTTCAGATTATTCCATGGAAAATCACTTACTGCGTCAGGAGAAGCTGTAATTTTTACTTCTGTGTTCTAAAATATTGCTTGTTTTCTCTCCGTGTCAGAACAGGCAGAGCCCCTCTGGCTCCTGAGTTAACTTCATGCGAGGACAATGTGCAGTGGGTAGTACGAGCGTCTGCTCAACAACCCTGCCAGGCTCCGGGGAGAGACAGGCCTGTCTGTGTCCTGTGGCCGGGACTCCATCCCCGTGGTCCCATCGGGACATTAACGATGACCATGATGGGGAGCTATTATGAGTGTCTCCCAAGGGAGCCCTGCATAGGTGCCATGAAGGACTTGTGGATGAGGTTACATTTTCAGTTGAAATGAGAAGTGGAATTAGCCAGACGGAAGAGGGTGAGGAACATTCCATGCCGAGGGGTCAACTCAGCCAGGGGCTGCAGTGGGCAGGAGCATGGCTCAAAGACACAGCGCTACCGACTGGGGCCTCCAGAGATTGCCGTGGGGGCCGTGTTGGATCCTGGGCACTGTTGTGCAGATCCCTGGAGCCCTGCCCTGGGTGAAGATGGGCATGTCTTTGGAGTTGGAGGTAGAGCCTCTGGATTTTTTCCATGCAACGAAGCTGGTGGGGCTTTGGGCCATTATCAGGGGGATCACAAGGTCTGTGAGTCACTTCCTTTCAAATAGGCTCAGCTCTGAAGACCTGCTCCCCACCACTGAGAGTGCACTGCGTGGCTTTGGGTCACAGAGCTGGGGTGGCTTTTGTCTTACTCCTATGTGTGCCCTGAGGGTCTACTGTCCTGGGGGCGTGTCCTCTCCTGTCCCCATGTCATCTCATTTCCTCTTCCTGCTCTTGTCCCACCTGTCCCAGGCTAGGCAAATCTGCTCTGTTCAAGCACCATTTCTCTGTGTTGGGGAGGATGACAGTGTAGATGGTGATGGTGACACAGTCACCGTGTATGTCACCATTATGTCCTTATATTGACTACCTATTGTGTGTCAGGAACTCTGGTGGATATTTTATATTTAACTCTCCAGAAACTGTATGAGTAGGGAAGGGGCTCATTTTGTTATATAGGATATTAAGGCTCAGAGAGGTCCAGTTCAAAGTTCATGGTCACACAGCTGGTTAGAGTTGTAGGCTCAGAATTTGGCTTTAGATTTTCTTGCTCCCAAAGCTGTGCTTTTTCCACCTAAGCCACACCAGGTCCCCCACTGAAGTTGAGTTTACAATGTGGTTTACAAGCCTGTGGCTCTGGCCTCTTTGAGTCCCCCGTGTAGACCTCTGAGTCTGCAGTGAACACTGAGCGCCTCTGTGGTCACCACCACTGATCTGAGGCTCCTGGGGACTTGGGTCTTGTCCACGTTGAGACAGGCTAGGAGTGGGAGGGATGCACCACGTTTGAAGACCCGCTAGGAGAAAAGGATGTAAAACATCTCAATAGTGGTCTTGAAATATTGCTTCCATGTCGAAATGAAAATACTCTGCTTGTAATTGGTTAAATAAAGTATGCTGTTAAGGTGAATTTCACCCGCGTCGCCTGACCTTCTGCAATATGGCGACTAGAAATTTGCAACATAACCCGCGTGGCTCACATTATATTTTGACTCAGCAGAACTTCGGCGAGACTGTGGTTTCTGAGGACCTTTCAGTGGTTCCTTCTGCAGACTCGGTGTCTGCCTTTCTCCTCTTCCTGTCCAATGTCCTTGACCCCCAAACCCCCTTCTGAATTACTTGCCCCATGCGTGTCCCCGAGACCGTCCCGGAGGACTCCTCTCCTGCCTGACCTCTGACCCCATCATAGGACGTGCTGCTCCAGTGTCCCTTGCCACCCTGGACAAGTCATTCTGGCTGTTCTGAGTCTCACATGGCTTGTCTATAGAATGGAAATGACTTGCCCTCTTTGTGGGGCCGTTCAGATACGAGGATATCCGTCAGGCCCCCGCACCTGTTAGGGGCCTTCCATAGCCGACCCGTGTCACCCCCATGACAGACAGGAGGTGAGGGAATGCTGCAGAGGCCGGTGAGATGCCCCCGCAGCAGGGCACACAAGGTGGTGCCGGCCCGTCCTGCGGCTTGGAGGCCTAGCTGACGTTGCGCACCCGGCACGGGGAAATCAGAGTCCGCCCTCTGAACAGATGGGTCAAGTGCCCACCTGTAATCCTGTCTCCCGTGCCCTTAGATCCCTCACTGGTCAGTCTGTCCCCTCACGTGGGCTCAGATTGAGAGACCCTGGGGTCAAGGATTTAAAACAGTGATTCATGGTGCTGGTGGGGCCATCCTGGCTGGTGGCAGTGACAAGGGGACAGGGGTAGAACAGAGTGCAGGGCAGCAGCGAGGGAAGGCTCACCCACCCTTAGACTGTGTTCTGTCTGGACACAGAGCCCTCGTAGGCCACAACAGCCGCGGATTCCAGGGCGAGTCTCCTGACCTCCCTGGTCTGTTTCCTCGTCTGTACTTGGAGGAAGCCAGGGCCCGCCTTATGATAAGGCCCAGGAAGCCCTTGGCACTGCTGGGCGCTGTGGTGTGCAGAGGTGTCCCCCGGGGTCCTCATCTGTAGCAGTTGCTGGTTTTGTTTTCACGTGGTTATACAAGTGCTACAAGCACATTTTGCCCCCCCACCCCCGCACACTTCTGTGTTGCCCCTCGTATGTTTCTTGCGATCCTAGTTACCCACTTGTATCTGTTACCCCTTTGAGGCCTGCTTTGGGCTTTTCCACGTTGCGTCTCACCCACTGCCACCTTCCGTGCTGCTGGGGAGCCTCTCTGACACCCCGAGCTGGGTGAAGCCGCCCCCCCGCCGCGCCCATCTGCTCTTGGCACCGTGTCTCAGCTCTTGTCACTTCGTTGTCACACTGCCGTGACTTGTGACCGGAGCCCTTTGCCGGGAGGGTCCAGTCTGAGCCGGCCCAGCAGTGCCCACAGAGTGGATGTGCCATGCCCCACTGAGCAGCCCGACTAGAATTTCCTTAACCAGCTCCCTCCTGAGACAGGCACCCCGGCTTTCCAAGTAGAGCACCGCCGTGAGCGTCTCGCTCTGGACAGCCATCTTGACCTTGGGGTGGTACTTTCTCAGGCTAGATGGGTTCCCTGAAAAATGACCAGGGCAAACATTCTCTGAGTCCCGATTAACATTCGTGGTGAGTTTTAAACTTGGGGCTGCTCCTTCTTTTTGGGAGTGGGGTTCCGGGTTCCCTTCAAACTCCCTTCACTGGACACTTAGGCAGGAAAAACTAGTTGTGAAGCTGATTCTAATGGGAGCAAGTGCGAGCCAGGAATTAAGATGGAATGGAACAGTCTGACCGAATCTTGGGCTCCCCTCAGCCCCTCCCCAGTGGGCACAGGCTGAGGGGAGGTGATTTCGGGTGGTCCCTGGAAAGCCGGGCATGAAAGCCACTTCCCCAGGGTGGCCCGTGTGGACAGAGCCTCATAGACCAGCTCTCCCGGGAAGGGGGCTGTCCGGAGGGGAGACGGCCAGCGAGGGCCAGGCGGTGCCGTGGGGTGAGGACGATCACAGTACAGAGCCTGGGGCCTGGGCTGAACCTGTCCTACTCCTTGAAGCAATTCCCTGGGGAGCCCCTGGAAGGAGGTGTCTGCTTCGTGCCCTGGAGAGCAGTGGTTCCCAAACTGGAGGTCCCTTGTCCTCAGCGCAGGGTGATTTTGCCCCCGGGAGACCTCTGACAAGGTCTGGAGACATTTCTGGTTGTCACAGCTGTGAGGATGCTCCTGGTCTCTGGTGGGGGGAGCCCAGGGATGCTGTCGACATCCTACAGTGCACAGGACGGCCGCCAGCAGAGAGTGACCCAGCCCAGAACGTGCATCCCGCCGAGGCTGAGGAACCCTGCCAAGGGCCCATTGGGATTGCCTGAAGGGCTGGCTGAACCCCAGCTGTCCGGCCCCACCCCACTAGGTCTGACTGGGGGCCGAGAATTTGCATGTCTAGCCAGTCCCCAGGTGCTACTGGTCCCTGGAGACGGATCGACAACCCCCGGGCACATTCACCCGCTCTGCTCCTGGCTAAGGCTATTTTCAGTGCTTGTGAGAGCTCACCAGGGGCCTTGTGAACAGATTACCTGCACGTCACGACTATCCTGAGAGAGGGCTACTTTTGTCTACCTCCCCATTTTCCAGAGGAAGAAACTGAGGCTTGTAAAATGTGATTCACGCTAAGTACCTGCACGCATCATTCCCCGGTGGAGCGGTGAGCTCTCCCTCTGAAGGGCCCAGGCCAGCCCAGCGGCGGCCTCCCGGCCCAGCAGCTGCTGGGAGATGAGGTCGGTGTGCTCCTCCCCCTTTCCCCTTCCCAGTCCAAGTTCTGTTCCTTAGCTTCACGGGGTGGGGGGCGGTTAGGACCCCCGGGCTTTGGTCCCCTGTCCTAGAGAAGAGTGGCGAGGGGAGGCTGCCCAGCACCAGCTTTGGGGACCTGTCTCCTGCCCAGAAGTGGATGGGCAGGACCTCAGAACTCAGGGTGGGGGCGCTAAGCCCCCTGTGCCCCTTCCTGCCCCTGGGACTTGGTGTGGGAGCTGAGGCCTGATGGGCCTGCGGAGGACAGGGGGAGACCCAGGACTATGGGATGGCCACACTGGGTGTTGGACCCCAACACTCGCGAAGCCGGGCCTTGAATCTTGGCTCTTCCTGTGACTTTGCACAAGACACTTTTTCACGAGAAATGGGGGAGATTCTCCTACCCCATTCAGAACTGTGGTGTGGATTAGCTGATGCCCACCATGTGTGTAACGCAGACCTCACGCACAGCACCCTTCCAGAACCAGCAGCCTTCCGTCCTAGGCTGCCGAGGAGCCACCAGACCCTGACTGGCCTCCCAGTCTCCCATCTCCTCCGCTGAGAAGCAGGTTTAAACCATTGGCCTGTCTTCCTCACCGTGGCAGAAAGGGTTCGATGAAGCCTGGGTGAGGAATACCCCTCCCTCCACTCCCCATCTGTCTACCTTTGCTGCTCATCACCTCCAGGTAGCCTTCCTTGATTCTCCACCTCCTGTTTCCAGCACCCCAGCACTTAGCCCTCTGCCCCCTCATGAGCATTGACAGCTCTCCTCTGGAAGGTGTGAGCCCCCTCTGGGGCAAGGGCTCTGTTGTGGTCCCCTGTGTCCCCTGTGCCTGGTGCGGAGTGTGGGTGCTCAGAAAACACCAGAACAAATGCACAGAATGGCCGTGTGCTTGGGGAGCACTCTCGCTCCTGCTGTCAGAGCACCTCCCCTCTGATGGGAGCACCTCCGTGGGGCCTGAGCACCAAGAAACCGAATATTCTCTGGGGGTTCTGGTTTTCCCTGGCTGCTCACTCCTGATTTGGGCAAACCTTTTCGGGTTGGGAGAGGGCCTGGGGGGTGGCCCAAGGGTAGGACCCCGGCAGACCACATCTCCTAGCTCCACGCACTGGCTCCTTAGACCTTAAGTTCTGCCAAGGCCGGATTTGGTCTGGTTCATTCATGGATGTGTCCCAAGTGTCTGGAACGGCATCTCGCACATAGAGGGCACTCATTTGCATGAGTGAATGAATGAATTCTAGAAGGTGCTAGAAGATTTTTTTATGAGGCATTAAAATACCTAGAACCTGGTGGTAACATAGAGGAGTTTTTAAAATAAGTTTTCCAAAGATACATTGGAGTCAGGAAAGCCCAGATGGACTCGCCAACTGGCCACTCTGGATGTGTGACCCAAGCGGGTTGTTGTGTGTCTCTGGGCTCTTGTTCCTCTTCTGCAAAGTGAGGATGATGATGCCCAAGTCACAGGGGGTTAGGTTGGATGTGCTCGTTTACGTGTGTCCTGTTCCCTTTTCTGTTAGCTTGTGCCAGGCCTACTGCCCCTCCCCGCAGGTATGAACTCACCTTTTGTTTTTTAAAGATTTATTTATTTATTTTGGAGTGAGAGAAAGAGCCCACAAGTTCACAAGTGGGGGGGAGGGGCAGAGGGGGAGGGGTGGAGGAGGAAAGGGAGGGAGCATCTCAAGCAGACTCCCCGCTGAGCCCAGAGCCGGATGCAGGGCTGGATCTCAGGACCCCAGGATCACGACCTGAGCTGAAATCAGGAGTCAGTCGCTCTTCCGACGGAGCCCCCCAGGAGCCCCTAAAATATATCTTTTTGAGTGAAACAGTGCCTGCTCACCTGTTAGGGATCCTCCTGGTTGATCCCTGGCTCAGCGCTCAGGCCCCAGATCTCCTTCGCCTGAGCGGAAAGCTTCTTTCTCATACAGATTGTTTGTTTTCAGGGAGAGGGCTGACAAGTGGGGGAGTCACATTGCTTTCGCCGAGGTTACCATCCTTTTGCACCACTGACCCTCCCCTGTTGGGGGCCCCTGGGCCAGCAGTCATGTGGCCCTTTCAGCAATCTCTGTTTCTGTGACCCAGCCTGACTCTAGGGGTGGCAGACCAGACGGCGGGAGAAGGTCCTGATGGCAAGATGACCTTTGCCAGTGGGGGGCTGCCTGGTACAGGCTTAATGGAGTCCACAGCTCTCCCTCAGGCAGATCTTTCTGTCCATAATGATAAGAGAGAGAAGCAGGCTTTGTGCTTTGTGATCCCCATCCGGAGCTGGGCATGGTGGTAGTGGTGGTCCGGGGGCTGGGGCTCCTACAAGCTAGGACTTTACGGTAGTTCTCAGCAAGGGCTGGCGAGGTGGGGGCACCCGGAGCGCCCTCGCTGTCCACAGGGATGAAGGATGGTACCTGGGAAATCAGGAGTCAGACGCTGGGAAAACTTCAGTGGTTTTTTCAAAAGCGTTTTTCAAAAGCGACACATACAGTTGCATTTGCCTCAGTCATTCCCCTCCCGGCTATTTCCCAAGAGAAATGAAAACAGGTTCACACACACAGCACACTCATACACACTCTCTCTCTCTATATATATATATATATACATATATGAATTTTTGTGTGTGTGCTATTCCCAGTAGCCAAAAAGTGGAAACAAACCACATGTACCCGGGCTGGTGAGAGGCTAACCAGACTGTGGTGCCTCCCGCAGAGGAGTCCTGCTCCGCCACAAGAAAGGACGTACGACCCAGGTGGATTGCACAAACCTAAGTGGGGGAAGCCAGATTCTAAAGGCTCTAATGGCATTCCATTTATAGAACATTCTGGAAAAGCCAAAATTATAGAACAAAAACATGGATCTGTGGTTGTCAGGGGCCGAGGAATGGGGAAGAGAATTGACTGCAGTGGGGCACTAAGGTATTTATTTGGGGGGGGGATACACTATTCTTTACCTTGAATGTGGTGGTTACTCAACTTTATTCATCAAAACTCAAAGAACCGTATGCAAGACAGGGTGAATTTTACTGTCTATAAGTCATGCCTCAATAAATGTGGCTTAAAAAGTGGGGGGAGGGGGACAGAGAGAGGGACAGACCACGAATAAGCAGAGTGTCTTTATCACGGTTGTTCTCATGACGCTGGCATGTCCATTGTAACGGGCCATCACACACAAGTGGCCTTCCTTGGTCCTGTGACCGTTGATGTAAGTGAGCACTTTCTAACTGATCTTTGAAATCTCTTCCTCGTAAAAGCCACAGGAACCCCCACTGAGCCCTGGGCATGGATTTACCTTGTAAATGAGACTTTACAGACTTCTTTCAAGTCTAGTAAAGTGAGACCTGCAGGGAGAACCACAGGGAGGAGGCTGGCAGCCACCCTTTCACTTTGGCCCCTAGCAGGCACCAAGCCCAGAGCCCTCCCTGGGAACACACCAATGGGCCCGCCTTTATTCCAAGAGAGACAGACTTAGGGGTGATTCTGGATCCATCTTGACTAGGTTTGGCCGTGCATTACAGAGAGCCCCACAACAGTGTCGTAAACAGGTGCACATTCTGCACAGGCAATCCAGAGCTGGTGTGGCAATTGTGAACCACAAAACCGGAGGGATCCAGGCTTCCTCTAGCTCCCTGCACTGCCATCTCCTGGTCTGGCTCTTGGCGTCCTGATCCAGCGTGGCTGCTAGAGCTCCAGCCATCACCTTTAGTGTTCCAGGCAGCCGGGTGGAGGGAGGGACAATAAATAAGGGTCAGGCAAGGGCTGGGTGCTACATCTCTGTTAACAGAAGTTTCAAGAAGCTGTCTCTTGGTATTTCTGCTGACATCTCATTGGCCAGCACATGGTCACATAGTTTCAGTGAACTTTGAGGCAGGCTGGGAAGTTGAGTCTAGTGCTGCCCACCTAAGAATGGGGTTCTAGTTCTACAGAAGGAAGAGAGAATGGCTTTTTGGGGTGGGAAATGCAAACCCTGCTTTCCACCACAGCTCCCGACCCTGCCATGGTTTTGCTCTGGGTCCCTGGACGGGGTTCAAAGCCCATTAGGACTTACTTTTCCTGTCTGTAAAGTGAGCACAAGTCCTTCTGTTCTTGCTTGTTATGGGTATTAAACAAGATGATTATAATACCCCCCCTGGTGGCACTCAGTTTCCCCATGGTAACTGTGTTTATTACTCCTACTGTGTTTTCTCTAAGTGGCCTCTGGTCATTAAGGGGCACTTCAGGGACTACCATACTTTGAAGGCACCCAAGATCCAGCCATCCAAACCTCTTTGCACAGCAGTTAAGTCTACTAGGCTCACAGGACCAAGCTCCTCGCTTTCTGGTATCTGTAGCAGCCCTTGGGCCTCTCTGGGAGCTGGAGAGATGCTGTTGTCCTTCCTGCTTAGCCCAAGGCACTGAAAAGATCAGAGGCCCGCCCAAGGTCACCTGGTCAGAGGCGGGCTGAAATTTGAGCCCAGGCAGCATGGGAACAGGGCCTGGACTCCCTTGATGACGGGCAGGTGCCCACAGCTCTGTGCAGGGACAGACAGCATGCACAGCAGGGCAGGACAGTGGGGCGGGATGGGCAGATACGTTACAGGTGGCCATGGGATCCCCAAGATTGATGCCCCCCTTGAAAGCACAGCAACTCAGCAGAGAGACCAGCTGGTGGTGCAGGGGGGCATGCCAGGCAGAGGGAAATGCTGGTGAAGGTGGAGAGGGCTATGTCCATCGGGAGTGATCTAGATGAGGTCATGGCGATTGATTCCATTTGATATTGAACTGTCGGTCCTCAAAATAAGTACTGTACGTGCTGGGCAGGAGGGCGGGGGCTGTCGTTGACCCTGAGTTTACAGGGTCATGTGAATCCCAGCTGTGTAACCTCTCTGAACTTATGCTTTGTTTTTCTCCATATCATGGGCCTGATGCCAGGCCTGCTTGAGGAGACTGGACATATCCATTAGTGTCTGGCACCTGTCGGCAGTGACCTGTCCTCCCCATGACCCATCCTGACCGTGGCCTTCATGGGCTCTGTGGCCTCCACTTACCCTGGCTGAGGGTCTGCAGAGCAGACCAGCCCCCCTTCAGTGTCAGGATCCATCGTGCCCTCTTCCTTGGGAGTGGAAGAAGCCCCCTGTGCTGCCTCCCAACAAGGCTGCCATACCTGGTGGGGGGTCAGCGCCCCGGTGGTCCCGGTGAAAGGAAGGTCCCTTAGTCCCCCAGGGCCACATCTCATTGCCACAGGTGCCTTTTCTCTTCGAGCCCTGCACACAGCAGAGGGGAGGGAAGCGGGTTGCCACCTTGAAAAACCCCTGGCTGGACCCCAGGCGGTGGCCATCGGCTCTCTCCCCGTGGTAGACCTGATAGTCTGATTATTTTCCTCTCTTGGCTTTGCGGAGTCCCTAATTTTTCTACAAACAATATGTTGAATTTTGCTAAGTAGGAAACTGGTTTTTAAAGAATGAGCTTCCAGCCTTCCTCCTGGTGCATGGGCGGCCCTGGGACTTGCTTTCCAGTCCCGCCTTCCCCGCAGACACATCCACCCCGCTCCCGCTTTGTCTCCATCTCAACCTACTCCATGGAAATGGAACGTCTTAAAACTCATGAATAATTCACAATACAAAGGGAGTATCGCCTTGACAGCAGTCTGCTTTCGGGGTTTATCATCTGACAGAGGCTGTCTGGGGGAACCAAAAGGTTGGCCTGATGGACGGTGGAACCGCTTTGTGCGGGTCTTAGGGTCTCCGAAGCGTCCTCCTTGGTCTGTCTCTCCGACCCCCCAGGCCTCCACCCCCCACCGCCGGGAGTGGAAGGTTGGACTTTGCTGCCTGTTCTGATTGGTCAATCACCCAGATCAGGGGTGGGGCCAGCTCTGGGCTCCCTGGGCTGGCGTGCAGGGCTTGATTAGAAATGTCTGCCGGGGTGCTGGGTTGGGAGTATTTCCACCGGGTGGAGGATTTACTGCCCCAGGACTAGATTATCTCAGAAATCTCTGTGATAGTCTGCATTTCTGTGACCCGTCCTGGGGCTGTGCAGTGGTTGGAGGAGGGCAGTGTGGAATGAGAAGAGGGCCCTGGCTGGCAGTGAGGAAGTCAGTCTGTCCTGTCCTCCTCAGGAGCTCGCTGCTGGCAGCCCTCAGACAGGAGCTCCCTGGAGCCCAGGGTGGGACCGGGGCCCTGCTTCCTGCTTGCCGAAGGCCTCACCTTTTGTGCCTGCACACGCCTGGGCCCCAGACTTGTGACCTGTGATACCTTCCTGCCCCAGTCTCCCTCCGCTGTGGGGCCCTGAGCCACCTTGTCCTGGGCGCCCGCCTGCTGTGCCGGGGTCCAGCTGTTTCTGTTGGCTCACCTTACTCCTCCTCTGCCGGGCCTTGGCTGGGCAGCCTCCCCTCTCTGTCTGATAACCCCTGGCTTGAACCCTCCTCCCTCAGCCCAGAGAGTGACTGTCCTAGGACACTGGCTTGGGTGGCTCCAGGAGGAGGTTGGACACAGGGACTATGGCTCTGACCTCAGCATGGATTGCAACCTCCTGCTCAGCCTTCCCAGCTCCCAGCTCCTTACAGGAGCCTGAACTAGCCAGCTTGTGAGCCTTGCAGCCTGAACACATTTCCCACCCCCACCATGTCCTCCACCATCCCGGTCACAACCAGATGGGTTGAGCTTGTCGCAGGGCTGGATCCGTGAGGAGCCCAGCTGGGCACGCACAGAAGTGAGTACAGAGTGGAAGAAGGGCTGTTTCCGAGGGGAGGGGGGCAGGAGGAGGACCCCTGCAGGGACCATGCAGCATTTGGGGGGACTCATAGCAGCGGGGAGCTGTTGCGGGCACGGAGAGGGAATGGGCTGGAGGAACCCCCAAAAGCCGTAGCCTGGTGAGGGGTCCCCCTGCAGGAACTGGGGACGGAGGAGGAGGAAGGCAGCCCTGGCCAAAACCACAGCTGGGGAGCTGCGGGTGGAGGCAGTGGGATGAGTCCTCCGTGCCTTCTACCCAGTCGTCCTGCCAGCATCGCCTGTGGGCTGAGCCCAGCAGGCAGCCAGAGGACAAGGGTGCCCAGTGATGCAGCCTGTGGAGAGACTGGCCTCCCGGATGGGGTGTGAATTGGAGAGAGGGAACGTGCAAGTGGAGACCAAGCCCTACAGGGACTTAACATTCTCCTCCTCAACAGGGCACTTGAAAATGACTGTCTTTCTGCGTGTTTTTATAGACCATGAAGTAATTTACAAGCTCACACTGCTCAGAAGGGACAGGCGAGGGACAGGGAGCTGCGGTGGGGGAAGGTCTGTCTCCAGGCTCTTTCTGCTCTACCTGATCCTTGCGTCCAAAAGCTGGTGGGCTTGCGTACCCTTCCCATAGGTCCCTGAGCACTGGCTGTGTGCAGGGCCTGCCCCGAGTGTGCCAGCCAAGCACCCTGGCCTTCTCCTTCCAGAGGCATTCTGGGCTTTCACCTCCAGCAGCCTAGCTTTCTTGTCCTTTAGTGCAACCATCACAGTAATTCCGTGGTTGGGTTTCTGGATTCATACCTGCTTCCCCATGGCAAGCAGGAGCCATGCATCTTGCTTCGCACTGTAGCCTAGTCTGGAGCCCGGAACATAGTAAGTGCTTAGCAAGTAGCCCTAGAAATATGGGTAACTCCTCCCTGTTCATTTTCGGCTCTTCAGCAAGCAGGCTGACCTCTGTCCTGGCCATTTGGGGAGGGGGTTACCTGGAGAGTTGCTTTCCCCTCCCCTCTCCCTCAGCATCCCATCCCTCTGTTCCCGAGGAGGGTGTGGACAGCCCCTGCTTCCTCCTCTGCGGCCCACACCCACCCCCCCACTCCAGCCAGGCTGGGACTGGCTCCTTCCCTGCGGGAGTTCTGCAAGCTTTAGCTGCAGCATTAGGGAAGAGACTGAGGGAAGGAAGTGGGCTTCCTCCTTTTTATCTTTCCGCTGCCTCCTTTCTAGCCATTTCCCCCACTAGGCCCAGTTTCTAGAGACCATAGCTTGGCCTCATGGAGGGAGGGAGAAGTTGGGAGCAGTGCCCCAGCTTGGCTCTGCCCTTGTGCCCTGGCGCTGGAGTTTGTATGGTTTCCTCCTGCTTGCAAGGTCAGGTGCTCAGAACCCACTGGAAACTGCTCCTGGCCTTGGGTCCAAAGAGGGCAGTGAAGACTGGCTCTTGGCAGACTTCCCAGGATGGCTTCAGAAACATGTATGTTTATTTGATTTGATTTAAAGACAAATTAGAGAAAACGTGGGCATATAGGGTGGGGGTAGAGAAAGAAAGTATCTTCCAGCACATTCCCTGTGCCATCATTATGGTCATGTTAAGTATTTGTTTATTTCAATCCTCTCTCAAATACACTTACGTTTGTTCCCACAGCCATGAAAGGCTACGTAAAAACTGCATTCTGCTCTGTGTCACTTACCTACCCTCTTTTTCCTGCTGCTTGCTTTCCCTCTTGGATCAGGTTCAATGACTGGTTGGGGGCATTGGGGTTGGATTAGCTATGTCCTTGGAGATGCACAGACTCCAGGCCTCCTGTCCCTACGCTCCCGCTGGTATCCTTTGCTCCCACAGGCCTGTCCTTTCCCAGCCTCATCTTGCCCTCCCAAGCTTGCTTGTGTTAATCCTCGATGATTTCTCTCTAGCTCCCAGAGAAAATCCTGGCTCCTGGGAGAGCTGGTGTTTGTAGTGGGGAGCACAAGTTCGACCCCCACCCCTTCCCCTGCCACCAGCCTGGGAATCCAGAGAGCAGGTGCAGAGGGTCCCCTGTACCCCCGAGAGGGCGGAAGGGGAGAGCTGTTCTCAGGCTCTTGACCTGAAGCTATTTAAAGTCAAGGGCACAGTCTCCCAGGAAGGAAAATCAATGTGTAAGACAGTACGGCTCATACTGCCCGGGGCAGGGGGTGAGGGCGAGCCCTGAGAGGGCAAATTTCCTTGCATTACTGGTCTTTGTTTGTGTTGTTATTTAAGCCATTCTAGGGAAGGTTATGAAATCTCTGGAGCCTTTTAAAAATAGCATGGTTTCTGGTTTTAAAAGTAGTCTTTGTGCACTGGATAAAATACAGAAAATACCCAAGATATAAAGAACTTTGAAAATAAAAATCATCCCACATGGCACCACCCAGAAATGACTACCCTTAACTTCAGGCTTTTGTCCTATAAATGTGGTGATGGCTTTAACATTAATGTCATCACATGCGGTATTCTGGACCTGCAAATGGGTCCCAAAGTCACTGCTCAGTGATCTTAGGGCCTGGTGCTGTGAAGCTGATGACGTGTTCTCTCCGTGCCTCCACGCCTTCATCTGTGAAATGGACGTGAGGTTCGACCTTCCTCTCAGGCTTGCGCCAAGGCTAAACGAAGCCCAGCCCTGGGCACGGGCCCCCCAGGGAGCTCGCAATAAATGCTCATCGTCACCATTAGCGATTTCAGTCAATCACATGTGCAATTTTGACTCTACTCTTTTTCATGTTGTGTTAGGCTCCCAGAATTTTCCCATCTGAAATGTCCGGTGAACATCGCCCCATGGCTACGGGAGAATTCTCCTTACGGTGTCTTCAGCCACCGTCTACATTTCTGTTCTCAGCTTTTCCACTCCTTTCTGTACATCCTGTGATGATGCACTTCTTTGCATGTCGATTGTCATCCCCGATTTCTGATGACCTTTCTTAGGGCAGACACCGAGAGGCAGACCTACTGGGTCACAGGCTATGGGAATTGATTTCTGGGGCTCTGGAACAGAGACCAGATGGCTTTGCAAAAGGGTGATAGCCCCTTGCGGGGCCACCTCACCCCTCCCTCGCCCGCATTCTGGTTGGGTTGATGTTTATTTGCAAAAGCGATCCGTGCCAGCCATGCCTGTGACCAGGAGCCTCTCGGGATGAGAGGCAGCTACTCTGGACTGTGACATTTGCAGGGAGGAAGTGGGTGGCCAGGTTTTGTGTTTCTGGCGTGGGCAGCCCGCAGTCCCAGTTGTCAGGCAGCTCGGAGAAGGGCAGGAGCTGTAGCATGCAGATTGGTGTGGGCGGGAGGAGGACTCTGTTTACAGAGCCATCGCTAGGCTGCTGGGCTCCCGCTGAACAGGGGACCTGCAGCAGGTGGTTTCCTGGATGGCGAGCCAAGCCCCAGGCAGACAGGAAAGAGCCACTCCTCCCGCTCAACTTGGGAATGTTTCATCCGTAACCAGGGACACCTTCGTTGCTTGGGTTCTGCTCCAGCCAGCTAGAACCTTTGCCACGGCCATTTCTCTTTTAATTGTCCTTGTTCTTTGCGGGAGGAAGAAAAGTCTGAGTTCAACCCCAGAGCTGGGTCAGGTCAGAGCCTAGCAGGTGGCTAATATGATGAGGAGAACGACGGCCTCGGTTGCTGGTGGGTCAGAGAGCCATGCTCTGGCCACGCACCTGTTCACGTGACTCCTGCTGCTTCCAGGGGGGCTCCCCGCCTTATTTCTCTGCACCCCTGTTCTGGGCCACCCAGAGCAGGTGCCTGGAGGAGAAAGGGGTCCCCCCCCGACTCTTCATCTTCACACGTTTAGGTCCTGCATTTTTTATTTTATTATAATTTTTTATTTGGAAAAGCAATTTTTTTTTTTAAATTTTGGGGCAAAACCCTTTTTTAACAAAGTGCATAAAATTAACCACTTTACAGCATACAGATCAGGGGCCCCTGGGTGGCTCAGTCGGTTAAGCGTATGACTCTTGGTTTTGGCTCAGGTTATGATCTCAGAGTCCTGGGATCGAGGCCCCCATGTTGGGCTCTGTGCTTAGCGTGGAGTCTGCTTGGGATTCTCTCTCTCCCTCCCACTTTGCCCCTCCCCCCGCTCACGTGCACATGTTCTCTCTCAAATAAATAAAATAATCCATAAAGTATCCAAATTAGAGGCATTTAACGTGTTCAGAGTATCGTCCATTGATCACCTCTCTCTAGTTCCAAAATATTCTCATCACCCTCCAAGGAGATCCCTGCGCCGGGTCGCAGTTTGTCCCAGTGCCTCCCCCAACCCCAGTCCCAGTAAGCACTGATCTGCTTTCCGTCTCTATGGATTTGCCTCTTCTGGATATATCGTTTAAATGGAATCATACAGTAGGTGCCCTTTTGTCAGGCTTTTTCCGTATTCCATGGTGTCTGGGTTCATCCGTGTTGCCGCGTCGGTCAGCAACTGCGTTCCTTTTTTATGGGCAGATAATGCTTTGTGACATGGATATTACCTTTCCCCTCTCGATTCTCCCGCCTCACTCTCTGGGACTTAGTGAATTGCAGACATCGCACTGGTCCATCCATAAATATTTTAGTATGTTTCTTTAAGGACGCTCTAAAAGCCACGGCCACACTTAAACCAATGAATGAAAGTTTCTGAACATCACCAAACAGCCAGAGGAAGAAGTTTCTCAGCCTGGCCCTGGGCGCCCAGCCCCTGCCTCCTCTTCTCTCCTCCTCCTCCTCCTCAGAGATCGGAGAGCTCACGGAGACTTTATTATGCGGTCCCACGTGGACCGATGGTTCGTGGCTGTCTGGAGCGCTCAGCACAAAAGGATCTTGAGGTCAAGTCCAGGATGAGTGGAAGGCGAGCCGTGTGGGTCATTAGCAGTGCCCGCCTGGGAGCGGATGGAGCCTGTGCCTTAGCCGCAGATCCCAGAGATTGTGTCTGCATTAATTCAGGAACCTACGTCACCGGTGCACTGTCCCTGACCTCCCACCTGCCCACCCCTCCTCCATGTCCCACCCCCCCCCAACCCCGATCTCATCCTGCTGAATCCCCAGCGCAAATGTGCACTCTTCTGAAAGACCTTCTCCGTCCGCCCAGTCATTGCTAATCTTTTCCAGCTCCGCTCCGCTCCGTGACTTTGGGGGACCTTGGGTGGGTTGTTGTTCCTCCCCTGGTCCTGTGTGGTCCTGTGTTCACTGGGGCCGGGGGCTCGGTCACAGCTGATCCCTCTGCCGGCCCTGCTGCATCTGATGGCTCCTCCCCTGCTCCCACAAAGAACAGTCCAGACCCGCCGAAGAGAGGACCACAAGCCAAGAAGCAGCAGACAGATTGTTAGAAATTGGGCTGTTGTTCCTCTCGGGGCCCTGTTCTGGCCTCTGATCAGGACCATAACCCTGCTAGCACCCAGGTGGGAAATGCCTTGGAATTCAGGCCTCAACTCTGCCTTGGGGGGCGGGGGGGCGTGGCATTTGCCTGGCGCCTGCATACTGGACTCAGCAGCCCATGTAAGCCCGCCCACCTTACTCCCTGCTGCCTCCTGGAAACTCTGAGCAAATCATTAGCTCTTTCCTCAGATCTGACCCTTCCTACCTCACCCCCAGCTCCTGCCCTTGGTCAGGGCCCCCAGCACTCATGTCTGGGTTAATAGTGCTTCCTAAATGGCTGCTGGTCAGTCTCCTCTCTGTATGCTGCCAGAGTCCCATTTGTAACAATTAAGTCTGATCTGGCCACTCCCCGCGATTCTCTAGAAATCCAAATGTTAGTGCAAGAAAAACCACTCAAGATCTGTTTTTTATCTTCTACCTATCCTCTGCTCCTACAGAGGCAAACTCTTTGTGCTTTTTTGCACATGCTGTTTCCTGGAAATTCTTTTCTCCAGCAACTGTGCCTGGTGAACTCCTATTCATCCTTCAGAACCCAGTTTACATCTTCTCGCCTCCCATACAGCTGATGCTCTGAGGGAAACTACTTAACATGATCAAGAAGAGAAACACAGCCAAATCCGGAACATGTGGGCCGCAGCAGATGAGAACGGAGCCCTTCCTTGGCCAACTGGGGGATGGTGGAGCAGGTGCCTACTCACTTCTCTCTCTCCCTTATCCGCCAGCCAGTGTTGGAGTGGCCCATCTCTGTGTATGAACAGCGTGTTGTCGCAACAGATCATGGGAGGCTGTGTCAGATTTTCTAAAAGTTGCTTCAACTTTCCATACGTAGATGGCATCAACGGGACCATCTTCTTCTCAAGCCAAGAAGTGTTGTCATAAGATTATAAGAAATGTCAAACTGTTACCCAGTGATAGACTTGATTCTGGCTCTGTTACACCCGTGGCACCCTGTTTCCCCGCAGTCCTGATGGAGCACCTCTGAGCAGAGAGAACACTTTGCCTTTGCAAGGCCAAGGGATCCCTGCATACAAAGGTCTACTGATGTCCGCAGTTTCACGCTGCCCCAGAACTCTGTCCAGGGAAGTACGTACGTACCCATAGTGCCACCAGGCGTCACCTCCTCAGGGAGCCCTCCTTGATACCCACAGTCAAGGAGGTTAGGAGCTTACTGCTGCCAGAGTTTGTAGCTGGGGCTTATTTGCCTCCAAACCACAAGCTCCTGGAGGCAGGGATGGTGCGTTTTCATGCTGTTATTTTGCGTGTCTAACGCGGTGCTGGGTTCAGAGGTGGTGCTCAGGGTTTGTTGAATGAATGCGTGAATGATCACTGACTGATCATTCTGGATCTGGGGGAGACCGCCTGACTGTCCCCCACAACCTGGTTCTCTGGGTTTTGCCCTCACTTCCCTATTTCAGTTTCTCCTCCGTTTCTCTTCTCTTCAATTAGCCCACCCTTCTCTAGGCCTGGCCCTGCACACTCTGGCAGTGTCTGCCTACTTTGTATTTGAAACATCAAAGAGGAGTGTGTTTACAGAGGTTTCCATCGGAAGGAGTTTGTTTGGATTACGGGGAGATAAGCTTTGGTTATCTAGAAGCTTCTCTGTCCCAGCAACCGCCTAAATGAAGTGCCGTTCCTTGAAATGACTCAGAGGGCTCGCAGGTGGGCCATGAGCTTGCACTGAAGTCATCGGCTCCCGATGTTTGCGTTGCCAGAACGGAAACTGACCAGGAGTCTGATAGCTTGGCGTGGTGATTCTTCTTTGGCCTGGCCGAGGTCCCCGTCTGTAAGTTGTTCGCGGCAGCATGGGATGGGGAGAGGTTTCTGGGCACTTGGCAAAAAGTCCATTTTATTCTGAGGCCGCGTTGAGGTGGGCTGCCCGAACCACCAGCCAGTGGTGACGGACTTGCTCAGCTGGGAAGGGAACGGAGGGTCCCAGCGGCAGGGGCCTCATCGCTGTGACATGCCGCCCCCTCCTGTGTCCCTGTATTCATGGCACCAGAAGGACCAGGTCAGGACCCTGCGGTCGATGCCCTCACTGACTTCCATCTGCCAGGAGGGGACAATAAAATTGCCCCGCCCGACCTCTTCTTAGAGGCACTGTATACCTTAATTCCTATTAATTTTAAAAACATGGTTATGGAATATCTCGAGCATCCAGCAGCGTAGAGGGAACAGGACAGTGACGCCCTGTGTCCTTCACGCTTCAGCAGTAATGGAGCTGTGACCCACTCTAGTTTCACCGGTGACCCGCCCGCACGCCCCCGGGGTTAATTTGCAGCAGATCTCAGACATTATATCATTTTATCCACATATATTATAGTGTAGAACTCTAAAGGAGAAACGCTTTTAAAAATTTAACTACAACGCCATTATCACACCTGAAAACCAAACAGAAACCCTCAGTTAATTATCAGACACCATAAGCCGCCGCAGTTCCCCGCCGTCTCAGCATCGGGGTTCGGTTTTGCGTTTTGCCCTTGTCCTTCACGTGGGAATCCACACAAGAGCTGGGCGTTGTACTTGGTGGCCCTGTCTTCTAGGTGTTTTGAAGTGAGAGGTGCTTTGTTGGGGGGGGGGGGCTTGGAAATACTCAAGAGGGTTTCCAGCCCCGGCGTCCCTGCCTCCGCCCCTCCAGAGCTCCTGCTTCCGTCTGTCCGTCTGTCCTTCCGCCTTCCTCGAGAAGCCCCTCCTTGTTCCTGTGTTTATTTTATTGTGTCCTAAATGTCCCCCCAGGGTTTGTGGTCTGAGCTAGACACCAGGATGAAGAGCAGAGTCTCACCAGGAAGACATAGGTGAGGTGCCTGGTGTTGGTCAAAGTCTATTTACTGTGTGTGTGTGTGTGTGTGTGTGTGTGTTTGCGTGCGTGCGTGCGCACACGCGTGCACACGTGTGTGTGCGTGTGATCACATAAATCTGGTGCTCCTTGTTTCCGTCCGGTCTTTACCCGAATGCTACCTTCTCAGTAAGGCACTCCCTAGACACTGTTTTGAAATCAGGGTTTCGCAACCTCAGTGTTGAGCACTTGCTCGCTGAGGGGTTCTGAGTCCTAGGGGGGCTGCCCTGTGCATTGGGGGATGCTGAAGCAGCCTTCCTGGCTTGTGCCCTCTGGACGCCAAGAGCTCCCTCCCCTCCACCGTGACTATTAAAACCTCTGGAATTGCCAGTGTCCCCTGGGGGCAAAATCCTCTCTGATTGAGAACTCATTTAAATATAAATTGGGGAAAATAAAAAAAATCACCCTTTGTCCACCCATTTCTACTGCACTGCCCTGCCTCCACCTATAATCTCCATCCCCCTTTCCTATTTAAAAAAAAATTTTTTTTTCTCTTGAGCCCCTGTCCTCTCCTAACCAAGTAGTCATTTTACATATTTATGCAGGGATGGTTGGCTTCTCCATACCAGACTGTAAGTGCCATGCGCCTGGGACTTTTGTCTGCGTCGTCTGTAAGATACCCATCTTTATGGTCTCCTAGAACCCTGCCAGGCCCTTAGGAGGGATCATAAATGTTGCATCAACAAGGGACCGCACATTAATACCGCAGGACACACTCAGAAGGAAGCAGGCAGGCAGAGTCTCCCCTCTAAGGAGCTACCCGAGGCTTGGCGCCTTCCTTCCAAGGCAGCGTGCTGAGGGTGACCAGCTCCCTGGAGCTCAGGACATGCTTCGCTCCCAGGAGGTGGCCTGGACCACGTGGCGGAGGTGCCCAGGAAGTAAGCGGAAGGGCTCCAGACAGCTTCTGCCGGGCAGGGGTGAGTGTGCTGCTGGGCGCACCATGACACGGCGATGGCTATTCACAAGGCCACGAGTGCGAGGTGTGGGCAGGGGTGGCAATTAAAATACCAGCTGACTTCATGGTCTTGGGTGCCACGTAGCCCCAGGAAGTTAATCGGGTGCCGTTAGCGCAGTGCGGGGTCTGATGGGGGAAAAGAGAGAAAACAGACATTGCCAAGCAGAGCAGGGGAGAGAAAGAGCAGAAGAGGGAGAGCTCTGGGTGTGCAGAGATCTGACGGCAAACAGGCCAGAAGGAAGAGAGCTGGAGCAGAAAAATCACCACAGGGGGCGGGGGCTGCCCAGCAAAACTAGGGTGGAAAGATGATGGGAAATACAAGAATTGCAATAAAGGGTAGCACGAAATGGACTGGGAAGCCAGAGACAAAATGAAGAAACCCAGAGCTGAAAGGGCAAGGCTCTTCCTCGCCTTTGTGTGCCACAGACACACAGCAAAGAAGTAAAACCAGCTCCTGAGCCATGTAGCTGCGGGTTCTCTGACACCCAGAGCGGGCGGAAGGTTCCTGGCTGGGCGGCCGAGTGCAGAGCGAGCCGGCGTCCTGAGACTCTGATTGCGGACGCGCATCCCAGGGCCAGTCTTTGAGAGTTTTGGGAGGATCCCTCGTGGTCACCGTATCGTGGGACCGGTTCTAGGGACCAGTGAGGACTCGGGACATTGTAGATGTCTTACTGCTGTTGACTTAAGGTGTGCAGTCAGAGCAGAGATCAGGTAGGGGGAGGGCGGAGGCCGTTTGTGCAGAACCAGAGGTCAAATATGCATGCATATTTACCCGCCCTCCCTTCTCCACCTCCCATGGGGCAGACTGAGCCGGTCAAGGTCATGACATTCCCGAGACACAGCCATGGGCATCTGGAGTGCAGGACAAGGGTGGTTGTTACTGATCTGTCACAAAGACCCCTGAGCCTTTAGGGGCTGTTCCTGAATATGGCTCACTGCACTGGGAGTATTACTTGTCTAGGGGTGAGCCAGCTTCGGACTGGGGATGTAAAGCCTGTCGGGTGGCAAAGCTGACCACGGGCAGCTCCTGGTTCTAGGTGAACTATGGTCTCATGAATGCCTCCTCCTCCTCCTCTCTGATAAGCACATGGCCCGATACCAGATGAGGATCCTCCCACGAGGGGGTGAGTAATGGAGGAGCTCGCCCAGATGTCCACAGGGTCTGTACGTCCTTTGGGGCTTTCCACCGGCTGGTCCCTCTTTCTGGAATGTTCTTCCCACCGCCCTCTGCAGGGCTGAGTCCTCCTCACCCTTCAGGATCCAGTCCTTCAGAGTCTGCTAAATTGGCGGGGGAGGGAGGGTGGGAATGTGTATCGAGACATTTGTTTATAAAAGTCTCAAGTATTTCCAGAAGAAATTGCACATACCACGACTCTATTATTTACTTTGGAGAAAGGAAATTGACTGGCTGGAGAGAGAGGAAACTCACGTGTATTATCTTATTATCTATTATTTTATTATTCACTTTGGTTACACATTTTGAATTTTGAACCCTGTGAATGTTTATTCAAATTTACATTAACACAAATAACGGAAATTCAATATTTTGCGCCACCCTCCCAGGGTTTTGCCTCTGGAGCCCTATAAACCACATACAGTTATTTTATTGATTAGCTTGAGTTTGGTTTTTGTTTTCTCCCTTTAGAATATGAACATGCAGGCAGGGCCGTGTTGGCCTCGTTCTTTGGAATCGGGCATTCCAATTGGGCACACAGCCTGACTTAACCCTTTGGTAAGTGGAGAAAGTGGAGAAAGAATGAACTAAGTCAGGGCGTATGGCTGGTGATTGGAGTAGTAAAGTTGAATTTGTATCCACCAAACTCCATACTTTGCTGCCGTAGGTGTCAAGGAACACACAGAGTTGGGTGAGTTTAGTGCTGAAATGCTTGTGTCTCCTGGCCCCCAGCGTGGGGCCTGGCGCATAGTAGGTGGGGAGAGAGATTACTGAGTGACACACGGGTGGCTGATGGCAGTGGACTGAGTACCTCACTCTACCCAACGATGATCCCTGTTTGTTATTTATTTATTTATTTATTTTTTTATGATCCCTGTTTGACATTGTGGCATTTTCCTTTCCATCCCTTTTTCCATTCAAATATTTTTCTTTAAGAGAAGACAGGGTTAATGCCTATAGGCAGTAGAACAGATAAATCGTGCCTTTGTTGTACAATAAAATAATACACAGCTGTAATAGTTTTTAAAAAGACCATTGTATTGATACACACAGTAACATAGATGAAAATAGGAAATATTAATGGAATTAAAAAAGCACAAAGACCAGGTGCTATGTGATTCGTGTATCTGAAGTTCAAGAATAGGCAAATTGAATCTATGGTGATGAAAGAACAGTACCTACCTTTGGCCAGGGCCAGGTGGATATGGACCGCGAAGGGACACAGAAGAGCTTTCTGCGTAATGGACATATTCTCATTCTTGATCTGGTTGTGGGTATATAGCTATATGCCTGTGTTAAAATTTGTTGAACTATATGCACTTTTGTGCATTGGGGGAAATGAGGGAGAGGTTTGTGCTTTGCAACCTGCTCTGTTCCCTGATACTTGACCTTGGTTTTTTAAAAACATTCTGCCATGCTGCCTAGTATTCCACTGAGTGGCCATCATTTGTATCTTCGAGACCAGCTTTGTTCCCAAGTAGAACATCCTTCTGCAATGATGCAAGAGGACAGAGGCTGCCCAGTATCTTTGGTATCCTCCTTCTGCTTCCGGGGGATGTGTTCTCTGCAGATAGGGCAGGAGAACACGGCTCTTGTCCTGGGATTGAACGTCCAGAATAATTTTGTTCATCAGGAAGAACTTATAAAAATGGAACAGGTGGGGGCACTTTGGGTGGCCCAGTGGTTTAAAGCCTCTGCCCTCAGCTCAGGTCATGATCCCAGGGTCCTGGGATCGAGCCCCACATCGGGCTCTTTGCTCAGTGGGGGGCCTGCTTCCCCCCCTCTCTCTGCCTGCCTCTCTGCCTACTTGTGATCTCTCTCTGTCAAATAAATAAATAAAATATTAAAAAAAATGGAACGGGTGTCATTAAAATTAAAAACTTTTGTGCTCCGAAGGACACCATCAAGACAGCAAAAAGATGAGCCATAAAATGGAGAAAATATTTGCAAATCACGTATCTGATAAAGAACTTGCATACAGAATGTATCAAGAACTCTTGTAACTTAAAAATAAAAAGACAAACAGCCCAATTTTAAAAATGAGCAAAGAATTTGACTAGACAGTTCTCCAAAAAAGAGGTACACATGGTCAGTGCACAGAGGAGAAGCCCAGCATCATTAGTTATTAGAGGAATGGCACAGAAGCCGCAGTGAACTACCACGTCACACCCCATGGCTGGCTAAAATTAAAAACAAAACAAAAACAGACAATAGCAAGTGTCGGCAAGAATGTGGTGAAGTTGGAGCTCTCATACGCTGCTGGTGGGAATGTAGGATGGGGCAGCTGCTTTAGAAAATAGCCTAGCAGTTGTTCAGAATTTCAGTTATCATAAAAAAATCCCACAGTTCCCCTTCTGGGTATCTACCCAAAAGAAATGAAAGCCTACATCCACACAAAACTTGCACATGCATGTTCCAGCAGCAGCAGAATTATCCAGAAATGAAAACCACCCGGATGTCCATCAGCTGACAAATGGACAAGCAACGTGGTTTCCTAGGACATTGTTGAGTGCTAAAAAGGAATAAAGCCCTGATTCGTGCTACAACATGGATGAACCTTGAAAACGTTACGTTGAATGAAAGAAGCAAGTCACAAAAGGCCACCTGTGATGACTTCATTGAGATGAGATGTCCTGAACCAAGGGAGAGAGTATATTGGTGTCTGCCTGGGGCTGGGGCGGGGGTGCGGATTGGGGAGTGACTGCTAATGGGAATAGCATTTTTGTTGCGTATTCTAAAATTAGGTCGTGGTGATGTTTGGAGGACTCCGTGTGCTACTAAAAATCACTGACCTGCACTTTAAATAGGTAATGGCATGTGAGTTATATTTTTAAAAAAATGAGTAAGGCACTTGGCAGATACAATGGGAAATTATTTTTTATTAAAAACACTGAATTAGGTGACCATGATGGGAAGATGGCCAGTATGAACAGGGCTAACTGGACTGTGGCTTGACAAAGAGATGGGGCATGACATGTGGGGACGGTCCCATGGACGGCCTGCATTCTGGGCTCGGTCCTCCCCCATGTTGGCCGTCCCCCATGCATGGCCAAGTCATTCTACCTCCTTGGGTTTTGCTTATTTATTCCTAAAAGAGAAATCCCATGTTAGGGGAAAATGTAGCTGCTGTAACAGATAAACCTACACATTGCAGTGGTTTAACACAGCAAACGTTGAAAGTTAATTTTTTTTTATTATTGAAGTATAATTGACAATGTTAAGTTAGTTTCAAATGTCCGACCTACTGATTTGACAATTCTGTACATTACACAGTGCTTATGATGGTAAGTGTAGCTCCCACAATCTGTTGCTGTGCAACGTTGTTACATCATTGACTATATTCTCCACGCTGTACTTTCATGTCTGTGACATAACTGGAAGCTTGTCCTTCTTAATCCCTTTAATCTATTTCCACCAGTTTGTTCTCTGGAATTAAGAGTCTGTCTGGTTTTGTTTGCTTTGTTTTTTTAGAACCCACATGCAAGTGAAATCATATGGTATTGGTCTTTCTCTGTCTGATTTCACTTAGCATAATACCCTCTGGGTCCACTCATGTGGTCGCAAATGGTAAGATCTCATTCTTTTTCATGGCTGACTAATATCCCATCGTATAAACATACCACATCTTCTTTATCCATTCGTCAGTGGACACTTGGGTTGCTTCCATATCTTGGCTCTTGTAAACAATGTTGTAGTAGACATAGGGGTGTGTATATCTTTTTGAATCAGTGTTTTTGTTTTCTTTTGTTAAATATCCGGTAGTGGAATTACTAGATCTGTGGTATTTCTATTTTTAATTTTTTGAGGCGCCTCCATACTGTTTTCCATGGTAGCTGCACCAACTTGCATTCCCACCCACAGTGCGTGAGGGTTCCTTTTTTCCCACACCTCTGCCAACACTTGTTATTCCTTGTCTTTTTGATACTAGCCATTCTGACAGGTACGATATATCATTGTGGTTTTGATTTGCATTTCCCTGATGATTAGTGATATGGAACATTTTTTCACGCATCTCTTGGCTGTTGGTATGTCTTTGGGAAAATGTCTGTTCAGGTCTTCTGCCCATTTTAATTAGATTCTTTCTTTCTTTCTTTTTTTTTTTCTAAAGATTTTATTTATTTGACAGAGAGGTCACAAGTAGGCAGAGAGTCAGGCAGGTGGGCCGAGGGGAGCAGGCTCCCCACCAAGCAGAGAGCCCGACGTGGGACTCGATCCCAGGACCCCAAGATCATGACCCGAGCTGAAGGCAGAGGCTTAACCCACTGAGCCACCCAGGCGCCCCAGATTATTTCTTCTGTTTGATGTGTAGTTGTATACATTTTTATACATTTTGGCTACTAACCCCTTGTCATGTATGCCATTTGCAGGTATATCTCATGTTCACTAGGCTGCCTTCACACAGGTTAATTTCTTACCATGCAAAGTCCACCTTAGCCAGTGGGTGGGATGGGAGAGCACGTGGGAGGGCATTAGGGCCAAGCTAGAAGTGACACCCATCCTTCCACCCCATCCCATCGACCAGAACTCTATCACATGATGCTAGCTAGATGCAGGGGCCTGGCGATACCGTTGCCTCCTGGGAATGTCTGCACAGTTCAGAGGGAAAGTGTGAACATTCGTGGGAAGGCAGCCAGGCTTGTGGCTCCAGGAGGGGAGCCTGGCAGAGGCTCAGGCTGACAGAGCCTTTTGACCAGTCAGAGGAGGCCACATTATTGTTCGGTCAGACCATGAGAATAAGCCCTTTGATGAGTTAGAAGGCAAGATATGAACACAAAGCACTCTAACTATAATCGTGGGTCATGAGCTGGGGTAAAGTGCTTTGGGTTCTGAGGGTCAGACCGTCTTGAACACCTTTCAGATCTGCCAGTCAGAGGGGAGGCATGTTTTTACCAGAACAACTGTCAAGTGCCGAACCGAAGGCCTCTGGTGGCCAGCCTGCTCTGTCTTCGCTTTGGTCTCCAGCTGAGGCCTCAATGTGACTGTGACACATATGGCTCTGGTGTTTCGTGTGCCGGTGGCAGCTTCTCCCGTGGCAGCTTGTCCTGTGGCCTCCGTGTGAGATGTGTTTCACCGGGAGTTGGCCACTCGCTGCTTGTAGCTGCCAAGAGGCCTGTGTTGTGGAGCTGTTGCTATAGAGAAAATCTGATTATATTCAAACTCGAATTCATTAAATCAGAATGTTCTTTTTCCTTGAGGCTGTAGAATGTCACAGGGAGGCCCTTCCACCTCCTTCCTACCCCAGGCTATTGGAAGGTATGTGTTCAACAGCGTGCGTGTGAGCATGAAAGGAGGCCTTGTTCCTTCTGATCCCAGCCAGCAGTCTGAAGGATGATTCTCTGAGAAGTGAAAATGAGACGGGTTGATTGCAGATTATTGCAGATAGGAGGTCTGATACAGAAGTGCCGCTCTCCTCCTCTTTCCCGTTTTCCACATACCAGAGTTCATACCTGTGTGTATCAGTCAGGGTTCTCCAGAGGAAAAAGAAACAACAGGGCATGTATATAGAGATTTATTTTTAAAAATTGACTAACGATTATGGAGACAGATGGGCTGGCAGACCAGAGGCCAGGGAAGAGCTACAGGTCAAGTCCAGAGGCCGTATGCTGGCACCATCCCTTGCTCAAAGGAGCTCAGTTTTTATTCTATGAAGGTCTTCAACTGATTGGGTGAGGCCCACCCACATCACGACCCACCCACATCACGAAGAGTCATCTGCTTTACTCAGAGTCTACTAATTTAAATATGTCTCATTCAGAAAACACCTAACCAGAAAACAATCCAACTTACTCTTTGACTAGATATCGGGGTACATGGCCTCATCCAGTGAGCACATAAAATTAACCGTCGTGCTGTGTTTAATCCAGACAGGCTCACAGAAACAGCCAGCTGACACGCAAAGTGCATGGAGGCTGGGAAGCCAGGGTGGACATCTTTCCAACTGAACTTTCTAGGGATGTAACCTTAACCTCATTGAGCCCCTGCAGCCTTGTAAAAGTACTGGCCACTCATGGAGCCCGAGTGCTGGGGAGTCGTGATTCTTCCCAAGTTTAAAGACAGGACATTTCAGGAGACTGTCCTCACGTCGTACCGCTTGGAGTTGGAAGAGTGGGGTGTGGGATCCAGGTCTGGCCTAGGCGGCATGGTCTTCCAACCACCACGCTCCAGCCCGGGTGAGAATTAGTTCTGTAAGAAGCAGGTGAGCGTGTGGCATCTGCCTGACTTGGTCCATAACAGGTTCCTTCCCCGAAGTGCCCCGCTGGGAATGGTGGACTTGCAGAGTCTCAGGCCAGGTGACGATGGCGACAAAGACAGTGACAACCAGCATTCACTGGGCATTTGCCAGCTCTTCTGGCTCAGGGAGCTGTCATGGCAGCCCTGTGAGGTGGGGACGCTGTTGGCCTCTTCTTCCAGGAGATCGAGGCTCTGTGTGTATGACTTGCCTGAAGTGTCCTCCTTCGCCCCATGGCCGGTGGCTGCAGAGTCTGTCCCAGTCAGCGCGGCCGCTCTGATGCACTCTGTGACAGCAGTTCATTTCCGCCAGTTCTGGTTATTGGAAGGCTACGCTCACCGTGTCCGGGGACAGCTCGTGCCTGGTTCACAGACGCCACCTTCTCGCTCTGTCCTCGTGAGGAAGCTGTCCCGGGTGCCTTCTATCAGGGCGCTAATCCCCATTCATGAGGAGTCCACCCTTGGGACCTAACGGCCCCCCAGGGCCCCACCTCCTAAAACCATCCTATTAGGGGTTGGGTTTCAACGTAGGAATTTTGGGGAGACACAAATGTTCAGTCCCTCACACAGCACCCCCCCCACCTTGCATCTAGCTCAGAAAAGCAGTCGTTCCAGTTCTAAGTGTGTGGCCCCATTGCAAATAAATGTTACGGCCTCGTTGCTGAAATTCCACATCTGGGGTGAAGTGAGCAGGTTTTCCAACCTCTTTCTCTTCCTGGGCCACTCCACAGCCCTTTTTCTGGATGTCTGTGGCTGTGCCCTCCTCCCGTAAGTATCTGGGTCACTCAGGCCTGCTGGGTGCCTGGCCCCAACGAGCCACATGCCCCCTGGGCTGTGGGTTTAGCCACCAGAAGCTGGGCCCGGGGTGGCCCCCACTGCTCACTGATTAAAGGCTGGACTCTGGGACCTAGCCCTGGCTTCACACTCCCCTCCCCGAAGGGCAAGCTATGTGGCCCAGGGCCCATTCCCAGACTCCCTAGGCTTGACCTCCTCATCTGGAAAAGGGGGAAAGAGCAGCACCCACCTCGAACTTACCAGGACTGGAGAAAGTACTCTCTAAAGCACGTAGCCCAGTGCCTTAACTGGCATGCAGCAGGAGCTCAAGAAATGGTGTCTATTTTTATTAGGCATTTAATAAATACCCAGCGGATATCTCTTGGCTGACCCTCCGCTTGCTCTAGATTATTTTGGAGGCTGTAGCTTGCTGAGTTGTCCTCTGGTCGCTGGAATATATTTGCTTATCTTCTGTGGAGGGAGGTGGGGTTGGCTTTCCGGTGAGCTGCACAGCTGGAGAAAGGCTGTGTGTCGAGTAGCCAGGCCAGAAACCCGGGTCACCATGGGGTGGGTACCGGGCCCTAAGGAATGTTAACTTCTAGAGAGACCCCCGGAGCTCAGCTCTGAGAATAGCTTTAATATCTTTGGACAGGTGATGACGCATGATGGCTGGTGCCCCACGCGACTCAGGGAGAGTGCATGTTGACTTTCCAGAATGGTTGGGGACACAGACGCTGGCCTAGCCCCAGCACCTGTCACCCAGGCTTCTGATGCCGGCTCTCCCACACCTCGAGCCAAGCTGCTGCTCCGAGGAGAAATTCCCAGAAAAGGCATCTGGGAGAGGGAGCTACTTGCAGCTTGTTGGGATTCATTCTCTCTCGGAATGACTGCCCTCGGAGGCCAGGGTGGGGACGGTTCCAGGCCCCTGCTGCAGGTGGGAGATGGGCAGTGGGGATCCTGGCAGGCCTTCATGGGGGAGGCGGGGAGAGGGAGGGCCCACACAGCTGCGGACAGCTGCAGACGGCCACGGATGGCCAGGGCTGGAAGAGCCACCTGGCCCGACAGCCACTGTGTGTGAGACACAGGTCTCGGGGACCTTGGTGACTCAAACTTTTGAGAACGAGAAAGGGGATGCCGCTTATTCTAGGTGACACCCCTTCTTCAGACATCCCACATTTGCGGTTCACTCACTCGCTGAAATTATTTGGAACCCTAAAATCCACAGCAGTGGTCTTTTCCTGGTCATTTGTAGACATGCGCACAGTGACCAAAAAATCTGTGTCATCTCTGGGGCACGTGGCCCCGGCGGAGGCAGAACAAAGCAACAATCTGTCTTCCTGTTTCTGCTCTCATCGAACCAGTGTCTTTTTTGAGGTCTAGTTGGTGTCACGTTTGTAGTGTTTTTGGGCTTTTGGTTGGTGATTTTGCTGTTTAAGGTGCCCCCGCCCAAAGAGGCCATGACCTACCTAATGGGAAGAATTGCTTGTGTTACCTAAACTTTGTCCAGGCCAGAGTTACAGTGCTGTGGTCATGAGTTCAGTGTTAATGAGTCGACAATGTACAGTTGGCCCCGGAGCTGGGGGGTAGGTGATGCCTCCCTCGATCAAGATTCATGTGTAACTTCTGCCTCCCCCTCCCCGGCTTACTCGCTAAGAGCCTGCTGCGAACCGGAAGCCTTACCAGCCGCATGAACGGTCGGTTAACGCAGATATTGTATGTTGTATGTACTTTATACTGTAACCGTCTAACAAAGTGAGCTAGAGAGGCAACATTTCTCGGAAAATCATGAGGCAGATACTTTTTCAGGACATGTCGGATTGATTGAGAAAATCTGCGCAGAAGCAGGCCTCTGCAGTTCAGACTTTCTAGAGTGTAACTGCTGTGAACAAGGAGAACCAACTGTATGATCTTTGGCTGACAGGGATAAACGGGATCATGTAGTCACTCAAGACATGATGCAAAGGCACCACCACCTCCAGGAAGCCTCCCATGGTCTCTCCAGCCTCCAGAGATCTTTCCCCTAGACAGTTTCACCCCCCATATGTTCATCCTTGATTTAGCACGTGACAGACTGCAGGATGGTAGTCATTATCCCCATATAGTCCTCTTCCTGTGTGACAAGAGGATGAGCTCCCTGAAGGCTGGGAATGTGTCCTTTAGAATTCTTTGGACCCTATGCACGGTAGGCAATGTAACTGTTTGATTCTTTCCGCAAATATTCCATTCATTCATTTGATTTGTGTGTTTGATTCCTTACTTTGAACGAATGCCTGCCTGCAGACTGCCTGGGGGCAGGAAGGAAAACGTGCTCATTGAGTGCCCGTATCCATGGGAGGCAGGGAGGCTATAGGGATGAGGAGGGCCTTAGTCCCAGAGTCTTGGGTGCTGCCGTCGTGGAGAGCAGAGAGGGGGCACTCTCCCATCTAAGGAGGGAAGTCGGACAGCTGGGTGCAGAAGCTCAGGGACAGTGTTCCAGGCAGCAGGAACAAGCATGTGCAAAGGCCCAGAGGCATGGCAGGCAGATGGGCTAGGAAACTACAAAGATGTGCAGCAGCGAAGGGGATTATGGTCTGGGGGAGCATTGGGGGGGGCAGAAAGGATGGTAGAGCTGAACAAGCAATGGGGCCAGGCCCCAGGGGCCATGTGTTTGCACAGGAGTGGCCCTGAGTGACCAAGAACCTTTGAGGGGTTGAAGCATGCAGTGGGACATGAGACTTTGTCCTTAATCAGCTCTGCCGCACATGTGCGTAATGCAGAGCAGGGATCTGTCCCGTGCTGGCCAGCAGGAGGTCTTAGGGCACAAGGTACCCCATGGTCCTCCAGGGGGCTCACACCCAGGAGAGGGCTGAGACACACATTTCTTGCCCAGCCCTTCCAGCGAGGCATGAAAACAGGATCCCCAAACAGATCAAGATCTCGATTTGCTGGCCCGCTCCCAGTGGCTCTGTGGGAACTGCAGCCATCTCGCTTCCTCTCCAGTGTTTCTGGAAATCCCAGGGGGGCCCAGCAGCCCTGGGGGCGGGGTGTCCTTCCCAGTCCTCCGAAGTCTGCCTTCTGGCACCTGCCAGGCTTTTCCAGGCAGCATTTCCTCCTTGCTCCTGGGCCAGAGGTTGGGCCAGGGGTGGGGGGAGTGGGGTGTGGCTGGGGGGGTCCAGCCCTGCCCTGTGTCCCACACCACCTCCTGCCCACCGCGGGGGGGGGGGCTGCCTGCCCTCCCTCACCTCCCCCAGCCCTGGCTGGCTGGCCCTCCTGGCTCCCTGTTTCCAGGGTCCCCAGTGGCCCCAACACACACTACACACAATACACACCCCACAGAGATTGCACACGTCCCCAGACCCCCCCACATACCAAGCACAACACACACAAACACACCCCATGGACTACAAACTTCCCCACACACATACCATACACACAACATACACACAACACTCATGTACTACACACCTCCCCACACACACAGCACACACATACCACACACACAGCACACACATACACGACACACACCATGCACACATATACCACACGTGTACTACACACTTACCCACACCCCACACACATACCATACACATGCCACATACACATCACGCATGTTCTACACACCCACACACATATGTGACACACACCACACACACCACACATGTACTACACCTTTCCCCACACACACACAATACACATGTACTAAACACTTTCCCATACCCCACACACATACTCCTCATACTCCACACTTCTCACACACACACACACACACACACACACATTTCTTCTTCGGTGAGTTGGTGATGATGGTGCCTGTCTATTAGGACTCTTGGTGGCAAGTGACAGAAACCCTAACTGGAAACACAAAAGGGAGTAAATCTGCATGTGGATTTCAAGGAGGAGATACTGGTGCAGCCACTAGCTGGGCAGGGGTACAGCGGGGGCCCAGGAGTGAAGGACACCAGGACTCCAGCATCAACCACTAGTTCACTCCTCTCCGCGTTTTGTCAAATTCCCTCTAATTCTTGGAGTGCCTGGGGCGGGGGGGTCAGTCAGTTGGGCATCCAACTCTTGATTTCCACTCAAGTCATGATCCTGGAGTCATGGGATCGAGCCTCATGTCAGGCTCCGCATAGCACCTGCTTGTCGCTCTCCCTCTTCTCCTCCCCTTGCTCACTCATTCTGTCTCTCTCTCTCTCTCTCAAATAAATAAATCTTGAAAAAAATTCTCTCTTACCCTCCAGACCAGCTTTCACCACGGAGTGGAAATATGATGCCATTAACCCCCAAGTTCAAATCATAGCTCCAGTCATGAGCGAGAGACATCCCTGGTGGTCTCTGTAGTCCCAAGTCCTAAGGTCCTGGGGAAGGAGCTCATTGGCTCAGCTGGGTCCCATGTCCTTCAAGGCCATCTGTGACTGCAAAGGGCCAGGTTATGACAGGTTTGGGTTCATGGCTTCGGACATGAGATCCCAGTAGAACACAGTAGCTCCATACCCCTCAGCCACGTGGCAGTGGCAAGGGAGCAAGGAGGCAGTGTCCAAACCGGAGCTCCCAGACACAGGGGTTATAAGAAGGAAACAAGATGGCGTTCATGATCGCACTTGGCCAGCCACCTGCCTCTGCAAATGTTCGCTCCCTCCCCCACCCACTGCTTATGGAATGCGAGGGAGTTGAGGGAGATTAATTTGAATTAATGAGGTGCAGTTAAAATATTTTTAACGATGAAGCACATCATTATCCTATTAACAAAATATTTCAAATGGCTGGTGCTGGGTCTTCGTCGATGAATAGACACCTTCATTATGGTTGACATCCTTCACATCCGAGAGAATGACTTAAAATCCGTTCCTTATAGAGGATGAAGACAGAAAACGAATAAAAACAATAGCGAATATAGTTCCTTGTCTAGACGCAGTTGGCAGTAGGTACGCGACAATCATTTACTTGGGTGAACAAAGTATAAATCATTCTTTTACTCTTGCCTCCTTTGGTTTACTAATCAAATTCTAACTAGTGTAAACTGCAACCCAGAATGAAAGATCGCACATTCTAATTTAAGGAACCCAGATGAAGAATGGCCTCATTGTATGCTCGGTCCAAAGGAAGCCCTTGGGTGGCATTCGAGGCTCTCGCCGAGCTCCTCCCCTCCCTGCCACGGAGCTGGGCTTGGCACATCTCAGAAGCCACCATTCATCACTATTATTATTATCATTACTATTATCCCACTTCCGTGTCTGCTCAGGTCCTCCAGGCTGGTGACCCGGCCCCGCAGCAGAGCCCTTCTGCCATCCAGACGTTACCAGGGTCTCTGCCCAGCAGGGTGTGGATGGGAAGCCTGTATTTGGCAGTGTTTCTCCCAGACCAGCAAAGACACATGTTGTGTTAAGTGTGTTGTTTCACCTTTAAATGAATAAATAAAAGGACATATAACCCCTGGTTATTTAAGTGTCTTGAGTGAATGTTTAAGAGATGGTTGAGAAGGGGGGACTTGGGGGCTCGTGGAGGACTCGCCCACCCCTGGGCACAGCAGGTGGGGTATGATCGCTGAGGCAGCCTCTTAGGGAACAAAACAGTGGTCATAAAAAGCTTCCTAACGTTGTAAGTGCTACAGTTATCTGCTAAATCACAGAGCCACCTGTTGCCGTCTCCTCTGTCAAGAGTCATTGTCTTACAGCACAACCAGAGTTCCTTCCCACGAAACATGCATAAACCTGATCCAGTGATGCTGCTTTGTGAATAAGATGGGGTGAAAATGATGTGTAGGGGGGCACCACACAGTCCTTCCCAACTGGTGGCAGGGACTCGGTGGCGGCTGAGCTGTGGGAGGAGTGTGTCCCCCGTGTCCGCACCCCCTCCCCGTACAACCACCGAACATCCCAGTGTCGGGATGCTGGGCTCCAGAGAGCCTGACTGCCTGGGCTCGAACTGCAGCGGCGTCTACTTCTAGGGGTACGACTCGAGGCAAGTTACTTGACCTCTCTGTGCCTCAGGTTTCCTGTTTGTAATATGGGATAATAACCCATAGTTGCTTCACAGGGGTAGGAGAATTAAGATTAAAAGTATTGATTTAGGCAAAGTGCTTAGAATAGTCCATCCGTAACAGGCTATGTAACATATGCCCTATGAGCCCCCCCAAATCACCCCACTCTTATAAGCATAAGAATAAGAGGGGCTCCTGGGTGGCCCAGATGGTTAAGCATCTCCCTTCGGCTCAGGTCACAATCTCCAGGCCCTGGGATCGAGCCCCGCATCAGGTGGGATCTGCTTCTCCCTCTCCCTCTGCCCCTCCCCCTGCTTGTATGTGAGTGCTCTTTCTCTAATGAATAGATAAAATCTTAAAAACAAAACACGAGAATAAGAGAAAAATAGGCTGGAGTCATGAGTATTAGAATAAAATGCTATAGACCAGGGGGCTCATAAATAACAGAAATTTATTTCTTGTGATTTGGGAGGCTGGAAGTCAAGGTTGAGATGCTGGCAGATTTGGGTTCTGGCAAGAGCCTGCTTCTGGTTCACTGTGGGTGTCTTATTGTGCACTCCACTGATGGACGGTCGGTGGGGTGGGGGGAGGGGAGGGGGTGGCAAGGGAGCTTTCTGGGGTTCCTTTTATCAGGGCACTAATCTCATCCATGGGGGCACTACCCTCTCAACCTCATCACCTCCTGGGGGCCCCACCTCCAACACCATTCCATTGGCGGTGAGGATTACACCATGCAAATTTGGGGGGGACACAGCATCTGGTCTAGAACAGAGCACGACACTCAAGAACTTGGCAGGGACACATAGGAAAAAGAAGTGGGAACCTCGTAAAAAGAGCAGCCCAGTTTTATACCTGGGAAGTGGTTGCGAAAGACATAAAGACACAGCTGGTGTGGCAGCCTGCCTTGAGGAAGGCCCGAAGCTTGCTCGTGGTGGGGGGCGCGGCACGCGTGTGGCTCATGAGAGACGGCGAGCTGGTGGAAGGAGGGTGACCCGGAACTGGATGGAAGGCTGTATGTGCCTGTCCGCTTCAGCCGCCGTCGCTAAACACCTCAGGCTGTGTGGGATGAACAGCAGACATTTTTTGTCCCCCAGTCTGGAGGCTGGAAGGCCAGGATCAAGGTGTTGGCTGGGTTGTTTTCTCCGGAAGCTTCTCTCCTGGGCCTGCAGACAACCAGCCATTTTCTTGCTGGGGCCCCCATGGTCTTCCCTCTGCACAGTCGCTGCCCTGGGGTCTGTGTGTCCAAATCTCCTCTTTTTATGAGGACACCGTTCATACTGGACTAGGGCCCAACCTAATGGCCTCATTTCAGTGGAATCATTTTTTATGTCTACATCTCCAGCTGTAGTCCCATGTGGCGGCCCTGGAGGTCAGGACTCCAACAGAGGAATGTGGGGAGGATGCTGGTCAGCCCACAGTAACACGTAACAGGAGGTGTGGTTGGACACGGCTCGTGACACGGCGAACGAGGTAGCGGGTCGATATCTGCAGTGTGCACACTTGAGTGTGTGTGTGTGTGTGTGTGTGTGTCTGTTATAGATTCCTGTGTGACTTCGTTTAGCTCCGATCAGCTGGGTGGTGCCATCTGTGTACGTCTAGTGTTTCTTAAAGACAAAACTGCGTAAGCCAGTGCGAAATTCATGTCATGCTTAAATTTCTCCCAAACATGCCAATTGCACCAGCAGGAGTTTGTGTTTTTGGCAAGGGCAGTAGCAGGCCTGGCTGTCCGCGCGGGATGGTCCAGGGAGGGCTGTGTGCTGCGGCTCCCGTCTCCCAACATGTAGGCAAGACTTGATCCGTGTTTGTCATTGTGATGATTCAGATGTCTGAGACGACGTTTTCCGTGTGAGTGAGACCTGTCGCTGAGGTTGGGTCTGTCTCCCCACTGAGCTGACCTCATCCCGGAGAGGTAGCAAAGCTCTGTGCGAAAGGCTGAGACCATGGAGGTGACCCATGTACTCTTGCTCCCTGGCTGTGAGACCTCAGATAAGCCACAGCCTGGAGAGAGGCCAATTCGGTGAGTCCCATTTTATAGATGGGTGGACTGAGGCACCCAGGATTGGCCTCTGGAAAGTAGGTCACGTAGTGCCCACCCGAGCTCCCGTTGTCCCCTCATCCTTTCCAGTTCAGGTGGTTGGGGGTGACGGTGGGTGGGAAGCTCAGGAGGGTTCATGTTGTAGAAATCACCCTGGGGACACCAGACTGCAGAGGTCATGGAAACAGTCTCCCCATAAGACCACTTGTATTTCCGACACCAACTACAAGTTCAAAGAGTTCCAGAAAGCATCCTCTGCTTTGAGAATTCGTTAGAAGGACACCGTACTCACCGAAAGCTGTTACCCTCCCATTACATTGGGGAAAATCCCTGAGCCCAGGGCTTTCACTGAGGCACAATGGACTGACTGACGGATAGCCCTCCTTATGGAACTTGGTCTCCAGGCCAGCTGACACTGGGTCCCCCCACCCCTACAAAATCACACAGTTGGTCTTTCTGGCACGGCCAGCCCTACCCTAAGATCCAGAGTGGTCCGGCCCTGCCCTAACCAGACACATTCCTATTGCCCGTGACCTAGATCACCTCCCAGAAGCCCAGCCTGCAGGCCAGACTCTTTTTGCACAAGGCCAAAGTCGGCCCTGCTCGGAAGTCATGGCGGTGTCTGGCTTTGGCTGCTCTGGTGAATGTAAATAAGCTCATGGGGACAAGCCTGGGGCTGTCCCTTCTGCAGGCACGGCCGTGGGTCCCTTGGAAGGCCTTTGCAGGCCCCAGATCTCATTTCATCCTCGCCAACCGCACGGTGCCGCAGACAACTCCCGCTCCACACACACACACACACAGACACACACACGATGCAGATGGGGACAGTGGGGGTGGGCCCCTCCCCCCCCATCACAGAGCTAGTAAGTGGTGGAGCCAGAAGGCCTTGACACCTCAGAGTTGGCTATTGGTTTAAAAAACATTAATAAGTTGCTGCCCTACTTCAGATGGCCTGTCCAGCACCCCATGGTGTTCCTTTGGTAATTTCCGGCCCCTTGGAGAAGGAAAGACCACCCCGAGTCCCCTGGTCCCCGGGCCAGACTCAGCGAGAGCTAGAAGAGGTGCAAAGCCATAAAGCAGCCTGGAGGGAAGTTATTTTTCAATCAAGTTGGGCTTTGCCTCGCTAATCCTTCCCTTCTGCGGGGGCCAAGGGCAGAAAACTCTTCTCTGCGTGAAGGGACCCCAGGCCTGACTCGGGCCCGAGGGCCCGAGTATAGAACCTGGGCCTAGAAGTAAAGGAATGTGTCTCAGGTCACCACGCGGCCCGAAGAGCTCCAGCTGCCCCTTCTAAAGGAAAAGATTGAATGTGGGAGGAGCAGCTTCCAAAAAAGGCCCAACGATTCTCTGCGATTCCACAGCTCTGGAGTCAGAGGGAATTTGCTCCCTGCGTTTAGTTTCTCTTTCTTCCTGTGTGATCCTGAGCACGAAACTCCCCCATCACCTCTCTTTCCTCGTCTATAAGGTGGATATCATGACGTCCACCCACCCCGTGCCCAGCACCGTGCACACAACTTAACGCATCGAGTTTCCTGGTTTCCGCACGCGAGGGTAACAGATGATCTCTGTGACTCGGACACCGGTCCCTCCTTGCTCTATAGCAAAGGAGCTCGGTTTATAAACTGAAGGCGTTCAGAATGGCGCAAGGAGGGAACCAGTATGTTTGGAAGATGGCGAAGACCGCTCCACTGGGAGATGAGCCACGTTTAGGGTCCCCATTCCCCAAATGAGCACGCGGGGCAGAGGCGCGAGGCTTTGGCAGCAAGACAGTGGGTGGACGTCTCATCGCCGCCGTCTAAGGGCCAGGAAGATGGATGTTGCCTTTGGCTCTTCAACAGCCCCCCCCCACACACCCCCACACACACGTGGGATCACTTGGTGCAGACGCGGAGCCCACATACCACCTGGGAAATAACGAGTGTTCGCAGGAAACCTGGAGGTTAGATGGGGTGGGGTTTGGTTCCAGGTGTCCCCCGAGCAGATTTCCTGTATCGTCGTTAAAAGCCTAATGCCTTTTCAAGATCTCACAGTCTTTGCCCCCTTGGCTAATACCTGCCCTTCCCAGGTTCCCCCCGGTCCCCCAGCTCACCCCCAACACACAGAAACGTTTGGTTCCTCGTCTCTGAGACTTCCGTCCAGTTCCTGCGCCCCGTCCACTGCCACGTTGTTCAGGGGCCCCGGGGCCACATGCAGGATGTGCGAGTCCTTCCTCGCGCCTCCCCCTCTTGCATCCATTCATTGCACCCCGCGGTGAGAGGCTTCCCGGCTCGCAGGGTGACTCCCAGGAGGGCTCATCCTCGGGGACAACACATCCCTTAGCTCTTCTCCATTTGTTTCGCCGTGTGTAGTTGTTTCTCGTTTCTCGTGTAGACTAGCACCCACAATTTGCTGAAGTTCATGGCTTTTTGAGCACAACGTAGACGGGGGCGGGGAGGGTCACAAAGGAGAGAAAAGACGTGGCGGAGAACCCATTGTCTGTCATGTGGTTCCTGAGCCATTCTTTCACCAGTCATTTTTGGCTGCTGTGCTGGGGATGGGGTGTGTGCGGAACAGGGTTGCAGGTTGTGATGTGGGGTAAGGGGTTGGAGCCCACCGGAGCGTATGCATGACTGTACTCATTGCTCAGGTATTTTCAGTGGCCTGAAACATCGCAGCTAGCCTGACTGCCAACAACGGGGATGTGGCTGAGTCGGTGCTGGTGGGTTTCAAGAAACAAGAGAAGGTGTCTTGTACCAGTTAGGATTGTGTTTAGCTGCAAGTAACAAAAACGCAACTTACGGGACTTCATCCGAGAGCGTTGATCTAGGTCGCACGACAGGAAGCCCAGAGCTGGGCAGCCCATGGCCGGTTCGGGACCCAGTGGGGCCGCCAGGGAACCGTCAGGGAATCAGCTGCTTCCACCCACTGCTCAGCCATCCTTAGCACTGGCTCTTGTGTTTCTAGCTCCACAGCCCTACAGGGTCAGGAGAGAGGCAGAGGGCACACTCCAGCATTCTCCTCTCCCTTCTACAGAGCCCTCCTGGAATCCCCACCCCAAGTCCCTAATTTCCACCCCTATTTCATTGGCCAGGAGCTGTCACATGAGTACCCCTCGCTGCCCGGGAGGCTGCAAAATGAACTAGGCAGATCGCTGACTCGAAATTAGGATCCTGGTGTAGTCGAGAAGAGCAAAATGGTTAGAGGGGAGGTGTCCCGCAGTATGTGCTCAGCCCACTCTAAGCCACATGGCATCCATACAGTCCATACACGCCTTCTTCCAGGGATAGAGCCACAGGGTTCCATCCCATCCCTGCAGCCCCATTCCTGGGGCTCAGAATCCAGGATCATGAAGGGCTCTGCCGGGGTCCCTTTCAGGTCTGAATGTGGCTGGTTCCTTGAAACGGAAGGACAGGTTGTCTGCCTGCCTCCCCTCACCCAGCCCCAGTGTTCAGTGATGGAGAAGAGAAGGAAGGTAATAATAAGGGCAACAATAACCATGTCCGGGAAAGGCGAGGAGAGATCCTGCCTTGGCACCCAGCGGCACCCGCTGCAGGGAATACCACGCTGTACGCGTAACGGGTCTAAAAGTATATTGAAACAAGTGAGGGGCGCCTGGGTGGCTCCGTGGGCTAAAGCCTCTCCTTCGGCTCAGGTCATGATCTCAGGGTCCTGGGATCGAGCCCCGCAAGGGGCTCTCTGCTCAGCGGGGAGCCTGCTTCCCACCCCACCCCCCGCCCCACCTGCTTCTCTGCCTACTTGTGATCTCTGTCTGTCAAGTAAATAAATAAAATCTTAAAAAAAAAAAAAAAAACCACAGGTGAACACAATGAAAACCCATGCAGAAGGCAAAAATGGAAGGAAAGAAGCGGTCTGGGAATAAATCACATGTGTGACCCTTTCCTATTGACTTTTCCAGGTTTTTTTTTGTTCTGGGTATCTTTTATACACAGAAAATCCTTTTGTCGAATTTTACGTTTGTAAATATTTCCCCCCGATGGTCTGGAGCACAGAAGATCAGAAACACTGCGCTCTGCACAGGGTTGAGTACATGGCAGGTTTTTTAAAGTAAAACTTAAAATTTCTCCCAAATACGTTCCCATGGTTCAAACGATAAAATACCCAGACAGGCTTTTAAGGAAAGCAGAGGCCTTTTCCGGCAGCTTTCTCCACCTGTGGGCCTGTCCCCACGGGGAAGCCCTTCTGCAGCATTCGGACTTTCTCCCGTCGGGTTCTTCTGGGCCCGAGGCGTGGTTCTGTGTAGAAGAACTGAGTAAAAATGTGACCTTGAAAATAATCAATCCCAAAAATACGCATCCATTTGCAGAGGGACCCACCAAGGTGGCAGGCAGTGTGGCCGGAGGTGGTGACCTAAATTGGAAGGACTTAGAATATTCTACAAATGTTCTAGAATGATCTCCATCCTGGTTTACCAGCGAGTCTGAGTCGGTGGAGGGCAAGGGCGGGAGAAGTGTCATAGTTAGGACCACACGCTTTGAGGCCAGACTTAGGTGTGAAACCTGGCTCCGTTTCTTCCCGGCTGGGATGATGTCACTTGTCCCCACCTCGGTAGTGCATCTGTGAAATGGGAATTAGGGATGTTCATGTAAAGGCTCTTTGCTGTGTTTTTGTTTTGTTTTGTTTTGTTTTGTTTAACATCTGTTGATTTATTTGAAGTCCCTATTTCTTCATTCTCTCATTTCGGCTGTTTCTGGTTTTCCAAGAATTTATTTTAGTTCTGTTTTTGAACTTTCAGAACACAGTTATTTTGTTTTTAAAAAAAGTTTGTTTGAATCGGGATCCAGAGAAGGGCCCTACATGGCAATGGGCTGGTGTCTCCAAAGCCTTCAACCCTTTCTTAATCCATAGGTTTTCCCTCATCTCTTTCTTCTTCGTACTTTGTTTGTTGAAGAGGTTAGTTAGTGAGGATACTTTGAACCGTAACCAGCAGAAACCCATGAGAGTGTGACGAGGCTAAAATATCGCATTAAGAAAACGAGAGCCGTCCCACTGAGTCCAAAGGCCCGGGTGTAGCAGGGCCTCAGGAAAAGGCTGGAACAGGACTGTCCTTTGCACGCTTTGCCCCGCTCCATCTTCTCCTGATCGTTCTTTTTTTTCCCTCCAGCCTGCACGGCAGCTGATGGCTTCTGTGCCATCCTCTCTGTTCAGGGTCCAGCTGGATGGAGACAGCATTCAGTCCCCATCTGAGTTGGCCTTCAGGGTCCCACTGCCCTGACCACCCAAAGCAACAGGCAAGCACTCAGGGGGTACGCATCCCAATGATAGTACGCACCCACCGTGGGTTCACAGAGTCAGAAGAAAGAGACAAGGCATGCATGGTGTGAGCCCCAAAGACATCACACCTTAAGCCATAAAAAAACGGACCGCCAAAAACTCTTAGGAGTCGTGACGTTTCCTTTAAGCACATGGGCCTGCACGGCATGGTATCCCACATCTTCCTGAGAGTCAATCAGACCTAGCTCCTTCATTGGCCATTCATTTAAGCCAAGCGCCAAATGCTATTGTGGGCCAGAGGTGGCCCTTGGCCACTGTGTGCAGGTGGGGGGCGTTTTGCCATCAGGCTTGTCCTCATGATCCCGGAACCCAAGCACCAGATATGCTGGCCTGGGAGGAATCCCTGAACAAGCCTGTGAACTTGGATTCCAGGTCCCGACTCCCACCCATAGAGCCACAGTGATCACAGTGGGTCACCACAGTAGGGCCACCACCCTGCTGAGCTGGTCCCCTCCCTGATTCCTGGAAATCTTCCCCCGAACTTTCTGGGTTCCATCCCGTTGGATCTGCCTGAGGTTGTGGCTCCCAGAAACAGTGAGCAGGGACTATGGGAGTCTCAGGGGGTAGATTCAAAATGGGAAAAGACCTCGATTTTTTCCTAGAGCTACTCTGGGGAGGTTAGATGGACAAGCTGGAGGTCAAGGTTGCAGTTGGAAAGTGAGATCCAGGCCGTATTGGAATGGATGTGGTGGTTTCGGAGGCCAGACACAAGGAGCAGGCTGGTACGTGGATTTTCCACTTGTTCGACAAGCATCTGCTCTCAACGTACTAGGGGCAATAGTGATGTACAAGACAGTTTCTGCTAATGGAGTTACTCATTCACGTGTTCATGCCTTCACCGAGGATACCCTACATTCTTGAACAGAAACCTTTAAGGGAGCTTACCTGCTCTGTAAAACAGACTTAAAAAATCAACAAAAGAGGCTGCATCAAATATATGTTCGTAAACATGGGGTGAAAGTTAGTGTCCAGATTACGTGAGCCACGGTCCCATTCATCCGTGAAACTTGGACTTTAGGTTTCGTAAAGAACTTCCCAGTGGCCGAGCGGTAAAGGAAGCTCTGGGGGCTGTGAGGTTTTCTTGCCCCCAGTGAGGAAAATGTAAGTTTTTCCAGCAGCCCCTGCACCTTTCTGTAAGAAGCTGTTCGTGACAGGATCTGTCCCTTTTTGGGGTGGATTCCTATGTTTTCATCTCCTGCATAAACACACAGATTGATTTTCAAATACAGATTCACCCCAAAGAAATCTGTGACAAGGAGAGTTGTCGCAGCATATCCGGATGGAGGAAAGAGAATCGTTTTCAAGTGCAGTAACAAAGCCTTCTTCCAGCTCACTGGCTTTTTCGGCAGCCTAGAAACCATTTACCACGCTTTCTACCGAAATCAGCTGCTGGCGAGCACCGGTGTAGTTTTAGTTTCTAAAATGCGAAGATTTGAAGGACTGGAAATGTTTGGCCTCTCCAGGTAGCCCATTGTGCTGTTGGTCACCTCTGATGGCCTGCCTTCCTGATGTCAAACGGAGGCCTGCTGATTTCCTCTCCCTTCCCTAACTGTTGTACCCCTACTGGATTTGCCCTTTTCCGAAAGACAGCTTTAAGATCATGGGAGCCTGATTTTGGAGAAGTGCTGAGTGCCTTGTCCTGAGAGGCATTCAAGTAGACTCTGGATGACTGCCTTAATAATGCCAGTGCTGGCGGGGAAGCTATCCTCGGTAATCTTAAGAACCTTTCCAATCAAAACACCAGGTTCCTGAATGATCTGATGAACGGAGGGATTCTGGGTTCCTCATGAAACTCAGAAAATGGGGAAGACGATTACTCTCCTTGAACAAAATTTAATCTACTGAGAAGTTTTGCCTACAAGAAGGAGGTAGCCTTTCATTTTTTTTTTTTTTTTTACTCATTTCCATATAAACATAGAGGAAGAGAAAAAAAAATCAATGATGATTATTTGTGGCTGGTTTTTCCTCTTGCTCCCTTGGGTTCCTCAGACCAAGGGGTGAGGCGAGTAAGGAGTAGGTGCTCTGACCAATTTGTCTTGGAAAAGGCCAGTAGCTGAACAAGGAAAGCAAAGCTAAGAATCACATCAAAGTGTGATTGCCTGAGTGTTATTTAGTTAGTGACGGGAGGAGAGAAGGTATTCTCTGATCTGCGGGCCCTAAACACTCAGCTTTTCTGCTTTTCTCTCTCTTTTTTTAAAGATTGTATTTATTTGGGGGAGGGGTGGGACAGAGGGAGGAAGGATCTGAAGCAGATTCCCCACTGAGTGTGGACCCCACGCGGGGATCGAGCCCGCGATCACGAGATCACGATCCCGCGATCACGAGATCATGACCTGAGCCGAAACCAAGAGTTGGATAGCTCAACCGACTGAGCCATGCAGGCGCCCCTGCTTTTCGGCCCTTATTCCCGCCCCCCCCCGCCCCCGCCTGCCACTCCACCCACCCCATGCACTCCACCCCTGCTGTTTTGTTTTCCTATGACAGCAAATAGAATGCAAACAAAACCCCGCTCTTGAAGCCCCAATGTGAATTTTAAAAGTTGGGCTGTCACTTCTCCAAAGAAGACATACAAATGGCCAACAGACACATGAAAAAATGCTCCACATCACTAGCCATCGGGAAATACAAATCAAAACCACAGTGAGATACCAGCTCACCCCAGTTCGAGTGGCAAAAATTTAACAAAACAGGAAACAACAAGTGTTGGGCGAGGATGTGGAGAAAGGGGAACCCTCTCCTACACTGTTGGTGGGAATGCAAGCTGGTGCAGCCACTCTGGGAAACAGTGTGGAGGTTAAGAATAGAGCTACCCTACGAACCAGCAATCTCACTACTGGGTATTTACCCCAAAGATACAGACATAGTGAAAAGAAGGGGCATGTGCACCCCAACGTTCATAGCAGCAGTGTCCACAGTCGCCAGACTGTGGAAAGAGCCGAGATGCCCTTCAGCAGATGAATGGATAAAGAAGATGTGGTCCATATACACAATGGAATATTATGCAGCCATCAGAAAGGATGAAGACCCAACTTTTGCATCAGCATGGATGGAACTGGAGGGGATTATGCTGAGTGAAATAAGTCAAGCAGAGAGAGTCAATTATCATATGGTTTCACTCATATGTGGACCATAAGCAGTAGCACGGAGGACCATAGGGGAAAGGAGGGAAATCCAAAGAGGGAGAAATCAGAGAGGGAGATGAACCATGAGCGGCTGTGGACCCCAAGAAACAATCTGGGGGTTTCAGAGGAGAGGAGGGCGGGGGGAACGGTGTAACCGGGCGATGGGTACGGAGGGCACGTGGTGTTATACTTAACTAATGAGTCACTGAGCACTGCATCAAGGACTAATCATGTAGTACACAGGGGCTAACTGAACATAATTGAAAAACAAAAAAGTTGCGCTGTGAGTTTGGGCCACCATTAAGACCCGGGATGGCTGCTTGAATCAGGAGGAGGAGCCAGTGGAGTCCAGGGCCGGGCTTGGCAAACTGTGGCCCACTATCTGTTCATATAAATGAAGTTTTATTGGAACATAGCCATGTCCGTTTATGTACTGTCTCGGCTGCTTTCCCGCCAGGACCACAGAGTTGACTAGTTGCTGGAGACCACGTGGCCTGCAAAGTCTAAAACATTTACTGTCTGGCCCTTGACAGGAGAAGTTGCCATCTCTTGGCCCAGAGCAGTGGCTCTCAGCTCTGGCTCAGTGTCAGAATCACCTGGGGAGCTTTAAAAATGCAGATGCCCGGGCCCTGCCCCCCGGGAACTGGGTTCAGTTAGTCTGGAGTGGAGCCCAGGCATCCCTATTATTTTAGTGCTTCCCCAGGTGACTGTCATGTGTGCCAAGGTTGAGAATCACATGTCTAGTATCTGGATTGTATTTTTTTTTTTTTTTTTAAGATTACAGACCTGGAATTTGCCATTCTGCAGGATTCGTACCCATGACAGTGACCCAACCTTGACCTCAATGTCAGAGTGCAGCCATTGGGTCCCAACCATGTGTCTGTGGCACAGGGAGAGCTTGTAACACTAAAATCCCTCTGGGGCCCTTAGGGACTCAATATGCCTGAAGAGGGTTGGAGGTGCCCTTGTGTGCACACAGACACACGTGAGTGTGTCCATTTGGATGGTCTGTGTCAGGAGGTAACTTTGGTCTGCTTTCAAACCAATGCATTTCTAACAGGAGCCAGTGTTGTGTGAAGCATTCGTCGTTGTCATGTTGGCACAGCTCAGTGGCTGGACCCCGGCGCAGGCAGCCTGTCCTCTCTCCTGCTAATTAACGTGGAATGTTGGTGACACGTCCAGCCCCCCACCCCCTGCCGCAGGTCCCAGCCCTCCCTTTCCTGCTCACGGTAGGAATTTAGAGTCATGCTGGTGTCACTTTGTGTTAGCAGGGAAAGCTGTAAATGGGGGTTTTACAGTTTGCTTTCTCCCTCGCATATAAAGCAAGTATTAACCACCTTGCTTCTCCCCGTCGTCCATGTCTCCCACGGGGATCCCCGTGCCTTCTGCCCTCCTGGCCACTATCCCCTGGGGACCTGCCCTCCCGGCCTCAGACTGTGTCTACCGGCCAGGAGGACCAACTCATCCCAGTGTGCCGGAAACTTTCCCAGTTCTAGCCCTGAACGTCCCGAGTCCTGGGGTCCCCCCCTGAGTCCTGGATGACCCAGGGAAGTGGGTCGCCCTAATACTCGAGATTCCCACGGCTGATCGACCTTTGCTTATATTTGAAAACATCAGTATGTGAGGGCAGGTGCGGGGTTTATTAAAGACAGATGTGCTTAAAAATGCAAATCAAGGTCATTTGTATGAAGTGGAATGTTTTTAATCTCCTTAAAAAAAAAAAAAAAGCTGAACCCAAGCGGTTGAGTTAATTCTTCTCATGAGGCCTGGGAAGATCAGTTTGGGGATAAAATACCAGGTCGGCGGTTACTCCGCTGTTGACCGAACCCGGGTACGAAACAGGTTCTTCGTGAAGGTTCTTCAGTGACGTGTTCATCTGGAAGGGGGTTGCCCAGCCCAGCACCACGCCGCGGGGAGAGTCTTGGCTTACGGTGACCGCGCTAGAGTCTTCCGGGCTCGACTGCCAAGTGTGCAGGACTCGGTGTCCTCATCCACGCCCGAAGCACTGTCGCTCCCCTTGGGGGATCAGGCCCTGGGACAGGTGAATGGCAGGTGTCAGTTGATTCTCACTGTGCCGGGAACAAACAGTAAATGTGGGCTTCCTCCCTTCCTTCCTGGGGAGCCTGGTTCTCACTCATGACAGGTATTAGCTAGGACAGGTGGGTCCCCAGCAAAAACCCCAAGATGCCTGTGGCTTAACACAGGGACAGCGTGTTTCTGACTCACTCAGCGGTCCGACCGTGGTATTCCTCATTGGGCGGTGTCGTTGGGTGATCCTTGTCCAAGGGGAGAATTGGGAGTCCAGGCTCCTTCCCTCCTGTGGCATGTCATCCTCTGTGTCCTTGGAGTTGTCCTTGCATAGTGGTCACAAAGCAGGCTCCTTCCCGCCTATGGCTCTGTCATCGTCCTTGGAGTCGTCCTTGTGTAGTGGTCACAAAGCATGGCGGATTATACATGCCTGCTCTGAAGGTGGCCTACCTTGGACCCACCCACGTGCCACTGGCCAGGACCCAGTTGTGAGGCCCCCGCCACCTGCAAGGAGGGGGCTGGGAAGTATAGTTTGGCTATGTGCCCAAGAGGAAAAGGAAACAGAGTTTGGCAAACGAACTCTAGTCTGTCCCAGGACGTGTGGCTGCCCGGTTCATTGGCTGTCAGGACCCAGTGGAGACGTCCCTCGTTAATGAACATCTCTATTTGCAAAGCAGACATCTTCAAAGAAGCTGTGATCAGTTTTACGCAGAAGAGTGGTCTGGCTTCAAACGAGCTTGGTTTAGAACAAGTTAAAGAATTTTTTTTTTAATTGCAGGACTTATCACAACCTTTAATAGACTGCTATTTCCCAGTCCTCTTTTGAGAGGCTTTGAAAACTAGTAGTCTACAGAATGTGGTTCAGAAAACACTGCCTTAGAAGTTAACTCAGTATTCAGAGGACAGAATACTTTCACGAAAACACACGTGTAAAAAAAAAAAAAAAATTAACCAAAATATAGCAGAGTTCAGTCCCCCAAGGATCTCGGTGTCAGGAGTTTCCTGAGGTGAGCCTCCATGCTGTGTGAAGAGAATATTTCTCTACCTTTTTTTCCTTTTTTTTTTCCTTCCTTCCCTCCTTCTCTCCCCCTCTCCATCCATCCTTGTAGAACTGTCAGGACAGGGTCCCCATCTTACTACTCATGGCTGAGTGTCGTCGTTGCTGTCTGCGTCCTGGAGGGCCGCGTGAATGATCCATGTGGGGCTCCTTCAGTCCCCATCTCACCTTCAGCTGGACACGTCAGGGCGGTCCGCCTGGACTGGTCATGTCACCCTGGTCTGTCCATCTGGGTAGATGTGAAAAATCCCTTTCCCAGGCTTGGGTTTTTATGACTGGCTGGCGTCATCCGTCATCATAAAAGTGGACTGAGGTTTAACGCTGAGGTTAGACAGAATCGTTCGCGGAGAAAAACTAGAGCGGCTTTCTTTTTTATTTCTGTTACAGGCAGTGTATATATATATATATATATATATATATATATAGCTTAAAACTTAATTTGGTGTGTAATTGGGACTAGCTCTGTGGAGCCCTGGGTTATGTGTTTTGGAGCAGCTGAGAAGCAGGGGCATGGCGGCGCAGGACGTGGTATGTTAATTGGCGGCCTCTGGGACCTGTGAGAGAATTGGATTTGAGTCCCCAGTTAGAATGAGCTTGGCAGTTTTATTCGAATCTCTAGTGGTGCAAACTGGGAAGACCACTGGTTTGCACCAGCTAGAGCAGGTTGCCAGTAGTCTCTGTCTGCGATGCCCCTGAGTGCGTCCCCCGCCTGCACGAGGGACAGAGGCCAGCAGGCGGGAGCCAGAGAGAGGGTGACCGAGCTCGGCCAGCTCTGGCCTGCCACTTCTCTGCACACTTAGGCAATAGTAAGTTGCGTGCTGCTGGGCCTGTGGTCCCAAGGAGGTTTTTGCATTTTACTACCAAAGTCTTGATAAAAGGAACTCAGGTCAGAGCAAACATTAAGGGAGGAAAAACAAAGGAAATTAAATGCAAAATCAGTGCGGGTGCAAAACCACATGGAGGCCTTGGCTTTAATACCACCAGAGCCGGTGGGGGGAAGTGGCCCCCAGGAGTCGGAACCAAGGAATGCTGGCCTGGTGTTCCTGAAGCCTGGCCCCTCTCTCCTGTTGAAAAAGAAATTGCCGTTTAATTTGTTTCTGAGTTTTATTTCTCAAGTGAACCAGCATGGGGCCATGTAATGAGCTTGTGTTTCTGAGAGGTGTTGAAAGACGGGAAAGGAGCAAAACCATGGCCAGACGGGGTGGCCGAGAGCTCCTGGGGGTCCAGCGGCAGCAGGACCGGGGGCCAGGGGGGATCTGCCGGAGCACTGGCTTCTCTGGGTGCTTCTGGGGGTGGGGGCGGGTGGGACGTGTCCTTGCATGGGCTGCTGGCAGTCCACGGGGAGACCAGAGAGAGGAGTTGTCTCTCCGTCTCTGTTTAAGATCCTCCGGCCAGCCCGAGCCGACGGAGGAGGGTGGCACAGGCGATGTGAGCCAAGGAGGACACTTCAAATGAGAGCGGGTCTGAGCCATGGATAAAAAGAAGAATATTTGGCAGGAATGGGAGAGTCTGTGTAAGCCTCTCAGGAGGCTGCTGGTAGAAGGCTTTCTGGATCGGATTATTACCAGAGGAAGCCCTAGAGATTGTCCCCGGTGGGGGCTGCAGCTGTCCCCTGGAGCTGAGATGGCCATCTGTCCCGTGCCTGACAGATGGGAGCGGGCACATGCTAGGAACTCACCCCTGCGCCAAACAGAAGTAACGATAGGAAGGTGTGGGGCCCTCCCACCACCCTGCCTGCCCCTGGACAGACTCTCCCACTCTCCCACTGGAGACAGGCAGAGCCCACCAGCCATAGCCAGGGTAGCAACGCCCCTTAGCCAGATGCCCTTGCTGTCCCAGTCCTGGGTATGTGACCCCATGTGCCTCTCACTGCCACTGCTATCCCCTCCTAAGCGCTGACCCGACCGAAAGGAGCGGCCTCCACGACCGCCAGGTTGACTTGTAAAAAGGAGCTTGTGTCCCAGACTTGCTAAAGGACTAAAGGATACAGGAGCACGTGTGCCCGTGAGGGGCCGTGAATGGTGAGGACGGGCAGGTCTGGTGTCCGAGCTGCGTCACACGCCAGGAGGTGAGCAGTAATGGGGACAGCTGGGTTTCCACAGTGCCGCGTACCCTGCTCTGGGTTGAGCCCTTTGAATGCTGTGCCCCGTGGAAGGCCCATCGTCACTGCCACTGCCCCTGCCCCTGTCTGTCCCCTCCTGCACCCTCTCCACAGCTGCCTGATGACCTGAAGAGTCACTGCCGTGCATCACACACACACACACACATACACAGACACAAACACACCCACGCTGTGGGAAAGCCCTTCTGCAATGGCTAAGACCTTCACGACCCCATGACGTAGGTATCATGAGCCCCATTCTATGGATGGGTAAACAGAGTCTCTCCGGGAAGATACCAGCAGACCTCTCGTTTGCTGGAGCTTTTCTTTGTGCTCTGTGGCAGGAAGGCTGAGACAGGAGCCGACTGGGGGGGGTCCCATAGGCAACCCCCCCGGGCCTTCTCACCCTGAGCGCTGCTGACATTCAGGGCTGGATAAATCTGTCCTGTGGTAGGGGCCATCCTGAGCACGCTAGGGTGTGGAGCTGCGTCCCTGGCCTTAAGCCGCCAGATGCCAGTCGAACCCTCTGCTCTGTGACAATCAAACCATCTCCAGATGCTGCCGGGTGTCCCACGGGGACAGAGGCACCCCCCCGCCCCCCCCACCGCCTGAGCACCACTGGCTAGGAGCCAGGCCTGTGAGGGGACTTCAGCCGATATAGGGCCTGCCCAGCGTGGGGAGTAGGGCCAGGGCCGCAGGAAAGCCGGAGGACTTCCTGGAGGTGGGTGTGGAGCACTGAGCCCAGCAGCCTGGCCGAGGAGGAGAGCGATGAGGCCTCAGCCTGCCTGTCTGCCTCCTGCCTCTCGCCAGGCAGTGCCTCTGACACTGGAAAGAAACACTCCCAGCTGACACGTCTGAATGGACATTGCAGAGTGAAGGCCCCCTGTGGGAATTCGGGTCTGCAGCCCTTCTGGTAAATTCTGGTTCATCTGTTGGGGAGTCAGAGAGGTGTATGAATTCAGGACTAAAGACACTCAGGGAGAGCCCTTTGGACAATGAAGGCACAAGAAATGCCATTTTTTTTTTTTGCCTGTTGCTGGAAGACAAGCTGGGAACTGAACCTGTGTCCCCTATCTTTGGTCTCCGGTGCCACCTATGTACCAGGCTCCGGACGGCCTGTTCCTTCCATGCCCGGCGACAGGTCTGGTGCACGCCAGACACCGCCTGAACAGAACCAAGAGATTGTGCCAGTTGTCTCTTCTCCAGGTTCTCCAAGTGTGCCACAGGGTCACCCAGCAAGCTGATTAAATGCAAGTGCCCAGGCCCAGGCCCCAGAAAGAGCGAGTCCGGAGGTCTTGGATGGGGTCCAGGAATAGCAAGTTAACTGTCACCCTGGAAGGTCTTGGTGTGAGTCATCTGTGGGCCATACTTTGAGAAACACCGAGACATTTGCTGATCACATTAAAGTTGCGTACATGAGTATCTTCGTGCTTTAGCTGTGTGTGTGTGTGTGTGTGTGTGTGTGTGTGTCAGTGTGCACACCCATGGTTCTAGAAGGATAATCAGTAAATTATCAATAGTGGTGATCTCTGGATGTAATAAGATTTCAATAACAGATTTTAGATCTGTTTCTCTATGCTTTCCTGTATTTTAATTTTCTTATTACGAGCATATGCTTATAGACAGATAAACCATCAGGCCTTTCTCATGGGTGAGGAAGAGCAGAGATATTACAGAGGAAATGTTAGAGAGGAAGTAGTTTTAAGGGAAGTGTGGACATAGGGAAAGAAGGCTACAGTATGAATCTATTTTCACTCCCAAGCCAACATCCCTTTCTCTGTGGTTCCCAACTCCTGAACGGGCCGCCAGTGGCCTGAAAAGGGAGAAAGTTCACATTTTGGAATTGCCTATTCTTTTTTTTTTTTAGAGAGAGAGCGTGTGTGCATGTGGGTGAGATAGGATAGAGGGAGAGAATCCCAAGCAGGCTCTGTTCGACCTCATGACCCTAAAATTATGACCTGAGCCGAAATCAGGAGTCAGACACTTGACCGACTGAGCCACCCAGGCACCCTTGAAATTGTCTATTCTTGGCAAAGCAGGGGCTACAGTCACGCCGGCGGGGGGGGGGGGATACTCGGGACGGTGGCTTTGTGCCCAAAGCTTGGGCTTCCCTTTCTGCCTTTCTCCCGTGGGTCCTGGGGCTGGCGAGCTCCTCCTCCTCCTCCAGCCTGCCCCACACTGGGGCACCCGGGGCAGCCAGGCAGGCCCAGAGATGGTGCTTTTATAGCTCTGTTATTGCTCTGCTGTTACCCGGCACCCCCACTCTGGGCCCCACAAACACTCCGTGAAAAGGCCAGACCCCTTCCAGAGAAATCGCTCCCTACACCTTTACAACGTGATAGGTGCGGAGGAAAAAAGGGGCCACGGGATTTATGGAAACTATATAAAGTTTATGGAGTCTTGGCAGGCCAGCAGTAGAAAGAGTCTGTGGGGTGGGGGAGGGTATCTCGAAATGGAGAAGGTCATGAAAGATCGTCAGACTTTGGTGCCAAGACGGCAGACGGAATACTGCGGGTCCCGGGTGCGCCGTGTGACTGTGAGGCCCGGGCAGGTGGCCCTCCCTTAGCAGCTGCTGGTGGAGCCTTGTGGGGGTGATGCCTTTGAATGTTCACCGCTTGCCTGTGAGGAAGGCACAGTTTTCCTCCTCCTGTAGAGGGGAGACTGAGGCAAGGGTATGTTGGCCGTCGTGAACTTGCCCAAGGTTGCACAGCTAGTGGTGTGTGGCTCACAGGGGATATTCTGGGGCAGGCTAAATTCGCACAGTCTCTCTCTCTCCTGTGTATTGAGCAATGTGTCCCAGTTTCAGGTCCAGAAATTATAGTCTCCATACCCTATTTCAGTTTGGGACTCATCTGTTATTTGTGATTGAGTCTCATGGTCCCCTGGTGTCTTCCGTCATCATGTTGCCCTCCAGTGGGTCGGCTTTGCTGTCAAAGCTAATCTGTGCTAAGATTCACCCACGGGCGGTGGCTGGAAGGGAAATGAAGCCTCCCAGAGATTGGTTGTGGGACAGGGCAGGGCTGGGACACTGCCCTTGCCTGCAGGAGCCCCCCTCCATGTCTCACTTCTACTGTGCGATCCTCTTAGGACCCCTGGAGGAGTACTCCCTGGGGTCTGAAATTACCTCCTCTCATCCCTATCAGCCCTGGAAACTTGTAATTTATTTTGTCTTCATATGTGCCTTTTAGCTTCCATGTTTTCTCTCCTGCTTAGCTGTGAATTCTTGGGGTGCAGATTCCATAAATGTGGGGGTTTTTTTAAAGATTTTATTTATTTGTCAGAGAGGGAGACTAAGCACAAGCACGGAGAACAGCAAGCAGAGGGACAAGCAGGCTCCCTGCCAAGCAAGAGGCCCAATGCGGGACTCGATCTCAGGACGCTGAGATCATGACTTGAGCCAAGGACAGATACTTAACCAACTGAGCCACCCAGAAGTCCCACCATGAATGTGTTCTTTATCTCCGACTTTGCCCACAGGGTCTGACGTAGTTCCTAGCATGTAATGATCACTCACTAAATATTATCCAGGAGGATGGAAGGATGGAAGGATGGATGGGTACATGGTGGATGGACGGATGGATGGATGGACGGATGGATACATGGTTGGGTGGAAAGATGGGTGGATGGATGGAAGGATGTATGATTGGATGGATGGATACATGGTTGGATGGATGGATAATTGCAAGGATGAATAGATGGACAGACAGATGGGTGGCTGGATGGATACATGAGGCATACATAGACTAACAGACACCCACTTCCTCTTTTGTAGCCTTCCACGTAGTTAAACCAACAGTCCAAACCAGGTTCTCTCAGGCTTTCACTGAATGCACTTCTGTTTCAGGGGACGTACTTTGCTCTCTCTGAAGCCATATGGAGAAACCAGCCTGAGTGTTTGAATGTGTGTGTAAATACTTTACAATCCCATAAACTTGTTTAAAGACAGGTTGTGGGGGGGAATATAAACCAGGGCAGCGTTTTGGGAGGGCAATTTAGAAGTAGCTATTAAAATGTTAAATGTGCCCACCACTGAGCGCCTGCGGTTGCACTCTCAGTTGTCAGTCATGAGACATACATTCATACGCTTGTGCCCAAAGAACCCCTCAGAAGGGCACTTACACAAGGATGTGCACTGCCACACTGCTTGTGACGCTGAAACACCGGAAACTGCCAAGTGCCATCAACAGAGAAATGGCCGCCAAGCTGTGGGACACCCATACCATGTCAAACACTGCAGAGGCAGAAAGGTTCCACGTGGGGCTGGGGGCAGGGCGCGCTCCAGTCTTCTGGAAAACCCTGAGTCTCTGTAGCCCCTGGCCCTCAGCAAATGCCCCTCTCCCTCCCTCCCTCATTTCTATCAACTTCTTTTCCTTTCCTCCTCTTCTACCCACAAAACACAGTTTACTGGAATTAGATCTTTAATTCCTACGCCTGCTTGCTAAGTGACCTTTCCTTACAGAAAAGGAGGAAAATGAGAAAAAAGCAGTTAATGTGCATAATTACTGTCTGCCGGCTCTTCAATTAAAAAGATTGAAAGCCACAATATTAAAATTTGATTTATGGGCACCACTATCTACCTAATAATGAGGCTGAGAGGGAAAAAGAACCATAGTGGTTACAGAAAACCCTAGCCCCTTGGCTCCCCCGGGAGATGAATTGCCTCCCATTTTCTTATTGCTAAAGAAACATGGAATGGTTTTAAGTATGTGTGATATGTTCCTCCAATATGTTGAAATCCAGAACTTAGTAATTCAGGAGTCTTCTGGCTCAGACATTTCAAGGAAGCTTCCTGAGGGGCGCGGCAGCTTGAGCTGGGGTGCAGGGGGTGGGGGGTGTCCCGGGGTCCCAGGGTCCCAGAGTCCCAGGGCACCAAGCCAGCTAACCCCGCAGAGCTCAGGAGCCAGTGGGAAACGCACGGAATCCAGCTGCCGAGTCCCAGCTTGGCTGCGTATTAGCGGTTTGTCCCTCTGTTTCATCATCGGTAAAATGGGAATAACCTGACTGGTTGTGTGATGTTGGGCAGATGCCTCTGTTTTCCTACGGGAAAGAACATGTTCTGTGTGTCTGAATTCATGGTTATTTATTCTCGTTAAGGGGCCGTGGGGTTGGGCTGGGGGAGAGTGGATTCCAGGTGCCACGTAAGCCGTCGTGGACCCCGTTCCGGGAAGGACTTCCCTTATACAAGGGCATGCTGGGGTCCATCTGCCGTCCGCCTGGAACCCCTCTTGGGAAGAGGAGAGCAGCATTTTGCCTGTATTCTGTTTCACCCAGCTAATGGCATTTCTTTGTTTTCAGTCGAAAGGGAAAATGTGCAGAAGAGGACCTTTACGCGATGGGTAAACCTGCATCTAGAGAAGGTAAGCGGGGCTCTTGGCCTTTCGTTTGGTGACCGATTCATCCGTGAGTGTCAGTGCAGGAGCGTGGCGGGAGGGGAGGGGTAGCTCGGTGTTTTTGGCTGTTGCTTTTTTCATGCGTTCGTTTAAACATCTGCTGAGTACATTTCACTGCCAAGTGTCCAGCTCTGTGTTGGGAACACGGACGTTAAGACAGGGTTCTGCCCTCGTGGGGTGATCAGTCCAGTTGCAGAAGGAAAGGGTATGTCTTTAAATAGGAATCAGTGAGCGCGTGTTTGAAGACATTCACTGTTGAACACCCCACATGCCTCCATGAACAGAGGGACCTGGGTGGGGCTCGGGCTGGGCTTCCAGTCCTAGGGGGACAGTAGGGGACCCTCTGTGTGAGCGTCATTTGTAGGTATTTGGATTGATTTATGCAAGAACTCAACACCTTTTAACAAAGCCAGATTCCCTTGTTAATCACAGAACATCGCTACCGACCAGTGATATTACCTGCCCCTTTGGGTGCCTCTAGGTGCCTTTGGGTACGCATCACATGTCTCCTTCAATTCCCACGACAACCTTCATTCCCCCTCCTGTTACCAATGAGGGAAGAGGCTTTTGAGACCTGAAATGGTTTCCCTGAAACCAAGAAGGAACCTCTTCCAGTGGCTTCTCCTCTGTATTCAACTTGACGTTCAACTTCTTTTACTTTTTCAACTTCCCTTTTCTTTCTGACACTCTGGGGCCAGGCAATTTGGGATTGCATTTTTGTCTGCAGACTTCTCACACACGGTCACCATAAAACCAAAGCGGCTGTTTCAGTCCCTGAGAAACAGAAGGATGAGCTGCAGAGGAGAGGCGGGTTGGAGAGTGGATAACCAGCCCAGCCCCGAGCCGAGCTGGTGGAAATCTGAGCCCTCTGAGCCCTCCACACACACCATTACCCCCGAGGCAGGGAACATTCTAACTTGCCAAGGGCAGGGGGAGGAGAGATGATTTGAAGAGACAGCTGATTCATCAGGCTGCGTTTCCTTCCCATCATTTCTTCTTAAATTCCACTGTGTGGTTCCCCCGATGGATGCAGCCCACTGCACGTTTCCTTATAAAGTTGATCGTGTTCAAGTTTCCCACTTTAGTGAGGTTAGGTGTGTGGATTTTCTTCTCTCCTGTCCTCCGAGAAGGTGCAGAGGCAGCTACTGACTGCCCGTAGAGTTAACCCAGAAGAAGGGGTCATAGGGGAAATCTGTGAGATCACCAAGAAAATAATTGTGGTTTTTCGGAAGTGCAGCTCTTGACCAAGATTCTAATTCGTGCCGTTGACCTTGGGGTCGGTAATGTTTCCCCGAGCAGCCCCTGACCACCCACACCTCTATCCTGCACCTGCACAGTGGGGTCCCCTGGACCCAGGAGGGCTCCCGAACTGCCCAGGATACAGAGTTACAAATCACTTGCCAGTTGTTTTGACTCTTGGTGCATTTTCGGCAGGGCTCATAAAGCGAAGTGTTATTTTTGGAAAAAAGGAAAACCGTTCCCCCAATCTAAGTTAGCAGGACTCTTAAATTAATGCCTGATGTGTGTTAGCTGGAAATTCCTCCTGGTGGATGGAGGGCAGCCATCGCAGTTATTTCTTTCTTTCTTTCTTAATTGAAAAGTAAATACTGAAAAGGACAGAGCGTAATGCAGCAAATACCCATATACACACTCACCAGCCTCAGGGGAGCCCCCGTCCGCGCCTGTCGGATCAGGGATGGCCTCCTTGGCCAAGGCCCCCTGTCCCTTCTTCGGGGCAGGTGGGTCGCCCCACTCTGAGAATAAATCAGATAACACCTGAAAACCATGCCTAATAAACAGGGCGAAATTAACAGCCATGTTTCCAACCTGGAGACTTTCAAGACCAACCTTTCATGTCAAGGAAACCTGGGAACCGCTCAGGGACCTGGGCTTAACTACAATTTGAAGGCTGTCAGAGATATTTACGGAGTCTGGGGCTTCTGGAAAAATTCCTTCATTTACCAAAGGAGTTAGATCATGAAGAAAGCCCTGGGGGTGCTGTTTACTCGGCCATACCGATCTCATGAAGCCCGCGGAACATTTGGGGCCCCAGCCGTGTTTTCGCTGGAGCGGGTTCAATGTCTCCCGCTGCCGTCCCGCCGCGTGGCCTCCGGCCAAGGCCCCATTTGCTGCTGCAGAGGCCCTTCCAGACGCTGTCGGTGGAAATTACTCTCCGGGTTCGACGCCCAAGCAAGGCTTGGCCGTGGCCGGAGCTGGTACCTGGAAAATTTGTTAGTTCATCTATCAGGGGGTGTTTTGTCCGGGCATCACGTTTTTCTGCCTTGCGTTAGCAGGAATAACATTTCCGTGAGAGTCTCTGTAACCTGATGCCGTCACGTTCCGAGCGGAATGTGCCCAGGGAGCTGTGGGGGTTTGCAAAGAAAATAATTTGCCTGGTGGTTAAAAGGCGCTGTTGCCCAGGAAGCAGATCCCTTTTCTGTGCACCTGCAGGAGGACTCGGCCTGTATTTGGACTAACGGGGGGTCAGGGGGCTCATATAAGGGGTAAGGAAATGCCACCTTCCTTCATAAAAAAAGAACACAAGGACCCTCCAAAGCTATCACAGGAAGGAGGCCTTCCCGGAGGGAAAAGGTGCCCAGACCACAGCTCCTCCGTGTTTCCGAGGCTCTGCTTGGACCCCTGAGTCTCTGGCTGGTTTCCAGCCTCCAGCCCCACCCCCAGTCCTGTGTCCCATGTGAACGGCCCATTCATTGTACCCAGGAGCAGGGCCCACCTGTTGCAATATTGCCAAAAGCCCCACGACCAAAAACTACACTGAGAATTCACGCTGAGGTTAGGGCGTATTACAAATGTGCATTTCTAGAGTCTGTTCCCTGCGATTCTATATGCTAAGTTCTAATCATAGGGCATTGAAGGACCTGTTATCAAGCTGGTTTGGTCAACAGCAACCTTTCTTCAGGCAAAGTGTTAACCTCGAACCCAAAAGAAAGGCCAGTAAGAGCTGAACCTCTCTGATGAAAGCATGGGGTGCAAGCGATCAGACTCCTTCTCAGCACACCCAGGTCCCCATAGGACACCCTGAAGCTGTTCTGCTCCAGGCCAGGGTTCCAGGAAAAACATGCTTGGAGATCTGTGTGCTGGGGCCTCTGACTGACAGTTTCCAGGCAGCCCTGGGAGCCCCCAGGCCACACGTCCAGCAAGACTCCTGGTGGACACAGTTCACCTAGACAGTCGATCTCTCTGCATCCAGGCCCAGAGAGGAAACCCCAGACAGCCTCCAGCTTTGCCCACCCAGGCCTCCTTCATGCTCCAGATGGTGGGAGCCGAGTTGCCCCAGGGAAGCCTACGTGTGGCTCTAAGACCTCGCAGACCAGGACAGTCGGGCCCAGGGACGTTAAGGAAAATGCCCAAGGCCCAGTTCCTGTTGAGGGTAGAGCCTGGATTTGAACTCAGGAACTCCCTTGATTCTTAGTGGAACAGGTAAGAGGAGCGTCTTGAGGTTACACTGGTTCTCCAGAACTTTTGGAGAAGAACCAAGGGAGTGGCGTTCAGAATGCTAATTAACATTTTTATACAATTAACATTTTTATACAATTTAATTAGTTTGATTTGTAATAATGAGCATGGATTACATTTGTGGCTAAACATAGAAATATACATGAACACCTATGGATAAATCAACCTCCCAACCTTTGAGTCCCTAACAGGCCTACAAACTTGGTGGGAGTGGGGGGCGGAGAAGGGATTCTCCTCCTGAGCCAGCCGTCCAGTCTGTCCCTCTGGCCCCTACTCACCACAGCTGAGTCACACACACTCGCCGCCTTCCTGGCTCCCTCCGCCAGGGGTCCCGCCACCTCCAGAGTTGGACTGAAGATTGATGAGGGTCAGCTGGTACGTCAGGATGGTCACGTTCTCAGATGGAGCAGTGTGGGAGGCGGGGAATCCCTGTAGACACTGGCACTGAGGCCCAGAGGGTCACTGACTCAGCATTATGCCATTGTGGCGTGGGTCTGGACAGCGCCCGTGGGCAGCCAGTGCGTCCTGATGAAGGAACACGACTGATGGTATGAAAGAGCAGATCTGCCCAAACACTGGGGGCGTCACCTAGCCTCTTTGAGCCTCAGTTTCCCCAAATCTAAAGTGAAGGGCTTATACTAGGTAATTTCCTAGAAGTCCTGCTGGAATCATTTTTGAGCCTCCGTTTCCCCAAATCTAAAGTGAAGGGCTTATACTAGGTAATTTCCTGGAAGTCCTGCTAGAATCATTTTATTCTATGGAGGGTGATAATGCCCTTTGTTTCTCCCCTTAAGGAGAAGTGTGGATGTAATGTAATGGGGATGAGGGGGATCCCAGATCTCAGGGTCCCAGGGAGGGATCTCCAAGGTCCCTTTTGTGATCAACCCTTTGGTGCCAAGTCTCCTCCACAGTTCACCAGCCCAGGTGTGCCTTCCCCCCGCCCCCAGGGACTGCCTGTACCCAGATTTGGATGCATAGAAGTCTTCCCCTGGGGGAGACCTGCAGCTCGGGCACAGTTTGGTGAATTACATAGGCCACTAATCAGCTTCTTTCTTCCGCTTCTTCAACAGTGCAACCCACCTCTAGAAGTTAAAGATTTATTCGTTGATATACAAGATGGCAAAATCCTAATGGCTTTGTTAGAAGTCCTGTCTGGGCGAAATCTGGTACGTATGTCATAGAGAGTCAGGGAGACATCAGATGCAAAGGAAAACACTGCTGGTTTGTGTTCAGTACACAGCTATATGTGTGCGTCCATGCCTGGCCATGCCTGATCCCGTGACCAGAAACTTGGAAGGGTGACATTCCTTTCTCAGTGACCAAGAGTGACACAATCATGGACAGCTAAGCAGCATCTTTTTTTTTTTTTTTTAAGTAAATACACTTCAGTAAGTAAATAAATAAATGCTCAGTATTTTCCGGGAGTCAGCTAAGGGTAAAGATGGAAACTAGATCGTTAAACTTTAGCTCTCCAAGCATTATAGTAACTAGCCAAGAATCAGGAAGTTGGAGGAGAAGGTTGGAGGAGAAAGGCATCTTGCCAACTGGATTCCATTACCCGCCTGAGGCCAAAACTACAACTGCTGGCTTCTAGAACCTTCTCTTAAGTATAGTCATTCCCCCTTATCTGCGGAGGATATGTGCCAAGACCCCCAGTGGATGCCTGAAACTGGGGGCAGTACGGAGCCCTATCTATGCTATGTTTTTTCCAATACACACATCCCTGTGATGAAGTTTAATTTAGAAATTAGGTACAGTGAAAGATTGACAAGGATAACTAATTATAAAATAGAACAATTCTGTCACCACATACGGTCATAGAAATTACATGAACATGAAAAAAATAAAATTAAAAATAAATTGTGTGAATATGAACTCTCCCTCTCTCACAATGCCTTACTGTCCTGTCCTTATCCTTCTCCTCGTGATGATGTCGGATGACATCAAGCCCACGTGGTGAGAGGAAGCGAGGGGAAGTGACGTAGGTCCATGACGTAGCATGAGGCCACTCTGATCCTCTGACCACACATCAGAAGGAGGGTCCTCGGCTTCTGGACTGCAGTCAGCTGAAAGTGAAACCACATATAAGGGGCGAGTGTGATAGGACCATGTTGTACTGAAGCAGCCAAGCTCAAGGGTCATTCTACTGCGGATCTCCGCCCTGCCTCTCCACATTGTATGTGTCTGATGTGGGCAGGTTGGTCCTTTCTCTGTCCTCTTGCCAGAGCAGGGCTTCTGAACCCCAACACTGTTGGCATTTTGGGTCTGATAGTTCTGTGTCGTGGGGACTGTCCTGGGCATTGCAGGATCTGTAACAGCAGCGTTGGTCTCTACCTACTGGATGCCAGTCGTACCCCCAGGGATGACAGCCAAAAATGTCACTTGACATTGCCAGATGTCCACTGAGGGGGTATGGGGACCCGGCCAAAATGCCAGTGCTGTTGATGTTGAGAAACCATACTCTAGAGTCTAGCATTTGACGTGGCCTCTGTTCCCCGTGGCGGCAGAAGAGAAGGCACAGCCATGGGTCACAACTCTGCCAGCCTATAGCTCGGCCAGTGCGGACCTCTCCAGATCTACTTCTAATTATAGTTAAAGTCAAGAGCCCATCCTGCTTTCAGATCTACTGTTGCTGGGATCTCATCGTACCCATTTAACCCTTCCCGTCTTCACCTCCCAAAGCAAAACGGGAGGTTCCTGTTTGCCGCTCCAGGGGGGCTGTGCGGAATCTCATAATGAACTCTCACAAGGGATGGACCCACTGCGGTAAAAACAGGGTTCGTTTCCTTAGGGCTGACAGTGAGCCAGCAGCACAGTCCCCACAGGCTTCCTGCAAAAGTGTATCCTCCTTCCTTGTTCTGTGGTTCCAGCGACACATGCTCCACTTGGCAGTCCAGGCCACTGGTTGATAGACACCATGTCCTTGGTGGGGCTGTGTTGGGGGGGGTCTTTGATTCTGGAGGCCCGCTAGGCTGGCTGGCAGGTCCCCGCCGGTGGAGCTGACTCCCACTGGTTTGCCGGGTAACGTTAACCCACCCAACCGGAGGCGCTTCCTTGGGATGGTCAACTACCATCCTCAGAGTCTCCGCTTCTACAAGCCTATCTCTCTCTCGCTCTCTGTCTCCCTCTGTCTCTCTCTTTGCCTGTCCTTCTGCCTCTTTCTCTGACCCAGGACAACTGTCCACAAAGCTCCTGGCAGAAAACAGACACATCTGCTGTTGGCAGGAGGGACTTGCTGGCTGATTTAGCAGCTGTAGGGACACCCCGGCTGGTGCTCCCTGTCTGACAAGACCATTAGCGTGGGGAGGAGAACGTGTCCCTGGAGGTCTCTGGATGGGGGTCGATATCAAAGCCAGGAGCCGGGTCAGAGAGAACAATTTGACAAATCTGTCCCCTGTTTAACCTGCCTAGGTCCTCCCCATTCACCAACTCAAGTGAGTTTAAGTCCCAAGGACCATACATAAGGGGTGGGTTTCAGCTGCGAGCCCCTAACTTTTTCTTGGGGTTAATGAGAAAGAGACAGCGACAAAGCCCTGCCCCACAGCACCACTGCCATGGAGTCCCTCTGCTGGAGTCACTACTTGTTTGCTGTGTTCTGTCTTGCAGCTGCAAGAATACAAATCCTCATCCCATCGCATTTTCCGGTTGAACAACATAGCGAAAGCACTTAAGTTTTTGGAAGATAGCAACGTAAGTATTTGAAACACATCTTGTTAACACAAGCTTTTCTTGCAGCGAGAAGGACGAGGGCCAGTCACAGGAGAAGCATGAAAAGGGGACCCTGCTAACACGGCAAAATTTAAGTTTAAACATAACAGGATTCCCTCTGGCCAGCCTTCAACTAGACAGATGGTCCCTGACTCCCTGCCCGCCGTGGCCTGTCCATCCGATGCCATCTCTGCCGGGCACCCAGCCACAGGAAGGGTAGACCAGCAGGCTGGCCCTCCAACTTTAGTATTCCACATTTCCTTCTGTATCCCTTTGAAGAGTGATGCAGCGAGCGTGCCACAGTGGGGCACTTCCTCTTAGAAAGGAACTTTCTAGACTGAAGTTAGCTTTTTCTGTGTTTTGGGCTCTGCTTCATGTCCTTCAAAAGTGGGGAGGGGCGGTCGTAGAGGGATGAACTTTCTAGAACTGCTTTTCCATTAAAGCTTCACCAGGTAGCCCAGGTAGAAGAAATCCCACAGCTTGCCCCGCATATCGGAGCGTGCAAGAAAACTTCAAGTGTGATGCGTGTGGGGTTCTTAATGGTAAGCAGTGGAAGCTGACCTGGGCTGCTGTAAGCAGAAAAGGAATTCGTGGAAGGGCTGCTGAGTGCACTGAGAGTGCCTTACTGGACTGAGGCGTAGGGGAATCCAGGGGTGTGAGGCACCAGGACCATTGCAGAGCCCGCCTCCCCACAGTGTAAGGACCCGTGTGCACAATCCACTGTACGGCCCCTGGAATGAACTCTCAGTGTCACACATTCAGATTCAAAGGCCTGGGCCACCATGCTTGGATCCTGTCCAGATCCACGCTACCATGGGGGAGGGAAAGCCTTTTCCCTTTTGAAGGAGGTGGGCTCCGCCTCCCATACTGTGGGGAAAGCTCTAGATACAGGAGGGAGCTCAGGTGATGGCAGCAAGGAAGCCTGGTACAGTTTACTACAGTGGCTTTCACACAGCCAAAAAGGGGTAGGGCACTCGGGGTACCTGGGTGGCCCAGTCATTTGAGTGGATGACTATTTCAGCTCAGGTCAGGATCTCAGGGTCTTGGGATTGAGCCCTAAGTCAGGCTCCACACTCAGCATGGAGTCTGCTTGGAATTCTTTCTCTCCCTCTGCCCCTCTCACCTCCCCTTCTCTCTCTCTCTCAAATAAATAAATAAATAAATAAATAAATAAATAAATCTTTAAAAAAGGAAGACGGAGACAGCCCAAGTGTCCATCAGCAGATGAGTGGATGAACAAAGTGGGTCTGTCCCCCGGTGGAATATTATTCACCCATGAAAAAGAGTGAAGTACAACATGGTGGACTCTTGAAAACATTGTGCCGTAGGACAGGAGTCAGACACAAAGGACGTTATTCTTTGACTCCCTTCATATGAAAAGTCCAACAGTGGGAAATCTTTCAAGACAGAAAATAGGGGCGCCTGGGTGGCTCAGTTGGTTAGGCGTCCGCCTTCAGCTCAGGTCATGATCCCGGGGTCCTGAGATCAAGTTCCACATTGGGCTCCCTGCCCAGCGGAGAGCCTGCTTCTCCCTCTCCCTCTGTCTGCTGCTATTCCTGCTTGTGCTCTGTCTCTGTGTCAAATAAATAAAATCTTTAAAAAAAAAAAAAAAAAGAAAATACATTCATGGCTGCTTAGGGTTGTAGAGGTGTGATAGTTCAAGGGTATAGAGTCTCTTGTTGAGGTGCTGAAAATGTTCTAAAAATTGTGATGACAGGTGTGTACCTTCATCAATATACCAAAAACCATTGACAGATACAGCTTACACGGGTGAGTTGGAACAGAATGTGAGTTACAGCTCAATAAAGCTGTTCTTTTTTTTTTTTTTTTTAGATTTTTATTTATTTATTTGACAGACAGATCACAGGTAGGCAGAGAGGCAGGCGGAGAGAGAGAGAGAGGAGGAAGCAGGCTCCCCACTGAGCAGAGAGCCCGATGCGGGGCTCGATCCCAGGACCCTGGGATCATGACCTGAGCCGAAGGCAGAGGCTTTAACCCACTGACCCACCCAGGCGCCCCTCTTTTTTTTTTTTTTTTTTAAGACTGACTTATTTAGAGAGAGCGAGTAAGAGTGCGCATGGAGAGAGAAACGCAAGCAGACTCCCCAGTGAGCACGGAGCCTGACGGGGGGGTCAGTCTCACACCCTGAGATCATGACCTGAGCGGAAGTCAAGACTCAGAGGCTCAACTGACTGAGACACCCAGGCGCCCCAAGCCGTTTTTTTTAAAAAGCAGATCACATTTCATGAAAATGTCTGGCCGGTCCACGGCGTCGACTTCACCCTGGCGTCGGCTTCTGTGGTGCTCGGAGCAGGGGTCCTGGGGCACACCTGGCGGGCTTCCAGCCGGGAAAATCAGGCTGAGTCTCTGAGCCTCAGTCCCCAAGTCTGTAAAATGAAGGTGATAAAAAACACAGAAGAGAGAATTGAGAATTGGGTGCACCCGGCCCGGTGGAGGTCAGCCAAGTGCTGGCCGTGGGCCAGGGCTCCTTGGGCACCTGCTCTGACTTCTTCCCTGCCCCCCGCATTTCTGCTTCTGGAAGGGAGCACCGGGCATGACTCTTCTGGGCAGTGTCTCCCCCATTCCCAAAACGGCCCTTTTCGTGATGACGTAGAGCCTAGGAACAGGTGCCTGGGAGGTTCGTTGCTCTTCCTTCCTGCTGGTCGACCCCCAGCCCTTCCCTGCCCGCTGCCCCAAGTTGTTGGGCCTGCAGTGTGGGCAGCGGAGGTGGCTGGTCTGCTTCCAACAACCCTTCGGAGCACATTGAACAAGTGTCTTCTGTGGGCCTGGGTTGTGCCCAAGGTTGGGGACACACAGCTGCGTGAGAAGCATGCCTGTGCCTTCGGAGAGCCTGGAGTCGGCGGGAGAGGTCTCACATGGCCGGCACGCTGCGTGTCGCACCAGGGGCATCCAAAGGAGCCACGATCCCTTCGTGGTTGGCAGGGGCCAGCCGGGGTGGCGGGCCGCGCAGGTAGGACTGGGGAAGCCCACAGCTAAGGCGGGAAGGCTCGGCCTCTGTCATCCTCGGGGGCTGGTCCACCAGCCGACTCAGCGTCTCCCGACAAGGCCGCTCTGGCATTTTTTGGCTTGGGAAGGTTTCCCATAAAAGCCCAGCTCAGAGGGCCGTGCTCGGCTTCCTCCAGGTGGGAGTGAGGCCCGAGACAGGCCCGTGGGCTGCTATGATCCCAGTGCAGGATGGGAGGGGGGCCGTCAGCGAAGGGGGTCCGGAGACAGCAGGCCCCCGTGTGGCAGGTGACTCCTCCCTCGGGACGGGGCTGCCCCTGAGGAGCATGAAGAGAACGCCGGACCCAAATTCCATCAGCCCTTGAATTCACAACATTGACGGATTCCTTCCAGCTCCCAGCTGCCCGTGATGAGCTCCAGCTGCTGGAATCGTGTGCTCTCCGCTAGGCAGACTGGGACCGCGGGAGTCTCTCCCCTGATCAGGAAAGCCCAGCCCTACCGACGGGGGTCATCAGATCCCCCTGACACATTGAGAGAACCTGAGACCCGCGTGGACAGTTGTTAAAAGGCCCGGGGAGGAGCGAGAGAGGAATATTTGAGCGAGACGCGCCCCTCATTCTTGCTTTCCAGGGTCTCCTGGCAGAATTTTGCAGGGTGGATTTGGGAGGAGAACTTGACTGACTTTAATTCTCCTCTCTGCCCCCAAAGAATGGTTTTGACTTCTGTAGAGGAGTTGGGAAGGAAAGAAGCCAATGTGCCCGAGGCCGGTGTGGCCCACAAACCCTTGTGGTTATCTCCCGCCCTTTCCAGAAGGGTGCAGATCTGTGCCTGGATCTGTGCACTCAGATTCTGTTCACAGGATAAAGGGACGTCCTCAACCCTGAGCGCGCATCAGAATCACCTGGAGCTCTGGTTCCAAGGCGGGTGGCTGGGCCCCGCTCTCGGACTTCCTGATTCCTGATTCGGGAGGATGAGGAGAGAATGTGTATTCTAACCAAATCGCAGGCCATGCTGTTGCCCCTGGCCCAGGGAACACACTTTGAAAACGAGTCCCATAGGGATTCACCAAGAGCATCATCCCGTGGTCAGAACATAGTTAAATAAATAGGTTAGTCCCCTAAGAGTTTCTGTAATGGGAGCATTTTAACCAAAATACTTGGTAACGGTGCAGACACTCAGGGTATAAGTCTTATACCAATACTCTCTCCTTATCTTTCTTTCTTTCTCCCTCTCTGTCTGTCTTTCTCTCTTTCTTTTCAGAGAGAGGGAAGAGAGAAAGAGGCAGGAAGGGGATGGGGGGCAGAGGGGGAGAATCTTGAGCAGACTCTGTGCCCAGTGAGGAGCCCGACGTGGGGCTTGATCTCACAACCCCGAGATCATGGCCTGAGCCGAAATGAAGAGTTGTATGCTCGACCGACTGAGCCTCCCCGCCCCCCGCAAGCCGCTGTTTGCACTTAGCAGTGGATAATTATCCTAGCCATCGGTGGTCCATGATTGCTGTTGTTGGTGCTCTGTGTTTGTCCAAACATGTGTTAAATCTGGAGGTTTTGTGCTATTGGTGCGGCATGCAAACAGACAGCGGACACTCACCATCTCCCCTTGAAAACAATGACCAAGACCTTTCCTGGCTCTGGGTCTCAGGCGTGTCACATTTGGCCTCGGTGAGATTTCCTCACCCGACACGTAGGGATAACAGAAGCACCTACGTTGTGGGGTGCTTGTGAGGTCGAACCGAGTTCCTCCTTATGAGGAGCTTATGATAGCGGCTACTGGTAAGTACTGTGGACACGTTTAATAAACTCATTTACGTGTGTTCTGCACGCGAGGGTCCCTGAGGTGGCCTCGGGCCAGCCTGAGTGATACAGACGAGAAAGAGCAAGAGGCCCACGAGGGCATCACAAAGTAACAGGCTGCAACCTTCTGGAAGGCCCCATGTTAAGCTCCTCAATTGCTTCTCTACAGGTTAAACTGGTTAGCATCGACGCAGCAGAAATAGCAGATGGCAACCCCTCTCTGGTTCTTGGGCTGATATGGAACATAATCCTCTTTTTCCAGGTAAAGTGACTTCTGTGACACACAGTATGATCTCCTTGAGCCTGGTTAGGGCCAGCAGAATGGGGTCGGTGGGGTGGGGGTGGGCACGTCGAGGGAGACTGTGAGATCGTGTCGTGTTCCTGACGGATTGTGACTTCTCTGCGTCTTGAGAAAGAACCAGGGGCCATCTGATTGCTGACCATCTGGGTCCCTGTGATTTTAATAGGGATGTGAGCTCCGTCCTCCAGAAGGGTAGAGCTGTCCCCTTGGGACTTAGGGAGTTACAGATTTATTTCAGAAAATCTTTTGTTGTAAAGCGGGGAAATAGACATTTACTGAATGAATGAATGGATGAATGAATGAAGTAAATGTCACTCCAACCAAAAACTGAGCTTGGAGTTACTTTACTAAAATGACCGACACGCAGAAGAGAGAATTAAGGAGTCGGTGGGGAGGATGGCTGTGGGAAGGGGCATGTGTGACAGGTGAGACCCTGCTCTCCATCCCTGGTGACTTCAGCCTGTTTTTGGAAACACGGATTTTATAGGGAAGGACAGAATTGGTGGCTGGAGTCTGAGGGTGGCATTTAAAACAAGCTCAAATTCTTGTCCCCGAGCAGGAGGGAGTAAGCTGGCATTTTGTCTTCTAAAATCCCCTCTTCTGAAATAGAAAGTCCTGGCTCATTGAATTGTCCTGCCAAGAGTAACAGTGACCTGCCCAGTGGCAATGTGTTGGGACTTTTTTCTCGGTGCTTGCGTTGCTAAGAGGAATGTGCACAAACAAGGTTTACGGACAACAGACCCAGTTCTGTGTGAGCCTTGAACTTAAAAAAGCCCTTAAAAAAACAGTGTTATATACAGGCTCCAATTACTAACGTCTCTTATGGAACTTTCCGATCGATGCTGGAAACATCCTGAAAATGTGTCCAAGGTCAAGGCCTTAAATCTACTCCCAATCATTCATTCATTCATTCATTCATTCAGTAAATGACTAGTGAGTTCTTCCTACGTGCCAGGCTCTTCACACACAAAGTCCTCCCCTCCTGACACTCGGGACCACAGACAAGGCAGTCCCATAGTACAGAACTGTGTGGTGCAGGTTCTGATCAAAGTATGAGCTGAGTGTTGTTAGAATGCAAGCACAAGCAACTGCGGTAAACTTCCTAGAGGAAGTGACGCCAGAGCTGGGTTTTAAAGGATGAGTAGGAGTGCGTTAGACCGGTTCTCGGACTTTGCTGTGCGTACAGATTGTACAGATTGCCTGAGGGAGGTGTTGAAATGCAGATTCTGATTCTGTAGTTCTGGGGCAGGGCCTGGGGTTCTGTATTTCGTGCGAGAGCCGCATGATAGGAGCCAGGACTCTGGTGATGGAGGAAAGGAACATCCAGGCAGCAGGACCAGGAGGAACATAGGCATGGGGCTTGAAACCGCCTCCTGCGTCCTGGCACCGATAAGCCATGAGAGGAAAGGTCTAGGCAGAAGCAGGTCAGGAAGACCTCGCAGACGTGCATGGCCAAAGCCCCAAAAGAGAGAGACTCCAGGAAGAAACGAGCATCCCTGGGAAATGTCTACACGCACCACCAGCCCCACAGAGCAGTCTGGCGGTCACGGGTACTTTAGGAAGCAGCTTTTCCCTGTGCGGAGAACTGGTTGTGTGTGAGCTGGACCCTCCAGCCAGACTCCTCGTGGCCGGCGGCGGGCAGAGAAGGGTTTGCCCTGGGACTGTCTCCGGGGCCTGAAATGCTGTTTTCCTTCCAGATTAAGGAGCTCACGGGCAATCTCAGCAGAAACTCTCCATCTTCCAGCCTGTCGCCCGGCTCGGGGGGCACAGACTCCGACTCCTCCTTCCCACCCACGCCCACCACAGAGAGGAGCCTGGCGGTAGCAGTGAAGGATCAGAGGAAGGCCATCAGGACCCTGCTGGCGTGGGTGCAGAGGAAGACGAGGAAGTAAGCCCTCGCGCCCTGTCCCCCGCCCAGCACGTGCTGTTGTCAGGCCAGGGGCGGGGAGTGGGGCCGAGGAAGGGGGCATCAGCATGTGTTAACTTATGCACCTGTTGCCTCCTAGAGGCTCTGAGAGCAGGGAGCGCTGTGCGTCTGCAGTTTCTGCACACGCAGAGCTGCATTTGCAGAGCGCTTGGTTTGCAGAAAACTGACAGGAAGATAGGAATACAAATCAAAGGGGCTTTGTGCCATTTAATGCCAAAGTGAGAAAGGCTCTTGGATCCTCATGATGGGTATGTATCCACTGCTAAGCTTCAGGGGCTCTTTCAGAGTCTGTACCAACTTAAACACTAGGAGCAATAAAGGCTGTATCGTGCTCTGTTAGGTGTAACCTTGCCAAAACCGAGACAGGTGACCCAGAACAAAGGTCCTGGGGCTGCTGGGTGACCCCGTGCCAGCAGGTCGGGGCTCTCTGCAATTTTGTGTCAGACTTTTACTGGCAGCCAGCTGACGGCTCTTGGGGCGCCTGGGCGGTGAACCCTGGGTGGGGACGGCTGGAAAGTTAGGTCACCTGTGATGAGAGCCACACCCCTGCAGGGCCACACAGAGACCCAGTGCCCTCCTGGCACATCACAGCCACGCCTGCAAGATGGTAACTTACCCACCTTCCGGGACCGTGAGGATTAAGTGACACAAGCTCATGAAAGCGCCTTGCACGGTCTTTTAGCACTTAACAAGCACGCATCGGGCCCCTTCTCCCCACTCAATGGAAATAAAAGAAAAAAGAAAAGAGGAGAGAGTTGGCTCTTCAGGTTTGGGCCGATAGAGTCAGTGAACAGTAACAGATGTGGTTTAAAAATAAATTTGTGGTTTAAAAATAAATCAGCCGAAATAAAATCTTTTTTTAAAAAAAATAATAAAAATAAATAAATAAAAAATAAATCAGCCGAAAGAGAGCTCAGTGCCAGGAGGTGGGGCGACAGTCAAGGAGAAGTCATGTCCACGGGATGGTGGACCGGGTCTGTGTCTGTATCATGGCAGTGGCCGCCGTCTGTACCCTATGCCACCCCCACGGGAGAGCCTCTGGAGAAATCCAGGTGAGGTCTATGGCTCAGTAGTTTCCCACCGATGTCAGGGTCCCGCTTCTGGCGGTTGACTCGGGACAGAAGACGCGTGAGGGAAGCCAGACGAACGGTATGGGAGCTCTCTGTACCCACTTTTCCAGCTTCTTAGCAATCTTAAGTGATTTCTAAATGAAACTCTCTTTTCAGAGAGGTCAGTGACCACAGTTGGGAGATAGGTGGTGTCTTGGGATGGATCCTAAAGGAAATTAGTGCCTGGCAGGACTCTGTCTTTCTCTATCCCTCACTTGTAGATTGTTGATGTTTTTGATAGGAATAATGACATTGGCTGCCACTTACTTGGTGGCTTGTGTGTGCCACGTGGGCAAAACCTAACGCTTCCCCCCGACAGCCACCAAAGGGTCGTCATGAGACAATCCCCATTTTACAACTGAGGAGCTGGAGGGTCAGAGGATCCGGGACTCGCCACAGCGTGGCTGCGCCCCTGGCAATGCACAGGGGGCAGCCAGGCTGTGACCTTGGGTGTTGACCGCACGGCCCGATTGGTTGTTGTGACCCTCACTGCAGAGTGACCTTCACAGTGTGCAGAGTTGCTCCATTATGTGTCTGGGAATCTGGGAGCACAAGTTCCTATATTTGGCCTCTCAGTGCAAATTATACCTTTCTCTTCTATTATTCTAGATTATTCTAACATTATTCTGTTTCCCTGGAAATGGAGATCTGGGTGGTTCGGCACTGCTCTCCTGGGACCCAGGGCCTTGCGAATCGGCAGCTCGGGGGGCTCCGAGGCCTGTGAGGCTGCCATGTGTGGGCTCCTCCCTGGGGAGGGGTGTGCCTGTCCTGACCCACAGCGTGGCCGCTTTGCTGCAGGTATGGCGTGGCGGTGCAGGACTTTGCCGGCAGCTGGAGAAGCGGGATGGCCTTCCTGGCGGTGATCAAGGCCATCGACCCCAGCCTGGTGGACATGAAGCAGGCCCTGGAAGACTCCATGCGGGAGAACCTGGAGAAGGCTTTCAGCATCGCGCACGAGGCCCTCCACATCCCCAGGCTCCTGGAGCCAGAAGGTAGCGCTCGTTCTCTCTCTCTCTTTTTTTGCTTGTTAACAATTTTTGTGACATAAGATGTAGACAAATTTGGTATAGAAAAATCTAATGGAGACGTGTATGTATTTCCTATATCCCTGCCCCTTAGTATTTTTCCGCACGTCTCATTACATTTTTTTTTTAATATAATTGAGATCATTTGGTGCATGTATACAGGTGACCCTTGAACAACGTGGGGGGGTAGGGGTGCTGACTGGCCCACCATACTTGGAAATCCACGGGTCACTTCCGACCCCCCAGAAACATGACAGCCAGTAGCCTACTACTGACTAGAAGCCTTGCTGAGAACATGACCAGTTAATTAACACATTCTGTACGTTATATATATTATGCGCCGTGTTCTTACGGTAAAGTAAGCTAGAGAAAAGAAAATGTTACTAAGGAAAACGTAAGGAAGAGAAAATACATTTATAGGACTGTACCGTGTTTTTTGGGGGGGAAAAAAATCTGCGTATGAGTGGCCCCGCCCAGCTCAAACCCGAGTCATTCCAGGGTCAGCTGTGGTTTTATATTTTACTTTTTGTAATTAAGTTTTTTATTTTAATGCAGCATAGTTACCATACAGTGTTGTATTTGTTTCAGGTGTACAGTCTAGTGATTTAGCAGTTCTCTACATTGCTCAGTGCTGCTCGTGATAACCGTGCTCTCCGTCCCCACTGCCTGTCTTTTGCTTTTTTTACTTAGCATTGTAATTATGACAGCAGCACTGTGCCTGTTGCTGTCATGTCTCTGTTATACATTTCTACACAGTGGCCTAGCTCATGGGCATACCAAAAGTCTCCTTAGGTCTCCTACCCCCGGGGGACACTGAGGTTGTTTGGGAAATAGTCACATTTATACATAACCTGCAGTGACCATCTTACTGAACGGACCTCAGCGGGCGTCCCACAGGATATCCTCCGGGACCAGACGCCGCCTGGGGAATGCCGGACTTGGAAAGTGAGCACCTTTCTAAGGTGCTTGGCTGTCTGTCGGGTTGCTTTCCGCATAGCTGGGGCTGATTTGGGACTCCCTCCAGCAGAGAGGAAGGGTCCTGACTCAGCGGACTCCCTGATGGGGCCAGCAGGGAGCGGGCTGCTCCCAGGGTGGGGAGAGCAGGAGGAGGTGGGAATTCAGCAGGAAATAACGGACAGCCTTGGGAATGAGGAATTCTGGATTCTTCAGCAGCTCCGCTGTCCATCAGCCAGATATGAGACTGTAGTCAAGTGATTCATCCCCTCTGGGTCTAAATTTCCTCAAATACAAAACAAAGAGAAAAAAAAACTCAAAGTTCTGGGGGGCTCTAAACCATGAAGCATCCCTTGATCGTGTTTAAACATCACACGATTGCCGTCCTTCTAACTCCTGTGTCTCTCTTGACAGACATCATGGTTGACACGCCAGACGAGCAGTCTATCGTGACTTACGTGGCACAGTTTCTGGAACATTTCCCGGAGCTGGAGGCCGTATGTTTGTTTCCCTTACCTTTAATACAGAAAGTGTACATTCGCATCTGCTGGCATCACACAAAGCTGGGGTTCAGGCCGCATTGCTCTGTGCAACAAGCAGGGATAGTCAAAATTGGATCTCAAGTCCCTTGAGCGTTGCCTTGGCACATTTTAATTTCAGAATCATAGATAAGGTTTACGTTTAAAAGCAGGATGGCAAATTGGCTAGCCATACCTCTTGCAGACATCTTCCCATAGCAGACTTCACTGAGATTGTCGAAGGTGCTCTCTTGTCACATGGATTGGTGACCTGATCCTCTAGGCGTCCGATGGAACATTTTAGCAGTTTATCAGATTTTATCAGAGTGTGCAAAAAAAAGACAAACTTGATATGATAATAGTGATGGCAACAACGTAACAGTAAATCTCTATTGAATTCACTGGTAATTTACCAGACACGCTCAGGGGGACTCAGCAGTAAGCTGGATGGATGAGGTCCCTGACCTGGTACAGCTTTGTTCTACTAGATAAACCAGTTAACAAGTGAACAAATACATTCTAGAGGTTCAGGTGGTGGTTAAGTACTAGACAGAAGCAGAGTAAGCATGAGAAGCCGATGCTGACGAGGAGCAGAGCCGCACTTGGAGCTGGAGGCTGGTCAGATCGGTGCCCTGCGTGTCTCCGGGCTGGCTGCCCCTCCTGCCCGACGTGGCTCTGTGTGTTACAGATGAGGATACAGATGGTCAGAGAAGCTCAAAGACCACCCCAGGGTCACGGCTACTGAGAGACCCCAGGTCTCTGTGACTCCTCAGTTCAGGCTCTTAGATCCCTTACAACATGTGGCTGAAACTGAGGCCCCATTTCGTGCACCTCCAAAGAGCCAGATGGGGTCCTCCTGTGCTGTGGCTCGGCTCTCATTCCATTCCCTTTCTGTGTGTCTATGTTTCCCCCTGTCCCTGCACCACAGATCACTCCCCAAGGTGCCTAAAAGGAATTCCCTGGGCTGGAATGGCAGTTCTGCCACTTAAAGCTGTGTGACCTTGAGCTGCTTACTTAACATCTCTGATACGTGTTATGAGTGAAATGAAAATATTACCCATATGGCAGAGTTGCATGAAGAATAAATTGATGATGTAAAGTACCCAGTCTTCTGCCTGCCAGACAGTTGATGCTCAGCAAAGGGTGGTGATTGTGACTGTTTTATAATTCCATTTTCTCTGCCCATGACTAAATTCTGAGATGCTAGGCACCACAGAGCGCCTTTATGAACCCTGAGCTCTTAAGCTGTAGGCAGAGTCTGAAATCAACTGAATCTTACGGTAACCATGTGAGTCAAGGTCATAGCCAAGATTCAGCAGATCTGACACTTGGACCTCCCCAGTGCTGGGGTCGGAGACTGGGGCTGGGAGGAAAGAGATTGAATGAGGAAAGATACATGGAGAGAGTGGTCCTGGTTCACAGAACACAGCACATCACTGCAGAACTGACCATATACATCCTCAAGGGAATATAGGTGGGAAGTCCCAGCCGATCTAGACACTCACTCAGTGGTCTCTTAACCATTCAGCTGAATGTAATTCATCTTCCTAAACCTTGGGTAAGCCGAACTCAGCCATGTGCCAGACACCGTGTCTGCTTTGTGGCCCAACATATGGTTTCTTTGAGTAAATGGATCGCATGCACTTGGAAAGAAGGTACCTTAGGCAGTGAAAAAATGAACATTTTTTTGAATACTGATTAGATAGAGTTGGTTACTCTGTTCTTCTAGTATCGTGTACACATACTGATTTTTTTTTTCCCCATCAACTAGTGTGAGGGGAAAATGTTAAAAATCTCCAACTTTTAGTGGTTGTGGATAGGTTTCTCTTAGTTCTGTTAGTTTTCGCTTTCTGATGTTGAAGCTGTGCTATCAACGCACACACATTTAGGATTGTTGTTTGTTTCCGATGCCTTGATCATTGGCTTTTTCTGCTGTTTTGGTCTTTGTCTTAAAGTATACTTTGTCTGATGAGAATATAACCATACCGGCTTTCTTATGATTAGTGTTGACATGATCTACCTTTTTTTTTTTTTCCATCTTTTCTTTCCAGTGTATGTGTGCTTATAGTTAAAGCAGGTCCTTGCAAAAACAGTATACAGTTAGGTCTTCTTTTTTATCCATTCTCACAAGAGTTGGTGAGTCATTTTATTAGTGTGTTTCTGAACTATTGACATAGATTTAATCTACCATTATTTTTTTTCATTGGTCCTGTCTGTCCTGTGCTCCTTGTTCCTCCCTTCCTAACTTCTTTATTATTATTATTTGATTTTTTTGGTTTCCATTTTATCTCCTCTGTTGGCTTTTTGACCACGTCTCCTTGTTTTATCTTTGCAGTAGCTTCTCTAGGGATTATAATACTCATCTTGAACCTACTTTAGTCTGCCTTGAATTGTTATATTGCTTTGAGTAAAATGCATATTGTATGCATTTTTAAGTATGTAACAATGCAATTCCATTTGCTTCTCTGTTCCTTTGGGCTATTATTGTCATTTACTTTACTTCTATTTGTGTTTTAACCCCAAGTGCTTTGTTATTATTGCTGCGTTAAATAGGAGACTTTTTAAGAAAAGTTTTGGGTTTTTTTTAAGGTTTTATTTATTTATTTGATAGACGGAGATCCCAAGTAGGCAGAGAAGCAGGCAGAGAGAGAGGAGGAACCAGGCTCCCTGCTGAGGAGAGAGCCTGATTCGGGGCTCCATCCCAGGACCCTGGGATCATGACCTGAGCCGAAGGCAGAGGCTTTAACCCACTGAGCCACCCAGGCGCCCCAAGAAAAGTTTTTAAATAGTCTTTTATGTTGACCATATATTTACCATTGGATGCTTTGTAGTCACTCCTTCAGATCCAGGCTTCCATCTATGGTCCTTTCCCTTCAGCCCGGAGAACTACCTCTGTATTTCTTGTCGTCCTCCTTACTTTTGGAGTCTTTTAATTTGCTAGTTCTAACCCTGGGTCATATTGGAGTCTACTTCTAATGGTTGTCGTTTCTCTTGACTATGGATCTCATTTTCCTGCTTCTCTGTGTCTTAAAATGTTATATTTTATGCTAGACCTGGTATAAGAAAGAACAGTAGAGACTGAGATAGCCAACATTTTTACCCCAGAGACATGTAGCCTTTTCCCAAACAAGGACCTAGTTGAGTAGCTGATTGTTTTGACCTTCTCAGGAGTCCGTAATGGCTACATTGCAGTTTCACTTAATGTCAGCCACCTAGTTTCCAATGATTTTAGGATGAGGTCAGTCAGCTCTCTCCACCAGTATGCCGGGAGCCAGTACCACCAAGATGGCTCTCTGCTGTCCACCCCTGCTCTCAGCTGCTTCTTAGCAAAAGTCCCCGTGTGGAAGGAATAGTCTATGAAGACAATTGGTTTTGCATTTGGGGCCCTTCCACATTTAATCTCTCACACTGGCCCGTGCAGTCAAGAAAGATTCAGCTAATCTTTCCTTAGCCTGGGTAGGTTCACTGTCTTAGCCATGGTCAGACTAGGTAACGGCCTGCCCATGTAAAGTAGCTGAGACTCACTTAGGAAGGGCCGGTCCTTTTCTAGAGTTCAGTTTTTTGAGATTTCTTTGCACCCATAGCTTTTAAAAAAAATACATTATTTGGGGGCACCTGGGTGGCTCAGTGGGTTAAAGCCTCTGTCTTCAGCTCAGGTCATGATCCCAGGGTCCTGGGATCGAGCTCTGCATCGGGCTTTCTGCTCACAGGGAGCTGAGGTGCTTTCTCCTCTCTCCCTGCCTGCCTCTCTGCCTACTTGTGATCTCTGTCAAATAAAATCTTTTAAAAAATTTTTAAAAATACATTATTTTGAACTTATCTGGTGTTTTCACATTTCAACAAGAGCAACTATTGGCATCTCTCCATGAGAACACTTTGCATTAGTTCTGAAGTGGCTTTTTCCATGTTGGTCTTTGTTTTATGAAAATGGAATATACATTGTACTTCAGCGCTCCTGATTTTTATGTTGCCCTGTTTCTTCGCAGGAAGATTTCATGGATTCAGATAAAGAAGCCCCTATTGAATCCACCTTTGTCCGCATCAAAGAAACTCCCTCTGAACAGGAGAGCACAGTGCTCCTTCTGACTGAAAACGGGGAGCGAGCCTACACTGTTAACCATGAGGCCAGCCAACCACCACCCTCCAAAGTCTTTGTCTGTGACAAGCCCGAGAGCGAGAAAGAATGCTTCCTTAGTGGTGTGTCCAGCCATGCACTGTCAGACAGCTCCCCCGAGTTCACGCCCCAGATCATCGACCAGGCCCTCCAAGGGGTCCCAGGTAAGGCCAGCAGCACCAATGACCCACCTCCAGAATCTTCCATTTTATCATCCAGAAAGGACAGCCGGAGGTCCAACTCTTTGCCCATCAAGAAAACTGTGCACTTCGAGGCTGACACCTACAAAGATGCTTCCTGCAGTAAGGACCCTTTCTACAGTCAAGACCTTCTCTTTGAAGGGAGCCCAAGAGGGACAAAGGACTCATTGCCAAAGCAGGATGGGTACATCCTGGCAGTTGAGACTGCTGAGGAAAAGCCAAAACAGGAGGTTCCAAAAGGTTCAGAAGCAGCCTCTGATGAGTCCCCAGGTGACATCTCTTTGGTGGACGGTAAGATCAATCATTTGCAGACTGCCCAGAGTTCTCCCTCCTGGAACGGGGAGCCAGAGGGTGCGGCCAGCCCTGGGGAGGAGAGTTGTCCACTTTCACCCTTCGGTGACAACACTGTTATGGCTGATTCCTTGGAGATCAAGGTCAAGCTGCTGACCGTAGAAGCTATGGGTAACGAAGACTATTATGAAGACGTTCCTTTAAAAGCCTCTACATTTAACAAGGACCTCATAGATTTTGCCTCAACCAGCCAGGCTTTCAAGGAGGTTTCTTGGCCTCATGAGAAAGAACCAGTGGAGGAGGAGGTTTTGGAGAATCAGGCTGAGAAACTGGGGAAGAGGAGAAGTAAGTCTGCGCACCAGAGGAAAGGTTCGGATGAGTCCCCGGAGAGGCCCAGTAAGCTTGAACCTCACAAGGACCCCAGGCAAGAAGACCAAGGCCATTCTCTGGCCCCAGGAGGGGCTCCTGCTGATACGAAGCTGGAGGTGTACGAGAAGCCCAAGCGGAAGTCCACACGCCGCCATCTGGACGAGGACGAAGGGGAGGTTGCAGGGCTGCAGGGGCCAGAAGGGGAGGCGCCCTCTGAGCCGCCGAGCAGCAGCATCAGCCTGGAGACCCTGCACAGTCGCAGCGAGGAGGGCCTGGACTTCAAGCCCTCCCCGCCGCTGTCCAAGGTCTCCGTCATCCCCCACGAGCTATTCTACTACCCGCACTATGAGGTGCCCCTGGCTGCGGTTCTGGAGGCTTATGCAGAGGGCTCGGAGGACTTGAAAAACGAAGACCTGGATCTCGAGGAGCCGGACGGCTATCTGTGTGATGTGGGGGCCAGGGACAAGGCCGAGGAGGCCCAGGAGGTCGAGGTGTCTCAGAGCAGCTGCAGCTTCTTGGGGCTGGGCGAGGATGTCCCCGAGGCCAGTATCCCCGCGGTGCCATGTCCCGTTGGGGGTGTGGAAGATGCCAGACTGGCCTCAGAACCTGCCGACCTGTCCCCACCAGATGACCACCAGCAAGGGGAGGCTGAAGACCGTTCCCACGTGGAGAACCAGCAGGTACTTGATCATGGGTTCGGGAACCCTGGGCCCTACATGAGGACTCTGCTCTTCTCCCTCCACAAAATAGAGAAGGAAAAGATTCCCTCACGGGCAGCCCAGGCCAGAATTTACGGAGGCACTCGCTCAGGCTCGGGCAAGGACGGGGCTGGCACCCTTCGGCACTTCTGAGACTTGTACGTCGGGTGCCTCCCTGGCCTCCCCATAGCCCTGGCCCTCCACCCAAGGGAGCCGAGGGGATGGAATGAGGTCATGTTTAAGGGCCAAGGGTAGTGGTAGCCGTGATTACTGTCAGTGCTACTCATAGCTACATCTAGTGCACGCTCAGTGAACCTGAGCCCCGCCTCCTGCAGCAGCCTGAGGAAACCCAGTGCACTCACACTTGACTCTGGCCTTGAGTTTTGAAAATTGCCTGTTGGTACATTGTCTGCTTACAAGCGCGGGACATGCACTTCAGAGTTCTAGCAGCGGGGCACACACTCAGCCACCACTTCGTATCCCCATTTGCCTGGCCCAGCAGCTTGAAGGGCTACCGGCATGGGTGATGAAAGGGTACAGGGTGCCCTGAGCTGCTGTTCCTCTCGGTCCTCTCCCTTCCCTCCCCTCCAGCCAAGCCAGCCTTCCCCCAGGCTCCCAGGCACTCCACACTCTGCTCTGCCTCCCTCAGCTTCACTTGGCAAACAGTGATGCCCCCTTCAAAGCCCAGTGTCAGTGACACCTCCTCCTAGGAGTCTTCCTAACTTCTCCCCAGGCAGAACAGTTGCTTTCTCCTCTATAGCCAGCAACGCATGACAGCTCTCGACTCTTCTGCTAGCCTGGTGTGGTAGGTTGTGATTTTCTGTCCCAGCAGAAGAGTGAGCATTTGAATCTTCAGATTCTGGAGAGCAGCCTGGGAGGGCTTGAGGTGCAGGAAACAAAGGTGGCTGGATTGCATGATGGCTTGGGGAGGTGTAAGGCGACAGGTAGGGTCAAGTCAAAGGCCAAGATAAAGATGACACTCTGGCTTGCAGCAGGGGAGAGTCAAGGCTGAGGGAGGGGCTGAAAGGCGCTCAGGGGAATGAGAAATCCTTGCACGAGGGCTTCCAGAGAAAGGGACACTCCCAGTAGCCCCACAAAAGACCCGTAGGATTTAGATGGGCCAGAAGGGGTGGCTTGGTCTTCTGGTTCGCCAATCCCAGAGAACGCACTGGGTGGAGCAGAATTCTCCGACAGTGACGACCTAGAAGCAAGCACAGCAGGACCGATGCTGTGTCTGTGTTTGGAGAGAGAAGGGAGTGGGGGAGTTCCGCAGGTGCCCGGACCCACCTGCCACCTGCCCCTTCTGCCTCCAGGGTGAGGAACCCGGGCCCAGGGCTGCACCACCACCCCCACCTGCTGTCTGCTGACTTGCTGGAAGACCAGATCTTGGGGTCCCCAGGCTGGGGGACCATGACAACAACTACAGCAATTCTCGGGACTGTTAAGGGACAGAAGATCTTTTAGGACAGAAGAAAGGGGACTGAGTGGGTGACAGGAAGAAAAACTAATTTTCATCTCTGCCCGTCTGTACTATTTAAAATGGCTTCTTAGCAGCTCCCTTCCTCCCCCGGGGCAGACTGAATGTCCCTGCGGCCTTGCAGACCTGTCCTTTACTGCCTTCTGCTTTACAAAGACAGAAGTTCTTTGCCAGGAGCAGGTGGTATGGGTGCATGTGCCTAGCGCATGGACAGGTGATCTGGGGTGTAGCTGGACGAGTCCTGGGCTGGGAATGGAATTGGGAGACGTAGATTTGACTACCCTACACTAAGCTCAGCATGAGCCCTTGGGGAGAGCTTCTATTCCTGGGTCCAGTGGGCCACCATTTCCGTCTCTGGGCTCTGACCTGCCTCCCGTGGCGCTCGCCCCTCCCGTGAACGGGCACCCACTGCTGCCCCCAAGCACACCTGGTCCTTGGCTCCCACATGGGGCCCCAGTAGTCCCAGGGGGGGTTGGCTTGGGGCCCAGAAGGATAGGTGAGGCCTGGGAGTCTTGCCTCCTGTCAGACAAGATGACACAGGAGCATTTCTTGGATACCTGGGCCTCTTTAAAAAAAAAAAAAAAAAAAAAATTAAAGTCTTCCAAGAAGACTAGAACGTGGAAAGTTTCTTCTAGTCTTAAAAAAAAAAAAATGTCCTCCTCTCATTTCACCTTTCAAAAAAGGTAGCGTTGGCCCCTGGATCCCAGAGAAGGAACTGGCATTTCCAAATTGCTAGGAGCATTTTTTTAGTTCCTGCAAGGACCTTTGTTCTCCTGGAGTGGGGGACTAGCCCCGCTAATCCCCAGCTTCCCATACCTGTTGAGCGGGTTCTTCCAGCCCCTGAAGGGACTCTTTTTTTTTTTTTTTAATTGTGTTATGTCCGTCATGGTACAATATGTCATTAGTTTTTGATGCAGTGTTCCAAGATTCGTGGTTTACAGTGTAACACCCAGGGAGAGGGGGCTCCAGCAATCCCCAGGCTTCTTGGCTTCCAATTTTTTTTTTTTTAAGATTTTACTTATTAATTGAACAGAGAGAGAGAGCATACACAAGCAGGGGGAGCGGTAGGCAGAGGGAGAGGGAAAAGCAGGCTCCCCACTTAGCAGGGAGCCCGAGGCAGGGCTCGATCCCAGGACCCTGAGATCATGACCTGAGCCAAAAGCAGACGCTTAACCGACTGAGCCACCCAGGCACCGCTGCTTCTCGGTTTCTTAACTTCCCTCTGGAACGTTGCTGATGGGCTCCAGATTTGCCCACTGTGGACAGCGATCAAAGAATCTTCCTCGCCAAAGAGATGCTAGATATGTTGCCCTGTGAGCCACCAAAGGCACAGTGAAGCTGTCCTCCCACGAGCTATGGTTTTGTGTGTGTGGGCACCTCTCCCAGCTCAGGGGCCCCCTTTGCACCTGGTGGCCCACCTGGCTTCCCGGATCCGCTCCTCTGTTTAAGCGGATGGACCATGCGGGGTCCACTGTACGGGGCAGCCCTCATGGGAAACACTGTGGTGTAGTGAGAAAAGACTGATCATGATTATTCCCATCAGACAGATAAGGAGACTGAGGGCAAGAGAAATCGACTGGGTAAGCTAACTAACTCAGCCGGGAGGTGAAAGCAGGTCTGAGTGACTCTGAAACCCATGCTGTTTTTACAGTCTCTGGCCTTTGCCCTCTGCCCAGGGAGCCCGAGTGCGGGTGGGCTTGTCTTCCACGACAGGCCATGCTGGAAGGACTCCCCAGGAGGGGCAGAACTGGAGGGGTCGCCCTAGCTTCCTGGACTTCGGTGGAGTGGAGCGCTGCTGGTGGGGGCCGGGGGGGGGGGGAGCGCATCACGCACTGGGCCTCCCAGCATGAAACTCTGACTTGTGTTTGGTTGTCTTGTCCTTAAGTCCCAGGAATTCGGAAACCCGGGAAACTTAGCAAACTCTTTAGAAGAAAAGGTAATGGGAGAATCGATCAGCAGTAAAAAAAAGGAGAAAAGGAAGCACGTGGACCACGTAGAAAGTTCCATATTTATAGCACCTGGTAGCGTCCGATCCTCAGATGACCTCGAAGAAGACACTGGCGACCACAAAGTCCTCTCCAGGTATCTTGTTACTCTCTTCTTCCCTAGTGACCAAGCTCAAGAGTTCCTCCCTGAACTCATTCCGTTCTTGGTTTCTGATTCGAAGACTCAGAGTGCGGGAACACAGAGGGGTGGGACCGGACAGCAAGGGAAACACAGCTTCATACAAAATTCATCTGGCCAATGGGTCATTTGCCAGAATCAGAAAGAGACTCACCCTCATCCTCTCCACCTGGGCTGCCCCGCCCTGCCCAGAGAGCTGGAAGGACCTGAGGCCTGTCTTCTCCCCACTCCGAGGACCTTGGGGGGACAGCTGGCAGTGGGCAGCAAGATGGCGGAAGCGGAGTAGGTGTGGGGCGTGGAACGTCACCAACTCAGAGGCTCTGGGGCCACCCCAGCCCCCTGATAGCCACTGTTTGACCTGCCCTGATGCGTTCAAGTGTTTCCCATCCACTCCCTCTTTGATTCTCACAGCAGCACCCGAGGTGGGTAGGAGGGACTGTGTGTCACCATGGTGGGCACAGAGGCTCTGGGTGTGCCGCCCAGCCTGGGGGACGGCAGAGCTAGGGTCTCAGATACAGACCTGTCAGACTCCATGACCCACATTCTCCCCGTGAGCCTTTCTGGCCTGTGGTCAGTGAGCTGCACTGGCTGCAAAAGGGCAATCATTGAGATCAGCATTTAGGGAGAGAGTGGGGAGAAGCCAGGGCAGGGGGACCCGGAGGAAGGGCTGGCAGGGGTCCTGCTTTCCATCTCCCTTCCGCTCTACTCCTGCACCTGCTCTACAGAGGATAAAAGGCGTCTAGATGGGAGCCCAGGTGAGGGGCAAAACACTGCCACCCACTTTGCACATGACTCCAGAATCCCTCTCCATATAGGGACATGGTATTGGCCATCCAGCAGACATCCGTGGCTTAGCAGGCAGGTGCCTGGGCTGCCATCTTGTCACTCCAGCTCAGGGAGGAGCCACTGGTCATCTAGTCGGGAGAACTAGGCAGGGCAGCTGGTAGTGCTCCTTGACCAGTTACTCTGGGAAGATGTCAGCCGCAGCGGTGACGCGGGCACGGCCCCAGCCCCCGGGGGCTCAGGCAAGCGGGAGGGAAAGTGTGCAATATTCTTCGAGCTCAGCACGGAGGGACAGTGGGGTCTGGATTTGGGGGCGAGGAGAGAAGGCATCCCGAGTGGAGGAGATAGCCCGAGCCGGTAGCAGGCACACAGGACATGTTAGCTGGACGTGAGGGGGTCAGAAGGAGCAGGGGGAGCCTTGTGGGGATCGAGCATCTTGGACACCAGCTGCATCCAGCCGTGCCCTCAAAACCCGTCCCAGGGAAGAGGAGACAAAGCAGGTCCGTGTTGGAAGGGGAATGTCATCTCGGTGTGTGTACGGGAAGGAGGCCCAGTTGGCTTTTCCCGGCAGAGATCCGACGGATCTGCATGGAGCGGGTGGCATCACCCCTCCCGCGGCTTCCTGTCCCACCCCGGGCAAAGCTGTCAGTACTGCCTCGCATTCTAGCTGCAGTCAGCTCTTACCAGCCATTCAGCAGATGGGCAGAGGTGCGCTCCTTGGAGGCAATGAGTGAGGAACCCTGGAGCCCCTCCCATGCACCACGTCATCTCCCCTGCCCCCTGCAATGCAGAGGGGGCCACTGCCCCCTTTGACAACCAAGAAAATGAGCTCAAAAAAGTCAGTGCCTGGCCTAAAGCTATCTTTCAGGGGACTGAGCCCTGGGCACCTTCCCTGCCAGACACAGCCTGTTTTCCTGACCGTACCTTGACTGGGTCCCCCCTGGCCCTTCCCATTGGTCTAGGCAGAAAGGCCCGTTGTCCCAGAGCCTGTGGGACCTCTGGAGGACCTGTCTGTCCAGGCTCATCCGTGTCCGCTCTGGGTCACCTCTGCCTTCCTCCCCAGCCTGCCAAGCCCTTTGGCCTTCTTTGAGATCATTGAATGTCCCTCAAGCTCCTTTGCCTTTGAGGACCCCCTCTGTCCCCTGCGCGTTCCCTGACTTGCTTCCCTGGGTTTTGGCTCCACTCCCACTTCCTCCAGGTAGCCTTCTTGGATTGCTCTGGGCTCTTTTTAATCCCCCTTCGTATGTTCTCACAATCCTACCTCTCTTTCTTCACAGAATTTCTCAGAACAGTCCTTTCTCCGGTCATTTGTGTAAGGCTCTGTTTATCATCTGCTGCCCCCTGAGATGGGCAAGCAGCTCCCCGGAGGCAGGGAGGGCGAGCAGCAGTCCTGGCACTTAGCGCCACGCCTGGCTCGCAGCCGGCCTTTAATAAGAACTCTTCTTCGGGTGGATGATGAATGAGTCAGATTGCTCTCTCAGGCTGTGGTGGGTGGGCTCAGCGCCAATCCCAGTGCCTGGCACACAGTAGGCTCTTGATAATGTCTGGTGAAAGAATGAGGTTCAGGAGGGAAGCCTGACGGTCCTAGAACACAAAAACCACCTACAAGTAAGCAGGCGGAAAAAGAGAGGGCGGGAGAAGGACAGGGGCCCTTCCTGAAGCAGATGTGCTTTTTTACTAGAAAATACTATGAGCAGGTCGGGCTTCGTCTCCGGGCACTCCCGTGAAGTGGGACAGTGCTGGGTCCCTGACACCTGAGGCTCTTTTTCCTTCGTGATACGTTTTGTTTTGTTCCTGTGCTGTGATACCTGCTGGGGAAACTAGCACAGGCTTTGCATTGAGGGCAAGGACTGAAGTTTCCTGGGGCCGCACCCAGCGCCTGGCACATAGTAGGTACTCAATGCCTATTAGCTGGAAACATGTCCAAGGCAGGGGAAGAGGTTGGTGAAGCTTTGGGATGGCAGCAGGCAGGATTACCAAGGCTGCCAGGTATGAATTCCCAGGGAATAAACTCTTGGGTCAGATGCCTTTTTCTTGGAGCCCCAGATGCCACATGGGAGGTTTGCCTTAAGGAAACTGAGTTGGCTCTCTCTGACACCCAACCCCTAGTTCTCCTGTTGAGCAGCAAGACGGGGCCCTTGGGACCTGGAGTATACTGTTCATACCACCAGCACTGCAGCTCCATGAAGTAGTTGGGGAAGGAATGATGACCCATTTTACAGATGAGGAAAACTGATCAGAGACCTACAATATATGGCTAAGATGGCCAGTTAATCAGGAGCCCAGGCTGCTTGGCTGGGTATCTTTTGCCTCAGCCCCGTGTGAACCAGCTCTAGTAGATGATCAGACATACATCAGCCTCAAAGATACGGTCAGAAAATGAGCCTCCTCGGGTATGAAAGGAAAAGAGGTGGCACACCCCAGAGCTGGACAGTCAGACAGCAGCGCTCTGCCCAGAATGGAGCACTAGAAAGGGAGTCCGGATGGCCAGTCTCAGCCTGGATCTGATATTAGCAGAGGACTTCCAGCAATTCCCAGATTTTGGGCTGTTTGGAGAAGGACCTCCCTTCCTTCCCTGGAACCCTAGGACTTTGAAAAATATGTGGTCTGCTTTCTATTTAAAATTCTTTCTCACTGTTACTTTTGCTTTTTTTTTTTTTTGTAGATGAGGCCACAGTGTGTCTCTAATACCCATCCCATTATTTGTAAGCACACCCCAACCCAACGGGGCATACTGGATAAGATTTCCGTTGCTGGGTCCGAAATCCTAGCTTGCCTTAGATCCGCAGGTGGAGGACTCGGGATGGGGGTGACCGGACAGCTGAGCCCTGAAGAGCCCTTGGTGGCAACCAATTCAAAACGTGTGTTTGTTTTTCAGGACTAGTCACAGTGACTCCAGCATTTACATTCGACGACATACTAACAGGTCTTTGGAATCGGTTAGTATGTGAATTTCTTCTTCTGCATGACCCCTGCTAATCAGTTCACTTCCATCCTTCCTCCTCCTCCTCAGCCCAGAGCTTTGAAATCACTGATGTGCAACAGATAGACTTTTGGATAGAAGAGAAGCAAGTTCAAACCTTGTGGTTAAGCGTAGTCCAGTGGGATGTCCAGTGTGGGCAGTAGGGGGTGTGACTAAATAAAGTGATAAAAAATGATGGTAAAGCCCGAAGGCCTCTTTGTGCACCCAAGACCCCCAACCCTACCCTGGTGCCCACGCCCAGAAAGCCCACCCTCGGAGATATCCGTGTGATACTTTAAGGCAGCGACTCTTAGCATGGGCTGTGTTGGGACCGAGAGCACCGTGGTCCGTACCCCAACTCGGGTGGCGGGTGGTGGTGCCTCTCTGATTCACTAGGCAGGGGTTGGGGAAGAGGGTAGAATGCTGTAGAACGTCAGTTAGCAACTTGATTTGGGAACTGAATGTTTGCAATGTTGAGAACAGCGCTGCATGCTTGGATTTGTATGTTTAAAATCATTTTATTTTCTGTTTCAGAGATTTCATCTTTACTAATTGGGTTGCGGGGGTTTTGTTTATAAATTTCACTGTAGGATCATGTTAGCTATGTTCAGTTGAGGAATGCAGCAGATCTGGATGACAGAAGAAACCGAACGTTAACCAGGTTGGTGGCTTTCCTCGCAAGTTTTGTGGGGTCTATAGATATATATATTTTTTTCTTTTTCCATGATGCAGTCTACTTTGTGGGGTGGCTCTTCTCCACCTCTCGTTGGTTGATGGCCATAGTCATCGCCTGAGCTCGTGCAAGGAGATACCTGGTGCAGAGCAAATGAATGGAAACTGGATATAAGCAGGAGGGAGAGTGGAAATTGATGGACACCGGGGGGCGGGACAGGGTTCAGATAATGCTTCCGTTTGAAGCCGGATCAGGGTCATGAGCCTATGGCTGCATTTGTACCATGCAGCAGGGGAGGGGTAGAGTGGGGCAGGAGAGATGTGATGCTGGGTGTGGTCTCCACCCGGTTGCCCCTGACGCTGTGTTCATTCTGTGTCGCCACTGCAGGTACAATACTCAGAAGCTCACTGAGCTGATTTTACAGTTTTATGGCATCAGAGCAGACATGAAGAGGGAGTACAAACATGCCAGGATGTCTATGAAAGTATTTCTTGCTGTTCGAGAACTAGATGGCCTAGGCAGATCTTGCTGAATCACAGCCCGTGTAGAACACAGGAGCCCAGAGGAATCCCCCAAACTCGGGCAATCCGGAGATCCCCCATCCCTGTTAAAGTTACCGAATCACTTAATTGTCTTGATTTTTTTTTTTTTAAATATTTGCCACGGATTTCAATTGGCTTGGAAGGACTTAGATTATTGGAGTGGAAAAGCCTCTCTGAATATCGCCCAACACCCATGAGTGTGACCCTTAGAAGCCTGTCTCTCTGGCCAGAGGCAAGACCTGTTTCCCTCCTCTGCCGTAAAACGGAAATATTAATTCACGTTGTCCACCGGGCATGACAGACTCCTTAGGAAAGTAGTGCTTTTCACTTTCAGGAGATAGAGACTTTGACAATTTAAACTAGAAGGTGAAGAAATGCAGTCATGCTTTCCAAATGTTTTGGAGCATTTATTACCTTTGTAATAAATAGAGTTTAAATTTTAAGTTTTAAGAAAGAAAAATTCTGTCCGTTGTCATACGTGAATGAGTCCCTAGACCAAAAGGCCATCGTTTAACCCCCTGTTGGCCTGGACTCTGCATCAGGACACGGATCAGGGATGAGGTGGTTTTCCCTCCTCATAATCTCCACTGCCCGCCCCAGATGACCCTAAGAAGCTCACACTTGAGTTTTCCATAAATGCAGGTCTAAGCAGAAGCCCCCAACCCCCTTCCAGTCAGATGATGCCCCCAGCCCTTTCCTTGGCCGGAACTGGGAGCTGTGGTTGGTCACCCCCTCACCCTCGTAGGTTTTATCCACCAAGCCAAAGTGAAACGTCACTTGGACACCCTCTGTAACACAAAAGAAGAAAGACTAGTCGGACCAAAGTCAAGTATAGCCATTATCTTCAAGGTTCTATTCCAAAGCCAAAATCAGAAGCCGGGTGGTGGGGGGCGGGTCGTGCCTGTGTCTCCGATGGCTGTTTTTAAATGATCTGTAATCAGGGCACTCTATTCCTTTAGATGACTTATGACGTCCCCTCTGTTAGTGACAGATGGCAGAGTGCCGTCAGTGTCCAGCTCTGCGTTAAGGACACCGTGACATAAAGGAAGGTGTCCTGGATGAGGGGGGTGGGGGAGTTTAGTCCTTGTGTGGCCTTGAGCAAGCCAGCCACGGCCCCCCGTGAGTCTCAGTATGCCCATCTGCAGAATGGGGCTGACGGCCCAGCCCTCCTAGGGTTGTGCGGATAAACCGAGCCTGCGCAAAAACGCAGCGCTCTCCCGGGACCCCGGCCCTCCTCTTGGGTCGGCACCTGCCCCGCGGGGCTTCCTGACCGGCTGGCTGGGAAGCCCTGGGCTCTCCCACTGGGCAGTGAGGTTACAGGCCGGGGAGGCAGGGTGGGGGAGTCCTCCGACCTGGGACCCGAGACTAACTGCCTTGCCTGTGTCTTCCCTCCTGCAGGAAGGCCAACAACTCTGGCGAAGCCACATTGCTAGAGAGCCAGAGCCCCCAGAGCGACTCTCTGACACAGTTTGTCCAGCAGCCGGATATGATGTATTTTATTGTCTTCCTCTGGCTCCTGGTTTACTGCCTGCTGCTGTTCCCACAGCTGGACGTCAACAGATTCTGATGTGCGTGTCTGCATAATAAAAATCCACAGGCCCCTGAGCAGGGGGCGGGAGCTCTTCCTCCTTCACTGTTATTAGGGGCTGGACGGGGGCACCTGTGCAGACGGTAGAGGGCCGCAGGGAACCAGCCCCCCTCTCCCTGCTTCTCCCCAGTTTCCTTTCTGTCCTGTTAAGTGCTGAGCGTGCTTTTCTCCCTGGCTGCGTCCTCGACATGCAGGTGTGTGTCAGACTAGAGCGTCGGGTGGCGTTTGATCCTGCGTGCCTGCTTCATCAGGTAGGAAGCGTCCTTGCTCCTGTTTAGCCATAAGCTGGGTCATAGCTCATCCCCCATGCAGGTGTTTAAGGTCCGGATGGACTCGAGTGACCTACCTCTACAGAGGACGTCCTCCTGATGGGAACAAGCTGGGGGGATGCCCCACGGGGGACCTCCATGAGGAAGAAAACTGCCCCATATTCCTCCCAGAGCAGGGTTTGAGTGAGGGTGCTGGGTGTCCGTGCACCTGTTGTGGCCTGGCTGTTGGTTATATCCGAGCAGTACAAAGCTGCTGTCTTCCAGAACAGCAAACCCAAGGAGGAAAGTGGGGGTTGTGTACGGAGCTAGGGTGCACTCTTGTCACCCTAATATTTTTGGAGGGAGCAGGGGAGGAGAGGGTGGACGTTCAATTTGGTGTTGATTGGATTGAGGTTAAAGCTGTGATTTTCAAATGTTTTCCACCCATGGAACCCTCCTTTCAAATGACGTCTTAGCCAGGGGAGAATCTCGGAGGAGGAGTGCAGGAATGGCTGGGCTCAGGACAAGTTGCGGCTGACGTTGGAGCTGGGGTGTCAGCATGGACAGCCTTCGTGGCTGGTCGTAATGGGATTCTTGAAAGACATTCTGGAAGGTACCTGGAAAAGTAGATTAGAGCAGGCGGTTTGTGGGGAGACCTCCACCCACCCTCCCATCTTCCTTCTGCCCTGCACCACCCTCCCACCCCCATTTCCAACCAAGTTGCAGGCCCTGGGGCCCTCGTATTGCTTCCTCTTCCTTGGCCTTTCCTCTCTGAGCCGTACTCCTAAAAATCACATACCAGTAGGTCAAGGAGGTACAAACCAGTAGGTCAGGAGAGGACCTCAAACAGCCTCTTGTCTGCTGAGCCCAGAGAGGCAGAGCGGGTTGACCAGGGTCACACAGCTGACCAGGAACAGACTTGCAAGGGTGTCTGTGCCGCCTGATGTCTGGTCCAGAGCTGGCCCCTCTTTAATGAAACCATCCATGAGTGTCCTTAAAAAAAAAAAATGATTGGATAAAGATGTCCTCATTTAAACAAAACCAAAAACTGGGACCAGCTACAACCTTTGCTTTGCACTCGTATTTTCCCAGCGAAGAAGCTGCATTCATTTTCATGCCTGGCCCCTGTGACCTCTGGAGTGCCCTTGACCGCTAGGACAGCCGGTTGGCTGCCATGCTGGTAATTGTTCCTCCTCCCGAATCAGAGCTCTCTCCAAGCGAGGCGAGAAGCTTGCTTAAAATTTCAGGCAACGGGTTTCAAGTTTACAGAATTCCAGCATGGCCAAAAGAATTTACATAGCATATTTTGATAAGTGACAGCCAAAATCCCATTCTGGTTATAGCCTGCCTTCACGCCTCCTTGGTTCTTAGAACAAATCTGAGCCTTCCGTGCCGAAAGCTGTCAAGAGCTTGGAGCGGTTCCACCTTAAAGGCCAAGCGTCCCGTGGAGAACGGGCTAATTACTGAGCTCCCTTGGCATCATTGGAAGCTCAGAGATATGGATAGTACAGATGCCATGTGTGGTATTTCATAACCCCGGACACCACGCGGTCCTTGTCTAAACTAGATGTTGGAAGAGCCAGGGAGAAGCTGACCCAAACATGAATCATTCCATTTTACGGGGCTAGACCTTGTTCCAAAAAATCTCTGCAGGCTGATTCTCCTACCTGTTACAACATGTAATACTGTGTAGAACCACCCAGTGGCCCATTGCCTAAAAATCGTTTGGTTCCAGTTGGCCGTAAACAGATTTCTTCTTTGAAGGCAAAAAAATTCTCATTTGGGTCTAGGCTTCCATTAGAGAGGAAGTCGGGTATCAAAGGTGTCTAGAGAAGCCTGCAGGACAGACCACCCCATGGCTTTGAGTGTTTTTTTTAAAGAACTGACTTTTAATTCTTATCCAAGTAATACATATTCATAGTTTATGAAGAAACAAGTACCATATGGCTTCTCATGAAAACTAGCAGTCCCCTAAGTCTGGTTCCCTAGAAGCAACACTTTCAAAGCTTTTAGCTATTGCTTATTATTTACCTTTGCATTGCTGCATAACATGCTTATGCTTATTTTCCTGTTTTAAATTAGAAGCACCTGCAACTTCTATTATGGTAGATGGGGTGGGTCTCACCCTTCTCTGTCCCCCACTTTGTGGCCCTGATGTGCTTACATCACATTATTTCATACATGTCTCTTCAGTGTAGACACATAACGACAGTTCACTCCTGAGTCAAGTAGTGTACTGTGTAGCACGCCCTTTCTTGCCAAAGTGTTCCCCCTTGATTTGATAATCTTTGTTTTTTGGGGTTATTTTTTTTTTTTTTATTTTTTGGTGTGGCACGTTGTCTAGTAACTTCCTGAGGAAAGTGACGTGGGAAGTAAATCTTGTAAATTTCTTGAGATTTTGCATACCTTAAAATGTCTTGATGCCACCCGTCCCCCAGTGTAGCTGGGTATAGGATTGCTGGTGGAGAGTAACTCCCTCCTACTGCCCCCCAGCCTAGTTGTGGAGACTTCTGGCACCATCCAGATTTCCACGCCTCTAAGATGGGACTTGGGTTTCTCGCCATCTCTCCGGAAGCGTTCAAGATCCCTTACTTCTTAGTGTTCCTAGCTGTCCTGATGTCCTGATGGTGGTGCATCCTCGATGCTATGAATGTCATGCTTGGTTTCATGGAAAACTTTGTAATTTTTTTTTTCAAGATTTTATTTGAGAGAGAAAGAGAGCAAGTGAGCACAGAGGCAGAAGCAAACTCCCCACTGAGCAGGGAGCCCAACATGGGGCTCGATCCCAGGACCCTGGGATCATGATCTGAGCTGAATGCAGATGCTTAACTGACTGAGCCACCTAGGCACCCCATAAATCTTCTAATGGTTCACATCCTTTCTGAACCACCCATTATCCGAGTGTTGGATCTTCTGAGCTATAGTCCTTTAATATTTTGTATCTTTTCTGTGTATGACCTCTTTATTTTGGGGATCTGATCTTAGGGAGAGATCTTCAGCTTTATCTTCTCGCATACCTGATGGATGTTTAATGCTTGGTTTCTGGAATATTCTGTTGCTGTTCTCATTCCTCTTTTATCATGCCTTGTTCTCATTGCATGGATGGAGCTCTTCTCTCCCTGTGGATGCCCAGGAGAGTGGCTTTGGGGAACTTCCTTTCTGTTCCCTGTACTGGCTTTGTCTCCTCTGAGTACCCTTTCTCTTGGTCAGTCTCAGGCTCTGTCTTTCACATCACAGGCTGGTGGTTCTCTGGATCTGTTCATATTGAAGGGTGACCCCTCAGAAAACAGACTGGAAGCTCTGTGTGTCAACCGGTGGGCTTTTCTCTAGAGTCATGGGGTTGGCACCTGGACCCTCCATGGGAGGACCCCACATGTCAGTTGCAGGTCTTTTCTCTAGAACTCGTTGTGTTTCTTTCAAGATATTTTCACTTCTCTCCTGCCCGGGAAAGCGGGACATCCATAAAGCTGCTACTGGCCTATGAAGAGTCCTCATGCAATTTCGAGAAAAGGCCTTCCCTCTCGGTGGCTGACTTAGAGAAGGATGCCCCCTCTGGGCAGAAGCCACCCATAGGCACTTGGCTTGACCGGCAGGTGGCCTCTCTTGCCCCTTTCTCCAGTGAGATGTAGACCTGAGCTAGGGCAAGACTTGAGTAGCAGAGCAAGGAATAGATTTTTACTCCCAACTCTTCCCTTAGCCAAGTGCCTTTGTTCAGTGCTCAGACTGTAGAGCTGTACCCAGAGATCCTAGCACACACATGTCCTGACCCAAGCAGGCAATTTCATCACGATCAGTACTGAGACTCGCTGAATTGCTCCTGCCTTGCTGTGCCCGGCATCCCCCTGAAATAGAGCTCCTCTGACTCCCCCGTGGGGTAGAACCGCAGCTGTGGCCGCTCAGTGGCGTGCCTCTGCCCGTGTGGGGCAGTCAGGTCCTCTGCCCCGCTACACGTGGGTTGGCATCTCTCGCCTGCTGTCATCCCTTATTACCCCATTGTCTTTCTTTCTTTGCTCTTCTTTTCATGGGCTTTCACGAGGGATGGGAGGAGCCCACGTGTTCAGCACGCCATCGTGAACCACAGATCCCACAGAACACTCACCGCTTGACAGGGTGGCTCACCGCTCTGTTCACCTGTCTGTGAACCCGCCCCGAGTCTAGCTGGAGCTGTGGCAATGGCCATCCGGCTGAGCTGCGGCCAAGTGCCTTTGCATGGTTCCGTGCCCGCTGCCAGAGAGGGTTGAAAGGCTTGCAGAAGCTCAACTAGAAGGCCCCAAATAAGAAGTGATCCTTCTTCATTTCGTCTGTGTTCACACCTTGCCTCCAGACACTCGGATCTCCCACCTCCCCCAAGCTCTTGTCTGAGGTGTCCGACAGTTTCCAGGTTTCCCTCACCACCCTGGCTTCATGTAGGAAACAAGTAGCCCATGCTCGTGTTTGCCCGCAAACGGGGCTTCTCTTTCTGCTGGTCAGCTACGGGGAACCTGAGCGTTGCTTCCTGTCCTGCTCCGAGCTGGCCTCCGTAGGGAGACGGGTTCCCACCAGGACTTGGAACCTGCACTGCCCAGGACAGCTGCTCCCTTTCTGGGGTGCAGCGAACTCCCACCAGTCGTCTCCCCCCACACAGTGCATGCCTGCTCCTTGGAAGGGGGAGCGTTTCAGAAAGCAGAGGCATTGAGAGGCTGCCTCTGTGGTCAATCTTTGTGAATCATAGAATATTCGATAACCTTAGGGATCTCTTATGGGACTTCCACTCCATCTGAGCGATGAGAATGCTGAAGGTCAGGAAGGGGACGTGACTCGTCACACTGCTACCGAGTGACCCCAGTGTGGTCATCTTGATTACCAATGACGTTTTCTCCAAAACTTCACCCTCCAGTTCCTGAAGCTACCCTGTTCCTCCCTCCTTGCCGAGGACTCAGAACGCCATGAAGCTCATCTCTCAAACAGAAATGCGAGTAAACAAGTAAAGAAGGTTTTTACTGAGTATCAGTGCATCAGAGCTTCTGGGGTAAGAACTCTTCTTTTCCCGTGGTGACGTCACTGGAGTGCAGTCCCACGACAGGACGCTTTTCATGCAAGCTCAGTTTTTCTTGAATCTTGGCCCACTGGAGTTTTGACATGTGGCCTCTCTCTCTTTCTGCTTAGAGACCTTGGTCACGGGTCTCTGCCACCTCCCCCACCTGTACTCAGCTTTACATCCCGAAGCCCCCAGAATGGTTTGTGTCGGAGTTTCCGGCCAGCGTGGCTTCTCAGAACCTTCTTGGCAATGCTCTCAGCAGGAAACAAGCCCGTAAATCTCTCCAGGTCCAGCTGTGTTCTTTCTTTTTCCCCGACGTTGCATCATCGCGGCTGAAACTGCCTTTAAGGGGAGGTTTAACATCCTGGGCCTACAGCTGCCATGGGAACCCCGCTGAACGGCAGGTTATCCGTCCGGCCCTTGAGCCAGTGAGCGGGGTGCCTCCGAGGATGAGGGCCAGGAGCAGGGCCGAGCCACCGATGGCTGAGAGCTGCTAGGGGTGATATCGTGCTTGTTTGCTGAAAATTGCTGCAGAGTGTGCCGTCACAGTCAGCCGAGGGAGGGAGCCCAGAAAGGAGACGTACCTTCTTTGCCGGATGCTGAGTGCACAGATCTCTCGAGTCTGGCTCGTCAAGCATTTCCTTGAGGGAGGACAGTTCAGGGGAGTGAGCCTGGTGCTCGAGAAGCACGGGCTTGGGGTGAGCTGGGCCCCAGAGCTTCCATTTCCATCAGGTGCAGACTCGGTGGGTTTAAGCTCCTTGTGAGCACTCAGCCCTCCTGGCTCTGATTTTCCCGAGCTCCCCACTGACCGTCAGGCCTTGTCATCTCTCCTGCGTGGGCTTGGGGTGAGCTTGGCCGAGTCGTTGGGCAAAGGCTTAAGAGAATGGGAGCTCCTGCTTCGTGAGCCGGTGGAGGCCCATCCTGGGATCCACAGACCCCGCAGAGCCGGAGAGACTGACTTTCTTGTGTTTACAGTTTGCTCTGAGAACCTTGATGAAAACACACTGGGCAGGAAGTTGTCGCCGGCCCAGCGCGGTCACATGCACAAGCCAGGGAACATCCTCGTGTATGGGGGAAGAGACAACCAATACTTTATGCTGTTTGACCACGTTGTTCTTAAATACAGCACTACTCAACCATCCGGGGCCCGACCCCACTGGGAACTTTCCAAATTCCTGACACCCAGAAACCAAGTCTAGCTTCCATCCCACCGGGGTCTGCGTAACTAAAACCATTTTCCTTACATCGTGACTCCCTTCCGCCTTCTCATCCTCTTCCTCCTCCACAAGGTGTCCTGAGACCCAGAAAGCACAGGTTTGGGAATCAGCCAGATCTAGGTCTGAGTCCCTGCTCTCATCTGCTATCCGGATGATTATGAAGTTCTCCCAGTGTCTTCTGCACAGAGCAGATCCTGCGTACATCCTCACTGAACGAATCCTTCCTTGCAAGCTTGCCCTGAAGCTGTCAAGTGTCCGCATCCCCTGCTCTGAACTCCTCTCCTCTCTGAGCTTTGCAGATGCCTCCTTTCCTCCAGCCTCTCCAGCCCACCATCTGCACTAGCTGCTCTGTCTCAAATCTAACCAAACCTTTTAAGAGGAACCTGGGGCACCTGAGGGACTTGGGCAGTGGCGAGTCCAGCTCTTGGTCTCACAGGGTCATGAGTTCAGGCCCCACATTGGGCTCCTGATTTCAATTTTTTTTTTTTAAGATTTATTTATTTGACAGAGAGAAACACAGTGAGAGAAGGAACACGAGCAGGGAGAGTGGGAGAGGGAGAAGCAGACTCTGCTCTGAACTGGGAGCCCGATGCGGGGCTCCATCCCAGGACCCTCAGATCATGACTTGAACTGAAGGCAGACCCTTAACAACTGAGCCCCCCAGGTGCCCCTCTGTGCTGATTTCAAATGCTGATTTTCACCCTGGACTTCACTGCTTAGAAGATAAAGTTACACCCTAAGGAGGTTCTGATTCTTGATGACTTTGGCCGCGTTGGCATCTGTGGGTAGAGAGTCCCAGAGCTGAGAAGGTGGTGAATTTGGTTCATCAGATCTCCGTTCCCCACCACGCATCCTTCCTCCCCCCACCCGAAATTCTGCACACCACTCCCAACCCCGTACCGAAACCACTCAGAGGTCTCCTTCCTGCTTGCATAAAAATGCCTGAAGATGACCCAGATTCATGTTTTCGTCTATGCTTGCAAATTGCAACCGAAATCACTGCCTCTAAAGAACCTCTAGCAGCAAAATCTCGGCATCTGACCTCAAAAAATTCAGACACCACTTAGTCATCCCACCCCAGCTAATCACCTCTCCACCCCAGCACATGCTTTTTTTTTTTTTTTTTCTTAAGATTTATTTATTTCTTAGAGCAAGCGCGAGTTGGGGGAGGGACAGAGAGAAAGAATCTCAAGCAAGGGTCTCACTGAGCCTGGAGCCTGATGTGGGGCTTCGTCTCACAGCCTGAGTGAAAACCAAGAGTCAGATGCTCAACCAACTGAGCCACCCGGGCGCCCTCCAGCACATGCTTTTTCAGAGCAGGAAATCAGGCTCTCTCCTTCAAAACATGAAGACGCTTCACTGGGCTGGGCAGAACACAATGAAAATAGGGAGGGAGGGTTTGGATTACTCGGATGAAGCCGTGATCAGTTGGTCTGTGGGCCAGGAATACCTCTGTATCCTTTAAGTTTACAAGTTGGGAATTTTGCACTATTGCAAAAAAAAAAAAAAGCTTTTGATGGGTTTATTGCATTTGTGGTAGCTCCCACTTCTTTTAGTCCCACCTGGAGTCAGTAAGAGCATGTGCCGCGCCAGGAGTCAGGAGAGGCACAAAGGCCTGTATTCTTAGTGTCCCGTGAGACCACTTCTTTAAAGGAAACTCTGGGCGTGTTTCTGTAACCTAGAGAGTTGCCATTGTTGCAGAGTAGGACAACACTGGTCTGAGCATCAGGAAGCCACATGGGGGCTTTGGCTCACCTGCTGTGACATCTTGAATAATTCATTGACCTCTCTGGGTCGGAAGTTGGAAAATCTTTTAAAAAGTCCTTCCTATGTTTAAAAAGCCAACGGTTAACAATATAGATTTTTTTTTTTTTAATCTCAGTAAGTGATCTATTTGCTTAAAGTCAATGCACGTCTGTATTTCTAAGTGAAACCCAAAGCTGTCAGAACATTCCTTCCGGCTTTCGTATCTGATAAAGGTGCCTTCAGAAAGGGTTTGGTAAAACAAAGGGTAGTCTGTCGGAGGTGTGGGGATAAACGTTGGAGTAGAATGGAGGAGATCTGCTTCCTTGGGCTGCCAGAACGAAACTGGTCTCCTCAAATTAAGTCCGTGTCGGGGGCACTTTGCCAGAGAAATCTGTCCCAAATGCCCACGTTCAGCAGTAGGAACAAAGAACTTTAAACAGGACTTTCCTACCCTTCCCATCTTTTCCCCCTTCCCCTAGCAGACTCAAAATCCCCAGGGACAGAAACCCCACTCGCGCTGGGCGTTTGCGTGGGAACACTGGATCCCCTCTGCCGAAGATTGGCACGTTTGTGGAGAAAGTCCCAGAATGAGCATCGCACCTGCGGGGCGCTGTGAGGAGGAGGAGGTCTGCCTTTTGTGCTTGAACTCGACCGTAAGACAGTGTCTGCATTACTTGCCTTGCAGCCAAAGACAAATAGGATAAATGGTTGTTCCCTCCTTTGTGTCGTCTGGACAGATGGCAGCCAGGCAGTGCTTTATTAGGAGCCTGTTCTAGTGAATGGTGATAGCAGTTTGTTTCAAGGTCTGTAAATATGTTTAACAGAATCACTGCTACTGTTTCTTTTAACATCAGGCCAGAGCTTCAGGGACAATGTCTGAACGTTTGTATGGAAAGCGCCAAGAGAACTGTGGGAAAAAAGAGTGAAATGTTATTTTGTAGAACAAGGATTATTTTGTCTACTGAGTATATATATAGCCGTAGCTTTGTAAAAAGGGATCTTTGTAAAAAAAAAAAATTGTATGAATGTGCCCTCTTATTTATTGATTATTGTAAATGAAGATATAAATGACTATTTGCATAATTTATACCTGTGGGAAATTAACTGGAGTATTTGCTATTTGACCGTTTTCTATTAAGGAATGGTAGGCTCGGTGCTATGATGAATGGTCTTGGAAAATCCCATGTATTCTTAAGAAAATTTTTAAGTATAAATTTCGCCAACTGTCCATGTCCTTGATAACTTTTATTTCCCTGCGTGTCAGTGTCTTTGCCAGTCAGAAATCTCACCGTCTTTCCCGTGTCCCACCCACCAAGACTGTGGTCCTGGTAAGCGTGAAGCCAGTTGGCTTTCGAGCTGTAGAGGTTGTTGGGAGTGTGAGCCTTGGCACGCGAAGCTCCTAGAAGACACCTCAATATTACTAGGCAACCCAGTAATAGCTACATGGCTCTGTCCTTAACACTGCCTGAACCTGAAGCTGTCTCTTACCAGCCCTTGGACCCACAGCAAGGGCCACCGGTACCCTGGGCTCCCCAGAAAACAGAGGCCGAGTGAACCTTAATGTGCCAGTGCACTGTCGTGGGGTGAGGACAGCCCAGGGCAGCAAGAGGGAGGCAAGGGAAAGAGGGAAAGCAAATTAAAGGCCATGTACCATACTTATCGCACATCTGCTGGGTCTCAGGTGCTATTCTGATTGCTGAAAATCCAGCGGTAAATGAAACCAAAGTCTTGTACTCGTGGGGCTTGTAGTCATGGAGCTTACATTTTTGTTTGTTGGTTGGGTTTTGGGGTAAGATTTATTTATTTTAGAGCGAGTAGAGGCAGGACAGAGGGAGAGAGGGGGAATCCCGGAGCACTAAGCACGGAATCCAACGCAGGGCTCAATCCCAGGACCCTGAGATCATGAACCGAACCGAGCTCGAGTCGGCTGCTTAACCGACTGAGCCATGCAGTTGCCCCTGGAGTTTCCGGTCTCAGTGGAGGGAGAGAGACCTGAACAAAATAAGTAGAATACACAGCACGTCACATACGTATCCATGAGGGCTCGAAGAAAAGTCAGGAAAGGGGGATCAGGTTGAGAGCAGGTGGGGAGGGGAACGGTTTGAATAGTGAAGGAGGCCTCTTCCGAGGGACGAACGTTTGCATAAAGGCCCAAAGGAGATGCAGGGATAAGTCCCTCAAATGTCTGGGGAAGATCTTTCCAGGCAGAGGGAGCAGCGGTGACAGAGGCACTGAGCCCGGCCCACGGCCAGTGTTCTTAAGGGTCCCGTGGGGCCAAAGCAGTGAGTTGGGGGTTGGAGGAGAGGTCGGGGCTCACTGCGTGAGGTCAGGCAGGGCCTCGTAGGATGTCATAAGGACTTCGGCTTTTCCTCTGAGGGAGCTGGGGCCCCCAGAGGGTTGGAGCGCATGGGACTTCAGCAGGCTGGGCGGCCGCCATCAGAGTAGGTGCTGGGGGTCAAGGGCAGAGCGCAGAGCCAGCTCGGGAAGAGAGGACACAGCTACGGACCACTGTGGTGAGCAGCACCTGAACTGGGGTGTATTTTGGAAGCAAACCCTCTGGAGTTGCTAACGGATTGGGTGTGGCTTGGGAGACAAGAAGAGGGTCAAGAAAGGCTCCGAGGTTTGGCCTGAGTGGCTGGAACAGGGGATGCGCTAGGCTCCAAGGAGGGGGGATGTGGAAGGGGCAGGTTTGGAGTCTGAACTTTGTTAGGTTGGGATGCCTGTTGGACATACCCCTTCCCTCTCCTTGCCCAAGGATCCTCAGCGCACGGTGCAGGGAACGCCCTGGGTGACCCGTCATCAGTCAACCCTGGGCACAGCCCCTTTGAAGCTCTGCTGCTGCCCTGCCTTGAGGTTGGGGTTTGGACTCCAGTGGGGTTTGGATACCAGGTCCCCGGAACCCCGACCAGCCATTCCCACTGGCATCCCAAGGATCCTCCACTTTGTGCTCCCTGCTCCCCAGATGGGCATTCTGCCCTCCCCCCTTGCTGTCTTTGCATTTTTCCTCTTCCAAACATGGTTTAATCTCTGATCTCCTTGACCTCATGCGAGGCCTGCTCCCTACTTGATCAGAGGCGAGGAGAAAATGCAGGGTGAAAACACATCCAGCTATCTGGCCACAGTAAGAACCAGAGGCTCATGCCAGGAAGATAGATCCCACGCTTGGCTCACCAAAGCCTACAACCAGCTGCACCATCTTGTTCCAACTTGACGTTCTACCTAATGTTGGATGGCACACCTGTGCTGTGAAAAGGTCAAGCGTGAAGACATTTTCCTTCCCATGAATAGCTGTAACATTTAGGATTGATTTCAGTTGCCTTTGACAGAAAGCCCATGACAGCATGGGATTAATAAACACGACCAAAGTTTTAATGTTGTCTCTCGTAGGAGAGAAGCCATCAACCCAGGGTTGGCTCAGCCCCTTCTCTGTCCTCCCTGCTCACAGCACTCATGCTGCATCGTCCCTAGACCGACTTCTTTTTCCTCACACTCCAAAATGCTGTCTGTCCCCCCAAATGACCCAGGCAGTTCCATGCTGTAGGATGGCAGAAGGAGCGGAAGTTGTCCATCCTGCCTTTACGACTCCCCGGGAGAACCAGACAACACACCATCTCTCCTGGAATCACTGCGCTTGGTCATGAGCATGGCTGCTAGGCAGTCAGGACAGGTGTCCTTTGGCTGAACACGGCTACACAGACTTCTAACAGGAGGGGGGATGTAGCTGGGGACAGGCAACTAGCAGCCTCGGTGACCCTTGCTTAAGTCCTGGCAGTCAGGTTGGGCATCCTGGGTGCAGCTTCTCCATTAAATGCACTTGTGTGGAAGGCATCCTGGGTGCACAGGCTCAGTGTTGGGGATAAGGGCAGGAATAAGGTCAAGTCTAGCCCTGGAAGGGGCCCGCGAGTAGCTGGAGAGCAAAGCGGTGTATATGGCTGCCATTGGCTACCAATTCTTGAGCACTCCCCCAGGGCCACAGAGACCCTTGACACCGTCATCAAACTCACAACATCCCAGGAGGGAGATGGCCCTGTCCTGCCTAAGCAAACGCTGAGGCTGGATAAAATAAATTCACCCCCACGCTGCCCAGCAGAGTTAGAATAAGAACTTGGGGCTGCCAGACTTTGTGTACTATATCAGCCTCCCTTCCGTGCCCCCAGCTGTAGCCCCCCCCCAACAAGAGGACATGACCTGGGGCCTGGGATCCATGGCTGCTCCCAGAAAGAACAGCCCCCAGGATTCTGGTCGGAGGCCCACAGCCTGCCAGGGGCAAGGAAACTGGATAGGACAGCTTCCCTTGCTACCCGGCACCAGGGGGTCGGTTCTCCTGGGGACCTCAGGGAAGTCTCTAACTTTCCCAGGCCTCATATCCTTCAGATGCGAAATGGAAAATAGTAACGGGCCTATTGTGAGGATTGAAATGAGTGACTTGTCTGTGAAAATCCCCAAGAAATGACCCAAGGGCAGATGTTCATATTATTAGAATAGCGCCCTTATTTCTTTCCCTCCTAAACAACAGAGTCAAAGCTCCAATTATATTTGCTTAGAACTCAACCCCCTCTTAGCCAATATTCGTCATCTGTGGACTTTGTGTCCCATTGCTGTAACCCTCGGGATGTCCTGATGGCCGTGAATGTTCTAGACAGACAGCAGCATTTCACACTAAGGTTCTGTCCAGCCCAAGTGGCAATGCCCCATCTACTGAAATTAACGTGAAAGAGTAGAATTAATTCCCACAGGGGGCTCCACCTCTGCCAACAGATGGGGAACCCCTGTGGAAAGTCATCCAGCCTTCCTGGATGAAAGACAGACCTGTCTAGAGTGACCACGGGAAAAACTAGAGGCTGAGCATAGTTTTTAATCTCCTCCTTCTAATAGTCTGTGTGGAGTTGGGGTTTAGATAATGTTAGCTTTCAAATCACATAGGTGCCATTTTAGGCAAAATTACTTGCTAAGAAGCCTTAGCTCAGTCCCTGGAGACCCTCAGAGGATCCCACGTGGCACTCCTTGGGGAAACTGTGCATCCAAAGATAGAGCTTAGCTAGGACTGTGGGCTGGAGCCTGGCCTACCTGGGGACAGAGTTCCCTAAAGTCAAAGTCCATGGGGAGAAACTCTCAATGAGAGGTCTCCCCAGACTACTTGGGAGAAAGCCATCTCTTTGAAAAAAATGTATTTCCAATCTGTCATAGAGCAACTTTTGTACCGTATGGTATAAATTAATAACCAAGAAATGAAATTTTATAAAGACATGAAAAATAGAAGCCCCAATTTTATGTTATTAGAGTCAGTGGACATATAGGTATGCTGTCACATCCCTAAAAAATATCTGGATGTTCTCAACTTTTGAACTCAACCTCACAGAGGCCTAAGGACATGCAGCAAGCCAGGGCCCACACTTTGAGTAGCATCGTCGTAAACCACCTGTACCTTCCACCTTCAAAAGGGAAATGATAGTCTTTGTTTTTATCTTAACCTCATCATTATTAGCTAAACAGATACCACTTACCTGAACCTGCACATCACAGTTGCTTGGTGTACTTCCTAGACATTTCAGTTTGCTTGCAGAGGGTACAAGGAACCTGCCAACGCATGGTCTAGTTTCATGTTCATGGTATCCTTCTGTATTTCCTAAAGGTGTGTTGTCTTTCTTGTAGTACGGAGGGGAAAACTGAACTGAGAGAGGTCATTTGGCGATGCGGGGGAAGGGTCGGAGAGCCCCACTGCAGCCCACACCCGAGGTGCTGACACCCACCGGGCCCATCTCCACCACAAAGGGCTGCCCACGTGCCCTGGAAAGTGGTTGGGGAGAGAATTGCGGGCCACCCCAAAATGTGCCTATTGGTTATTTTAAATAGAAGTCACTTAAGAGACATCCAGTGCAAGGAGGACACTCAGAAAGCTCTGTCCTCTTGAAAGCTGGACATAAATGTCCCAAATGAAAGGTACCCTCCCTGTACCAGGAGGTAAGGAGACATCCTTATCACCAGCGTTAGTAACCCTTGTTACTTTTTACGAATTTACTACTCCAGCCCAAATTCTGTTCAGGATTCCTTACTGAAGGAACCTCCCAAAGTTAAGTTTTCTTTGTCCCATCAGTTCCTCACAGACATATTTTCTTTGTCTAAAAAATATAAAAACTGCCTGCCTTTGTCATTTCTTTAAGTCCCCATTTCATTGTTGGGCCTCTCTGCGTGAGTAATTATACTTTGTTGTTCTTTTTTTCCTCCTTTTAAATCTGTTTCATGTAAGAACCTTGAAGAGTAGAAAGAAATTTCTCCTCCCCCACAGAATCATAAGTGCTTTCTCCCAACTGGCCTTTACCAGTTCAGGTTCAAGCCTCCTTCATTGAGCACAGCCTTTGGCAGGTAGGCCCACATGCCACTGGAAGAATATTCCAGCCAAGGAAAGAGACTGTCAAGGGCCTGTGGCTGCCAGGGGTGCAGGAGGTCTTGTCCAGCTGTCAACATGTGGACACAGGTGAGTACCTGGCTTCAGGAAGCCTGTATCCTCCATCATCATCAAAGCACCAGACAGGACTGAACCAAATCAGACTTCTTCCTCTTTCAAACACTCCAGAAGCCCTGGACAATTTGGAGAGATGGGGACAAATCTCCAAATGTCCTCCTATGTACAGCATGTGAAATGGTGGCTGGCACTGCATTCCAGGGACCAATGAGACCTCAAGCCAGAGACACCCCATCACATAGATGCTATGGAAAACATTCAACTTTTCTAAATTTATATAAAAAATAACAGCTTTCACTCACTATGTATGTGATAAGTGGGATAAAAGTCTAAGCTGCCCTTCCTTCCCAGTACATTCTAGAACTTGTGGTTTAAAGTTGTTACTAAAAGCTAATTTACACCTGGGGTCTCCACATCAGGGAATCCATTCAGCTGCACGTTCTAGAAACCTAGCCACAGGAGCTCACCACATAGGCTTTAATTTCTCCCACAGGCCATTGAAATAGGTGGTCCTGAGGGGCGGTGGCTCCAAGGTGTCACCAGTATCTCAGGATTTATTCTCTTCTGCCACTCTTAGCATGTGGGTTTTGCCCTCATGGTCTCTTCTGGTCAAAAGATGGTCTCTACAGCTCCAGCCTCCCATCTCTGTGCCAGAACTGCAGAAGGAAGCCCCAAGAAGAAGGTAAAACCATCCTGGTAGACTTCCATGTAAGTCCCGTTGGCTGACGCTGTGGATATGACCAGCCCTGGGCAGCAACGGAGGTTGGGAAATGTAGTTCTGTAGTTAAGACTGTTGCTGCCCTTGCAAAAGAAGGACCTGTCTGTGAACAGAGAAGAAGGAGAAAATGAACAGCGGGGAAGCTGCTGGTTGTGTCTGCTCCAGCATCCCCTTGTCCATCTTGGGGAATGGGGTTAGCTTATTCTTTTGCAATGGAACACCAAATAATAATGACTGCTTATTAAGTATCTATTATGAGCTTGGAAGTTTGTCAATCTTCGCAATAACCCTGAAGGTAGATTATTATCATCCCCACTTTATTTCATTTCATTATATTTAAAGATTTTATTTATTTATGTGACAGAGAGAGACAGAGCAGGTAGAGTGGGAGATGAAGAAGCAGGCTCCCTGCTGATCAGGGAGTGTGACATAAGGCTCAGTCCCAGGACTCTGGGATCATGACATGAGCTGAAGGCAGATGCTTAACTGACTGAGCCACCCAGGCACCCCTTATTTGCTATTTTTTAAAGATTTATTTATTTATTTGAGACAGAGAGAAAGAGAGAATGGAGGGGAGGAGCCGGAAGAGAGGGAGAAAGAGAATCCCAAGCAGACTCCCAGCTGAGCTCAGAGCCCGACTCAGAGTTCAATCCCAGGAGCCTGAGATCATGACCTGAACTGAAATCAAGAGTTGGCCACTTAACCAACTGAGCCACCCAGGCATCCCTATCATCCCCATTTTATAGATGAAGAAATAGAGGCTGAGAGGTGGCAAGGGTCTTGTCCAAGGCATCACCTAGGCAATAGATGAGAAGATCTAAATCTTAACTCTGAGGTCTCCTTAAAATCGAACTTTCTGCTATAGCCCAGTATACACTGTGATGAGTGCCTCAGAGGAAGGGCTGGGGCTGAGAGATTTTTCACGCTGAAGATCATTCTTCTAAATTCAGCATCTTTTGTTTTCCGCTTGTTCCTCAGCTGCCTGTCCCCTGGGTTCACTCACTGATACAAACAATCTGGTATCCAGTCTCAGATGGCCATCTGCATTATTTTTGGTTCCCATGAATATTTTTGTACCAAAACTCCTATAAACAAAAATGCTTGAAAGTTAACCTCTGTTTCTTGAGGTCCAAGGGAACTTGGGTCTCAAGAAACTGATCAGTCAAAATGCTTCCTTCCAAGCTAAAGAAATTGACCCTGGATGATGAAGCAGAAAAAAGTCAATGAAAAGGATAGAGGTGGGGTAGTTAATAATGCTGGAGGGTGTTTGTTTGTTTATTGTTTGTGTAATCAAAGGCTATGCATTCTCGCCAAATCAGCTAAATAAGTAAATAAAAGGATATGGGAAAGGAATTTGAAGCTAAAGCTTCGAGAACAATACCCAAGTCGGATGAGAAAATCTCTGCACTTACCCCCTCCCTTCAAGCCCCAGGGAAAGGCACCAGCAGTACCCCTCTGGTGCCCTTTCAGCACCAGGAGCTCAACTTCGCAAACCTCTACTACCAATGCCTCCCCGAGAGCCAGGTGCCCTCAACCACCATATCTCATACGGGGAGACGGGACTCCACTAGCAGGAATTTCTCTAAGTGCGGAAGACTATTCAGAAGATGATGGACCGAGGGACCCTGTTGTGATGGAAATATTCTGTGTTAGAATGTATCGATGTCACCATCCTTGTCCTGATATGTTACTATACATTTGCAGGATGGTACTGTTGGGGAAACTGTGTAAAAGGTACACAGGGTCTCTGTATTATCTTGAAAGGAAAGGAGAGTTCTTCTCTACCCTCAAGGTCTTCCAGCTGGACTGAGAATTAAATTTACATGAGAGAGATTCACAGGAGAAAAAAACACAACGTTTTATTACGTGCTCACGGAAAACTTTGAGAGCATTCATTAGTAGGAAATTCTAGTTTGGGCTGGGGTAGTCAATTAGCAAAAAGTAACAAGGGTTATCTAAACAGGCTTCCAGGTTCTAAATTTCCCACCTCTGCTGATAAGGATGGCTCTCTACCTCCTGGCACAAGAAGGGGACCTTTCACATGTGACATTTATTAACTGCTTTCAAGAGGATGGACGAAATTCTGATTGTCCTTCTTGTACCGGCAGCCTCTTAAGTGACTTTTATTTAAAGTAACCAATATGCCAAAAAAGGCACATTTTGGGGTAGCCTGGCATTGACCCCTGCAATTTCTTGCAACAACCTGCGAATCTAAAGTTATCTCAAAAAGTCTAACTATGAAAGATTGTGACAAGAATAAAAAGGCAAGCCACAGACTGGGAGAAAATATTTGAAACACATATCTGTAAAAAAAGGACATGTATTCAAAAATGAAAACAAAAACAAAAAACAAACCCTCTTAAAACTCAGTAAGAAAACAACCCAATTAAAAAGTAAGAAAAGGATCCGAACAGATACACCACCGACAGAAATATACAGATGGCAAGTAAGCATTTAATAGGAGGCTCAACATCGTAGATCATTAGGGAATTGCAAATTAAAATGAGATTGCCCTTCACATCTATTAGAGAAGCCAACGTCCAGAACGCTGCCAACCCCAGATGCCAGTGAAGATACAGGGCAACAGAAACCCATCCATTGCTGTTGGGAATGCAAAATGGTATCGCCACCTTGGAAGACAGTTTAGCAGTTTCCCACAAAGCTAAGCATCGTGTTAAAAAAGAAAAAAATTCAACTGAGTAAATTTGAAGATCTAATTGGCTTTATTGAGCAACTGAAGAATGGGGTAGCAGCCCATGAAGCAAGTAGAGAGATGCTCAGAGTTGTACCAAATGGAAGGTTTTCATAGGCAGGAGGGTGACGCAAGAAGTTATTAGCAGAAGAAAAGAAAGGATTGTTTCAGCCAGAACATCTTCTTTTGTTGGGGGAGGGGAGGGAACGGCAGGGTTTGTATCACACAGATGATCTCACCACAGCTGATCCGAAATGTCCTGGGGACTTAAAAGGTCATGTTCTTGGAAGAGGTTGAAACTGTAGAGAAATCTTCATTTGCTGTGGTGGGGGGCAAAAGACTCCAATTTGGGTTTGTTCTTTCTTTTGTAACAATTGTCTTACCAAATGATCCAGCAATCATGCTTCTTGGTATTTATCCAAATGAGTTGAAACTTCTGCCCATACAAAAACCCATACACAGATGTTTACAGCAGCTTTATTCTGAATTGCCAAACGTTGGAAGCAACCAAGATTTCCTCAACAGGTAAGTAGATAAACAAACCGTGGTACATTTGTACAATGAGATGTTATTCAGCGATACAAAGACATCAGCTCTCAAGTCATGGAAATACACGGAGGAACCTTAAATGCAAATTAGTAAATGAAGAAAGCCAGAGTGAAAAGGCTATACACCTTATGATTCCACCTATAGTACATGACATTCTGAAAAAGGCAAAGCTATGGAGATAGTAGAAAGATCTGTGGTCTGCTAGGTTTTCCGGGGAGAGTGGGAGGGATGAATTGGCAGAGCACGGAGTTTTTAGTGAAATTATTCTGTACAATTCTGTAATTGTGGGTACCTATCATTATGACTTTGCCAGAACCCCCAGCCCTACCCAACACAGTGAACCTTCCCATAAAGTATGGACTTCGGGTGATCGTGATGTGTCAAGTGCAGGTTAGGCGATTGTAACAAATGTACCCCATTAATGCAAGATTGTGAAAAAGAGGAAAATTGTAGAATCGGGGCATAGTGCACCCGGGAACTTTCTGTACTTTCTGTGCAGTTTTTCCTTAAGTCTAAAACAGCTCTACACAAGAAGTCTTTTCAATTTTTTTTTAGCTTAATGAAAAAAAAAAAAAAAAAAGATGAATGATAACCATGATTATAACAGGAAGTTATTCCAGAATTACCTCTAGGGGTTAGAGGTACACTGCTTGTCTCAGAGGAGAGATCTGAAAAGTCAAGTCACATAAGACAAAGAACAAACTTACAGGAACACATGGGGGGAAATGACAGCTAAAGAAATGTAAGTTAAAAGTACCACTTTGCACATTTTAAATTCACAGAATGCAAATCGAAGTGCTATTTTACACACGCTAAATCAGCATACAATTTCAAATGCCACCTGGCGTTTGCAAAGCTTTGAGGAGTGTGATAGGATAATTTCCCACTAGTGGGAGTCTACTTGATAAACACTTCCGTTCGCTGGTGTGCTGAGCAAGATGCTCAGTATATTTTGACCAGAAAATTCTAGAAATTTATTCTAAGGAATGTTTGCTGAGAACCCAATTCTACAGAAGTTAAAAACCTATTGAGGAATATTATTGTTCACGAGAAATGCCCTGGTGTCTCCGATACATTGATGACATTTTAAAAAGTGGGTGGGGGGAGATGTTACAGGATAGAAGAGACTTAGAAGACTTAACAACCAAATGCAATACATAGACTTTGTCTGGACTCTGATTTGAATGAATTATAAGAAGATTCTTTTTAGACTTATGGAGAAATTTTAATATGGACTGGAAATGAGGTGATATTGACAAATTATTGTTAATTTTGTAATGTAAAGAGTGGCAGATGATTGTGTTTTTTTAAGATTTTATTTATTTATTTGACAGACAGAGATCACAAGTAGGCAGAGAGGCAGGCAGAGAGAGGGAGGAAGGGAAGCAGGCTCCCTGCTGAGCAGAGAGCCCGATGCGGGGCTTGATCCCAGGGCCCTGAGACCATGACCTGAGCCTAAGGCAGAGGCTTAACCCACTGAGCCACCCAGGTGCCCCCAGATGATTATGTTTTAAAAAGTCATTATTAAAGAGGCATTTTGAAGTGTTTATAGGTAAGATGTCATGCTGAAAATAATCCAACTTTTATGATATGTATACTTTACCATGATTTTCTAAAATCCATAAATATATGTAGTGGTGGGGAAGAGGGGTGTGGGAATGAAATAAGATTGGTAAATGTTGACGGTGGCTGAAGATTTATGATGGGTACATTGATATTTATTATACATTTTTATATGCTTAAAATTTTCCATAATAAAAAGTTTTAAACTATCCCATTTCAGTAGACTATTAGTTGTACCTTACTAGTTTTTCTAGATAGTTATCTGGGCACCTAGTTGCCTAGTAAAGACTCCATTTCCCAGGCTTCTTTGCGGCTGGGTGGTGCCATGTGATGAAGTTCTGACCAATAAGATGCAAGAGAAAGTGACACGTGACACATGCTTTTCATGCGTCTTGCTTTAAAAACAAAACAAAACAAAACAAAACAAAACTCCATGTACACCTGTTTTCCTGATCTTTGCCATTTTCCACAGCTATCCTGGGGAAGTCAGAAGGAACTAAGGAATCTTGACCTTTTTGTTGTCCCTCATGGGAGAAGTTCATTCTTCGTTGTGTAAGAATAAGAGTGAAGGATACTTCATCTCCCCGGATCATTTCAGGACCAGTTTCTAGGACTACATCAAGTGGGCCTTCATTCGGAAGTCACTCATTGAACACACTCTCACCAGCTTCGTTTAGGTGCCATAAATCACAGGGCATCCGTGAACTTCACAGACACAGGCTAGGAACTTTTAGTGTCAGCTTATTCGGGAACGTTCTTAGCCACTTCCTCAGTGAAAACAGACTCTGAAAAATTTGTAGGCAGCATCTACTATGTGCCAAGCACTGTGCAGGTCTGAAGAAAACGGATTAATAAGGCATTATTTCTCCCTCTTTTAAAGATCATGTAGTCTGGTGATTTAATTTACATGAGATTGAAGACAGAAATATGTGCACTATTGACGGAAAATAGATCTTTCCCAGACCAAGCATAATACTATATTATTTCTGATTAGATATAAAATCCTGAATCTCAGCAAATCTCTGCCTGCTTCAATCTAACAGTAAAAGAAAGGAGTTACTATTCAGAATTTTTTTTACCTACAAAAACATTACAAGAACAGAAATTATTTTAGAAGAGACAATTCCACTGGTAATCACCTAATACATATATTTATTTAAAATTTTCCATTTACTTTAGTCCTTGTTTATATTTATGTACAATTTTTACAAAACCTAACCAGAGCATATATATAATATTACACTTGGAAATATTTGGTCCAACTCTTTTTTCACTCAAGCATTTTTCATTCATCAGAAACGATCGCATGTTTTGCTTAGTTACTGTCTTAACATTTGTTATTTAGGTTGTTTTGAATATTTTACTATGATTAAAAAGAAAACCTGTTATAATAAACAAATTCCACCTTTCCCTTTTGCAGTATTTCTTAGCAAAATTTCCCAAGAATATAATCACCAGTTCAAGGAGTGATTATTTTTATGTTTCCCAGCAAGCTGATTTCCAGAAAAATTGCACCAATTCTTATTACTTGGAATACAGCAGTTTTAACAGAATGTCACCACATCTGGGAATATTCACATACATTTTTGGTTAACTTAGAAAATATGTTTTAGAAATATATTTATTGAATTTTTTTTTTCTTTTTTAAGATTACAAAGGGGGTTGACCTCTTTATTTGGAAGTTGACTGCCCTTCTATGAAATGTACCTGTCCTTTGCACACATTATCTATCAGGGTCTTGAAGATGTCATTGAATCTGTGGCTCTTTGTTTTTGTGTTTGTTTGTTTCTTTCTTTCTTTTCTTCAGGCTTCATTTTTTTAAAGCAGTTTTACGATCACAGCAAGATTGAGGGGAAAATACAGAGATTTCCCATAAGCCCCTGTCCCCCCACACAGTTAACCTATGGGTTATCAACATCCCCCATCAACAGAGTGGGACATTTGTTGCAACTGATGAACCTACAGTGACACATTGTCATCACCCCGAAGTTCACAGTTTACGTTAGGGCTTATCTCTGGCTTTTAATAATGTCTATTACTTGTATCAGTTGCTTTCAATCACAGTACAATTTTTAAGGAAACTCTTTAATTAAACATTTTCTGACAGCGTGTAGCTAACAAGGATAACCAGGGCAAGTGAATCCCATGGCTTTTTAATAAATTTAAGCAAAAAATATGAACTGATTAATAGACACCAAAATGTTAATAATTTCCCATGATATATGAAATACAGAATAGATCACCACGAAATACATAGCTCCATCTACTGTAAGGACTTTGAATTGGATATCTCTGGATTTTGTACTTCATGGTCCTTAGTTTATTCTCATCCCAACTTTAACTTGGGAGTTTTGTAAGCGATGTCAGGCTCCGAGCATTTTGCTAGACCGTAAGGGCTTTAAACATAACTAACAAGAGGATGCTGCCCTTGGATCTCCTAGATGATTTTTTTTTTTTAAGATTTTATTTATTAGAGAGAGAGAGCACTCATGCACACAAGCAGTGGGGAGGGGAAGAGGGAGAGGGAGAAGCAGGCTCACCGCTGAGTCGGGGGCTCCATGTGTTTAACCAACTGAGCCACCCAGGTGCCCCATCCTAGCTGAACGGTTTCAAGGCCACCCTTAACCCAGGCTGACATCTGGTGACCTGCTGACCCGGTTCCGCCTTAGAAGGACTGAGATTTTAGGGTCTAAGAGGAATTATTCTGCTTTACCTAAAGCTGCACTCATTGGGGGAAAGGGAGTGAAGTTAAGTGACAAGAGGCGAAAGGACTTCTGGGAAGGGTTGGAGAGATGGGTAGGGAAATAGAGGGCCAAGGGCAAGGAGGAAAAGCAGCCAGTGATGCTCTCTTTATCCTTAGCTGACCAGCATTTCAAGTCAATGAAAGACACGGAAGAAAGGTCCTTCCATGAAGGACCCGGTCATTCGTTCAGAGCAGGTGTGCCTTGCACAGACCAGACAACATGTTCAGAACCAGAGGAACCATCAAGCAATAGTGCTTAGTAGATGAAAAAGATGCCCAAGCAAGAACCACACCCTGTGGTGGGTGTTGAAATAAGTGTGTGTGTTTGCAATGTGCCTTGACAGTAGAGAGAAGGCAGACATTCCCTTTGCTGCCAGTAGCAAGGGCAGGGGCAGCAGGGCACCAGGTGTCCCACAGGTGACCTCACGGAGGAGGAAGCAGGTGAGATAAACACGGAACGGTAGGATTTCTAAGCGCACGGAAAGAGAGGAAGAGCATTTCAGGGGAGGGAAACAGCGTACACATCCGCATCGAGGTGTGAAATTTCATCATGTCTTTAGGAAACAGGGCAGCCTGGTGCAGCTAAAGCTTTGTAAGATGTCAGGGCAAGAAGTTACATAAGCGGGGGTCAGCTTCTGGAATACCTTAAGCTTCCGGGCGAAAATGCTGCAGACATCCAGAGGTTTGAGGCAGATCAGAGACAAGAGAACCATCATCTGGAAGCAAAACAGAGTGGATTGTAGTGCGTTATGACTTGGAGGTCAGAGAGGCTAGGAAGAGGTTAGAAAGAGGTTAGGAAGCTGTTGGAACGAGTTTGGAAGAGAAATGGGAGATCACAACCGGGACAGTGGAAGTATGAAGAGGAGGAAACGGATCATAAGGGGAAGTTCAAATTCGTCTTTGGAAGGGACAGTATGGGGCCATCAGCTGGACTTGCGTGGCATCTCTCACCAAGACAAGGACATTGAGTGAAGGGCTGATCAGGCATTTGATTAATATTCACCCACAAACACACTAAATGGCACAGAAAAGTGTTCTATCCATGTTATTTATTATTATTACTATTATATGTCTCAAAAATGGAGTCATCATTTGCTAAGTTTTTTCGGATACTCATTTTCACGGACAATTTTTAGAAAAGTTAGATAATTAAATTTCTTCGTAGTAAGCAAAATACCAGAGATTGCTAGAAAAAGTATTACTGCATTTAAGAATATTAACCCTTAGATCAGAACCTTGGTAACTTAGTCTACTCGATGTTGCTCATGAAGCAGCTCAACGAAGACAGCGTTACGATGTCACCCCACCTGCTCTTCCTCTGTCTCCTGCCCTCACACTGGACTGAGAGCATCCACAAGTCAGACGCCAACTTATTTGTCTTCATGTCCCCACACTCTATGGGAGATCTCCGAACATGGTCACGACCAGTGTTCCCAAATAAAGAATGAAGGAAGAAATGCATGAGAGAATGGGTGAGGCAACAAAAGAATGAAATTCAGGGGGAAAGAAATCCCTTCTTTTGGACCAAATATAATGTGTATCATACTTGGAAGTGGCCTAAATGACCCAAGCAAGGGACCAGTAGAATGGACTCCTGGCAGATGCACTTAGCCACACTGGAATCTGTGGTGAAGAAGGGCCAGTTCTCCTCCCACCCAGAGGCAGCTCAAGTCCAGCCACCCACATCCTCCCTCTCCAGAACCATTTTCTCACTAAATAGACTCGTCAAAGAGGACAGGTTTTAGCCCAAATAATTTGGGTTCAGTTTCTATTATCGTTCAGATTTTCTGCGCACTTCCCAGACTTTAAGATTTTTATTTAATTATTTGAGAGAGGGAGAGAGAGAACACAGAGGGAGAGGTAGAAGCAGACTCCCTGCTGAGCAAGGAGCCCCATGTGGGATTCGATCTCAGGCCCCTGAGGTTATGACCTGAGCTGAAGGCAGACACTTAACTGAGCCACCCAGGTGCCCCGCTTCACAGACCTCTTGCATGAGCGTATTATGCAGGTACAGAAAACCCAGCTTTAGGGATTTATTTTTTTTTTTAAATATTTTATTTATTTATTTATTTGGCAGAGATCACAAGTAGGCAGAGAGGCAGGCAGAGAGAGAGAAGAGGAAGCAGGCTCCCGCTGGGCAGACAGCCTGATGTGGGGCTCGATCCCAGGACCCTGAGATCATGACCTGAGCTGAAGGCAGAGGCTTTAACCCACTGAGCCACCCAGGCGCTCCGATACTAGAGATTTAAACAAGGTCATGTTTTCCACCTGAGAGTTTTAGGCTCTTACGGTGGCTCCAAGCTGTTGGGATTCCAAGTTCCTTCTGTTTTGTGGCTCTTGCATAATCAACAGGCAGCTTTTAGGACCTCGTCTGATATGACAGATCCAATTCCCCACCACCGTATCCTTATTCCAGCCCCAGGAAAGGGAGAAAAGAGGGCAGGAGGACATCTTCATTTTAAGGGCTTGACCCAGAAGTTGCAGGCTTTGCATGAGCCAAAGCTGGTCAAGTGACCACCGTGGCTCCCAGACATGCTGGGAGATGAAGCATCTAGCGGGTTCCCGGTGGGCGCAGCTGCAGTTTCCATCGATGCAGAATGAGGCCTTTCACCTTTCTCAGACCATGGATCCCTTTGGCAATCTATTGAAACTACTTCTCAGAATTCTCAGTATCTAAGTCAAAAACAAAAACAAACAAGAACAAAAACAAAAACATTTAAAAATATTTACATTAAAGGGCACCTGGGTGGCTCAGTGGGTTAGAGCCTCTGCCTTCAGCTCAGGTCATGATCCTGGGGTCCTGGGATGGAGCCCCACATCGGGCTCTCTGCTCAGCGGGGGGAGCCTGCTTCCTCCTCTCTCTCTGCCTGCCTCTCTGCCTACTTGTGATCTCAGTCTGTCAAATAAATAAATAAAATCTTTAAACAAAAAAACAAAAAAAAAATTTACATTAAAAATCATAGTGAAGGATTTGCATTTGTGCTTCTTATTGCATTAACAGCAAGTCTGGCAGCAGGCCTAATCACAGCTGTAACTTACTGTGACCATCACCTCTATTACATCTGTAATTGAAGGAAATGATAAATTTCCCTTAGACATTAGTTAAAACAAAGATGTATTTTTTTTTTCTTATTCTGGTTCATGAACACACTGAATTCTATCCGAAGGCTTCTTGGAGTCTGCAAACCTCCTTTATGCATCCCCAGTAATAGCATAAGATGAAGGGACACTTGGGGGCACTCATAGTACGGGCCACACTTCACATTCCCATTCACGCCCGGGCTCTGGGGTCAATGCTGTCCGTAGTAGTCAGGGTTCACGAGGAGACAGAAACCACAGAAACGTGTGAAAAGGAAAAGTAACCCATGCTCAGCACGGAGTCTGCTTGAGATTTTCTCTCTCCCTCTCCCTCTGCCCCTCCTGCTCATGCTCTCTCTCTAAAATAAATAAATCTTTAAAACAAAGAGAAGAAAAAGAAAGGGAAAAGTTTAATATAATTCTTAACTATAACATGGATGGAGGAATTGACTAGTAGGAAGTAAAGAGAGCTCTAAAGAATATAAGAATTGAAGATGGAAAGAGAACTGAGGACTGACGTTGTCAGAAGGCAGGACATGGCTTACTGGATGACAGGGTAGTTGCTAGTGGAACTTGCTGGAAATCCATCCTCTAGCTGCTGGGGAAAGCCATTCCTGGAGAGGCATTTCGCTGCTGGCACTATGAAACCACCAGTGGAAGCCGCGGGGTGCTGGGTGTTGGGTGCTGTATACTGCAGCATCCAGACTCTAGGGAAGCCACCTTTCCTGCCACACCGCACACCAGGGAAGGCACTGGCACTGTGCAAGCCAGGTGCTGGGGATATCTGCCTGCTCTGCTGTAACTGGTGATACTTCGAACCTGATGGCTGCTTAGTGGCCCTGCTATGACCACCAATTTGCAACTTTCCTCCTTACTCCACCCTTGTTTTCTCAATTGGTGGTCTGGTGCTGCTTTCCAAGTTCTTGGTTGTCTCCTAGTTCTCTAAGCAAAGATTCAAGAATGGCTCTGAATCTTGACTACTGGGCTGGAACCTGGATACTTAGCTCAGCCTTTTCTAACTCATTCCTTGGAGCCCCAAGTTATTATCCAAGTATCTTCCCTTAGCAGATGGAATCTTATCACAGTTGTGATGTTTTCTAAGAAGCTCATTTGCTACGGGGTCCTACGCAACAGACGGAGCCTTCTTGGACCAAGCCCAGATCTGTCAACATCTTTTGGATCCTGGGAACCTTGCTGACTCTGGTTTCCGAGGGCCCTAGTCTCCCAAAGTCCCATCCAGTTCCTAGTCTCTGCCCTTTCCTGCTGGTACACTGCTGAGACCCATGATGACTTGGGGTTAATTTCCTCAGACGGCGAACAGCAAAAGTGGGAAGACTAAGACTAACTTTAGGGGCATGTAGATGTGGTTCCTACTGATGAGAAGTTTTGTTTTTTTGGTTTTTTTTAGAAAGGATTATTTATGAGAGAGAGAGAGAGAGAGCACAAATGTGGGCAGAGGCAGAGGGGGAGAAATTCCCCAAGCAGACTCCCCACTGAGCCTAGAGCTCAACGCAGGGCTCAATCCCAAGACCCCAGGATTATGACCTGAGTAGAAATCAAGAGTTGGCCTCTTAGCCACCTGAGCCACCCAGGCGCCCCCTCCCCATCACATGAAGAGTCTAGAAAATCCTCCACCGAAAAGTTTCTTTCTTTCCTTTCCTTTCATTCCCAGCCCCCACACACATATCTTAGCTCCAGGCTCCCTCAATACTGGAAATAGTACCATTTGTGATTTTTTTCCTTTTGGAGTTAAAATCATTATGATTACAGAAATCTCTTTCAGCTGCTCATACATACCCCTGAGAGAGAAATAACAAGCCATTATGACCTAGTAACACTTAACGATGTTTTATTTACTCCTCACTTTTAATAAGCTGTCTGCGAATGGGGCCTGAGGAGGTTAAGTCCCAAAACATCTAAGTGTGGCTCAACTACACATCCAGCTTGCCTGGGACAGTTCCAGGTTATGTGTGCCATTCCAATATTATTTTTGTGAAGATTTTATTTATTTGAGAGAGTGAGAGAGAGGGGAGAGAGAGAGAGAGGGAGAGCACGAGTTGGGGAGAAAGGCAGAGGGAGAAGCAGACTCCCCACTGAGCAGGGAGCCTGATGCGAGGCTCGATCCCAGGACTCCAGGATCATGACCTGAGCCGAAGGCAGACACTTAACTGACTGAGCCACCCAGGCGCCCCGCACTATTATTTTTAATAGTATCCCATTTCCCTCTGGCCTAGGTTTAGACAATACTCAGTCACTTAACTAAGTGGGATGGGTCTGGGGCATGTGTTTTCATTTGGGGGAAGGGAAATCTGGAGGACGGATTGAATTTACTGGGAAGCAGTGTGATGTATTGAGGAACAGTTGTCAGAGAAGAGAAAATGCAATTGAGAGTGTCGCAGACAAGCTTTGTTGACTCTAAAACCTGCCTTAACAAATCTCCCTGTGTGCTTTAGCCTCCAACCTGTCAGTGGGCCTGGAAAGAGTACAGGTTGCATTTTTGGGACCCTAGCCTCACAACACAAACCTAGTGACACAGGCCTCGAAGTCAGTCATTCAGTCTTGGATTTAAATCCCAGATTCACTGCGAACTGGTACGTGACTGTGTCCCTTATCTCCTGAGGTTTCTATCGACAATCTGTGTCGCTTGTCTCTTTGTGTCTTTATTTGTAAAACTAGGGTAACAGGAACATCCACTCTTCAAGTCGCACTAAAGAGTAGAACCATTAGTGTGGGCAGGGTGTTTAGCATAACGCTTGGGGCACAGCAATCTCTTAAGTTCATTGCGGGTAATCAGTAGTGGGTATCTTAGGGACTGGTTCTTCATCTGTCCTTCTCTGAAAACTTCTTGCCCCACTGTGGTAGGCCGAGTAAAGATGGCACTCAAAGACAGCCATGTCCAACCCCTGGAACCCATGAATGTTGTCTTATTGGCAAAAGGCACTTTGCAGATGAGATTAAGTCAAGGCTCCTGGGATGGGAGGATTATCTGAATCATCCAGGTAAATGTGAGGGGTGATTGCCAAGTCCTTGTAAGAGGAAGGCAGAGACAGATTTGACTCCGGAAGAGGAGAAAGTGATCTAGTGTTGGAAGCAGAATGTTGTGCTTTGAAGAAGGAGGAAGGGAGCTCAAGCCAGAGAATACACACAGCCACTAGATGTGGGAAAAGGCAAGGAAATGGATTCTCCCCTCAGAGCTTCCAGAAGGAACCAGCCCAATGAAACTGATGTCAGACTTCTGACCTCCAGAACTGTAACAGAATACATTTCTGTTGTTCAAAACAACTGTTTGTGGTAATCCATTACAGTAACTACAGGAAAGGAAGACTCTTGCCCACAGTGGGAGTTTCTGGACCACCATATTTCTTTCTTTTTTCTATGGACATGTAATTGACATGTAGCACTACATTAGTTTCAGGGGTACAACATAATGACTTGGTATTTGTATGTATTGCAAAATGATCACTACAGTAAGTTGTTTACTTCTATCACCATCCGTACCTGCAAGATGCTTTTTTTTCCTGTAATGAGAACTTGTAAGGTCTACTCTTAGCAACTTTCCAGTGTGCTATATTATTAGCTGTAGTCACCGTGCTGTATATTACATCTCCATGACTTATTTCAGCAGCCTTATTTCTTTCACTTGGTCTAAGACTTGATACATGACCTAAGATGGACCAATCGGATTCTTCCTCCCAGGCATATGGAATTTTATTCTAGACTTACAGGTATTGAGACACATCCATGGCAGAACGCCAATGACCGTAAGCTTCATGCTGCTCCTGCTTCGTGCCCTTGCCTGGAATTATTCAACTCACGCTCAGATTATAACAGGGAGATCTATTGTAGGATTTAACAGTATCCTTCCAACAAAATCCCTTTATCGGTTAAGGTAGCTAGCTTTGGTTTGGGTTGATTGTCACTCCAAGAAATTGATCAATACAGACAAGCTGTAATCAACAATCAACTAAGAAAACTGCATGGTCTGCAACAAGCCACTGGATTGCAGCCTTTGTGGCAGCACTGATTTGGGCTTTTGTGACTTTAAAGCAGCTGGCAATGGTCCCTGAGAAGATGCTCTGCAACACAATTGAACCGTGCACAGACCAGGCACCAGGGCAGCTGAGAAGACCGCTCACCCTTGCCTGGCACAGTCAAAAGTGAGGCAGCTCATTTTTAGGGGGAAGTCCCAAAAAATTCCATTCTGAGTTGAGTTGCACGTTCTTGACACATTCCTGGATTTTTACTAAGAGATTGTGGTTGATTTTGGCGGTGAGGGTGGCTGGGGTGGGGGTGGGAGGGGGCGACAAAAGAAACAGTCTCACTGCCCAGTTGCCAAACTTCTGGGAGAAATACCAAAACATGAATAGTTCAGTCTAAAAATCTCACACTTGCTCTGGCATGTGATCAAGCTCTACCAAGTGTGAACACTTTATTTTTTTTAAAAGATTTTATTTATTTATTTGACAGACAGAGATCACAAGTACGCAGAGAGGCAGGCAAAGAGAGAGGAAGGGAAGCAGGCTCCCTACCAAGCAAAGAGCCTGATGCGGGGCTTGATCCCAGGACCCTGAGATCATGACCTGAGCAGAACACAGAGGCTTTAATCCACTGAGCCACCCAGGCACACCCCAAGTGTGAACACTTTAAGAGAGAACATTGTAGCTGAAACCTGGGGCCGGAGCATTTGTTTCTGTAATTTGCATACTTTATACTCTTTGGCATCCATTCAAAAATCTTTTCAGTGACAGTGACTTCCAAAAAACAGGTGTCTTTTGCTTTAGGGCTCATCCATCCAGCAGACGTTTATTGAACTACTGCTTTGTGCCCGGGGTGCAGCTAAGTGCACGCGATACAAAGACGATCTGGCACGTTTCCTGATCTCAGGGGCTGATCACCAGGTGGGAGACACACAGAAACAGGCTGCTTCTCTAGGAATTGCTCAGAGCGTGAGCAATTCTCTCCTTTCCCAGGGTGTCCAGCACAGGATTATGAGGGTTGAGAATCCTCATATTTAAGATGTACTCAAATATTGCTGCTTCTGTTTCATTGATTTTAATGACTCTTCCCATACGTCTCTAACATTCCTGATAACTACAACCCGTGGTATGCTGATTATGTGCTACTCACTTTACATACAATATTTCATTGAGTTCTCTCAACTCCAAGGCGCGGCTACTATTATTATTTACACTTATGGAACTCAGAACTGAAGCTTAGTTAAGGTGAAGAAGTACGAGACAGAGCTTGGGTTCCAATCTCGATCATCCGGAGATAGCCTGACCTCCCTCTCACTATAGATACCAACCTTGGACCACATTTTACAGAAAATTTGCCAAGGTTCAATGAAAAGTCAAGCTTACTATTTTTCATCATCATTTTACTTGCAAGGACAGAGATGCAATTCAAATGGTTTTAAAAGTATTGGGGGCAAGATGGGATGAAGCTGGCTTTAGGGAGATCTTACCATGTCTCCATCTCTGGTCTCTCTCCTTCCTCCTCCACTCCCTGTCTCCACCTCTCATCTCGGTTTTTTTCCGGGTTTCTTTGGTGTCATTTGCCTCTCCTGACATGGGGTCTCTCCACACCTGGGGAACACTTGGCTGCCAGCTGCCTCCAGGACCACGCACTTAAAACACATTGACTAGAGAGGCAAAGGGATTCATCTTCACCAAATCCAGCCGCAAAAATCCTAGGGGAGGTTTCTGATTGGCCAGGATGGTGTCACGTGGCCAGGAGGAACGTGAACAGTGATTGGTCCGGCCTTCACACACCCCGCCCCGAGGTTAAGGGAGGGGTCTGTGCCTCACCCTCCCGGAGAACTGTAAGGTCAGAGGTGGGATTGCGGTGGGTGGGGGTGGGGCGAAAGAAATTCCTTTTTAAGAAAGCATGTGCTGCACCAGGACAGACAAAACAATGTGTGTGCGTTCTCCATAGACAGGAACCACGGGGTCCTCCGGAGGCTACTGTCGGTGTAACTTGCCTTGAAAGTGCCTGAAGAAGTTATGTTTAGCTAAACTCTGAGCGGAGGGAAGGATCTTCGCACTAGTGGTGTGAGAGGCGACTGTATTGCAATCACGGGAATCACGCAGTCTTGCGTTTTGTTCTCCCTCTCCCTCTCTTCCTCCTTCCTCCCCCTCTCTCTTTCTCCCTTTTTACTTTTGCTCCATGCGCACAGTGCAGATGTAGAGATGGGTGTGACACAGACACCGTATTGGAGCCCTCGAGAAGCTCTGGCGGGGATGAGGCCCCGGGCACGAAGGCAGGGAGGCAGAGACGAGAGAAAACGCAGTGTGATCAGTCCTGTACCCTCAGAGGCGAAGTTGCTGGGAGAAAACCAAGCGTGGACATGAACTCTCTTCGTGGGAGAGGAGTCAGGGGCCACGACATGATGAAGCGGTATTTGAATAAAGAGTGAAGGACAGGGGCGCCTGGGTGGCTCAGTGGGTTAAAGGCTCTGCCTTCGGCTCAGGTCGTGATCCCAGGGTGCTGGGATCGAGCCCCGCATCGGGCTCTCTGCTCAGCAGGGAGCCTGCTTCCCCATCCTCTCTCTGCCTGCCTCTCTGCCTACTTGTGATCTCTGTCTGTCAAATGAATAAAATAAATAAATAAATAAATAAATAAATAAATAAATAAAATTAAAAAAAAAAAAAAGAGTGAAGGACAAGGAGCACGACAGACAAGGACAAGGGGAGGGTTTCCAGCCAAGAGGTGTAATATAACTATGTTGCAAACTCAAGGCAAAACAGAGGGACCCCAACATCCTGCCACTCGAAAGAAGAGTGTTTTCATGGCAGCCCCAGGAGGCAGGTGTGCCTAGAGCACAGGGGCCCACAGATCAGAGATCAGAGGCCAGCAGGCCATGAGACCGAAACCCTGGTGGAGGCTGGGTTATGCGGGAACTTGAGCGCATAAGCTTGGATGAGGGCAACGGAAGATTCTGAGCAGTGGAATGAACCAGTCTGAGAGAGTCATACCTAAGAGCCTCTCTTTTTCCTTTGAATTACTAGGTAAAGGAGAAGGTCATAAGCGGACTGTAGGCAAGCGAGGACGGTGGCTCCCACCAGTGTTCACCTTGGGATGACACTCCGGCTGTCAGTTTCAGGCACCCTGAGAGCCCGGTGAGGGCAGAAGCACTGTGGAGTGTTATGGGCTGTGTTGGGTCCCCACAAAATTCACATGTTGAAGCCTTCATTGCCAAACTCAGAATGTGACTGTCTGTGGAGAAAAAGCCTTTAAAAAGGTGATTTGGGTAGAAAGAGATCATATGGGTGAGTCCTTATCCAGCATGTCCTTATAAGAAGAGGAAAGGCAGAGGCACAGAAAGACATCAGGGATGTGAGTGTGAAGAGGGAAGATCACGTGAAGACACAGGGGGAGGACGGGGTCTACAAGCCAAGCAGGGAGGCCTCGGAAGAAACCCGCCCTGCTACCACCTTGATCTCAGACCTCCATACTCTGAGAAAATTAATTTCTGTTGCCCTACCACCCCCACCCCTCCTGCCAGTCTGTGGAGTTTAATTCTGACAAAACTAGCAGAGCTAATCCAGTCAGTGTGCCCAAGCCCTCCAGATGCTGGTTGTTGTTGGTAGGGAGTGTCTTAGTCTGTTCAGGCTGTTATAACAAAATACCACAAATTGGTATTAATACCTGCAATTTATTTCTCCAAGGTCTGCAGTCTGGAAGCCCAAAAGCAGGTGTCAGCATGGCCAGCTTCTGGGGAAAGCTGTCTTCCAGGTTGTAGACCCCTGACTCCATTGCAGTGTCCTTACATGGTGGGAGCAGAGAGCAGCTCTCTGGGGTTCCTTTTACAAGGGCATGAATCGCATGCAGGGGGGCTCCACCCTCATGACCTAATCACCTCCCAGAGACCCCACCTCCTATACCATCACCTTGGGATTTAGGGCTTCAGCATCTGCATTTGGGGGACCCGAATCTTCAGACCATAGCAGGGAGTGACTCTGTACAGTTACCTTTTTTTGACTGGCTTGGCTCATATTGCCTGGGAAAGCTGAACCCCTGCTAATCTGGGTTTGTCCAGGAAAACAAACAGGTAGGCAAATGGTAGTAGGGAGAAGGAATGGACAATATACCCACCGAAAATCTGTGTTGAAGTCTACAGCTCTGTTTAACTAAGCTTAGCATTAAAAAAAATCTGGGTATACCCAATTTTATCATTCTAAGCTATTTTAAAAATTGCTTTATGCAAGTACTGATGCCTTGTGAATGTGGTTAACCGGGTAATAATTCAATACAAATTAGGAGTATACTATATACTTTTTCCAAATAATGAAGAGCTAATGCCAAGATATGGGAAACTTGTCGTCCAGGGGACGGGGGAGAGGAAGTCAGTCAAATACTGAGACACGGATAGGGTAACCGCATGGCTGTAACCTTTCTGTTGTTTTGTTTTCCCCTGTCAGAGTGACAAGATACTGGAACTCTGTAAGGGAGCTATTCGGGGCACCGGGAAAAGCAGCAAGTAGTTTTGGGTAACTTTCACTGGTAAAATACGGAATAGTCTGATGGTCGGGGTTCTTTCCTTCTAAATTAAACAAGCCTCAGGGATTCAGTACTGAGGTGAGGGCAAAAGACCTGATTGAGCAAAAGTCATCCCGAAAAAGGAGATGCCAAGAAATACTGACTTCATTTTATTCGAGTGGAAAGAGAAGACTGATACAATGAGGATCTGGGACAGTGGAAAAAGGGTATGGAGTGTGCCTGACTGATGAATTTTTTCTTTTTCTTTTTTTAACAAAAAAAATTTTTTAAAGATTTTATTTATTTATTTGACAGACAGAGATCACAAGTAGGCACAGAGGCAGGCAGAGAGAGGAGGAAGCAGGCTCCCCACTGAGCAAAGAGCCCGATGCGGGGCTCGATCCCAGGACCCTGGGGTCATGACCTGAGCCAAAGGCAGAGGCTTTAACCCACTGAGCCACCCAGGCACCCCAAGACTACTAATCTCAATCCCAGTTGATAAGCCCCTTTGTTCAGATCACAAAGCTCCAATGCCCAGCAGTGCTCTGTCCAAATGGCACCTTCTACTTTCCAGAAAACAGGCTCTTGGTGAGCTTGAAACCATAACTATAAAAGAGAGTAAAATGCACACATTTTTCCCTTTCAGATATCTCTAATTCAGCTACATCTCTCTGCCCCAGGACGATCCTGGTCAAAACCATCACGTCTTTTACCCTATTGCAAACGAACACTCCTATTTTGTTCTTCATTTCTACACTGGCTGGAGTTAACTTTAAACAATATAGATCTTACCACTTTGGCTTAAAAACCTTTCTATGGCTTCTCCATCTTTGAGATGAAGCAGTAAATCCTTAACATGATACCCACGTTCTTCAGTGTTCTGGAGCCATTTTCTTATCTTTCCTCATCTCTTGTTTTATGTGTGGGTCAATACTGGACTTCTTTCGGTTCCTGGAATGAGCCATACCTCCTTGCCTCTGGGTTCTGGCATCCTGTTCCTTCTACCTGGAAATCCCCCTACACTTTACCTGGCTGCTTAAACTTCAGGTCTCTGCTTATAAGTAGATTTCTTACTTAGGAAGAATGTCCTCGACCCCATGAACTAAGTTAGGCTCCCCTATTGTCTGGTCTCCTACCCAAAGGCATGGGCCATTAAAGCGATCATTGATATTATTATTGATATTATTTGATATTCTCCCCTGTTGGAGTGTAAGTTCCATGAGAATAGGAACCATGTCTACCTTTTTTCAATTCTGTAGCTCTTGCACCAAAATAGTGCCTCCCGTAAAGGAAGTGCTCAATGAATATTTTGTGAATAAATGAGTGTTTTTAATAAAGTAAGAAAAAAATATTGCAACAGCTGATACTCAGAATTCCTCTTTGGAAAGGAACTCTCTTCCCAGAACAATAGTCTGAGGAAACTGAAGAGGGTGGGTAAGCCTTTGCTAGTTCTGAATGTGAACAAGCACTAAAACCTGTTTGAGGAAGAGGCCGCCTCTCACTATTTGAATTAAAGAGCTGAACTTACTGTTTGCAAGGAGACACGGAGAGCTGCATGTGGCACCGGCTTTCCAGTCAGAGCAAACTGCTGATCTTCAACGGGCCTTGGGAAGTGTGGAGTTCAGAGATGGGGGGACTTTCAGAACCCAGAGTGTCTAGGGATTGATGGATCATTAGCTCTGGAGATGTGGTTATGGGACCGAAGCTCACTGACTTGCAGAAAGTAGCGCTGTCTCTGGCCGGTTTTCAGCGGCCCATGTGCTCACGAGGAGCGGATCCGATTTAGACTGTCTCTGGGAGTCACGTGGGGTGCTCGAGAAAACAATCGGTTGTTCTGAGAGGGTGGAGGGTGAGAAGTTTGATTCTCAGACCCCAAGAGATGAACAGAAATGCCACCAAAGAGGAGACAGGGATAGAGTTGAGCAAGGTGAAGACACAAAGGAACTCTGCAGCGATGTTCAGAAGTCATTTTGAGGATGACAGTGCCTTCTGTTCGGAGGAAGTGGATTTCACAGATAAGAGGCAAAACCTCTTCCTTTGCCCCATCCTCCTCCCTGCCTGTCTCCTCACACCACTCGGCATTTTTGGTCATTATACTTGAGGAGTGTGAACGAGCCTGCGGGGGAAATGGAGGCAAGGCTGGGTTCCATGTCGGTGGTGCAAGGCAAAGGTGGTGTGTGCATTAGTTGCCCAGAGCCTAGGGTGACCATGAAGAGGTAAGTGAGATCCACCGTGGAGTCGTGGAGTAGAGTGGAGTGAAGTCGTGGAATGGAGTCTACCCCACTGTGGAGTAGATTCTGGTTTAAAGTTAGGTTTGTTGAGGTCTAATTTGAAGTCATTAAAATTAAGTGAATAATTCAATGAGTTTTGTCAAGTATAAACAGTGGATTATTCCTACAACGATTAGGAGAGAGGACATTTCCCTCTCCCCCAAAAGTTCTCTAATACCTTTATGTAACCAATACCTTCCCTTCATCCTTTGCCCCTAGCAATGACTGATCTGATTTCTTTCCCTATATTGTAGTTTTGTCTTTTCCAGAATATTATGTAAATGGAATCCCCTATAGCATGTAACTTTTCCTGTCTGGCTCCTTTCACTTGGTGAAATACTTTTTTTCTTTTTTCTTTTCTTTCTTTCTTTCTTTTTTTTTTTTTTTTTTTTGGTGAAATACTTTTGAGATTCAACAGTGTTGGTGCTTATATCAATATTTCATTCCTTTATTGTCGGGTAGTTTTCCATTGTATGGATGTACCACAATTTGTTTCCCCATTCACCGAGTGATGACAATTGGGTTGTTTCCAGTTTTGGGTGATTGTCAAGAGAGTTGCTATAAACATTCATATAAAGGTCTTTGTGTGGACATTTGTTTTCATTTGTAAAGTTAAATATCTAGGATTGAGATTGCTAGGGTTATAAGGAAAGTATATATTTAACTTAACAAGAAACAGCCAAAGTATTTTCCAGTGTGGTTATTTGTGTTGCATCAGCAATGCATGAGAGTTCTATTGCTCTATACCTGGGTCGGCACTCTATAAGCTCAAGCTTTGTGGCCATTCTAGAAGGTATGCACTGTAGTTTTAATTTGCATTTTTTAAAATAACTAATGATATCAAGGAAAATTTTTCATGTTTATTTGTGCTCTGTATATGTTCACTGCAAAGGTATCTGTTCAAATCTTTTACTCATATTTAAAAATTGGGTTGTGTTGGGGTGCCTGGGTGGCACAGTCAGCTAAGTGTCCCAACTCTGGATTTCAGTTCAGGTCATGATCTCTTGAGATGGAGCCCCACATTGAACTCCACAGTCAGAGTGGAGTCTGCTTGAATTTCTTGCTCCCTCTCCCTCTGCCACTACCCCCACTCTCAAATTAAAAAAATCTTAAAAAAAATTGGGTTGTGTTTTTATACTGAGTTGTAAGTTCTTTATAAATTCTGGATACAAGTGATTTATCAGATATATATTTTGAAAATATTGTCTACCAGTCTGTGCTTTTAATTTTCTTAGCAGTGTGTGTTTTTTTTTTTAAAGAGCAGAAATTTTTAATTTGGTGAAGTCCAAATTTAGTTTATCAATTAAAAAAAAATTTTCATTCATACTTTTTGTTCCTATCAAAGACACCCTTGCCTAACCCAAGCTTACAAAGGTTTTCTCCTATAGTTTTTCGAGAAGTCTTACATTTGTAGGTTTTACATTTGGGCTTATGATCCATTTTGAGTTAACTGTATGAATACAGGGTATGATTTGAGGTTCTTCCACTCCTTCTCTTTCTTCTGCACATTAGTATCTAATTGTTCCAACACCACTGTCGAAAAGACTATCCTTTCTAGATCTTTGCTATCTTTGTCAGAAAATCAATTGACCATATATGTATGAATAGATTTTTTTAAATATTGAATAGATTTTTTTTATATTTTTATATTTTATTATTTTCCATTGATCTGTGTTTGTCCTTACATCAGTACCATACCATCTGGATAATTGTAACTTTATAGTAAATCTCAAAGTTAAGTACTTGCATCTTCCAACTTTTCAACTTGTAAGTTTCTACCAAAAAATTCTGCTGGGATTTTGATTGGAATTGCATAGAATCTATAGGTCAATTTGTGGAAAACTGACCTCTTTAGGATACTCAGTCATAGTTCCATGAACATAGTATATCTCTTGATTTACTCAGGTCTTCTTTACTTTCTCTCATCAGTATTTTCTAGTTTTCAATGTAAAATTCTTATATATATTTTGCTAACTTTATTTCCAAATATTTCATGTCTTTTGATGCCATTATATTTTAAAATTCCAATCACTATTTTTTATTATTTATTTATAGAAATATAAATGATTTTTGCATAATTAAGCTGTATCCAGTGATCTTGGTAAACTCATATATTAGTTCCAGTAGGCCTTTTGCAGATTCTTTCAAATTTTCTACAGTGTTACTTCTTTTTCTTGTTTTTAAGTTCACTTTTTATTTGAAAATAATTCCGAAATAAAAGTTACAAGAAAATATGATGGTTAATTTTATGTCTCAACTTACTGGCCTAAGGAATGCCCAGATAACTGGTAAAAGAATATTTCTGGCTATGCCTGTGAGGATGTCTCTGGAAGAGACTAACATTCGATTCAGTAGATTGAGCAAAAAATTCGCCACATTCACCAATGTGGATGGACATTATCCAGTCCACTGGGGGCCTGAATGGAACAAGAAGGCAAAGGAACTATAAATTCTCTCTCTTTTCTTGAGTTGGGATATCCACTTTCTTCCCTGGGACACCAGAGCTCTGGTTCTCAGGGCTTTGGACTCTGGGAGTTACACCAGTGGCCCCTGGTCAGGCCTTTGCACTTAAAAACTGAATTACAACCCCAGCATTCCTCGTTCTGCAGATGGAAGATAGAAGAGGGTGAGCTAATTCCTATTAAAAAAATCTCCTCTTGGGGTGCCAAGTTGTCTCATGGGTTGAGTGTCTGGCTCTTGGGTTTGGCTCAGGTCATGATCTCAAGGTTGTGGGATCAAGCCCTGCATCAATCTCCTCACTCACTGGGGAGTCTGCTTGGGGATTCCCCCTCCCCCCACCCCCCAAGCACATGCACATGTGCACACACACACACTCTCTCTCCAATAAATGAATAAATAAATAAATAGTTAAATAAATCTCCTCTTACAATTCTCTCCTATACCCACTGGTTCTGTTTCCCTGGAGAACACTGACTAATAAAAAAGTACAAAGACCTCCCATAAGCCCTTCACCCTGAAACTCCATTCACTTTTCAGCAATTATACCAATGATATCTTTTAGGGCAAAAACATCCAAACCATGCCAGGATTACACATTGCATTTATGTTTCTTTCATTCTGAAATTGTTCTTTAGTTCTTCTTTAACCTTCATAATCTTAAAAATTTTCCAGATTATAGGCCAGTAATTTTGTAGGCTGTCCCTCAACTCGGATTTTTCTGATGCTTCCTCATAAAATTCAAGACACCCATTTTTGGGAGAAAGATTACAGAAGTGATGCTGTAGCTCCTGATGTTAATTTATTGCCTTGCTGACAGTAAGACTGATGAGAGACATATTTCTATGGCTCTGGAAGCTCATTTCCTTCCCTCTTTTGGTAGCAGAGCTAAGAGCTTGTTAAGCTGGACCAAGTGGAGAGACAAGACCTTGGGCCAGGGTCAGTGCTCCTGGGGAGCAAGGCCGTTCCCAGGGCCTTCTGAGCAGACCTCGGTCCTTGGTATGTTTGCTCCTTAGCACCCTATCTGGGTTTTTCCCTGATATATTTCTTATTATCTGGAGAAACTAGGAATTTTCCAGCCCCAACTAGGTTAGCATATAAGCATGTAATGCCGTGTGGGGAAAGCCCACATTCTGTCTTGGACTATGGCTCTGTTTGTTTTATCCCTGGCTGCTGGCTGAAGCAGGCTTCATCCTGTAGGAATCTTTGACATGGTACACACGTAATAGTTGTGCTTGGCCTGTGCTGTGTCGTAACGACAGTGTGTATGTGTGTGTTTAAGTTTCCCTCAATAAAGCCCATATTATAGCTGTACCATGTAGCACTAGGGGGGTGTGTCTATGACCTTCTGCATGACCGTTAACATTGAATACTTGAGTAAGGTGATGTCTGTTGGATTCCCTTTAGTAATGTTGTTTTTAAAATGAGAGTTTTATGGGGAGATGCTTTGAGCCCATGTAATATCGCATTCCTCGTCCAGCTTTTACCCACTAGATTTAGCAAACACGGATTGTTCTTCTCTGATGATTGGCAAATGGTGATTTTTTTTTTCAAATTTTTATTTAGATTCTAGTTAGTTAACCTACAATGCAATATTGGTTTCAGGAGTAGAATTCAGTGGTTCATCACTTACGTACAACACCCAATGCTCATCACAACCAGTGCCCTCCTTAATGCCCACCCCCGGCGTACCTCCCACCATCAACCCTGTTTGTACTCTATCTTAAAGAGTTTATTATGGCTTTTCCCTTTTCGCACCCTCCCATATGTTTATCTGTTTTATTTCTTAAATTCCGCCCAAGAGTGAAATCCTATGGTATTTGTCTTTCTCTGACTGACTTATTTCACTCAGCATAATATACTCTGGCTCTAGCCAGGTCATTGTGAATGTCAAGATTTCATTTTTTTGATGGTTGAGTAATTTTCCACTGTGTATACATGTATACATATACAAACACACAACACATATTCTTTATCCATTCATCAGTTGATGGACATCTGGGCTCTTTCCATAGTTTGGCTATTGTTGATAATGTTGCTATAAACATTCGGTGTATCTATACCCCTTTAAATTTGCATTTTTGTATCTTTTGGATAAATACCTAGCAGTGTAATTGTTGGATCGTAGGGTAGTTCTATTTTTAACTTTTTGAGGAAACTCCATACTGTTTTCCAGAGTGGCTTCCCCGGTTTGCATTCCCTAAATGGTGATTTTCTAATTCCATTATTCCTTCTAAATTTATTAGTTACATTCTAGTATAAGGATGACCTGTCTCTTCCCCTCATTTATTTACTCATTAAAAAAAAAACACAACAAACACATCAGCATGGACTCATGGATTCTACTTTACTCCATGGGACATGATCTCCTACTATCATCATTTATTTTGATGTTCCAATTTCCCAGATTTGGCCAGCATGAGCCCCTTCACGCTGACTTCTTTGTCCTTTCGAAATGCCTCCTTCATTCTTTGGGCATTTTCCTATTTTCTGGCCCAATAAGGAGTTCCAGGCTCATCTTATACTTTCTCTGTCCTGACCCTGAAATCAGATCTTTCTTCAAGGAGCCCTGGTTCCTTTCAGTGGAAAATGTTATTTAGATCTGGGTGTAAGGTGTTCTCCCAGCTGTTTGCTGCTACTCCAAAGCTCTTTCAGTGGAAAGTGCTAGGAAGTATATATACATATACATACTTTTTTTTTTTTTACATATACACTTAAAAAAAAAAGATTTTATTTATTTATTTGTGAGAGAGAGAGAGTGTGCACACATAATCAGGGAGCTGCAGGCAGAGGGAGAAGCAGGCCCCCTGCTGAGCAACGAGCCCAATGCGGGGCTCCATCCCAGGGCCCCTGGATCATGACCTGAGCCAAAGGCAGACACTTAACCAACTGAGCCACCCAGGCATCCCACATATATGCTTTTATGTATATACCGGAAACCTTATGTTTACATCAAAACCTCCAATTCCAATCTGACCACTCAAGCCTTCTTGCTTGTCCCCTTTCTGTATTTGTAACCCTGTTCCCCAATAGTGAGAAATCTGGCTTCCATTATCCTCAATATAGTTTTTAATTTGTGTAGTTCCCTTGTGTATATATTTAGCCACCGGACTTTGCAGGACTGCACCCCACCTTCCCTTCTGGGCTCTGACCTCCACCCTTGGCTGACTTTCTAGATGAATAGGGGAATGGCTATATTCTCCTGTGTCGCTGGAAAAGCAGAGAGAACGAGTTAGTAGAGAAAGATACACAGATAAGCAAATATTGAGAAAAAAAAAAAAAACCTAGAAGAAGGACACAGAGAGTACCTTTGAGTTCCTGAAAGCTTTCCAACTCCTGGGTCTAGGTCTTTGCTGTAGCTCTATTCCTGCTCCCAGCTTTGTGAGAGGTCCTACAACCAATGATAAAATTCTTCCCTTTTGGTTAAGCTATTTCAGGGTGGTTTCTGTTACTTGCAAACAGAGAGTCTTAAACAAAGGTGTATTTATATCCTGGCTTGTTCTATAAAGAAAAAAAATAAATAAAACAAATTGTGGAAATAATCAGGGCAAAGGGAAAATAGAAATTAGCCCACAGAAAATGCATACCACATGGTACTGTACTGTTGCTTAACATGGGCTGAAATATTAGCTCTAAGATTTCAGTGATCCAAACAAAGTGTGAAACTCTATCCCTTGTAAGAGTTTAGGTCTCCGGATTTAAAAACAAACCAGCAACTGGAGCATGGATAGATGGATCACTGGAACGAAATGCAGAGCATAGAAGTGAACTCTTCAGCAAATGGCCAGTAAATGGCAAACTGTGTAGCCATCTGGAAAAAAAAATTTTTTGGATCCATCCCTCATCCCATATACTGAATCAGTTCCAAATGGTTCCATGTTTAATTGCAAAAGACTCGGAGTCTAAATGTCCACCAATAGAGAATTGGTTAAGAAACTTACAGCACATCCCAGCAATAAATGTTATGGGGATTGAAAAAAAAAAATAGCAAGGAGCTCTGTATGTATTGCTATAAAATATTTTCTGGATATAGGATGTAAAAAAAGTAAGGTATAGTAGGTATGTGTGGCATGTTACCATTTTTGTTAATGAGGAAGTCTTGGCTTGTATCTGCACAAAAAAATTCTGCAGAAGAGTAAGAAACACTGGTTACCTGTTGGCGGAACAGGTGTGAGAGAGAGATTCTTTGTGCTATGTACTTTTTTTTTTTTTTTTTTGCTATGTACATTTTTATACTGTTTGATGGATGAACCATATGTTTGTACCACCTATTTTTTTTTAAAGATTTTATTCATTTATTTGACAGACAGAGATCACAAGTAGGCAGAGAGGCAGGTAGAGAGAGAGGGGAAGCAGGTTCCCTGCTGAGCAGAGAGCCCGATACGGGCTCGATCCCAGGACCCTGGGACCATGACCCGAGCCAGAGGCAGAGGCTTTAATCTGCTGAGCCACCCAGGCACCCCTTATACCACCTATTTTTAAAATAAAAAAAAAAAATTGGTGAAAATCAGACAAATCTGCCTAGGTAGTCTTGACAGATCGAAAAGGCAGCAGGAGGGGCTAGAAGTTTGACCTGCCCACAGATTCTCAGTGCTAGTGGATGGCTGCATATCTTCACCCTGAGAAGCCATTTCTCACAAAGGATTATCTCGGAAAAAGCTCTAATGTGTGTTACTGGGGGAGGTCTGTTGCCCACAGTACTAAACATATAAGAAACGCTTTTATGGAGGTCTCTGCCCAAAGCGTTCTACTTCGTAATGTTGCCCATGAACTTTCTACGTTCAAGTGAAACTTCAAGCGAATTTAAGGTAGACAGATGATCAAAATTGGAGCACGGTAGTGACTCACAGCCCACCAATCCCAAAGCTAGAGTACCTGGGGTTCTAATCTCAGTTGTTCACTTTTTAGCTGCTCACGGGCTGGAGGCTTGTCAGTTTCTTCAGCTGTTAAAACCGGGGCAGTTACAACGCCCACCTCAGAGGGTCCGTATTAATATCACAGGCCTGTGAGCCCTAGAGCAGCCTGTCGAACCGCAGTAGAATGTGGGCCACACAAGACATTACAAGTCTTCCAGCACTCACATTCGAAAAAAGAAAAAGAAACAAGTGAAATCAATATTTATCCCAACATATAAAAATATTACCACTTCAATTTGCAATCCATAAATAATCAGTGTCTTGTCTTACTTTTTTTTTTTTTTTTTAAGAACGCATACATCTGGGTTCTAACCAGCACATCTCCATGGGGACTAGTCAATTTTTAAGTGCTCAGTAGCGTCATGGGGCTGGTGGCTGCTGCAGGGAACCGTGTCTCCGGCACGTAGTAGGCGCTAAGGGCTACCGCGTAAGATCCGGAGCAGGGTGTCTGTCACCGCACCTCCTCTGGAGTACACTGGTCTTTCACCGGGAGTGCTCTGCCAGGCATGCCTACATTTGGGGATGAATTCATAGGATTCTCTTTAAGCCAATCACGTACTTGACCTCCACCCGTACTTTAATTCACAGCCACGAGGTTTGGCAGAGGGTTGCGACCTATGCAAATGAGCAATTTACATAAGCGGGGCTGCTGTCTCCATCCCATTATCCGGTTATCCCAGTTCCGGGGCGGGGGTGGGGGTGGGGTCTGTTGTCTCCCCAAATGTGGAGGGCCGTGCACCACCACCGCGGGAGAAGCAGGCGAGTGGGGAGGCCCTTTAAAAAGGGGGAGGCGGTGGTAAGAGGAGCGCTGAGCCTCCGGAGAACAATTTCGGCAGTGGGGAAGGGCCACGTTTTGGGGGCGGTGGGCGCCAGAGGGGCAACAATGGAGGCGGACGAATTCTGAGAGCCGGGGGATACTGCCAAGCCGGGCGAGCGCCCGGAGTCTCGGCGCGCGGGCCCGGGAGCGCCCGGCCACGGGCGGCGGATCGCCCCGGCCCACTCCCGGCGCTGGGCCGCAAACGCCGCCTGGCTTCCGCGTCCCGCGCCCGCTGTCTCCCGGCTCCTGAGTGGCTGCGGGGCCAGGATTAACCTTTCACCGCCGCTCTCTGTCCAATCACAGGCTCGCTTTCATGCCGGCGCGGGGCGAGCAGGGCGAGCGGAGCGTGGGGGCGCGGAGGGGGCGGTGCGGGCGCCGGTGGGATTCTCCAAGCGGCTGTGCGCCGTTGCCGCGGGCCGTGCGCGGGCTGCGGGCGAGCCGGGCTCTGCGCAGTCTCCGCAGGCGCCGGCGGGAGGGGTCGAGGCGGAGGCGCGGCGCAGGCGGCTCCAGGCCCAGGTGAATGGAGTAACCTGACAGCGGGGACGAGGCGACGGCGAGCGGGAGGAAATGGCGGCGGCGGCGGCGGCGCCAGGCGGCACCGGGAGGCCTGGGCTGTGACGCGCGCGCCGGAGCGGGGTCCGATGGTTCTCGAAGGCCCGCGGCGCCCCGTGCTGCAGGTGAGGCGGGCTCCCGCGGAGCCGCTTTGTGTGCGGGGCGGGGAGCGGCTCCGCCCGGCCCCCGCGCCGAGGCCCGCGTGGGCGCCCGGGCCCGGACCCGCCGGGAAGGGGAGCCGGCGCGGCCAGATGGCGCCGCCTCGCCTGGTCCCCGGCGGCGCGGCCTGCGTGCCGGGCTGCCCCCGCGCCGGGCTCCGCGCTGCCCCGACCCCGGCGCCCCTCCGGAGTCGGCGCCTCGGGGGGACTCGGTGCGGTGTCGCTGGCGGCGGCCGGGGCCGCGGGCGCGTCCGCAGCGGGCATGGAGCCGGGCCTGCCGCCCGCCGGGTTGGAGGAGAGCGGGCTTTGACAGGTCCGGTTAGGCAGCGGTGAGGGCCCGGCGGCGGCGTCCCGGGAGCATCCTCGGGACCGGCGGCGGCGGCGGTGGGGCCCCCGGCGCGAGGCCCCCTCGGAGGGCAGGAAGGCGGCTGTCGGGGCTGGCGGGGAAGCGCGAGCCTTCGGGTACCGCCCGGGGAGGATTGTTCGTGTTTACTGGCAGGTGACCAGCTCTGGGTCCCCCGGGGCGGGTGGCCGAGGCCATCTTTTCGCCCCTCCCCTCCGATGTTTTTGTTGCCAGAACGCCGGAACCCTGCAGAGGAGCCTTTCTGGAGGGTTTTTAATCTTCGGGAAGTGAGTGTATGTTTTAGGTTAGCACATCAGATTTATGTGGATTGCCTAGAAAAGCCGAGCTGCCCCGAAGGCTTTGCCCGCAGCCGAGCTTAGCAAAACCACGTAATGTATCTCTAATAGCATGGAGATGTGTAAAAACAGGGATGAGTGGGGAGTCCCGCGCTCTACAGTGTTCAGCCCGTGCTTTTGTGAAGGAAGTCATTCTTTCCGCTATACGTTACCGAACCATATGAAAAGTCTAAGCATTCTTAGAACTATCCCACTTAAAAAGCATTCGTCTTATTACAGAGTAATTACTTTGAAGTCTGTGCTGCTTGGAGGCGCTTCTGGCTTTGGATTTTCTCAATCTTTACAGTCCCGATTTTCAGTTGTCTTCCGTTGCTTGTTTTTCAAGTTGCAGCACACTCAGTGAATGGAAAAGGGCAGGAGTGGGGACTTAAGTGACTTGGAAAATATATATTTTTTAAAATGTGCTTTCAGAAGCAGGTTCGCTCAGTTGAACATGTATTGTTGTAAACGTTAAATTTCCTAAATAAGAGCACATCTTAACCAAGAGCTCCAGAACTTTATATTAGAGGGTAGATGGTGGTACAGGATTCTGAATGAGACTGCTAGGGAATAGTGATTTTAGCCCTATTAATATTTTGGGGACTATTATTAGTATCTAGGCTCTGGAATAATCAGTTTATTTGGCATAGTGTTGTCTTCAGAGCCAGCTACTGCCTGTGGCATGTGTGTATTCTAGGGAGCAGACACGCGTGCGCGCGCGCACACACACACACATACATGCATATAATTGTAGAATTTTATTTTAGACCATGTCAAACTTACTCTGTTTACAGATTAAAAATACTATAAAGACTGTCTTTAAAATGGTCACTGTGTACATTTAAATGGTAACGTGGGTTAATGGATTTATTCACGGCCTCAACATGCAGTTCTAAGAAAAGATGTATTAGTTTAATTTGGGGAGAAAAGATCTTCTTTTCCTGCCATGATTTTCGGTTTATGCTGTCATCTCATCGTTGAAGGTTAAGACCATCTACTGTATTTTGCCTGTGGCTCTTGTATGAGTTGTACAGCGAGGTTTGGCCATTGCTAAGTTTTCTTGTCTTGGTTGTAGAAGACATTGTCTTTCCATGGGGCCGTGATTCTTATTTGATAGCGATTTTGTTGGTGTTTCATAGCTGGTAGCTCTTTTGGCGTAGTGCTGCCTTCTAGGAAGAATAACTTTCATGGCATTGAGGTGATTTACTCCCTGCCACTGTCTGGCAAGTGAGAGTTGCTGGCTTCATTTGAGAAAGCAGGTGTTTCACAGAGGTTCTCTCACTCGTGACCTTAACATCCTGTGGTCATTCCTTGTGGCAAAGGAAAGAAGGGACACATTCATTAATGAAGAGTACCCCCTTATTATGTACCAAGATGTTTCAGTTGCTTTTATATACATTCTCATTTAATTCTCACTGTGATCCTGAGGCCAACTCAGTATTGTCCTTATTTTACATGTAAGGAAACGAAGACTCAGGTTATTGACCCGAGTTAGGAACCTGAAAGTGGCAGTCAGGATTCGGTCATGGTTTGATTTCAGGGGCCTCTGTGTGGACCCTCTGCATTGCGTTGAACTGCATTGTTGTGCCAAGTGGATTTTAGGAGAAAAACCTGCATAAATGTAGGTGAGTCCTTTAGTATCTGTTGAAAGAAAGAAACTCTAAATATTCAGGTGACCTCTGATTATCTGATTAATAATTTAGATTTTTTCCTTTTTCTTGTGGTAAAGTATGCAGCACAAAATTTACCATTTTAACTGTTCTTAAGTGTGCAGTTCAGTGACATTAAGTATGTGCATGTTGTTTTGTGACTGTTACCGCCATCCATCTTCAAAACTTTCCCTTCATCTTCAGGGGGAACTCTGTCCCCGTTAAACACTAACTCCCCATTCTATCCATCTCTCACACCTGGGCACCCCCATTCTTCTGTCTCTGTGGATCTGACTGCTCTAGGAACCTCGTATCACTGGAGTCGTACAGTATTTGTCCTTTCATGACTGGCTTATTTCACCTACCATAGTCCTCAGGCATCATGTTGTAGACATATTTTGTAGAATACGTCAGCACTTCCTTCTTTTTTAAGCCCAAATAATATTCAACACACACACACACACACACACACACACACATTTTGTTTACCTGTTTTGACGTGAATGGACACTTGGGTTGCTTTTGCCCTTAGGCTTCGTGAATAACGCTGCTCTGAACATAGATGTACAGGTCTCTGTTTGAGCCCCCACTTTCACTTCTTTTGGGTATAAACTCGGAAGAGGTCAGACTGTTTCTTGGTCATCAAAACACACAAAAAATTCAGAATTTATTGCACTGTGACTTTTCTGAGGGTTGTTCCAGGCAGTGATACTATCCTGTAAATAGTTCCTCTGTGTTAATAAAAGACTTTAATCTCCCGGAGCCCCAGGATTTGCTCAATTTTATGATCTTGCTTCCTACCACTGGCCAGTAGATGTTCGAGTAACTGAGGTCGTTCCATTGCTTCATCTGGGGCTCCGTTGCGCTCCGCTGGGTGCTAGAGGAGGAGACTGGGAAGGCACATGTTTAACTTGCTAAAATACTAAGTTGAAGCCAAGTGGTTTATCTTGTTCACCTTGTGCTCAGCTTTTTGGACATTCAGGAGTGTCCTTCGTCCAGGAAACCCCAGGGAACGGATATGTATTAAAGTAGCTCGTATTCACAGGTTTCTTTGTAATATTTTTTCTGTCGTTATGCACTTAGGACTTGCAAAAGTAGACCAGGATCTTAGGGGGTGCCATTATCTCTTTGGGAGTCTACCTGCTTAGCCTGTGAGGTGGATCTTTTAGTCCTTATCTTCTGATTCTTGGATGTTCAACAAATCTTTTGCATGACCCAGGGTGGTTTTTAGTTGCAACTAATTTCTGTGAAAGCGATGCTAGTATTAGTACAGCGATGTAGAGACAACTGTGTGTTACTTTATAATTTGTCTCCTTGAGAAAGGATTTGAGATTGTCTTACAATGACAGACAGGTTTGAGAAGACTGAAAGGAATGGCGGAGGTTGAGGGGTAGAGTATGGAAGTTGCTAGAGGGAATTAGAAGAGAGGCTTACGGCAAGGATGGCTCAGCATCTGTGTGTAACTAAAGGGTGTTTTTTTTTCTTTTTAAAATTTTTGTTATATCAAAAGAGGAAACAAGACTAATTATAGTTGGCAGTGATTAATGAGAGGAAGTATACCAAGAGAAGCAGACTTTTCTCTTGTACGAAGAGTAGTTAATCGTTTGGATTCTTGCATAAAACGATATTAACAATATATGGAGAAAATGTTTTACATTTTACAAATGATAGGGAAACATTTTTCGCATGCCATTTTAGAGACAGTGGATACAAGCATCAGGCATAATAGAAAAGCTTTAGTAATACAGGTCTGCTTTGTTGTGGTAATTTGATTCTATAGAGCAAGTTAATTTATCTTTAGGCTGATGTCCCTGAAATATCAATTGTCTCATTCAGGCTTTTGACAGTTGCTGAGTAACAGTCCATTCACAAATGAACTCTTTTCTGCACAGCATAGATGGTCAGGATTCTCTGGGTCTGTCTTTAGGAATGTGTGTTGGTCCCCTTTCTTATGGGGTGGTGTATACTCGTGAATGAATACAGAGAGAGAGAAGTGGTCGAGAAGCCTAGCGGATGAAATTTAAATTTTCAGTCCTGTTAAAAGGCCTTTGTTAAAATAAACCCGAGTACAAAGTGACTTTCCTGTTTATCTGAAATTGTCAATGAATTGTTGATACTCTTTTTAAAATACAAAGTTGCTTTACATTTTAAATAAGTGACTGAGAAGGTGTCACAAGAAAACACTGTCTGAGGATGTCAGCAGGACTGTTACTAGAAAGAAGATGTAAAGTAATGACACGTTGGCCCTCGTGTTTTCATTTTTGAGGTTCTTGGTGATATTCAGTGTGTTGGCTGTGTAAGCGTTTATGAGAGTAAGGATGGAATAGTGCCGGGCATAGCAGAAGGTGCTCAGATTTGTGGAATGAATAGATTAGTTTATATTTAATTTTTGAAATTTTAGAAGCTGAGGTAGATTTATGGAGAATAATATTGCCTGTATATTAAGGCTTTTAAAAAGACCATCACCCTTCTGATCTTGGACCAGTCATGCTGTCTGATTCTTGATTCTCCTCCATTTGTGAGGTCCCTATGACCTGGTGCATAGAAATATTGTGGACTGAGAGAAGTGTTAAGAATTTCATAGAAGAAGAGTGCTGGGTGGCTCAGTTGGTTAAGCATCTGCCTTCGGCTCAGGTCATGATCCCAGGGTTGTGGGTTTGAGCCCCGCATCGGGCTCCCTGCTTGGTGGAGAGTCTGTTCCTTCTCCATCTCTCTCTATCCCTCTCCCCACTCATGCTCACTGTGTCTCTCAAGTAAATAAGTAAAATCTTTAAATAAAAAGAAACGTGCTATAAAAATGGAAAGTTCTGCTGGTATAGAAAGCTTTCTCAGTGTTGAAGCAACCTCACTCTGGTAGTTGTCGTGGTAGTTCTGTTTTAGCTGACAACTCAGTGTATACAATAAAGCAGTGATTTAAAAAACAGGTTTGGAAAGTCTTCTGGGAATTAGAAAATGTCAGCAAACCAGTTCAGAATTTTAAAAATAATGTATTTACAGAACTCGAATAAGGAAAGCAGGATCTCAATTTAAAAATTGATCTTTGAAATGTTAGAAAGGTTCTCTAAGAACTTAGATCAGTAACATATTTGAAGGGGAAAGAAAGGCAGTGGACTTGTCTGATACTTTGAGATTCTAGAATTTTTGTCTTCCTACTGGTAACAGCCCAGGAAGGCAAAGTTAACATGATGATCCCAACGGTTTGAAGGGCCTCGCCTTCTCTTACACAGCCTCCTGCCCAGCTGTCGCTCGGGAGGAGCTCTGATCAGTGGTATTTTAAGCTTTTTCCACCTTGCAAAATTAAATACTAATATTTTATCAGAGCTTTGTAGAGCACATGTCTGATGTGAGAGAGACCAGGGTTCAGATGCTGAGTCCCCCATGTGTAGCAACCTTGCCGAGTGTCCGCTTCCTCGTTGGTAAACTGGTCATAAGACTACCTGTTTGAGGTTGTGAGGGGAAAAAAACGAGTTTCTTAAACTCCCATCCCACTTCTGGCACATAATTACTCTTTGATAGCATTTAGCGGATATTGTTTTTCCTTTATCTGCATTGAGAAAATCTTACTTATGTTCCTAATGTGGTTATGTTATGATCCCCCCAAAGTTATTGCTGTAGGGATGGACGTCTGATACATTTATAATGGAAGGTGGAAGAGAGGAGGGCTGGAGAGCAGTTATTTCATAGGCAAAGTTCTATACTGAAAATGGTCTACATTGTGTCTGATGGTTCAGCTGTCTCACTTGGGTCTCTGCAATAGTGATGTCAAGTGTAATATTGCCTTAATATTGCTAGCTTTCCCTAAATAACCATTATTCTTCTATTAGGCATGAATAAATACATCGTCCTTTATCTATATTTCAAACCGATATGAACTTTCTGTGTATCTGTCTCCCGTGTGGGAGACAGATGTGGGCCAGTGGTTCTTATTCTTTGCAGACTGCTGATTTGATGAAAGATGTGACTCTTATTCCCAGAAAAATATACATGCTCATAATTTTACATTAAATTATAGGAGGTGCAGGGACCTTTCCTGAATCCTATCTGTAGTTGCTCGATTAGGCTGTGTCTACGCATATATAGAGAAATAATAGGTTAACTGAGGAATAGAGACACTGTCCTGGGTGATAGAGGCACAAGTTCCACCTGATTGATGAAATGGAATGAATAGTGCCAAGTACTGTGTGGTTAAGAGACCTGTGCTCTAGATGGGCTTTACTTCTAAATAACTAGCTGCAGGCTGAGGGCAGGCCACCTTGGGCTTTCCAGACTTAGCTTTAATTTTGTCTCTAGTAATACTGAGAACATTTCCAGGTCTCTAAATATCTTAGAGTCAGTCATCTTTGAAGCACCCATATCATTCTCAGACCTCTCTGTTTCAAGCTGAGATTCTTTACTAAACATGAGGCATGAAATAGAGAGGCTGCATTTTTTGCCCATTAAGGTTTATGCACAGTGATCGTGAGAAAGGAGACCCTGGCCTTGTGAGCTCTTCTGAGCAGGGGGAACATAAGATGAAAACCTCTGGGAAATCATCTTGAAAAGTAGAGAGAGCCAGGTTTTGCCTTAAACAGAGGGCAGAATCAGAGACTGTGGAGTCTTTTTTCATTTTCTGTCTCTGTTCCTAGTGCAGCTTGGTAAATGCCTGTTAGGGAAAATCCAGCAAACTGTTTAAAGACTTCTATCTGATCAGTATGGTGACAAGCAGGTAACCCATCAAGAGGCCTCTGGTCCTGTGAATGAGGGGAAAAGTGTCTAATAGACACCCTGCAAATTTAATTTTAAAGGCTTTTCTTTTGTACGTAACACTGTACTGAGATTACTTAACTTTCCTCAGTCTTGTATAGCTAAGTATTAAAGAGGAGAAATCCCTGGCTTCTAAATCTTTATATGTACCTCCTGCATCTAATAAACTGTTTATTAATCTTAGACCAAACATAATTTTGGGTGTTTTAAGGAAAAGACAGGATTTTGTTGATAAAAATATGGGAACAAGTGATAAAACAGCCTAAATTAGGCATTTGAATGCCGCTTGTAAATTGAACAGGAATTCAGGCCAGCTGTAATTTCTTGTCTAAATGCAATTAGTAGCTTCAAAGGAATCATTCTTTTTGGCTTTTCCAACGTACGGCCTTTAGTTTCCAGCCCTTCTTCAATTAATTTTGTGAAATAAGGTATTGCCAAATAGCACTGTCCTTTTGGGATGTGTTTGTAGAAAATCTCCACTGACATATGATGCTGTTCTGAAGGAGGATATTGGTTTTACTCAGTTTATGTAAACACGTAGCTTTTGTATTGCTAAACATTGGGAGAATTCTGGGAAGTTGTTTTTTGTTTTTTTAAACCTGAGTTCGGTCTGTACTTTGGCCGAGAATAGGAAACAAATAATTTTCTTAAAGCCTTTTTAAAGCATGTGCACCTGTGTACGCACACATACATGCATACATGCACACACAATCCATATATATACCTGTATGAAATCTGTATTCGCTGTGTATCTGTGGCAGATGCTCAGGTAAAATGCTTACTTGTGTTGTCTGAGTTGAGTGAAGACAAAATTACACAGTATGTTGTAGTTTCTGAAATATTACCTAGTTTATTTCACTGTGTCTGAACCCCCTCTATGATTGTAATCTCTTTTTAAGGTAGTACTTTCCGTTTCACTAAAGAAGTTGTTATGTAGTGTTTGTAGCCAGTAGTGCATCACGTTTAGTCATCAGCTGAATGGAATAGAGATACTAGAAAAAGTGGTGAGATGTATAGTCAGTTACTGTGTATTTATTGAGCATCTATGCTCTTAGACTAGAAAGGCCAAGGGAAATGTCCGTGGGCAGGGCTGATTTGGGTTGCCACAGGCTTTAAAATTAAAGGAATATTTACTTATGTATGTGTGCAGATTGAGCTAAAATTAAAATATTAGTTTGCTTCTGTTAATGTTAAATTGCGTTTACTCTTTTTCACCCCTGTCGCGAGATCAAAAGGAACATATCCAGAAGGAGCTTATTTTGACGGGCAAATCAGTGTAAATAGATTTAATGTAAATACCCCAGAGGGTAATTGTATATTATGGAAATAAGTTTGGAGTCAGAATTTAAGTAGCATTCCATCTCTCCCATTTATTGGGGCAAATGGCCCTGGATAAGTGTTTTCAAATCCCTGTAAAATGGAAATGACCCTTGTTTCAGGGTTGTTTTGAGGATGAAATGAGATAATAGAATTTGAGTGCTCAGTAAAGGTAAATCTTCTCCCTGCCGTCTCACATGTGCACCATGGCAAATGAGGAAGTTTTACATATTGTATTAAGGATTGCTTACTTCTCTTTCAAAATAAACTCTAAGTGGCATCAGTTTCAACTGATAAACCGGAAAGTACATAAATCACAAGGATACACAAAGTGTTTCCAGGCAATTATGCCCCCCTAACCCCTGGCCAAAAACACCATACCCACTTTTCCTTTTTTTTTTTTTTTTTAAAGATTTTATCTATTTATTTGACAGGCAGAGATCACAAGTAGGCAGAGAAGCAGGCAGAGAGCAAGGAGAAAGCAGGCTCCCTGCTGAGCAGAGAGCCCGATGCGGGGCTAATCCCAGGACCCTGGGATCGTGACCTGAGCCGAAGGCAGAGGCTTTAACCCCCAGAGCTACCCAGGTGCCCCTGACTTTTCCTTATTTTTAACTCTGTGTAGTGGAAGTTGTATGGTTTCATGTTGGTTTCTTTCCTGAGCATCTTAGGTGGGTCAGGTTCATTCCATTGCATCATCTCGGGTCCGTAGAGTTCTCTTACAAGAATATGTCAGTCTTTCCTTGTCTGTTGCATTGTGGGAGGACATACGCCTCGTTTTTGGTTTGGGCTGTTATGGATATTGCAGTTCTTGTGCATGTTTTTTGGTGAATATATGTGGATTTCCGTCGGGTGTGCACGTAGAATGGAATATCTGGGTTATCGGGTATGTGCGTGTCCAGAGCATCCACGTCCCCTTCACCGTTCTCCCAGCTGTGTAGGAAAGTTCTCGCAGCTCCACATCGTTCTCACTTGTCCTCTTCATTTTCACCATTTTGATGGGTGTGGTAGTGGCTCTTTGTGGTTTAATTTGCATCCTTCTAACTGCATATGCAGAGTACTCACTGTTGGATATCCTGTGTGGCGAAGTCCTCTGTCCACTGTTCATTTACTTGTTTGTTCCTTATCGATCTGTAGAAATTGTTTGTGTATTTTCTACCCTGGCTCGCATTTTCACTTTCATAATCAGGTCATGTAACCAACAGACATTTTTAATTTTAATCTAGTCCAGTTTGTCCATTTTTTTTCCCTTTATGACGAGTGCTTTTAATGTCTCCTCTAAGAAATTTTGCTCACTTCAAGGACATGGAGGTATTATCTTGTTTCCTTTTTTTTTTTAAAGACTTTATTTATTTGGGAGAGAGAATGCGTGTGGGTGCGCACATGAGCAGGGGAGGGGCGGTGGGAGAAGCAGGCTCCTGTCTCTGCGGGGAGCCTGAGGTGGGGATGCAGGGCTAGATCCTGGGACTCTGGAATCATGACCTCAGCCGGAGACAGATGCTTAACCCTGAGCCACCCAGGCACACTTCTTAGGTTGTTTTCTAAACACTTCATTGTTTTAGTTTACACCTTTAGATCTGCAGTCCAACTAGCATTGACTTTTGTGTGTGACTTGAGGAATGAGTCAAGACTTGCTTTTTCCATCTGGATACATAGTTAACTTGGTTGTTACTTGAAAAGATCATCTTTTTCTGTACCCCAGTGCAGTATGGTTTTTGTCACTAATTAAATAACCTTATATGTGTGGGTCTGTTTCCATAGTGTGTTCTGTTGCATTGTCTTTTCTTGTGTCATTACCCACCCTGTCTTAAGTATTAATGCTTTATACTGAGTATTGGTGAAAGTCAGTTGACTTTTGCATGTTAAGCCATCCTTGCATTGCTGTGATAAAGTAAAATGAGTCTTAATGCGTTCTCCTTTTTACATATTCCTGGATTATTTGCTCATATTTTGATTAGTATTTTTGCATTTCTAGTTTGAGAGATAGGTCTATAATTTTCCTTTACTATAGTGTCCTTGTTGGGTTTTGGTGTTAAGTTTATGCTGGTCTCCTGGAAAGAGGTGGAAAGTATTCCCTCTCATTTCAGTCTTACTGAAGGGTTTGTTTTAAGATTGTAGTTCTTTCTTTAAATGTTTAGAAGAATTCACTCTAGTGAAGCATTCTGGGCTTGGGAGTTTTTAATAATCTGTTTTCTTTAAAACCTATAGGGCTTTTCAAATGTTCTTTTTCTTCAGATGTTAATTTTGGTAGGTTATGTTTTTCAAGGAATTTGCCCACTTCTAAAGTACTATCTTGAGTGGCTACTAAGAAGTAATTGATACTAAAAATAGAAATAACCAGGTAAAACTTGGCTTCATTTGGAAAACTGCAACTTTTTTTTAGAGATTGTTAACTGATTTAATATAAAGAATATTCTTCATTGTGGTTTGTGGGAGAATTAACAGTGGTTAATGCTGCTTGAATTAGGTTTTTTATTCTAGTGTGATTTATATGGTCAAAGTTAGTTCCCTGAAAACAAATTATATTCAAAGGCTTTTGCTGTGTGAAATCTGTAATTAGATTTGGAGCTTTTTTTTTTTTTTTTTTTTTTTTTAATTAGAGAGAAGGGGGTAGGGGCAGAAGGGAGGGAGAGAGAGAATCTTAAGCAGGCTCTGTACACAGTACAGAGCCCCACACGGGGCTCATTCTGACAACCCTGAGAAAATGAGCTGAAATCAAGAGTTGGACACTTAACTGACTGAGCCACCCAGGTGCCCCTTGGAGCTAAATTTTTAACTTTGCTCCATTTTGGATTAATTTTGGATTTATTGTTTTCTAAAGACTTGCATTCATTTTGGATTAATTAGACTAGTGAATTATAATTTAACATGTTCTTTGGTTGTTCCTTGTAGGATTGTTTTAAGGGATAATAAACATAAAAAAGTGATTAAAGTATGAAGTAATAGTATCTTAATAATTCTTTTGGAGGGGGGCAGTCAGTATTCAATTAATCTCTGTCTAACTTTTGCTTATTATTGGTGAGAATTGTCAGCATTTATTCATTTATTAAAAAAATCTCGCTTGTGCCTGGCACCCCAGTTGGTTCTGGATGTACATATTTACTGTCTTTTCACTGAAACTGTTGACTTTCTGAAAAAGTGGCTCTGAGACCTACAGGTTGAGGGGCAGTTAGCTGGGGGATAGCATGTGCAAAGGCTCTGGGGTAGGAAGGCGTGGGTGGAGGTGCTGAGCGGTCCTCACGGCTGTCGGGGGGTGGCAGAGTTACACAATCCCGGTTAGAGATAGATGCAGGGCCAGACGTAGTACGGATTTTGGATTCTAGCCTGAGTGCTGGGGGAGTCCAGTGAAGGTTTTGAGCCATCTTGCTATACTGGTTTGACTCATGTTTTCCTTAAACCTAGTTGCGTCCTGCTTTGAGCTCTGTTAGTATTCTTCTTCTGTTCTTAATCATTTTCTTTTCTTTTTTTTTTTTTTTTCTGGGACTCGTGCTTGTTGGTAATCCTGGGCAAGAGCTTGGGTCTGGCAAATGACAAATATTTACTTCTGCCTTTAGCGTTCATATTGTGTATCACATTGTCCCTTGTCATTCTGACAGTTTACTTACGATATCGGTCCCTTACGCGTGCCAGACTTTACCCATGCAGTAACGTGTAAGCAGGTGTGGAAGATCCTGAGACCTATTGCGTGTCCTAGGCTTTGCTCGTGTTCAGACAGTGTAGGATGTTAACAGCACCCCGGCTTTGCAAGGTACGGTGGCTGCCAGTGTGGGCCTTTGGTCTACTATGGATGCTTTCCTGTGTTTTCTTTTTCTTTCTCTCTCTCTTTTTTTAAAGGGTTATAAATACTCTGGGAGATATGACCCTCCAGTTGTAGTTGTTCCTGCGCCTTTCCCATCCTTCGTAATCCCCACGTGTGTCAGTGATGTCTCACGTTCTTCACTGTGCCTCCAGTGCAGTGTTCTCCAGCGGGGCCCTCGCGGTGTCCCCTCCCCACCCCCGGCCTCCAGTACACAAAGTTCTCCTCTCACAGCCAACAGCAGACCTGTCTTTTTAGTGATCTGCAGATTTGACTTAACTAATGAACTCGATGTGTATGTTGTGGGATTGTGTAGGGGAGGAAGAGGAGCCAGAGGCCAACGTCTTTGCAGGTCCTATAGTAGAAATGGGGCTTATGTGGAAAGGCAGACAAGGCATTTGCCCAAGATCTTGTAGCTCACCGAAGGATTCTGTCACTGCTCCGACTTTGGAGCCCGCTTCTTTTTCCTCTGTCATCTGGATTCTTTCTGTAATGTGTGTGTCTGGGGTTTAATTGTGACATAATTGAGCGAAACAAGGATGGTTACCTTAGGAGGCTGTGTTTATTCTGATGCTGCTTCTTTTTGAAACCTCTCTCTAATTCCTGTAATGGATGTATTTTTGGAAATTATATTTAGCAGTAGTGAATCTTCATCTTTCTTATTAGATTAGTTTAGTTTTTGGGAACAGCCCCAAGTTCCCTTGATAGCTAAGTGTGGATTTGTCTCCAAGTGGCAATATGCAGTCGGCCCCCAAGGATAGAGAATTGTAGCTGGAAATGGGGTGACCAACCCTTCTGGTTCCTCCAGGGTTGAGATAAGTCAGTGGACAGTGCCTGGGACAGGGGACTTTCAGTGTGCAGACGGGCAGTTCCAGCATAATCCATGATTACAACCGGGAAAAGGAATGTCTTCTAACGGAGAGAGGGAACTTCAGGAGTCTCCTGTCTTGTCTTGCACTGTTCCTGCCTCTGGACCTCGTATAGAGATTTGTTCTCGGCTGAGATGAACTAGGGGAGAGCCCTTGGTGTAATAGAGAAGCAGGGGCCCCAGTCTCGCTTGAATTCCCCAGGATGAGAATCGGAGACTTGTGGAGCTGTGTGTTAAGGTCCTTTAGGATGTGGCCCTGCCTTGTCTTAACCTGTTGCCCCGTTTTGCCACACTCGTGTGGGAACAGTGCCTTGGCACACTGCTTGTAATTTCTACAGCTTGACTCGCCTGTGTCCTTTTGTGCTTCTCCACATGCCCTCACCCCCGTGGTGTCCTGTTACTGTCTCCTCACCCCTGTGATGCCCTGTTACCGTCTCCTCCCTGATGGGGCTGGTACTGCTGGTCCTTCAGAACTGACCTCCAGTCCGGTCCTCACCTTCTCCAAAAGACAGGTTTGCAGTACGTATGTCTTGCTCATTAAGTATTTGTTGAATGAATGAATGATTTTAAGGGACAGGACTTAAAGCTCTTTTAAATAGGGAAAATCACCTTAAGTGTTACTCTTTAGACTACCCAGAAATACAGTTGGACAATTTCCGTTTTTCTGTGTTCTGATAGTCAAATGTATGTATCAGTTTGTAGTAGAGTTTTATTTTTAATATTGTTTTAAAATATTTTCAAGCTTATGAGTTGTAAGAATAGTATGAAGAATTCCTATATCAATACCTACATTTACCAATAGTTAATATTTTCCACACTTGTGTGTGTTCTCCCCCCCCCCCCGCATCCCCTGCATATAGTTGTTATTTTTCTGAACTTTTTTAGAATAAGTAGCAGGCATTATGCTCTTCACTTGAATATTTTCAAGGTCTGTTTTCTAAGAACAAGAGCATTCTCTTACATGATCACAATATAGTTACTGAATTCAGAGAATTTAGCATTCATTGATGATAGTTAAATTGCCCCAGTGTCCCTGTAGGGGGGAGGGAAAAAGGTTTTCCTCTGTGCTCTTCTTGGGTGGAGCCTGTGAGTTAAATCAGCAATGGGCAGATGAACAAGAGAAAAGATTTATCTTGTGTGCACCCTGGAGGTTCAGCCGAAGGAGTGGAAACCCAAGGAAGTGGCTGGACTCGAGAGTTTCTATACCATTTTACTAAAGGGCCATGTATTGTGGACAACCGACAAAGCAAAGGAATGGGGGAGTTTGGGCTTTTACGGGTGGCAGGTTGTGGGAAGGTGAACAGATGACAGAAGACAGTAGGGGTTAGTAACGGGGTTTGTGCAGGTGCAAGTCAGGGGTGTCTTTGGTGATAATTGTCATCTCCTCCTCCTGGTACTGGAGTGGGGAGGAAGGACACTCACAAAAGCAACACTTATGTCCCGCTCTTAGGCAGAAAGGGAAAGGGCAGGGAATTTTTCCTGTATCTGCTATTTCTCTGTTGTCTTCGGCTCAGAATAACCCTTAGGCAGGGCGGCGTGTTTTCAGGTGGCCTCTTCTGCTCACCCGTCAGCCCGGTCGCGTCCTTCGCAGCGGCGCTCCTTCTCTGATACAGGATTCGGTCCAGGAATGTGCATCGTGCGTAGTTGTCATGTGTGTTCACGCTCGCGATCTGGACTCGCTGGGCAGCTGTCGGCTTTCATGGCGGCTGACATTTTTGAGGAGCGCAAGCCAGTTGTTTTGTAAAATGCGTCTCAGATTCGGTTTTGATGCTGACTCATGATTCGATTCCAGGTTCTCACTTTCGGCAAGAAAACTGCGTAAATGATACTTCCTTCTCAGTTCCTCACACTTAGGAGGTACATGTCAGGCTGTCCCAGTACTGATGAGGTCACTTTGGTGGAGGGTGGTGTCTGTCAGGTTTCCCCAGTGTGACTATATCCGTTTTCATGAGGATTTGCAGGGAATCTGTGCAGAGGGACTTTGAAGGGATGTAAATGTTCTTTTGTAAACTTCACCCAGTAGCCTGAGCACCCATTAATGACTCTTGCCTCAATTACTAACATGATGGTTAAAAACGGTGATCTTTCTATCGTTCCTCCTACATTTATTAGTTGACATTGAATAGAATTTTTATCTGGATTTTAAACCTAATAAAACACTGTTTCTAAAATGAGTCTTTGGGTTTTCCCAGTTATATTGTTAACTTTGGAACCGTACATTGTTGCTGAAACATTTTCACGGTTTGTATCAGATCAGACTGCATTAATGTGGAAGACCGACTCTGCAGACTTTGGGAGTTCTGGGAGGGATGAGACTGGAGGGATGGGTAGAGCTGGGATGCTGTCAGAATTATCCTGCATTCGATGCCTCTCTGGCTTTGCTGGTTTCGGATGAGCTCTGAACTTTTGTTTGTTGGAGAAGGGGGCGGTGATGGGGATCTTAAACTTGTTAAAATAATTTGGGTTGTTTCAAGTCCTTTAAAGGTAAGAAATATCTAAATTGAATTTTGTATTTGACCTACAGAAAGCAAACATATGATTTGAAGGGTAGATCAATAAGGTTTATACTGAATGTAGAATTAAATATCCATATTTGTGGGTCTTTCCAGCTTTCCTTCAATTCTGTGTAAGTCAAATATGAGAGGTTTCCTTTGAAAAATCTTACAGTTTCAGGGGAAATAGCAGTAGTAATAGTATCTAATATGGGACAGAAGATACAGATGAGTCCTGATCTGGGTGGTACAGATGGCCCCCGTGTGCTGCATGAGAGGGGAATCAAATAATAGAGGTTTTTAGGTTCTTGAGGGAGGGGTAAGTGGCAGGCGGGGGCCCAGAGACAGAGGCTCATTTGAAGGTTGGGATGTACTTGTCACAGCTCTCGAGGGAAAGCAGATAACGTGAGTGGTTGGGTATCTTGCACATAGCTGTAGTGTGGCGCTTTACCCCTTGCCTGGAACTTTTAATGTGTTTGCTTTCCGGACTCATCGTGTTCAGCAGTCTCTCAGACTCATTTTGTCTCAGGACTAGCCTCTCTGTGGTATTAAAATACATATGCATTATATTGTGTTAGAACAGCCTAAGGTAGAAAATTATGGCTTTTTTCCCTTCATGGATGTTCTTACAGGGCATGCAAAAGATAGGCTAGAAGGTGGTCATGAATTGAGTACATTCTAGCATAGCAGTGTTTTTATTGAGTAAAGTACAGGAACGTGGAATCAAACACTAACCTTAAAACTGACCTTGAAAGTTAGTGGTTTATTAAGCGTTTGCCTCTCTTGAAACAAGACTGAAGGGTAAATGCCGTTGTAGGTAACTCGAAGGGGAGGGATGGTTCTGGCTGCCATTTTGGTATGTTGGAATGTTGTCTTTTTAGGAAGTATTCCAAGTCCGTGGGCCATTGGCTGGCAGCCTAGAGATACTTTTTATACGGAGATTTTGATGGGTGATACTTGTTAAAATGCTGTTTGACCTGTATTCAGTTTCAGTTTTGGATAAATCTAATTTTAGGCATAATGACATTGAAGTATAAACATAATATGTTTGTTACAGATTTACAGAAACCCAGAAATTTATCTGGTTTACAGAGTAGTACAAGAAAAGAAGGCTAATGAGTTCGTGGTTTAAGTCATAGAAACTGGGGTAAGTTTTAACTACATCTGATGGCTTAAGGGAGTTTAAAAAAATGCTCTTTTTTTTTGTTTGTTGTTTTCTTTGTTGTTTTGTTTGTTTTTAACCTAAAGCGAAATCATTGCTCTGTAGATTGATTTATTTAAGTCATCTCTACATCCAACATGGGGCTCAGATTCACAACCCTGAGATCAAGAGTTGCATGCCCCATCAGCTGAGCCAGCCAGGCGCCCCCAGAATCATTTCTGTCTAAACTGTTGTCATTCTGCAAGTTATCCTCAGTATGAAAGTTTGTTTTCCAATTCTAAATGTAATAAATTGTTCAAATTGTAGGAAATTTTAGAATGCAGAAGAGTTTTAAGAAGAAAGAAATCGCTCATAGCAGTAATCCAGTCCCATCCTGAATTTTGGGCTGAATTTTCTCTCCATTCCTCCTTTTCTTCTTTGGTTTTTAACTTGACTTAGTCATGGTCTTCTTGTAAATAAAAATGCTCTTTTTTTTTTTCCTCATTGTATGCCATACCGTAACCATTTTTGTTCATTATAAGCTGCCATCATTTTTAATGGCTCAGTTGAATTGTATCATGTAAAATGAACCACAGTCCACCACACCATCCCCTCATTTGGTATTAGACATGGGGCATTTTTTGCTATTTATAGATGGTAATGATGAGGAGAGCATTTTTGAGGGTTTTGTGTGTGTGTGTGTGTATTAATATTTCAAGATAGATTAGTATGCAAGGATTGTAAATTAATAATGACAGATATAACTGTCAGGGAGCAAGAATTCCTGTCCTCTTCAAGATCCTTGTAACTGGGCTGAGGCTCAAACTGGCTGAAGGAGATTAACAGGAAAAAATCAAATGTAATAGTGTACGTACAGGGAAACCATGTGGACGTGGACATTCCAAAGATGGGAGGGCATAGCGAGAGGTCTGTGGGTCATCCAGAACTAAGGGGAAGGGCAAAGGGTCTGGGACCGCAGAGTACAGGAAAGCACTTCACGGGGCCATAAGGAGAAGAGCAGATGTTTGGTAATTAGATGTTTGCTCTGCCTTACAGATGGGTCACTTAAATAAAATTGATCTCTGCTAATAGCTCTTATTCCGGAAAAGACCCTTGATTTAGATTCTTTTATGTGCTTAATGGAAGGGCAGAAGTTTCTTTTGAGCCCACAGGGTCTCCTTGCCTTCAGCTCAAAAGAATCTCCGTGCCAAAGTGGCCCATCTTGGAGGCGGCCTATCCTTGGCCCCTACCTAACAATTAACAGTAAAAATGGAAGTATTTCTCTTGTACTGTGTATTTCATTTTGTGAAGATGCCGGTGCTTATATTCTTGAAATTATTTTCCCTTTTCTTTTCTCTTCGGTCTTTCGATCTTTTGTTCGACCTTAGTCTTTTCATAATCTATATTTACCGAATGGTAGTTGAGAAATCCTTGAAATACTTATTTTATATACCATGGGTATTTTGGTTATTTCCTGTCTTTTTGGGTATTTTTATATTCTCAGACTTTATCCATTTGATGATGATTTCTTTCCCGTCATGTATTATTTAATTGTGTAAGAAATGGCTAAGTGAAGTAATGTTTTCAGTGATGTTTGTGGAGCCAGACAGAAGTAGGTATAGTATGCCTTTTTTTTTTTTTTTATAGATTTTATTTATTTGACAGAGATCACAAGTAGGCAGAGAGGCAGGCAGAGAAAGAGGGAGACGCTGAGCAGAGAGCCCTATATGGGGCTCGATCCCAGGACCCTGGGATCATGACCCAAGCTGAAGGCAGAGGCTTTAACCCACTGGGCCACCCAGGCGCCCCTTGGTTTTTGCTTTTAAAGAGAACTAGTGGACACAAAGCTATTTAGTTTTATTTCACACTGTTTACCGAATTTTGTGACTTAAATGTTTGATTTTCATTCTACTGTAAATTCATGATGACTAGGTAGTTCGTGGTTTGTGGTTTTCAGGTTCATCTGGTTAAGAATACTGTATAAAATTTTGTATACTTTAAATGTATATGATAATGTGTTTCCTATGCCAAATCTTAGGATTAATAGAGTATTTTAGGTTTTCTCTAAGAAGTTTCTTAAAGTCTTAGGAATTGCCTGAAAACAAAGGTTTTAGATAGAGGTGGGAGTGTAGTTTTGTAAATACTACCATATATTGAGCGTTTTCTGTGTTGGGGGAACTTCTTTCTACCAAGCTTAACATACCTGATCTTACTGAGTTCTCTTGATAACCCGGAGTTATTTAATAGGCAAAGAGACCTCCTTAGAGGTAGCTTGATAAGCCCTTGTCTTGACACTGGACCCTTTGCCTGTTTTCAGATGATTTTTAAATGAAAGATACTTTAAAAAAAAAAAAAAAAAAAAAAGGTTTGCTTCCCAGATCCCCGGTGGTCTTGCTCTGTGTACCTTATCCATGGCGGGCCTCTCTGAGGGGTGACTGTGTGAGAAAGTACTAAGGGATGAGGACATCACCTTGGCTTCTGAAGGTAAAAACAGCTGAGATTCCTCCTGCTCCAACTTTAATTTAGAGAAGGAAGGCTGGTGGGAGTGATTTTTAAACAACTTGGATCCTTTCTGTGTGCAGATTCCTTCTTAATGTAGTTAAGTGTTTGCACACTTAGCTCCGTCTTCATTTTAAAAGCTCGTCTCCCTCCTGTAGCTGGGCAGCATATTCTAAGATTTCTCCAGTATTCAAATTCCAAGAAATGGAAATTTGTTATTTGGCATGGATTTTATTTGAGGATATATTTTATGTCCTTTTTTTTTTTAAGACCAGTCTTGAGGAAATGGAATTAAAAACAGAATATCCTCCCTACCCCAGAAAACCTATCCACAGAGGTAGAGGGAAGAAAGCAGTCCTATTACTGGTAAGCGTTAAACCAGAGTGTGATGTGCATCCCAAGCTGTCCACCGAAGAGACTCAGAAGATAGACAGAAACCTACTCTTTTGTATAGCTAATTGGTTAGACACTTGACACCCATGTTTTTCAAGGCAGAATTGCTCATTTCCTTGCATCTTTATGACTGGGGGGGAGTCAAGTGACAAATTAGGCCCATCTCTTCCTAGGAAGCTGGGAGATCAGGCATTGTCTTCCTCGATGATTCTGTTTCAGGGATGGCTTTCAGGTCCTTAGGGAGACGTTCCTGAGATGTGACCCTGGCAAGAGGCTATTTAAGCCTTTAAAAAGATTCACTTACATTTGGAGAAGATTGAGACATTGTGAACAAAAGGAAGAGGGAAGGAGGCTTTTCCCTTTATTATTGCCTGGGAGAATCAAGCCTCTTATTTTTAATTTGCCTTTATGCCAGTAATTGTATTAACCTGTTTGCATGTATAGCCGAGGATTCCCTTAGTGATTTTAGGGTTGGTTGGTTAAAATAATGCCCTCGATCTCCATAGCACATTTGTTACTAGGACCTCTAAAGGCTTTTCAAACATTTCTTACTTTCATTTGTTAGCTTACAGAAGTACTTTAGACGCTGTTTTAATGTCACGGTGTTACTGTTGTGTGTGTGTATGTGTGTTTTGTCTTTTGCTCATGACACGGGACTTTATGGTAGTCCTGCTTGGGCTTCATGAGAGTAGGACGGAAATCTTGGACAGTGATACTTGTAAAGTTAACAGTATCAGCATCTGTGACACGTTGTAATAAAAAGACTAAGTTGGGAGTTTTGTTGCTAGTTTTGGAAATGTGTACCAAGAAGCTCTAGATGCTTTTAGACATAAGATAAGCAGGGTTAAGCTGTCTGTTGTTACAAGCCTTTGTCTGAAGGGCTACAGCTGCATACCGGATTTAGTTGCTAATGTGGGTGAAGTCTGTTGGTTTGTACTAAAACTTGGCTGAGTGTCTGGGATGTGGCACGTGTTTTACAGTCATCTTAAAGGGGCTTACCAGACAGGAGTTTGCATGTCTGTAATCGAAGTTACGATCATCAGTTAAAATGAGAGAACTTGGCCTATTGGTTCTGTGTTCATGAACACATGAAATAAGTTGTCCTTGTACTTGTTTGTTAACTCTCTGATGTATCTCTGTACAGAGTAGTCTAGGGAAATAATTTGGATAACTCAGCAGTAATTTTGTAATAGTGGAATTGCATTGATGTTTAAAGGAATATCAGTGTTCTTATTTTAGTTATGGTGTTTCTAGAAAAGACGGGAACATGGATTGGAACAGTGTAGAGCAGGACACATCAGGCCTTGTTGGTGTCTTGAGTTTGCATCTGCCTAGGTGGCAGCGTAGAATGGAATTAAGCCTCTAAGTATGGAGGGAGCTTCAGAACTGCAGACTGACACCAGGAGAGGGAAGATCTGCTCGCATGGAACATGGTACTGACTTACATAGTGTTCAGGGACTTCTAAAGCCAGATTTTACTGGGGGAAAATGTAATGTACTTTCAAGGATTCTCCCTTATATCTCACCGGATAGTGCTAACAACTTTCAAACATTTTCATTTGTATTAGAACATAATAAATACTAATTTTAAAGGCAGATCTTTGAGGCATGTACTGTTTTCTTGACACTTTCGGGAGAAAAATGAATTCTCGGGAATCCTATTCTGATAAGTTAAATGTGAAAATTTTGTCAAATAGGAATATTCTTAAAGTTGGTTTTTTAAATGAGTTGTGTGTTCTAAAATACTCTCTCTGATTGCTTTTAGGTTACCTAGGGTATGAATTAATACAGACTTGGAAACTGAAAGAACTTAGAATCAGCATTTTGAGGTAAATATGTACCTATTAAAATAGTGCTAAGGTTTCCCCATTCTGCTTTGTTAACCTTCTAGCAAATCAAACTTGTCTCTGAAGTGAGAAAGTGTAACCAGAGCATGTCCTTGTCCTCGCGCGGTCTGGACGAGACGGAGATGCGTATGACGGCTGCTCTCCCTGAGCTGCTGGTAGCGAAGCCGTCCAGGATGTTGAGCACAAGCCCGAGCGGGGGTCACAGCTGACCGGATCAGCACCTGGTGACTCAGTTAAGCTTTCTGGCTCAGGGCTCACGCTTCCCTTCTCTCTGAACTGTAGTCTCTGAGGAGAACCACACTACATTTGTATGCATTTATAACAGTATTGATGAGCTATGTTCTGCATTCTTTTATTCGCGAATGCATTCTGTAAAAGAGACCATGGTATGGGTTCAGCCGTGGCATTTTTAATTCCATCTTGAGACACTGAAATCACTGACCATTTGCGTCCGTGTATCGAGTGATTGGGGTTTCTCTGCCGAGTGCCTCTCCTGGTGATCTTTGTTTCTTTTGTGTGTGTGAATTTAGGAAATAACACATGCTTGTCTTCTTTTTTTCCCCCTTTGTCCCTGGCACTATCTTTAGATTTCCCTGTATCCATTTGGAAATCTTTTCTTGGACTTGCCTCCAGCTTTTTCTCTCCCCCCAATCTCTGGGAATTAGGCGTGCGCTTGTCATAGCGCGTCCTCTCGTTCTTTGTTCAGACAGCAGCAACCCAGATGTCTTTTGTGTAAAATTTAATGTAAAATAGTGGTCTTTTATCTAACTCCTCATGCCAATAGGGCTTTCTTATAAGATGTGTTTGTATTCTTGTTTAAGTGCAGGAATCTTACATTTGGCTATTTTTGCATTTATTTTTAGAGCAGAAGCTTGGGCATGCTGTGATTTTCCAATAAACCGCTATCACAATGCCAAAGTGCAGTTCAGACAACAGCAACACAGAGATCTCAAACATTAACACGGTAAATCTGTGACTTATCATATGTGGAAGGAGGAAGAGTGTTTATTCATGTGTTTTACTCCATTATTTCTGAGTGAATAATAGATGGAAATTACAAAACAGCCTCACTGATTTCATGAATGTAGATTGGCCAGAAAGTTAAGATCTGTGATTAAAAAACAGTTGGGAGGAGTTGTCTGTTGGCTCCGTGAAAGCCGCTCACCCGATAGTTCATCTGCGAGACCGCAGGACTTCTGCTGACCAGCGGGGATTCAGAACTTCTCATTAAGACCGAGTTAAGGAAAAAAAAAAATCTATTTAAACATGTCAAAGAAAATAAAAATTGGCAAAGTTGTAGATTTTTCTGTTTCCACATTATTGGATAACCTCTCACTTTTTTCATCATGGATTTGTTTGTGTTTTCTAGGAATAGGAATAGGAAATGTATCTCTGGGGCCAGCCACTATATATGAAATGAATGAGGATTAACTTAGCGGTTATGACATGATGGAGAAGTTCACTGAGGGTTCAATCGCCGTCCTCCACTGCCTTACAGGTCCTCTCCAGCCCATCTCCTCACCCCCCCTCCACACCGCCCTCCAGTTGGGGAGGGCATGGATTTCCAAAACATAGAGAACTGGCTTTTGGACTGTGACCAGTTCACAGTTGTTGGGTGACACTCATGAATCTCTCGTTGAGTTCATCAGATACTTATGTAAACACACATACGGCATGTTGTAGCAGGAGATAGAGGAGCTGTAGACAATGAGACGTGCATCTTTCTCTTAGGTAGCACGTGCGCTGGTGAAGGATAAGGCGTGTATATGTGTGTCTCTGTGCATGTATGTGCAGGATGACAAAATTTGAAAGGCAGACAGAAGCTCTTGGAAGCTTTTTTTTTTTTCCCCCCAAGATCTTATTTATTTGAGAGAGAGAATGAGCAGGGGGAGAGGCAGAGGGAGAAGCAGGCTCCCCTGCTGAGCAGGGAGCCAGACATGGGGCTCGATCCCAGGACCCTGAGATCATGGCCTGAGCTGAAGGCGGCCACTCAGCCGACCCAAGCCCCTGCCCTGCCCTCTGATTGGAAGGTTTTTATGACACTTTTCATCCTACAAAGTTGCCCTGCTTGTTTGCCATGTTCTGGGTTTGGTTGGATACAGTGGGGATGACCCAAGTCATCCCCATGAGACCTACAGCTCCTGTATGCGAGGAAATCCCAGTCCAGCCGGTCATTTTTGTTTATTGACTTTTTAAAAGTCTTTATTTGGAAATAACTTCAAACGTACGGGCCAAGTTACAAGAGTAAGCATAGGACAAAGAACACGTGCTCTGCCCCATTCGCTTTGCACACTTCTCTGTGTGTGTGTGGTTTCTTTTTCTGACCCATTTGAGAATGAGTTGCATACATCTCATGGCTCTTTACCCCGAGATGCTTTGGGGTGTATTTCTTAGGAATAAGGATACTTTCTTAACAGCCATAGTGCAGTTACCGGCTTCGCTGACCTGAACGGTTTCGTGAGGGGCTCTGTGACGCCCTTGATGGCGTTGTCCTGTAGTACAGGACCCAGTCGGAGATCTCTCGCTGCATTTAGCTGTTGTGCCTCTTTGTAGTCTTCTTTAATTTGGAGGATTTCTGTAGTTTTTCTTTATATTTTATTCCTTTTTGAAGTCTATAGATTCTCTTTTAAAAAATGGACTTTTTTTTAAATAGTCTTTTTGAGACTGCCTCTCTGGAGTAATTAGTTATTACTATTAGCGCTGTTACCCTGTGAGATGAAGTGGTGACAGCGGTGACAGTGGCAGGAGGAGGGGTGCTGCGGGTTCCTGGCTGGATGTGGTGTTTGGAGGTGGAGGAAGAGGTACTTGGAGATTTGCATTGCTGCCTTCTTCCTGTCCTAGTCTCGCTGGCTGCTGGGATGTAGCCTTATTCCTGACACCTTTTGCCATGTTTTAGATGGTCTTGGATTAGCATTTGGCTTGGACGAAAAGTGAGTGGGTCAGGCTTGCGCATAAATCATTCCAGACAGTGGGCAGCCTGTCACAACGAAGATGTCGAGAGGTATCCCCAGGATGGAGGTCAGGTGGGAAGCGCCCGCCGTGTTGGCTGTGGGCCTCCAGAATGACCTGCTGCGTCTCCGGAGGGTGGGTGTGGTGGGTTTGACTTCGGGTTCTGTGCAGCCGTGTGGAGTAAAAAGCTTGACTGATGAACCTGATAAACCTCATTGCTCCTTAATACCCACTTGGGTGTGTCTGTCCTCACCAGCCGCGTAGGAATTGACATTGGTTTGAACAACCATGAGCTGGCGGGCGCCACCAGTGGGCCTGAGGACTTGAGCAAAGTGAACGCCAAGTGTGGGGTAAAAAGATGGCTGTTGGGCTTTGGTTGAGTAGATAAAGAGCACGTTGTGTCTCCGGGAGAATGGTAGTTGTCAGAGTGGACTCCAGAATCCTTGGCTTGCCGTCTTCCTCTGAGAACGGTGACGAGGAAGGTTGTGCTGTCTGGTCCAGTGGCACCTGCCCCGCGGAGGTCCCGGGCCGCCACAGCCCTGTGCCCCCTGCCGCTGGCTTGGGATCGCGCTGCTGTTAGCTGGATGCTGAGTTGTCAGCTGAGCTAATCCCTGGAATCGGACGTGGTATCATGCCTGTGCCTAGAAGAGACTACACTTGAGACTCCTTGTTGGATCAGGTGGGACAGCTTCAGTCACTCTGCTGTGTCACGGTTGTGCATTTCACGTGTCAGGAGAGTCAGAGGTTCGTGTCAAGGAACAGAGTGGGCTTCTTTCCTTCTGGTTTCGCAGAGTGGTAACAATGAGCGCTCCGAAGCAGGATTAGGGTGAAAACTTCCTTGAGGGGCAAGTAAATTCTGCTGGCAGTCCGAAAGCTGATGGACTTTCATGGTGAGGTTTGAGACCTTAATACTCTAATCTGCAGGTTAGGAGTTTTAAGAAGACTCCTGTTTGGTCTGTCATTTTACAGAATCAAATTTCTCGTTGGGAAAGCGTGCGTGAAACACAGAAAAGTGCTTACGTACCAAGAAAAACTCACAGAATGGTGCACTGGCTTTAATTTATCTAGGATGTGTGTAATTTTAAAGGTACATATTTAAATAGTTGGTCAGTTGTGCCATTGTGATAGGCTGTCAATTGAGAAAAAGACCTTGTGTGTTTATGGGCTATTGATAAAACGATAAAATGTTGGCAGGCTTTTGAATCTTTCTTATGTGCAGGCACAGTGTCCGCCATCCATTATCTCATAAGTTTATCAATAATGGCATCAAAGAATTGACAAAGAATGTTTGAAATGTATTTAAGCGCCTATCAACTGTGCTTCATATGTACGTATATGTTTAAAAAGGCATCATGTTCATATTGTGTTTAAAACTGTATGAGAAAAGGCATAGTTCTCTATCACTAAATATAGACACAGATTTTCTTCGTGGGTTCAAAGGATTCCGTTGTGTCATACCTGTACCATAATTTACATAGCTCGCGTTTTTGTTCATACATTCGAGGGTGTTTCTTGCTTTCAAGGAATAATGCGCAGTATATACTTGTGTACTTGTGTCTGTGTAGTCGCCTAGTTCTTTCAGATAAGTTTCTAGATGTAGAATTGCCGGGTTGGAGAGTGTGGAACACTTGACTTTTTAAAATGATCCTCTTAGATCAAGAAAAAACGAAAACAATTATAGGAAAAGTGTGAAAGGGTCCACAGGAATGATATGCTGATGTTTCTCTTGTTTCTGTGCTTTCTTTTGTTCTTAACCCTGCATGGTGGTGTAATGGTCTTCTTTTCCCTTTTGTAGTAAGCTGTGCTAGAGCAGAAGGCAATGAAAGAAGCACTGGATGAGTGAAAAGCCCTGCTTTGCAGCCCCTCAGCATGGCAGGCCTGCAGCTCATGACCCCTGCCTCCTCACCAATGGGTCCTTTCTTTGGACTGCCATGGCAACAAGAAGCAATTCATGATAACATTTACACGCCAAGAAAATATCAGGTACTAATGAGAACACTAATACTGGAGCATTTTCACTAAAATGGAATAAATTAGCATATAGTTGACACTACTTATATAAAACCCTTTTACCTTTTCAAGCTCTCCTCTTCTGATTAATTTTCTCATTCCAGATACTTTTGTTCTTAATAGTCCTTTTCTTTTCTAACAGCTGCCAGGTAATTGATTTGAGAGTTTTATTTGTGAACATCCTTATTTTTTTTTCCCTCTGAAAACCTCCCCGCTCCTTAATACCCACTCGGGTGTGTCTGTCCTCACGAGCTGCGTAGGAATTGACGTTGGTTTGAACAACCATGAGCTGGCGGGACCCTGGTTACTATGAACTCAGTCATTCAGATTCTTGGAAGTTTTCTGTGCCCCTGAAAAATAATTCTTAAAGAAATTGTGAATGTCCTTCCTTGCATGTTTGCACAACACAGCTGCACAGTCACAGGCATTTTTTTAAAAAAAGAGCTTATTTATTTATTTGACAGAGAGATCACAAGTAGGCAGAGAGGCAGGCAGAGAGAGAGGGGGAAGCAGGCTCCCCGCTGAGCAGAGAGCCCGATGCGGGACTCGATCCCAGGACCCTGAGATCATGACCGGAGCCGAAGGCAGCGGCTTTAGCCCACTCAGCCACGCGGGCGCCCCACAGTCACAGGCCTGTGATGACTCTTACGTACAGATACAGAAGGTCTGTTTCTTGGCAGAGTCATCAGAGGGAGATTGTAGAAAACAGTGACGTTTCCTGGATTAAAAGAAAACCCGATTTTCCCAACCTTGTACTTCGGTAAGAAGTGTATAATCTTTGCCCCCCGCTGTATTTCTAGGTTGAACTGCTTGAAGCAGCTCTGGATCATAACACCATCGTCTGTTTAAACACTGGCTCAGGGAAGACGTTTATCGCAGTACTACTCACTAAAGAGCTGTCCTATCAGATCAGGGGAGACTTCAACAGAAATGGAAAAAGGACGGTGTTCTTGGTCAACTCTGGTAATAAAAAAATTATTTTGTGAAATTGCGTGGAGGAAATTGCATGAGAGTTTATGGTGAAGCCCAGTTTCTCTGTGGGCATTCAGTTAGATGATTGAAAGTATAGAGCGTTCGAGAAATAATGTCTTTGTTGAAATTGTGGTAGCAGAGACATCATTTTGACTTTTTTCTTAACTTTGTAGCAGGCCTCTTTTTTAAGTGTTAGCATTTTATTCTATGGGGGTTAGACTTCAGCTTTTTCCTTAAATGTAATTGCATTATTTTTTTTAAAGATTTTTTTTTTAAATTTTTATTTATTTGAAGACAGAAATCACAAGTAGGCAGAGAGGCAGGCAGAGAGAGAGGGGGAAGGCAGGCTCCCTGCTGAGCAGAGAGCCCGATGCAGGACTCGATCCCAGGACCCTGGGATCATGACCTGAGCCGAAGGCAGAGGCTTTAACCCACTGAGCCACCCAGGCGCCCCATTAAATGTAATTGCATTTAATTCTGATTCTGCATTCTTTGCTTGAGTGACTTTTTGGAACATCATCACATCTAAGCCTTGACAGTTATTTTTGCTCTCAATGTTTTAGCTTTGCAAAGTATGTCAAAGGGTGCTTGATGATGAGATCAGTAACTTTTTGATTTATGACTTTGCTATGCCAGTTACAGAAGGGAAGTTGGATGCTTCTTAAGAGTTAGATATTCAGTAAGACTTTATGATACTGGTTTGTATGGGTTTGGGATTATGTATTAAGAGTATCAGTGTGAACCCAAGCTGCTCGTAGGGCATGAGTATTACCCTGCCGCTGCTCTCCTTTTTTTTTTTTTTTTAAGATTGTTTCGGTGTGTGATGTTCTCATGTACTTTAAACATATAGTTCTTAGTGAAATACATTTCTATTTCTTAGTGAAGTGATCCGATTTTACTGAAGAAAACAGGAGGGGTAGATCTGGAGTAGTTACCATTCTAGCCTAGAAGTTACATTCCTGGTTTGGGGAAAATCAGCCATAAATAAGGAAGTTGGTAAAAGGTTCTCTGAAGGGAATGACAGAGGGTGGGGTCTTGAATCTAGATCTAGTCAGTGCATTCTGGAGGATGAACTTGGAAACAAGATTTTAAATTGGCTATCTGAAAAATTGGGGGTTAGCTGTGATATATAGTAATAAAGATTTCCTTAGCTGTCTTAATCATTGGTAGTCTGGAGAGCCTCCTAGATACGATTTTTCATATTTACATGAAATATTATATTTGTCATCAGCAAACCAGGTTGCTCAACAAGTGTCAGCTGTCAGAACGCATTCAGATCTCAAGGTTGGGGAATACTCAAACCTAGAAGTAAACGCATCTTGGACAAAAGAGAAATGGAACCAAGAGTTTGCTAAGCACCAGGTAAGACTCCTAGAGAAATTTTACTTCAGATCCCTGCAGATCCTTGGCTTTGTTCGTGAGAGTCACCTGTAACCTTGAAAACTCTACTTTCCTGTACTGCCCTGTACTTTGTCAGCCTAAAATCTAGCCCTTACATCCTCTTTGTCTTACTTCATACAAGAGAATCAGCTCTATACTGTGATTTACTTGTTTGAAAAAATGCAATTTCTGGTGACCTATTTCCCACTTGTAGATAACCTGCTTTTCAGAAAATTTATGCTTGAGTTGAAGGTCTTGAAACTGGAGGCATTTCTTGGTTGAGATCTCTGGATCTTTGAGAGAGTGACCCGTTTCTGTGGAGGCAGCACGAGTTGAGCTACTCTTGGGTGTCAGTGGGTGACGTGGTTAAGAGGGGCTTCCTCACCAGCAGGGAGCTGTCCACAAGGACAAGTGTGTCTCACCTATGGGGCTGAGTCCTCATCGATAAAACGGTTAAATGTCTGCATGGTGATGAGTGACGACACTATAAAAGAATACTGAGTCTGCACCTTCATCCAGAAAATCTTCTCCGTTTAATGGGAAAAAAGAGGAAAACATGGTGAATTGTTTTGTGAGTTGATTAAATTGATAGGTCTTATCAGTCAAAATATGGCTGTCGGACCCTGAAAACCTGAAGTAGACTTAGTAGAGTTATTGTTAACAACATGGTCTCTGTTATCAAGGATTTTTTTTCTCATAATCTCTTCCTGTATTTTCAAAATTCTGCTTCTTGACTCCAAAGTGTAAGCCTCCATACATTTAGATTTTGTTTTGACTAATGAATTTCTTGATTCTCACCCACAGTATAATGTTTCCGTAATCTGATTTAGTCTAAGTGTATCCAGGCAGGTGAAGGTTACATTTTTATGCTGATGCCATTTTCTTTTAGGTTCTCGTTATGACTTGCTCTGTCGCCTTGAATGTTTTGAAAAATGCTTACTTATCACTGTCAGACATTAACCTTTTGGTGTTTGATGAGTGTCATCTTGCAATTCTAGACCACCCCTACCGAGAAATTATGAAGGTAAAATTTTAGTTTTTATCAGTCTTAATTCAAGTCAAGTTACTGAGCTTAAGGAGTGTTTTTATATATCAAAAGCTATAATATTAGTTACCAGATTGGGGAACTTGGTTCCATATATGAATGAATGAATATTAAATTAATTTTTACTTAAATCCATGATAATGAAATATCATAACCTACAATAAATCTAAATCTAGAATAAAATTTCTGAAACGATACAAATAAAGTACATGATCTGTGATAAGTTAATGATCTAATCTCTCATAGCATATTTAAATGAGCCTTTTTGACAAGCATGTCTTTTAAACAAGCTACAGTAACTCCATAAGTCATATTTTTAGTATCCGTCCATCTTCTCGACCTGTGTTAACACAGCAGTGTCTCTTGTTCTGGCCTTGCAGAATGAATTACTGACCGTCAGTATCTTTTGTTGTGTTAGCTCTGTGAACATTGTCCGTCGTGTCCTCGTATTTTGGGACTGACTGCTTCCATTTTAAATGGGAAATGCGATCCTGAGGAATTGGAAGAAAAGATTCAGAAACTGGAGAAAATTCTGAAGAGTAATGCTGAAACCGCAACTGACCTGGTGGTCTTGGACAGGTAGGCACTGGGGCTCAGTGGCCTTCCCGTGGCCAGCACCGAGCTCGGCCCTCGTCCCTCCTGTAGGCTCTCCTGGCCGGCGCCCGTTCAGGTGAACGGAGCGAGCGAGTTGGAGAGTTCTGTCGGGATGGTTGCCCGTAAGGGCAAGGATCTAACCTTGTGTTCACAGAGACCAGTGGATGGAGGGGTTTCTTCACTCCGAGAGAAGGTTGTAGAAGCGTGGGCGCCGACTGTTTGTGGACATAGACGAGGACCCAGAACTCAGACAGGAAATTGGTGTTCTCTCCTGTCCATGTGTGCTTGGTTGTTTCCACCTAAGTGTCCCACGGGATCCTTTGAAAGAGCACTCCTTTACTGGCAGAATTCAGTATTTTACAATATGTTTTAAAATGATTGGAAACACCCTGTAGTGTGGAAAATGGGTGTGAGTGTCTGAGAAAGCTGTGTGTGCTTTCCAGGTTTGTGTCTTTGAGAAGGTGGCTGTTTCGAGTTTCAGTAGAATGTGCACACATGCGCACATTGACTTGAGTTGGTGGAAGGGAGCCTAAAGAAGTTCGGTTTTTAAATCAATATAATTCAGTTCATAGTCAAGTGTCCTTATTAGATACGGTCTTCAGCAGGGCAAAGATGATCAGGTGGTGGCTCTTAGAACACTTACACCTAGAGGAGCTGATTTCTGAGGATGTGGACTTCAGTCAGTCGGGCTTTGAAGCTTTGAAGCCGCTACCTGGAGGCCACTAACCGAAGCCACTGAGGGGGCATCCTGTGGTCTCCCAGACCCTGATGGCGTGGACAGTGGGTCAGGGGATTCTTTGATGATTAGTCTCATTAAAAATGGCGATGTGCCTGCCATTTAATAGAAGCTTGGGGAAAGTTCTCTCTGTAGAATGAGATGAAAAGGAAGGTTTCAGATTCATGGAACTTAAGGATTCAAATGCCATAGGACAAATCTCAGCACCTTTTGGACATGTTGTTTTTGACTTCTTGAGCCTAAATGATCTGAGGTGGAGGTAAAAGGCTTTACTTCTGCTTTTATCTGCCCCGATTTAGATTGGTGGGCTTGTACACTTGAAGTTTTCAGAAGTAGATGTGTTAGAGCGTTTAAGTAAAACTGTTAAGTGATCTGTTAAATCTGATACTTCCTAGTTTTCTAAGCGTGACTCTCTGGTTAAGTATAAATGCTGGTCGAAAATAATGAGAACTATAGTAGTTAAGTATGTCTTTATTAATCATTATTAGTGCTTTTAGAATACTATGTGCTGTTCTGGTTGTCATATTTTATGAAAGGCATAAGCGATCCAAGGATGATACTGTAACTGGTTGAAAATTAGGTGAGCTTTCCTTACGAGGATACTTTAAAAACACATTAAAACAAAACTGACATTTGCAAATGCCAAAAATTTCAAATAGTATGGAAGTGGATAGATTAAATGATAACAGCCTTCCCTCTAGGATCTGCCCCCTCATCCCTGTTTCTGCTTCCAAGAAGTAATCATTGTGTTGTTTGAGTTTCTTGATGCCCAAGAAGGCAGAAGTTGAAAGTCTAAAATGTAAAAACCAAAACAGAAACCCTGAGAGAATAAGGTAATGACAAGATCCACAAAAGTCTCTGAATGTCAGGCTTAGGCAGTAGTTCCTTGAGCCCTTCCAAGTGAGCACAGGTGCAGATAAAAGTGAGTACCCCATTAGGAAGACCTCTGCGAGCCTGCCTGTGATCGCAAGGCGTAGACACGCCATCATAATGGATCGTCGTGCTATAGTGAGTTTCTGGTGCCAGCGACAACTTCTGTTTCCCCTGTTAAAGATACACTTCTCAACCGTGTGAGATCGTGGTAGACTGTGGGCCATTTACGGACAGGAGTGGCCTCTACGGCAGACTGCTGGTGGAGCTAGAGGAAGCACTTAACTTTATCAACGACTGTAACGTATCTGTGCATTCGAAGGAAAGAGATTCTACTTTAATTTCTAAACAGGTAAGAATATACAAGTAAGTAGAGAAAGCAAAATAAAAGGCTTTTGTTTATTTTATTTTCTTTTTTAAGTTTATTTATTTGACAGAGAGAGAGACAGCAAGAGAGGGAACACAAGCAGGGGGAGTGGAAGAGGGGGAAGCAGGCTCTCCGCTGAGCAGGGAGCTCTATGCGGGGCTCGATCCCAGGACCCCGGGATCACGACCCGAACTGAAGGCAGACGTTTAACGACTGAGCCACCCAGGTGTCCCTCTGTTTCTTTTTAATATCGAAATGAAAACATGTTTCTGATGAGGCTATTAAGTATGTTTTACTTTAAGGCCTTATCTTCTTATCTCTTTGAACATTTCTCATTGAATAAAGCATATTGGGTTGAGTTTACGGTTATCTAGCAGATAATTAAATATAGACCTCCCTGACTTATGGGATGGATTGGGGTTCATGTCCTGAGTCGTTCCCTGCTGAGCACTCAGACTGAGCGAATATGCCGTCTGTAACTGGGGAGGAGTCTGTCCTTCCTGAGTGGCCCGGCTTCGGGAGGAGGTCCCTTAGATCAGTGGTCCTCAAAGTGTGGCCTCCAATGCAGCCGTGTCCCTGTTCCCCCTGGAACTTGTTTGAAAGGCAGATTGGGGTTCCATCCTTCACCTGCTAGAGCCCTGGTGGAGGGGTGCAGCTTTCTGAGCGTTGACAGGTACTCCAGTTATCCCGATGTGTTAAAATTTGAGACCCACCGTCCGAGGACTTTGCAGCCATTTGTGAATAAGACTGTTGAATCTGAGTCTCTCTTTCTTTCCTGCTGATTTGCTCTGGAGGAGCAATGCCTAGACTCTTCTCGATCCTTGATTTCTCATTAAGTCTGTATTGCACCCGGTTTGTCTTTTACTTGCCTGTGGAGCTGACAGTTCCTCGGTTACAGCCTGGCTGTGGATTTACGTTCTGCTCGGAGCTAGACTTGTAAGATGTAGCGCGCCACGTGTAAAGTGCAAGGATCCCTACAGTAAAATACAGTGATACCTAAATGAAATCACTTCTTTGATACCTAAAATAAAATTGCTCTGCTACATAATTCCTTGCATATTTACCTGGAAGTAAATGACTCATTTCTACTTGTAACTAATAACAGACCTGAAATTAAATTTTATTAACCTTATACAGTTGCATCTTTTATTTTCTATTATTATTTTTTCTGGGGAAAACAAAAGGATGGTTCTGGGCATACACACACACACACACACATATATGTACATATACATACATATGCACGTATGCATGTATATATATATATGAAAAAGTAGAGATTGAAAAGACCACTGGCTATTACCCGCCCCCGACCTTGAGGAATTGACCTCAGTGTTTATGCTAGCGGGGAACATTTATTTTGAAGGTGCAGATGGAAGACAGCTTAAATCCCAGTTATACCTCGTATGAAAATGCTACCTGATTACTCTTTAGCATTTGGCTCTTTCCTTTTTTTGTAGATCCTCTCAGACTGTCGTGCAGTACTGGTGGTTCTGGGCCCCTGGTGTGCAGATAAAGTCGCTGGAATGATGGTAAGAGAATTGCAGAAATACATCAAGCACGAGCAAGAGGAGCTGCACAGGAAATTTCTCTTGTTTACAGACACCTTCCTGAGGAAAATACACGCTCTGTGTGAAGAGCACTTCTCTCCTGCCTCCCTTGACCTGAAATTTGTGACTCCTAAAGTAATAAAACTCCTTGAAATCTTACGCAAATACAAACCGTACGAGCGGCAGCAGTTTGAGAGTGTTGAGTGGTACAATAATCGTAACCAGGATAATTACGTGTCTTGGAGTGATTCTGAGGATGATGACGAGGATGAAGAAATCGAAGAAAAGGAAAAGCCAGAGACAAATTTTCCTTCTCCGTTTACCAATATTTTATGCGGAATCATTTTTGTGGAAAGAAGATACACAGCTGTTGTCTTAAACAGGTAAATCTCTTAAGATTAATGGACATCCTTTTGCCTAGTAGAATAGGGCAGTGTTTGGTTCCGGGAAGTGCTGTGCCGTAATAATAGCTTTGAACCTGGCAGAAGGCTTAGGTGAGCGTCCTCCGTTCGGCACCGCTGTAATTCACCGTCGCGCTGTGCGGGAGTCTTCAGGGAGGACGTTTGTGGGACTGGAGCTTTCCCGAAAGGCTAGATTTGACGGGACCTGGGATTTATTTTTTTTTCCTTAAAGGTGGATAATCTATTCTAATCCATTTAAAATAGAGAGTAAGTGTAGAAAGATGAAGTTATATTAAGGGAAAGCAATTTTTGTTTTGTTTTGCTTTTTTATTTTGATTCAATTCATATGCGGTTCATCTGTGACTGTGTTAGGCATTGTGTTGAGCCATTTCACACCAAGCTTTCTCCTTCAGGTAATCTTAGGATACATTTTACGTAAGAATTATTGTGGCTTTCTTTGTTGTTGTTGTTAACTTTTTTATCTTAACCAATATTGATTCAGGTTTTGCAAGTCTGAAGTGGAAAAAGTTCGGAACAGTTGGGTTTGCGTTTTGGTTTGGTTCATAGACTATATATTAAAATTTTCTGAATCAGAAGAAAATAAGAAGGTTAGGGAAGAATTCAGAGAATATTGGCAAAAGAGGACAGTTCCTTCAAGTTAGACTGTGGATTCCCATGTCCACCTGCTTCTTCATTAGAAGTTGATTTTTCCAGAACACAGATCCGGCCAGAGAGCTGTACTCTAGATTTGTGTCACATGGTCAGGGAATGCATGGTTCTTCTGGTGTGTGTACAGATGCTGTGGTATATAAGGCCACAAAGGGTCCTCAGTTTGTACTTCAGACAATGATCTGTTTCTCTGTGAGATCCATTAATTGGCCAGACTTGATCTCTAAGCGCCAGTTGTGCACAGAGTGATGATCTCTGAGGAGAAATTCAGCTTTGGTTCCTGTGGTAATTTGGGATTTTTTTTTTTTTTTTCTTTTCCTAAACTGCTTCTGACTCTTTGGGGGCTTTGAAAACTTACTGGAGTAATGAGAAATTGGACTCTGGGGTAGTCATCTGGCAGTTTTTAGTCTGGTAATTTTCATAGTCATTGGGCCTGATCCCTATGATGAATACAAAGTAAAATGACCTTAGGTAGTGAATTACATTGGAATCAGAAGTTTAAGGTTGGAAAGGGACTCATTGACTATCTAATCCAGCCCACTTATTTTTATAAAAAAAAGAAAGGGCCTCAGGAGGAAAAGTGATTTGCTCTGAGTTAAATTGCTAGGCAGTGGCAGAGACAATTCTAGAATCCTGATATCCTACATCCTAGTTTTCAGGTCCTTCTGCAGTCATAGTGCCCCTGGGCATCAGAGAACACTAAAAATCCGTGCGGAAGACGGCCAGGAGACAGACCAGGGAGAGCCTGAACGTCAGGATTATTTCTTAGAATGGGGGAAAAGGCATTTCAGGGGTCAGAGAAGTTGAATATCAGCACAGTTCCCAGCCTCGTTATAGACATGCTCCCTGCCCCCATACAGAATGGTTTAAGAATCAAATACATCTTATGGTGCTTAGAAAGAAAAAATGGTGTATTAACTTCTTTTCCCTCTTCTCTATATGCGTTCTTAAATGTAGAGATGTGCCGGTTTTCATGGCACGAATATTAGCCTGAAAATCTTTATCAAAAATCAATCAGTTATTTCCTGTTGACTTTGAGGATCAGATTAATTGTGATCAACTTTCATAAAATGGGGCTGGAATTTAGTGTTGGATGATGAATCAAGAGCGGTTTGAGGGTTGACTTTATGGGCAGCTAATTAAATATACAATAGAAGTCTTGTTCCAGTAGGCTTTTTAATAAGCTTAGAAAAACTTCCTGAAATCCAGAGTCTTTCCTTCCATCAGTTTAATAGGAGGAAAAACCCTCAGTGAACAGTTTCATGGGAATCTGAGCTATTGTGATACACGGGCAGTTTTGTCCTCTCCTAATTAAAAAAATAAATCATAGCTCCTTCTGTAAATAATGTAGCTATGTGTACAGTCTTATGTTTATAGTGTTCCCTTTTGCCTTATGTGTGTAGAGCTTTATGGTTTATAACTTACCTTTAGATACCTTTTTAAGTCTTAAACAATACTCCATGAGGGAGGAAGGCACATGTTTTCACTCTGTTATAGATGCGGAAGCCAAGACTCAGTTTGTGACCCACCCCAAATCACACAGATATCAAGAAGCAGAAAAGGGTTTTTGGTCTCCCAAGTCTGGTGCTCTTTTCACTGTGTGTGTGCGGCAAGCCTGGGTTCAGCACCTCTGTCTACCCGTCCTCCTCTACTTACCTCCTAACTTTATTTACAGAAAAGTTGTAGAGAGAGCAGAGAGCTCCACCCTCTACCTGTGGGGCTTCCTCCGCCTGTTGTTAACACTGTGTGTCCCTCCGTTACAACCAGGAGACTGACTTTAGTGTGTCCCTGTTAACCAGACTTCCGGCTGTATTTGCATGTATCCGTTTTCCCCTTACTGTCGTCCTCTTTATTCCGGGTGTCCTGTTGCGTCTCATGGTTGCGTGTCTTTGATCTCCTCTGGTCTTCTGTGTTTTCCGGTTTTCCTTGGCTTTGATGCCCTCCACGGTTCAGAGGCGTACTGCTCAGGTATTCTGTAGAACGGCTCTCGGTTTGGACTTGTCTGATGTTTTTCTCAGGATTAAAACAGGGTTTTAGGATGGAAGAACACTGCAGGGAGGAAGTGCCTTTCTCGTCACATTCCGTCCAGGGGCCTCATGGTCTGGACATGAGACATCACTGCTTGTGGGAAACTTCATCACATGGTGTTTGCCAGCCTTCTCCACCGGGACGTTGTTACTGTGTCATTCCTCACTTTCTTCTCTGGAAGCAGGTCACCAAGTGCAGCGCATCCCGGGAGGGAGGGCTTGAACGCCATTCCTGGAGGGAGGGGTATTTATGTTATTGGAGTTCTCCTGCAAGGACAGCTGCCTCTTTGATCTCATTTATTGATATTTATTGACTTACATTTGCTTATTTTACACTTGGGTTATAATCTGGTAGTAGGTGATTTATTTTGTTCACACTGTTCCACTCTGGGCCATGGGGCTGGCGGCGGTGGGGGGTGCTCTTTGAGGTTAGCTCTGTGTCCCTTGGGCCCTCATCCTGGATTTTTTTTTTTTTTTCTTTTGGAGCATTTCCTGACTTTCTAGCCCTACTAGATGCTCCAGGCTCTTGTATTTTTGTTGCTCCAGCTGTAGAATCAGCCATTTCTCTAAGGAGCCCTTGTTCCTTTCATGTCAACCCTCTTTTTAAAATGTCTATTTTGTGAAAGTTTTCTTTTTAACTTCTCAGGGTCTTCATTTGTAAAATAGTGATAGTCTCTGTCTCTTCACAACAAAATGGCTGTTTTATCACCGGATTCAGTAGGTGCTGTTTTCTTACGGGCTTTATGCACACATTTGGGGCATATGGGATCCGTGTACTGTAACTATCAGTGATAGTTTTTCTGGCGAGATCACAGAGGAATTACATTTGATTTTCTCACGTTGATAAGGAAGTACAAGGAGTAAGGATACTATTAAAAGCTGTTGTTGATAATGTGTTTAGTACCTGGCAGACATTTCAAATGATGTGTTTGTTTCTTTGAATTTGTTTCCCCTTATGATTGTCTGTGTAAACTATTACATTTAGTCAAATTCTGGTTCCCCGTGTTACATCTCCTAGTTCCGCGTCCGTATCTGCTGTGTCCGGCGTAGCTGGGGAGGCCGTGTGCGCACCGCGCGATCTGGGCCCTGCCGCCAGCTGAGCACGCGAGCTACAGAGATAGAGGGTGCATAATCCAGACACTCTTACTTTGGACAGCGGGCTCTGTCTCCTGAATAGAATACGGTTGAATCTTGAATTTGAATGCTTTTTGGTTTCATTTTCTTTGTAGATTTTTGTGGAATTTTAGAAAAATGCTGGTCTCTGATGGATTGGAAATTAGAGAAATAAAAAAAAAAAGTGGTTCCTAGCTGCTGATAGTTTCAGAAGCCTTGTGCACAGGAGATCAGCCGGGTTTGTCAAATTGCTTGCTGGTGGAGTAGCTCACATAAACTCAGTGTAAAAGTCAAAAGAAACAAGTAAGGCTTTGTCCTATCAATTCAGGGTCCCGTGAAATCTATAAGCAGTTTGTGTTACTCACTTGTAAGCCCCAGGACACTGTAGACCTTGTTGTTTCTCTGGAAGCCTATGGCTTTGTCTGAGGACTGTGGTTAGACATCCCTTAATTTATCAGAAAAAGACATTTTTTTCTCTAAACATCACCAGCATGGGTATATAGCATTTGATTACTGCTTATAAGAGATTTGGTTTGTTAATGTACATATTGTCTCTTCTCTGCAGTATTGATGTGAGTTTCATTAAGGGGAAATGCATTTACTCTTAGTGCTTCTGCTTCTTACTTAATTGAAATCTGCTAGACTGATCATTTTGGCAAAGTAAAACATTCTTTGCCTAATTGAACGAATTAATTTGCCTAATGCTTGCCATGAAATGCATTTTTTTTAAGCCTCTGTTACATTCACATTGATGCTTATTTACAAAAACTAACATTTGGAAGTACATATTTCGAAGATAATTTCATAATTTAGACTTTGGGGCATGTGATTTTTATTTTGCATGTAACATTGCTTTCTGCTACTGACATCATGTTTTATTTTAATAACAAACTTGGAACATATTAAGAAAGTTACTGATTCTGAACATTTTAAGTATTTGAATGTAGAACAGACTCTTAAACTAATCTAGACATGCAAGTGTTTGGCTGATTTAGAGGCAGGAAGATACTCTAGATGGCCGCTCAAGGTTTCTTCCAACTCTTTGATATTAGTCTGTTTCATGTATTTAAAAAAAAAAAAAAAAAGAATGGTTTGACTTAAAAATGCAATTTTCTATTAGGAATTTATACTATGTGTATGACTTCAGAAGAACCATCTGGAATCACTTATGTCAGGTGTGGAACCATTTATCCTGTGTGCTGAGTTTTTGAATGTGGATATTTCCAAAATAGCTGTAATGGCAACACTAACTGTTAACCTTCTGTCCCCGTGTAATGTGATCCCATCCTGTAGCTCTTTTCCATTTCTTAGCTAGAAGGCTAGCTTTAGGTTACTCGCGTTCTGGATTAATACAGAAGAACAGGCAGGAAGAGGGACGAGCTGGGAAGCTTCTCTTTCATGACAGAATGGGATGGGGACTCTGGCATTGCTCTGGTCGGTGGCCTGGGGGCAGGAAAGCGTTGGGAATGGAGGTGCTTCCCAGTAGACAGGCATTTCTTGCCCTGAGCTCTGCGTCCAGTGATAAAAAGAGCATCGGGGCAAGACTAAAAGAAATGACGGTGCTATTTCCCCACACGGCAGGAGCTCTCTTCGTCCATGTAGCAGGGGAATGAGGTTTCCCTTGCTCTAGAGTCGCCCCTTGGCATTGGGTGTTGGTACCCACACTGTATAAACTTGGCCGTGGAGACAAGGATGGCGACGGCCACCCCAAGTTGTGTGTGTGTGGAGAGAAGTGCAGTGAGCTGCAGAGAAGTGTGTGGCTTTTTCATGATAGATCCTGGCTTGAAACCAAGGTATATGAGGAGTCCATGTTTCTCTCTGCCTTGCTCTGTCCCCTACAGGGCCATGTTTCTAGTAAGTCGTCACGGCCTAAGTAGACAGTTTGAAGTACTGTGACCATTTTGTTGTCAGTATAAATCAGCCCTCTCTCTGGGGTTGTGCGTGTTTGGTCCACAGATCCACACAGGGAAGAGTGGCGGTGATCTCTGCTTAAGCTAGTTGGAAAAAAGCACCAAGACCGTTTCGTTAGGTATGTTGGCAAAACATAACGTGTATTTCTATTTTCAGGGAGACCTTACAAACACAAGTTTAAATTTTTTTCCCTCAGCAATGCTTAACTTCCAAATGTATATAATTTTCTTAGATTGATAAAGGAAGCTGGCAAACAAGATCCAGAGCTGGCTTACATCAGCAGCAATTTTATAACTGGACATGGCATTGGAAAGAATCAGCCTCGTAACAAACAGATGGAAGCCGAGTTCAGAAAACAGGAAGAGGTAACTTAAGTTGAAATAATTGTACAATAACAGTTTTCAGAGTATATATAAACTCTGCTCATTGGAACTCCCTTTCTTCATGGTTGCTTGGTATTTTTTTGTAATACAGAATATTTCTTATAGATAGACTGGCTGTCTCCTATGAAGTAGCTGTGTAGTGATTCACATGTTCAGAATTAAAAGAGCGGTCTGGTAAATCAATTTTCTCTTAATTGCCATCAGCCATTTCATTCTCCTTTATTGGACTGTTGGCATTTCACAGAAAAGCAAAGCACGTGTAACCATAACTCCGGTTGACTCCATGTGAGTGAGCAACAAAATGATGTTTTTTTTCCCCTAGAGAGTGTTTTGTTTTCTATTTAAAGTCCTGCCTTGGTTGAATACGTTAAAGATTCTGGCTTATTTTTTTTTCATGCATTTTAAGATTTTAATATAGGAGACAGCATAGTAAAGATGTGAAACCTAATACAGTGTTCTGGCTGGCAAACAAAAACTTTTTATTTGAAGTTTGTTATTTAACTTAGAGGTAGAATAATTCACATTGAAGCTCATTTTGTGTGTCCTAGCTTTTTGATAATATTCCAAGTTTGGGGAGTCCAATAGCCCACCAGTGTGATAGATCTGTTTTAGAAGCCAACTTACTTTACTTATCCTGGATTGAGAAATGATGTTATTTTAGATTTAATATGAAAAAAATTTCCACTTTACTTTTTAATCAGTAGTTCTGATTCTTTAAGTTGAAAAATGTCCCAAGATGCCAGAAAATAGGTAATGCCTTACTTGTAATTTTTAAGTTACAAGCATTTTAGGGATTTTAGTGAAAGGGTTCTGACCTCTTTGGCGGTCAGAAGCTCTTGGCACAGTCTCACAGACATAAGACACTACCACAGAGGGTCAGAGTGTCAACAGGACTCTAGAAGTGGATTCATTTGGTCACTTTGTTGGTTAGATCTCCTGTGGCCCTTGAACAAGCCAACCTCTTCAACCCGAAGGCTGTCTGTGATTTGTATGTACTTCTGTATGGTAGAAAGTCACTTTGATTTTTCAAGTCCTATTCAGTTGAAAACTGTCATTAAATCAGAGAAGAGTCTCTTTGCCCATGTGTTCATGCATCTTGAGTTTTGTGTGGTGTCGTCATCTTCCTTAGCCTGGACCGAAAGATTTAGTGTACCCAGAGTATGTGTCAGAAATGACAGCCGTGGGGCGCCTGGGTGGCTCAGTCGGTTAGGCGTCTGCCTTCGGCTCAGGTCATGATTCCAGGGGCCTGGGATCAAGTCCGCCATCAGGCTCCCTGCTCAGCGGGAAGTCTGCTTCTTCCTCTGCTTGCAGCTGTCCCTGTTCATGCTCTCTATTTCTGACAGGTAAATAAATAAAATCTTAAAAAAAAAAAATAACAGTTGTCACTTATTTCTACTATAGCGTTGCTTTGGAAATTTCTTAGAATTGCTTTTCTTGGTGGACTTTTTTCAGGTCCTTAGGAAATTTCGAGCACATGAGACCAACCTCCTCATTGCAACAAGTATTGTGGAAGAGGGTGTTGATATACCAAAATGCAACTTGGTGGTTCGATTTGATTTGCCCACAGAATATCGATCCTATGTGCAATCTAAGGGAAGAGCAAGGGCACCCATCTCTAATTATATAATGTTAGCGGATACAGACAAAATAAAAAGTTTTGAAGAAGACCTGAAAACATACAAAGCTATTGAAAAGGTAAGATCCAAAAGTCAATAGAATATCTCTGAGTTATTTTTTTATGTGCCAGGGAATAGATAAAAACAGCTTTATCTACAGAGAGTAGTCTCAGCAGGGGTGTGCAGTGTGTACATTATGAGAAAGTCAAGTAATTCCAGAAAGTGTTTCAAAGCTCACAGTGAAAATGGTCAATGGATTATGGGGGAAGAGGCCTGAGAGTGCCCCGTTAGTGTGGACGGTGTAGTCAGTCGAGTGATGGAGTTGTGGAGTGACTGGAGCATGATGACACAGCCCCCATCTGTGTGTGTGTGTGTGTGTGTGTGTGTGTGTGTGTGCGCGCACACAGGTGTGCGTGTAGGTACAATACTGTGCAGACCGTGTGCGCATACAGCAAGTGTCTCCACGTGATTGAACCTGGGGGGACTACTTAGGGAGGGAGTTTCTGCATCGGGTGACTTTTGAGTATTAAAGTGTTTTTAGGAGAGAGAGCTGTTGTGTCAGGGAAGCTTTTTCTGTAGGTACAGAGGCAGACTCCTGACATACGGCAAAGAGAATACTCATTCTCATCATAATATCTGTTTCTATGATACTCAGATCTTGAGAAACAAGTGTTCCAAGTCAGTTGACACTGGAGAGACTGACATTGAACCTGTTGTAGATGATGATGATGTGTTCCCACCATATGTGTTGAGGCCTGAGGATGGTGGTCCACGAGTCACAATCAACACGGCTATTGGACACATCAATAGGTAGGATATGAAACCATTTGCATGGAAAACCTAGGAGTATTGCAGGATTTAAGTCTAAACCTGTGAGTATTACAGTGTTTACCTTTTGCAAATATTCACCAGTCTTTCTGTTTATGACTCGTACTATTTTGCTGAGAGAAAGAAAAGAAGTTGCTTTTTTCCATTCATTCTACTTTTTGATCAGAAGGCAAAAACAGTATTGTGCAGTGATAAATGTTTAGTTTTTGTGGACAAGGCTGACTTAACGAAGGCATGCTTAATTTCGATTAGATTTTACTTAATTTTCTAGTGCTTGCTAATTTTTTTATTCTGAAATCTGTTGTTTTGTGCCATGAGTGTTAAGGGATGATGAATTTTCCATTGGCTAGGATATAAGATTATGATAAATTAACTCGTATTTTTAATTATGTTCTAGTTTACTTTGTCCTGAATTGGTAATAAACATTTCCAAGAACTGAGAAAAGCAGATACATACCTAGATTATGTATCAGGATAAGTATTGTGTGGAGGCAAAATAAAGGAGCAAGTGACATGAGATTTTCTATTTAACTTTTTACTTTGAAACAATTGCAAGCTTTAAAGTGCTGCAGGAATACTGCCCGGAGCTCCCATTTATCCCTGAACCTGAAGTTTCATGCGAATGCCTTTTTGTGGTGAAAGGATCCAAGCCAGGATCAAGGGCTGTATGAGTTTTTCTCATCTCTCCAGTCTCCTTCAACCTGGAACCATTCTTGTCTTTCCCTGACCTGAATGACCTTGCATCTTTTAAAGATTATAGGCCAGTCATTTTGTAGTCTGTCTCTTGGTTTGGCTTTATCTGATATTTTCTGATAATTAGCCCCAGGGTGTGCCCTGGGGCCCGCACATCACAAAAGTGATGCTTTGTTCTTCTCATCCTGTCCTCCCAGGTGCACTCCATGTCACTTGGAGCTCTTACTCGTGGGGGTGGCTCTGATCACTTAGGAAAGGCCTGCCAGCTTTCTCCGCTGTAAAGTTGCCTTTGCTCCATTCATAACCAGTGCATATTTCTTGGGGAGATAGTTTGAGACAGTATAAAATTTATTCCTCTTCCAAGTTTCACCCATTAGCTTAAGTATCTATTGATATTTCTCACCTGAGTTGATTATTGCTGTGGCGTCTGCAAAACGGTGATCTTCTGTTATTCTTTGTTCCTTGGCATTCTGCTGAAACGAACAGCTTTCTCTTTTCTCCACTTAGTTATTCCCTTTGTTTTTTTAATCTAATAGGAGCTGAAGGAGTTCTGTTTTATTCAATGGGTTATAGTTTGGTTACTGTCTTTTATTATTTATTTTGATGTTAAAATGATCTCACATTTGGCCAGTGGGAGTCCCTTCAAATGAGTCTTTTTACGTCACCATTGTTCTTTATTACTTCCCTATTTTATGGTGTGCTAAGATTCTTAGCCTCAACTTCTATTTTCCCTGCCCACCTCAATACTGGCTATTTCTCCAAAAGGTTCTGGTTTCTTTCAGTGGCAGCCGACTGGTGTTTAGAGACCAGAATCTGGGCGCTCAGCGCTGGGCATGCTTATCGCCCCTGGAGTGTTGCTGCTGCTTGGCTCCTTAGAGCTAGAAGCGACATTTGTGTGATTGTGTGTGTGTGTGTGTGTGCGCGCGCGCGTATTCATGTGCGCGGTTATTCTCTGACTACCTACGTGCTGTTCCCTTCACTTTTCCTGTCACACCACAGGGTTCACTTTAGTTTTCCTCTCTTCCATCTTTATTTCTGACTTCTTCGGTAGTAAGGGATTGGACTCCCATTGTCCTCAGAATTGTTACTTTTATTTCCAATCTCCCCGAATCCAGCCAGTGTCCTACTCTGCAGGGCTGCTACTGTGTTTGGGTGCCCTTACTGCACAGGCTGTGACCTTATGGGGTGGCTGCTCATTCCAGTGCCTTCCATGTATGTGTCCTGCCCCCATCGATTACCTTCCTGTCCCACCACCTTCCTTGCTCAGTCTCAGCACCCTTGAAGCTAGCTAGCTCCCTGCCCTGTAACACTCGCCTGCTGCTGCTGTTGGGGAGTGGTGGGCAGCGAGGGTGGTCTTCTTGCTCTGCTGCCTTCCGTTGTGTCAATACTGGGCTGTCCTTCCAGCCTCTTCTGATGCCTTCCTAGCACAGGCCCTGAGAGTTTGTGGTGCGTATCCGATATTAAGGAACAAAGACTAGCAGCCTGTTCTCTTTCAGTGGATTCTGAACAGTATTTTCTGTACTCTGTGGTTTCATTGGACATATATCTATTGAAATTCAAGTTGTAATTTTAATTAAAATTAAATAAAATTTAAAAATTAGTTTCCTAGCTGCCTCACCACATGTCAGGTGCTCAGTGGCTGGCCCGTTGGACAGTGTAGACACAGAACACCACTGCCGAGGATTCTGTTGGACAGCACTGTTCCATCTTATTCCACGTTCAGAGCGGTGGAGCCCAAGCTTCACGTATAAATGCCAATCCGGTAGCGGGGAAGAGGGACGTGCGAAATCAAACTTGAGGCTGTGAATGTCGATACAGAGTTTTTCCTCCGTTTCCCAGGTGTAGATTTAGCATCAGCATTTCTTTTTCTTCACAGATACTGTGCTAGATTACCAAGTGACCCGTTCACTCATCTAGCTCCTAAATGTAGAACCCGAGAGTTGCCTGATGGTACATTTTATTCAACTCTTTATCTGCCAATTAACTCACCTCTCCGAGCCTCCATTGTTGTAAGTTTAGAAAAAGAAATGATTGTGCTTTTCAAGTATGTCATTAATGGATTGTTTTTCAGCTTCTCTACGCCAGCGCAAGTTACAGGGAAATTTAGCTTTAAATCTGTTCTTAAGCATAGGTTTGTAAGTCTCTTGTGGTCAGCGACATGTCCAGACCTTCAGTAGACTGTCCGAGTAGATAACCAGAAGTCCCCTCTAGGATCTTACCAATACCAACATTCAGCTGTGGCTTAGACACTTGAGGGACAGAATGTATTAGATATATTTGGGCTTCTCTAGCCGTTTTGTTGTTCACTCAAAAATCTGCCTTTGCGTGACTGCCATCCTTGGTCCCAGTACTGATTTCCAGATATCCCGAGGTGACTAATTTCTGTCGCACATGAAAATTTGTCAGTGCTGTTAACGTGTATGGTACAGCCATGTTTTGATATATCTTTTTTTTTTTTCTTATTTGTAGGTTAGTGAAAATAAGCTACATTAAAATCTTACTGAAATGTAAATACATTAAAATCGTCAAATCTTCGTTATAACTTATCTAGGTTTTACTGGGCAGGACTTTTAAAAATGGCTGTTTCAACTCTGGAGATTAGGATTTTGACAAACTTGCTGGCATTTTTCAAAATAAACCACTTTGCTCTCATAAAAAGTTTGGCTTTAAAGATTCTGGTTTCATAGAAGTTTTATGTGTTAATGATAGATGGCTACGCGCATGTACAGTGGAAATGTTTTTTGTTACTTTCAGGGTCCACCAATGAGCTGTATCCGATTGGCCGAAAGAGTTGTAGCTCTCATCTGCTGTGAAAAACTGCACAAAATTGGTAAGAGCGTTTGAAAAGCACCCGCACATAAGAATAAAGTTGAAAACATTGTCAGACAAAAGCATGTCAAGGACTTGATCGTTCTCTGAGGATTTTGTAGCGTTCTCACCTTGTCGCTCTCACTGGGCGGTGATGAAGATGGGTGGATATCTGATGTCACCTGAAGGTCCTCTGATGGGCCAGCTTCCTGATGGCCGTAGCTCGCTGCAGACGGCTGTGCTGTATTTGCTCCCCTTCCTGACCCCTTGTCAATACAGAGAAGTCTTCTTGTCACTGCTGTATCATGGACACTTGTGTTTCAATGGGTCAGTCTCTCAAATTAGTTTACAGATTCCTCCTTTTTTTCTTTTTTTAATGGGAAGCCTCATTTTCCATGGACTTTGTGAAACAGTGGCTATGTGCTATTTTTGTTTCAGTATTATTGAACTAGAGTTGACACACAATGTACATTGGCTCCAGGTGTCCCGCTCAGTGATTGCACGAGTCTCCATGGGCTGCTCTGCTCACCAGATGTGCAGCTCCCCCCACCCCGCCCCGCCTCCGTTGGCACAGAGTGCTGGCCCTGTACCCTACACTCCGCTCCCTGTGCTGTGCCATGTGTAGATGCGATGTTTGCCTCTTAGAACTCTAGGCCTTGCTCGCTGAATATATGAACACCTAAGCAGACCGTCTGACACGTCACGTCCGATCAGTTTGTGTCACGAAAAGTACAGATGCTTTAGATTTCGTTACCTTTCTAGTTGCTTTCTAATACTACTGCTCTGGATTCTTTCGTAGAGAGGCAACATCTGGATTGTTCATGTTCATTGTCTTTACATTTCGTAGGTGAACTGGATGACCATTTGATGCCAGTTGGGAAAGAAACTGTTAAATATGAGGAAGAGCTTGATTTACATGATGAAGAAGAGACCAGCGTTCCAGGAAGACCAGGTTCCACAAAACGAAGACAGTGCTACCCAAAAGCAGTTAGTATTGGTTAGAACCGAATACAAATCTAGCCTTTCTGACTTTTTATTTCCTGCCACATCAAATCGACATTCCTCTGCTTGCCTTCCCTGACCTTGTAATTTGGCCCACTTGGGATCTCTGCTCACTTCCTCCCCTGACCGCTTCTCTCAGATCAGTCAGCCCCTCCTTCCCACCTGCACTGTGGGCACATGCCCACTTAGGACATTGCTTTTGTTTTTCTTCTCAAAAGGAGTGTGAACTCATTTGTCAGATTCTATCCAGAATGAGTCTGTTTCTTATAAAGAGATATTTTTTGTTTCATTCACTTTAGTGGTAAGATTTTTGCTCTACTTATGTTTGGGGCTGAGAAAGAAGGGGATTTGCAGGATAAAATAGGCACGTGAAAGGGTGCCCGCTCCACGTGTGGGGAGCCCGGCTAGGATGAGCGTGGTGACAGCGAGGGTTTGTCAGGAGCTAGGCTGTGGCCTGCCAGCATGCTGCGTCTGCCTCCATCTGTGGCTTCCTGGTGGGGTTCATACACTGTGACGTCCCAGAGTCGGACTTCTAGTTAGAGCCATGCTGGATTGAAGGACTTATTTTAAAAATATCTGCAAATATTTGTTCCCCATAAGAATTACAAACAAAAGCAAAAATCTTAGCCTAAAAGTGTGGTTCTTTTGTTTTATTTTTGCAATTGCGTTGAGTTGCTACTTCTAAAAAAGTTTTCACTTGAGCATTTTCAAGATTCAGAATCACGTCATTCTTTTAAAAATTAAGAATGTGACCTGTTCCCTGAAATGCTTGTTTCCCAGCCTTTCTACTCTAACATTTACTCCAAAGACCACTGGACTTGTTTCATGTGGTGCACATCATCATTAATAATAAAGTGTTTTAATTACAAATACAGTCTGGATTCTCTGATATTCTGTCACTGTAACCGTTTCCTCGGCGGTGTTTCTGTGCCTTCTAACTACACATGCAACCCTTAACGTCCCTGAGCCTCAGAAACCGCACGACTCCCTTGCGTGGGGTTGTACGAGTATTAAAAGTTAAGAAACAATCTCAGATTCAGTAAATTATAGTTTACTCATATAATTAGATAGCCATTAAAAATGATATAGATAGGGAAGATATTCTCTTTGTAGTAACTGGAGAGAAAGGTCAGGTGATGATAGTCTTTATTGTGCCATTCCATAGGTAACAGAAAAACACTAGTGTATCTGTTTATCTGCATTTACACATAGGAAAAAGATGGGAGGACGCTCAGTATATCAGAAGTTAATCAAGGTTATCTTTGTATACTCATGTAGGACTTTTAAATTTTGCATTTGTTTCTGATACTCTACAGTGTTAAGAGCCTAAAAATCCCAAGGAAGTAAAAGAATAATCAAAAGAAATAACTCAAATGAATACTGTTTCTAAGACGAGACCCTGCGGGATTTGATTGTTTTATATAATTGGGTATTCGTTATCTAGTCAACAGTGCATAATGAGGTAGGTGACCCCGGGCCACCTTGCAGCCCGAGGTGAGAAGGGCTCCCTCCCTGTGTATTTTCTTACCTTTTTCTCATCAGCTTTTAGTGAAGCTAGGAAGAAATTTGTTTTCTTGCCAGTATCTGGAAAAGAGGCTGTTACACGTGATCTTGATGCTTAGGTTTTCTTTCCGATTCTAGATTCCAGAATGTCTGAGGGATAGCTATCCCAAACCCGATCAGCCCTGTTACCTGTATGTGATAGGAATGGTTCTGACGACGCCCTTGCCTGATGAACTCAACTTCAGAAGGCGGAAGCTCTATCCCCCTGAAGATACCACCAGATGCTTTGGAATACTGACAGCCAAACCCATACCTCAGGTAGTCAGCTCCTTATGACTCCCATAAAAATACCTTTTTGATTTTGTTCTGTTTTAAAAGAAGGGAACAGCTATTTACGAGTAACTACCTTTTGTTACCTCAGAATGTTTAGTATTTTAAAGTCAAGGTGTCCCTTCTGTTTCCTAGATTGAAAGTGTCATTCCTCCTTTGAGGTTAAATATTTATAACGGGATAAAATACCTGTTAACTTTTGGGGATGCTCTGTTTTGTTTTTGCTAAGATCCCGCACTTTCCTGTGTACACGCGCTCTGGAGAGGTGACCATATCCATTGAGCTGAAGAAGTCTGGCTTCACGTTGTCTCTACAAATGCTTGAGTTGATTACAAGACTTCACCAGTATATATTCTCACACATTCTTCGGCTTGAAAAACCTGCACTAGAATTTAAACCCACAGACGCTGATTCGGCATACTGTGTTCTACCTCTTAATGTTGGTAAGCCGGGCCCGGACTCTGAAGTGTTCGCTGAGACTAGCTCAGAAAGGGGAGTCTGCTTACCATTAGTTCGTTGTAGATGCCAGAGAACTCTCTTACAAGAGACAGCTCTGCATTAGGCACGCCCATGAATAGAGGGCGTAAGTAAGAATCTTCTCTGTAGTACATTTTAACAAGCTAGTCTTTTCCTTCCCTAAGTGAATGACTCCAGCACTTTGGACATTGACTTTAAATTCATGGAAGATATTGAGAAGTCTGAAGCTCGCATAGGCATTCCCAGTACAAAGTATTCAAAAGAAACACCCTTTGTTTTTAAATTAGAAGATTACCAGGATGCAGTTATCATTCCAAGGTGGGTGTTTAAGAGGAAAGCAAAGGGGTGGTGGTATTTCATTTCAGGGGATTCACTTGTTCGCGTGGAAACATCACTGGGCTCTAGCGTTGAGGTCACTAGTAGGAAGTTTAGGTGTCTCTTCCTGGTGGGCCTGTCCTCCCTGGCTGACCTCCTTTTGTACGAAACAACACCTGGAAGGAGCACTGTTGGCGGAGGGAAGGGTTTTACCTTGGGAAGCTCGGACCATCTAAGTGATGTCGAAAGACTTTTTGAAAATCTTCATCCTCTTAATCCCCAAAGTCTTAAAGGATTTCATTGTAAATAATAGCTTCCTAAACTTTTTATAAAGAATAATGGATGGTATTAAGTGCAATGAAGTAGTAAGTCAGAATAGTTTTTTTCTTATTTCGTAAAAATTAAGGGAATAGACTTTTTGAGCAATAGATTTAAATACAGGAACTTTTCATAATTAGAGTGCTGGCTGTAATTTAGTCTTTCTTTGATGTTTTTTCTTCTTTGTTAAAGCCGTATTTTAAATGTTAGCTATCATCAGACTATGAACACCGGAAGTGGGGTCTCAGTGTGTGTGTGTGGCTGGTGCCTTTCACGTGTAGCATATTAGTAATGCAAGGTGCCTGCTCAGTTGGTGGGGCATTGACAGTCTTCTACCCTGTGCATAGTGGTCAAATGAATAGAGGTTTAAAGGTGCTGTTTAGCATTCATGTGTTAGCGAAGCACAGATATTTAGAACGTGGTTAATAGTAGAGTAGAGAATTCGTATTCACTTACTATAAATGTCTTATACCCACTTGAAATGTTTAGAATTGAAATTTTCAGTTATTTATTTTTAGCCTTTGAATTTACTCATAATCTGCATTTTCATAAGAAAACCATTTGTTGAGAATAGTTGTCTCTAAGTGTATTGTTTTTCTTTTGTAGATACCGTAATTTTGATCAGCCTCATCGATTTTATGTAGCTGATGTGTACACTGATCTTACCCCACTGAGTAAATTTCCTTCCCCTGAGTATGAAACTTTCGCAGAATATTATAAAACCAAGTACAACCTTGACCTGACCAATCTCAACCAGCCACTGCTGGATGTGGACCACACATCTTCAAGGTAGGGGGCTTCAGAAAGGACATCTGAAATCTCGTGCGAGGCATTATTTGCAGAGGTCAGTAGACGGCTGTACAGGTTTGCTGTCCCCACAGCCACACCTGCAGACTCTCTCAAATCGGGGGACTGACCTTTCGCATGCAAGACTGCGCAGGGTGGGGTCCGGAGTCCGCACACTGAAGGGGCAGAGCCACTGTGAAGCGGGGACTTGCTTGTATTTTATTGATTGATTGATTATTATTATTTTTTAAGATTTTATTTATTTATTTGACAGAGAGAGAAAGAGAGACAGTGATTGAGGGAACACAAGCAGGGGAGCGGGAGAAGAAGCAGGCTTCCCGCCAAGCAGGGAGCCCGATATGGGGCTCGATCCCAGGACCCTGGGATCCTGATCTGAGCCGAAGGCAGACGCTTAACCAACTCAGCCACCCAGGCGCCCCTTTTATTTTTGTTTGATAAAATATTTTGAAATTCTTACAGACTTAATCTTTTGACACCACGCCATTTGAATCAGAAGGGGAAAGCTCTTCCTCTGAGCAGTGCTGAAAAGAGAAAAGCCAAGTGGGAAAGTCTGCAGAATAAGCAGGTAATGTGCTCATTGTGACTCGGTAATTTAGTGTGTTGAAGGATAAGTTCGGCTTTTATATTATCAAGTGAACTGAGTGACACATGAATTTTTTGGAAGTTTCCCAGCCCTTATGTTTTGTTATGTTTTAGGTAATCCTGTGTGTTAACTTGTATTTGAATGTCTTTCTGGTAGAAGTGTGAGAGGTTTGCTGTTATACTTGGTTCATTGATCCATTTCGTCCTTGTAAATCCTAGGATAAATCCCTTTTGGTCTTAAAGGATTATTTTTAAAAGTTAAATTTTTACTAGTGTTTATGATTTTTGTCTTTATCCGTTAGTGAAAATGGCCTTAAGTTTAGTCTTTTATTCTTTTGTGTGTTTGCTTTATATTTACCCACATTTTTCCTTATTCAAAGATACTGGTTCCAGAGCTCTGTGCTATCCATCCGATTCCAGCGTCACTGTGGAGAAAAGCAGTCTGTCTCCCTAGTATACTCTATCGCCTTCACTGCCTTTTGACCGCAGAGGAGCTGAGAGCCCAGACGGCCAGCGATGCTGGCGTGGGAGTCCGATCACTTCCCGTGGATTTTAGGTACGCCTGTGCTGACAGCCGGCAAGAACGTGGGTCATGAAATCCTATTTGCAGAAGAACTGAATTCAGTTCAAGTTTTAATTTTATATAAAATAATTCTTAAAAGGTTAAGAAGAAAAGCATGGATGTCTCATACGTGCAATAAACACATCCTTTGACTCCTGTGTCCTTGTAAAGTCACAGAAGGGGAGGGCGTCCCTCCTCCAGGCATGCCAGTCAGAGTGAAAACGGAAGCAGTTCTTTGTAACCACACTGATCTTTTAGGGCTGCTTCCTCTTTTTATAAACATATATTAAATGGCACTTGCCTCAATATGTTCTTTGTCTTTTTCACTTTCTTCCCGCTAGGAAAGTGGCTGTATCATCAGGAAAGTACTGGCTTACCCACTCTGATTAATTTGGGTTATCCAGTAGTCAAGACCAAGATGGTTCTAGGGATTAAGGAACGTGAAAATAGACTAGTACAAGTCACAACTGCGTTTGTCGAATACTTAGTACAGTGTCCTATGCTGGTTTAAATGCCGGAGCCTTTACGAGGTCACTTAATCACTTACGACAACCTAGGAGGTAGGGGTTGTTAGCCCCTCTTCCAAGTGCGGGAAGCCAGGGCACAGAGAGGCGTTCTGGAAATGAGCATCTGGTTAGCTGGAGGGCCTGGGATTCCAGCCCTCACAGGGGCTCCAGGCCCGAGCCCAAGCACCGCACCGCACCGCACCGCACCGTGCTTGCCGAAGGGCAGCGGATGGAAGCAGCCCGGCGAGCCCCGTCCCCCTCCCTGATGGGCACCGCAGAAGTCCGGGACTTCTGGTGTCTGCCTTGGAGACTTGGTTCTCTTTTGAAGTGGAGCTGATTTCTAGCAATCTTTACTTGATATATTTGTCTTCTTCACATTGTTCTCGCTCTAAGCCTAGCCCTTCTGAAGGAGCTGACGAAGTCGTAAAAATGTCTTTGCAGATACCCTAACCTAGACTTCGGGTGGAAAAAATCTATTGACAGCAAATCTTTCATCTCAATTGCTAACTCCTCTTCAGCTGAAAGTGATAATTACTGTAAGCACAGCACAACTGTAGTCCCTGAAAATGCTGCACGTCAAGGTGCTAATAGAACCTCCTCTCTAGAAAATCATGACCAAATGTCTGTGAACTGCAGGACGGTATTCAGTGAGTCACCTGGTAAGCTCCAGATTGAAGTTTCAACAGATCTTACAGCAATTAATGGTCTTTCTTACAATAAAAATCTTGCCAACGGCAGTTATGATTTAGCTAACAGAGACTTTTGCCAAGGAAATCAGCTGAATTACTACAAGCAGGAAATACCTGTACAACCAACTACCTCATATCCCATTCAGAATTTATACAATTACGAGAACCAGCCCAAGCCCAGCGATGAATGTACTCTACTGAGTAATAAATACCTTGACGGAAATGCTCACAAATCTACCTCAGATGGAAGTCCCACGACGGCCGCGACGCCTGGTACTACCGAAGCTGTTCGAGCGCTCAAGGACAGGACGGGCTCTGAGCAGAGCCCGTGTCCTGGGTACTCCTCGAGGACACTTGGCCCCAATCCTGGACTCATTCTGCAGGCTTTGACCCTTTCCAATGCTAGTGATGGATTTAACCTGGAGCGGCTTGAAATGCTCGGTGACTCCTTTTTAAAGCACGCCATCACCACGTATCTCTTTTGCACTTACCCTGATGCTCACGAGGGCCGCCTTTCATATATGAGAAGCAAAAAGGTAAGAGGCTGTTTTTATCTGGGACAGTTCGAGCAACTGGTCAGCTGCCTACGAGTGGCGTCGGGTGTCGGGTGGTTCTGGAGGAGGGATCGTGCCGGGCTTTTGGTGCACCCGCCCAGGGCTTGCCTGCGATCTGGTTTTCCCCGCTGCAGCGCTCGGGTTTTGGGTGGGCATTAGCTGATCTGCGTGTGGCTTACTTACCGGTAGGAATGCAGTTCCACCAGGACGGTTTGGGAGAATGTGTGTGCTGCCTGGATCCTGAGCGGCCGTAAGGAGATGCGTGGCACGGTCACTCGGGCAGCTCGTGTTTAATTTCATCCCGTTCACCATTTACTCGGGACAGTGCCGTCTCGGCTCACGGGGCATACAGGTGTGGATAAAACACGGGTCTTGCGTGGAGGAGCCCATCTTCAAGGTTTTGGAGCATGAGGAAGGGGAAGAGTCGCCCTCCCCTAGCTCCGTGACTCTACACGGTCAAGGCCGTGCGGCCGGAGAGCCCGGAGGAAGGGTGTGTTCCGAAACCAGCGCGGGTTCAGGTTTAAGGGGGACGTGCCACAAAGTTAGAATGCTCACCCGATGCGGAGAGAGGTGGCACAGGTTCCCGTGTACCTGCTTGACAAATAGCTTCTAAAGCTGCTAATTGCCCTAAACTCCCAGAAGGAAGGACTGTCACTTGTGATCAGAAGGCGTTAATGGAGGAGGTGCGCTCGTGCTGTGTGAGCACAGTGAAGGACTGGCAGAGCGTGTCAGTCCTCAGGGAGTAGACTGGAAGCGCCTGAGACGAGACTAAGAAGGCTGGCAGGCAGTGCTCTGCTGGGGCTGATCTTTAGGGCTGGGCGAAGGAGTTTGCACTCATGTTGAATGTTGCACCAGGGACTTTTTTCTTTTATTAGAGAGAGAGAGTGGGGGGGGGGGGGAGAGAATGCCCAGCAGGCTCCCTGCCCAGTGCTAAGCCCAGCGCAGGGCTCGATCTCACGACCCTGAGATCACAATCTGAGCCAGCCAGGCACCCCCTAAGGGACTCTTCATGCCCACGAGCTGGTAGCTGTAGAGGATGGCTCTGGGAGCAGCATGCAGCCTGAGTGCAAAAGCAAAAGCAAACCGAGCTGAGCAATCCGTTGGGCCTTCAAAGACGTCTAAGCCAGCGGAAAATGGGATAGTCCAGAGCTGTGGCAGAGAGGAGAGGGCTGAGGTGAGTAGGAGTTCGGTGGAAGAGGAGTTGTAGCTCAGCTAAGTGCTTCCTTTAGGCAGACAGCACTCTCGCCACCTCACGTACATTAATCGCCTAATTTAGTTCTGTATGCTCTCATTTAGTTTGTAATCTTACTTACAATTGCATAGACTTACAGTAGTCCTGGCTCACAGATGAGGGTACTGGCACAGGAGACGTCAACTTGCCCGAGGTCACCTGGCACTACCAGCCCAGACGGTCTGGCTTTAGAGACCTCGCTCTACACCGTCATTCTCCCCTACGTCCCACGTCAGTCTCCCCCACCTCTGAAGTCCCTTTGCGACACCAGACACTAGCCTCAGCATTTATAGCCCTTGCTTCTCAGTGAACCCCCGAGGGGTAGATAATGTGTCCCCATTTTGCAGAGGGGGAAGTTTATTAGTTTAGAGAGTTTAATTAGTTTGTATAAGGTTGCCTGCCTAACCAGAGCGTCGGGGAAGTGATGGAGGCGAGAGCCGGTACCCTTCGCCACCCTTCTCGCTGCCTGTCGGTGTGATTAGGGGCAGAGAGACCTGCCGGGGTGGCCGTGTGTAAGCTGGGGAAATGGGGGACGGCGGCGCTCGTGGTGACAGAGGCACAAATGTGCGAATAAGGGTCCGGTGTGGGGTTTTCAGACCTCATGGAACATGAAGTGGGATATTCAGTGAGATGTTCGGATAACTTGGAATTTAGGACCGAGGTCCGGTTTGGGGGAACAGTCTTTGTAAGAGTGATCATCCAAGCTGTCAGAGCGAATGAGATTCCCACCAGGTGGTCGCAGGAAGGGAAGGTCAGAGACCGAGGATGAGTAGGAAGCAGCAGTGCCCTCTATGACGTAAGAAAGAAATTCGCGTACATTTCAGAAGTTTCATCTGCCGGCAAAGCCTTGACTCCTTATGTCCTGTAGGAGTCACTGCCGTTCCCCGAGCCTGGTCTTGGAGGACGGCCTTCTCCGCGTGCTCACGCCCCGACACGTCCTGCGTCCTGACCAGGCCTGAGCCCCTAGCTGGTCCGCATACAGGCTCCAGGCACGCACACCCCCACTTCGTGCCTCTCTCAGGGCTCTCCCCACTGCCGCTTGTCCGGTTCTGCCCATGAGGCGTTGCAGCGCAGGAGCGCTGAGCTCTTTCTTCCCACCCCGCCCCCCCCACCCCGTGCCGTCTGACTTTGACTGTGATGGCCATCTTCATCCTCTCCTGCCATCCGCGATGCCGTCTCGTCATAGGCACAGGGATGCTGGCGTTGATCTGAGCTGTTCCATTTCCGACGGCATGCTGCACGCAGTGATGTGGGCAGACACTTGTCCCCTCCCAGCTGTGTCATCCGCAGGGCCTGCTCCTCGGTCTTGCTGATGCCATTCTCCCAGGGATGGCCGGCCAGGGGACCCTCCCGGGGCGGGTGCCTGTTCAGTGGTATCAAGTTCCCCGGAAATGGGGCTCATGAAGTACTTCCATAAAAAGGAACCGAGTCAGAGTACCTGGGTGGCTGAGTCCTTAAGCGGCTGCCTTCGGCTCAGGTCATGATCCCAGGGTCCTGGGATTGAGCCCCACATCGGCTCCCTGCTCAACAGGAGGCCTGCTTCTCCCTCTCCCACTCCCCCTGCTGTGGTCCCTTTCTCGCTGTGTGTCTCTCTCTATCAAATAAATAAATAAAATACTAAAAAAAAAAGGATCCGAGTTTATAGAAAATGCTAATGAGATCGACAGTTCTAGATCCTGGCTTCCAGGTTTTTACTAGATAGTTCCGGATAGAGAAGGTACGATTTGACTGAGCTACAGAGGACACGGAGTCCTTAGGAAAAACAGACCAGAGGGTAAGCAATGAAGCTATACCTTTTGCTATTTTAAAATGGTTGAACAAAAATGTCTTGACGTGCCATCCAAAACAAAGGAATGATATTTGAGAAAACATTACAATTAAAGTGATATTTGTGGCTTAGAGTCTAGGAGTGTAAAATTCTCTTGGCTCTCTTCAGTGCCAGTTTCACTTTATAGCTAGAGTTTGTGGCATCCCCCCCCTTTATTTCATTGAGAATGTTGGGACATCTAGACTTGTTATGTGGGTTATTTTCTGTTCTCACAGTCCCAGGTGGTACTTTGCTTTTGCTGTCATCATGTGGTGTTTGCAGAAGTTTTAAATTGTATGCACCCTTTGTTCTGACTTTATGAGGAATTTGCATATCAGTGTTTTCTGATCTGATTCTAAAATCAGATTCTCATCTGACTACACTGAAGGATATAGAAAATATGGGAATATAATATTTGCCATTGAGAATAATTGATGACCAGTTGTACTAATATGAAGAACGTTTAGCTAAAAGTATGTTTATTTGCCTGGTATAAATTTTAGCAGTGGTCATTTGCAGATAAGTATCTTATAAATTTTTTCTGCTAAAGGTCAGCAACTGTAATCTGTATCGTCTTGGAAAAAAGAAGGGACTGCCCAGCCGTATGGTGGTATCAATATTTGATCCCCCTGTGAATTGGCTTCCTCCTGGTTATGTAGTCAACCAAGACAAAAGTAACACAGATAAATGGGAAAAAGATGAAATGGTAAGTTTTTGGTAGCTGGAAGCATTTATCTTTCGGTGAACGGGAGAATTTTGTGCTATTGATTTTTGTGTTCTCTTTCCATGGTGTATTTATAATGGAGTAGGTATTTGATATATAGAATCAATTCCTTTAAATAAACGGTCTCTTCATTGAATTTAGAAACAGTGTTGTAATTTTGATGGGGGTCAGTTATATCATCATTTTCAGAGGCAGAAGTATAATGATGTCACCACTCAAAGACGGGAAAAAAAAGCAAAACTCCGTAACATTTCATTTTATTATTACATAAAACAATTCATCCTCCCTCAGTCCTTAGCTCTGTTCAATGACTTTTCAATGAACCATGATCTTCAGTCTGTGAAATAATCAATTTCAGTAAAGCCTTGCTTTACAGGTCAGGGTTTTTTCGGTTAGGACTCGGTCCTCTCCAGTGACTTTAAAACAAAACAAAAGAAAAGAAAGTAAATCATAAAGGTTGTAGATTTCTGGAAATAGTTTAAATCTTACCAGTGGCTTAAGGCCAGACAGTAGGTGCAGCGTCTTCATTTTGTCTTGTCTGGAAGGCCACCAGAGGGCACCTCGGAGGCCCTTGGAGCTGGAAAAGCCCTGTCCGGAGCCGGGCGGCTGGGAAACCCTAGCGCCACTCCCAGAGCTAAAGGCGATCTCTAGGCCACTTTCATTTTGTGGACATTTATTTTGCATCAGTGAGAGACTGGATCATTGTTACTTAATTTTTCCTTCAGGCCAACAGAGAGAACACGGTTTCTTTTCACAGGTCACGCTTTCTAAATAGGCTTTCGTGTCCTCTTCCTGACATGCCTGTGCTGGTTCTCCGTCTCAAGTTTCCCCAGGTCTGCTGCTCTGCGCCCCGATTTTGATTTTTACCCCTTTATGGAGTACATTTTTAACTCATGCAGTGTTCGATGTTTTACAGAAATTGAACTGCTCCGGAAAAGCATTAAGAGAATATATTAATGCAGGCTGGGTTAGAAAAATTATATTTGCTATTAACTTAGAAATAGGTAGAAGCTTAGAGGGAAGTATGTAGATTTTGAGGACTTTAGAGAAGATATTGCATATTTATGAAAAACATTCCAGTAGTAATTATTCTGCCTTGTAGTTTCATAATGTAATTGGCTTTTTTAAAAAATTAGCATAAAAGTGACATTGACAAGTCCTTTGGATTAAAAAAGAACTTAAAAAAATACAATAGAGATCTCTTATTTTCCTTTTCAGATGGCCTGGCACTTTGGTTTTGGGAATACATTAAACATACCATTCATATTTTCACTTGGTAGTTTATTTATACTTACTGAAGTAGGCCCTTACATGATACCGGAAGGAGCGGGCTTGCATTCAGTTCTGCTTGACTCACTCCTCAGCAGATAGGTTTAAGAGAAACTTTGCATATGAATGCCCAAGTGGTAATAACTCAGGTTGAAAGTGGGCTTGAACAGGAGGAAAGAATTTTATGCCAGTTTTTTTTTTTCCTTTTTTTAGGCGCTTGACCATTTAGTGAGGTAGAATCCCGCTATTTTGCAGATAGAGAAACTGAAACCCAGAGGCATTAAAGAACTTTGTCCAAGATCACATAGCTTATTTGTGATAAAACCTATTTTTTTGTGCATGTGTATGTCTGTACTGCCAATTTTACACTATGGTAGCATCTTACTAAAGATATATAAGGATTTTTTTTTATTATTAAAAACTTATTCACTCTGATTTTTTTTTTTTTTTTAAATTCCAGTTGCCTTTTTAAATGTTAAGGACCAAACGGTAGTCCAAAACATCTCATGTTACCCTGGGAAGGTATAGGATTTTTAACAGGAAATAGTTCCTAGGGATCTGCCACTGCAGTCTCTTTTCATGTTCTTGGAAAAGTTTTCTAAACATTTTTTCATTTAAAAAAAAAAGAACCAAGCCAACCCGTAAAGGTACATAGTTACAGAGACATGGCTTGGTTCACTGCTCTTCTTTACAAATACGCTATGCCTTTGGGTCTGGCTTAAAATGAAATGTTGCAGTGTTTTAAAAATACTTGACAAAGCTGGAAAACTTTTTTGTCGGGAAATCTCTGGAAAGTTGTCCCTATCATAATTGAAGCACACCCTCCTGCCTTTTTCTCCCCAAAGTATAAAGTTTTTTTTTTTTCTTTTATTTCTTGCACAACAGAAATTTGGCATCTTTTAGCATTGCAAAAAAGTTACATCATTACTGAATCCTAGCCCATTATTAAGGTTGTCATTCACAAATAAGCTTTTGCCAAAGAAATTGGAATTAGCAAAGATCTTCTGACAGAAATTGGATTGTTGTGTTTCATGTTAGTCTAAATTTTCTTCTTTTTTTGTCAGTTATGCTATAATCTGTTCCTCTGATTACTGTAGCACAGTGGAGGGGAAAGCATAATTTCCCAGATTTGTAACTTAGTTCAGTGATCACTAGTTTTCAAGTAGAGCAATCTAGTTCTACATTGTAGCAAATATACTTTGATTTGAAGTAGAAATGGGGACAAACCTTCAGCATGAAACCCTATTGCCTATTTTTAATATTCGACAGATTTTTAAGGTAATTTGTCTTTTTTTGTATTTATACTCTTTATTGCCCAGATAATGCTTTTTCTGCATCTGGAATTTAATTTTATTAATTTGAAAATCTTTTTGAAACATTTTAAAACTTTGTCAGCAAAATCGAAGACCTCTGTGATCAGCATGTGAGTGCTTTTACTGTGTGTCTACTGGAGTAAGACTTCTTAGCTGAAGTTTTGCCTCGTAGACATTAATTTTAACTTTATATCCATATTCAAAAATCCTTAAGGCTTCGTACGGGAGAAAGGTCATTTTATAACTTAGAAAATGAACATTCAAAGAACATGTTTTACTTTGTTTATATGATTAAATAACTTATTTTATGTTAATTGAAAACAAATGGCCATGATTTTAAAGTTGCCTTTTAGTATTTGTGGTTGTCATTTGAAATTATCCATAACCCTTGCTTTTATTGAGTTTCAAACCCTTTTAAAAACAGCAGCTATGTCTCCCCTCCTTCCCCATTCCTCCTCGTTTCAGACAAAAGACTGCATGCTGGCTAATGGCAAGCTGGACGAGGACTTCGAGGAGGAGGACGAGGAGGAGGAGGATCTGATGTGGAGGGCTCCGAAGGAGGACACCGAGTACGAAGACGATTTCCTGGAGTATGATCAGGAACATATCAAATTTATAGATAACATGCTAATGGGATCAGGAGCTTTTGTAAAGAAAATCTCTCTCTCTCCTTTTTCAACCACTGATTCTGCATACGAATGGAAAATGCCCAAAAAGGCCTCCTTGGGTAGCATGCCCTTCTCATCAGATTTCGAGGATTTTGACTATAGCTCTTGGGATGCAATGTGCTATCTGGATCCTAGCAAAGCTGTGGAAGAGGACGACTTTGTGGTGGGGTTCTGGAATCCATCCGAAGAAAACTGCGGTGTTGACACGGGGAAGCAGTCCATTTCGTACGACTTGCACACCGAGCAGTGCATCGCGGACAAGAGCATAGCGGACTGCGTGGAGGCCCTGCTGGGCTGCTACTTAACCAGCTGTGGCGAGCGTGCTGCTCAGCTTTTCCTCTGCTCGCTGGGGCTCAAGGTGCTCCCGGTGATTAGAAGGACTGGTCGGGAGAAGGCCGTGGGCCCGCCTCGGGAGAATTCCAGCAGCCAACAAAAGAACCTTTCAGGGAGCCGCGCTCCTGCCTCTGCGGCCGGCTCCCGCTCCTCGGTGTCGAGAGACCTGGAGTATGGGTGTTTGAAGATCCCCCCGAGATGCATGTTTGATCACCCCGATGCAGATAAAACACTGAGTCACCTCATATCCGGTTTCGAAAATTTTGAAAAGAAAATCAACTACAGATTCAAGAATAAGGCTTACCTTCTACAGGCTTTTACCCACGCCTCCTACCACTACAACACCATCACGGGTAAGGAGCCCCTGGCCAAACTCTGCTGCTCGGGAGCTGCGAGCTTGTGTTAACTGCACTCTTTCTGCCCTGTGTGTGTGTGTGCGTGCGCGTGGGGAAGAGCTCCGGCCTGTGCGTGTGCAGACTTGGTGCTTTGGATGGCCGGTGGAGGGGGGAGCAAGAGAAAAACGAGGGCGGCTTTATTTCCCTCTAACTCTGGGAGCATATCCGGCTCCTTGCCGCCAATCGCTGCCAGTGCGGCGCCCAGACCTGCTGGTAGGGAGGTCATTTCACGTCCTACACGTTTAGAGAAATTGGGGCCTTCCTACTTTGTTGTGCTTTTTCCATTTTTGTCCTTCCCCGACAACTTTCTGATGCCTGTTTAGCGCTGTTTATGGTTCTTGATTTCGTATATTCTGGATGTATTTCCACATCCTTTTGTCATTCTTCCCAAACTAAAAGGCCCCTCTTGTAAGGTCATTTTAAATCTAAAGGTGCGTGGGCTCAAAGAAGCTTCGGGGTGAGGTTTGGGTGCCCTGGCTTGAGCTCTGCGGCCGCTTTCCGCTAGGCGCGGTCCTGCAGGGTCTCTCCTGCTTGACGTAGTGGCGGCCGGTCCGGCAGATGCGAAGGGAGACGAGGCGCCTGGACTGCAGTCAGCTTCGGCTTACGAAAAGCCTGGTTATTGTTTTCTCTATCAGAGTAGTAAGTGCTCGAGTCTAGAATACCAAAGCAGAGTATAGAGTGTGTAAGGAAAACAAGAAAGGTTAAGATGATCAGAAAAGTGTAAAACCGAAACGTGAAAACCAGTCTGGCTCTGGGCTAGAAGGGCTGGTGGCCTGGCCCTGCTTCCCTTTGTTTCTCCTTCCTGGCCTCTGCTGAGTGATGCCCCTGCCTTGGCGCTCTGGTGTCCCGAACGCCCCACGTTGGCTGTCCCTGCCCCAGCCTCCTGGCCTGAACAGGCTCTGCTTGGCTGGGTGAGGAGCTGGGGTGCTGGCGGCTTGGGGCGCCTTCCATCCAGCTGACCCGTGCTGGCCCAGGTCTGTGCATGGCCACGGCTTTCCTTTCCCAGGCGGTGGTTGGTGTCCAGTCAGCATGTCTTGCTCATGTGGGCAGGAGGGTTTTCTGGTACTTACTGGGAGGGTGGCTGCTGTGACCCAGGAGTGGCTAGGCATGGTGGCCCCAGTGCACTCTCCCTAGTGGCGGGGGCAGGGTGCACGGGGTGTATTGGGGGCAGAGTGTGGGGTGCATGTGCAGCGGAAGGCCCCTGGCGGCTGGCGCATGAGCGAGGCTGCGGCTTCGGCAGTACCTAGCACCACTTGGCCAGCACCGTGCCTGCGGGAGGGGCCTGACCTGATGAGGTCCCCTGGCCAGTGTCTTGTCTGCAGGAGCAGTAGCCTCTGGGCCATGGAAGGCTTTTATGACCCCAATTCATAGATAAGAAATAGGCTTAATTTGCCATTCAAATTGAATTTCCAGAGGCTCCAGGAAGTGTGACATGTCACATGGGTTGTCATTGAGGAATACAGGCGAAAACGAAGCCTGGTGGCATTCTAGGGGTGGGGTGGGGGGGGTTCTGGGGCCAGACCTCACGGTGGGTTACCATGTGCGAAGAGTGGGGTTGGCGCGCGCTGACGCCTGCGCCCTGGGCTGCCCGCAGATTGTTACCAGCGCCTGGAGTTCCTGGGAGATGCGATTCTGGACTACCTCATTACCAAGCACCTTTACGAAGACCCGCGGCAGCACTCCCCGGGCGTCCTGACCGACCTGCGGTCCGCGCTGGTCAACAACACCATCTTCGCGTCGCTGGCAGTCAAGTACGACTACCACAAGTACTTCAAAGCCGTCTCCCCCGAGCTCTTCCACGTCATCGACGACTTCGTGCAGTTCCAGCTGGAGAAGAACGAGATGCAGGGCATGGACTCCGAGGTGCGTGCTGCCGCCGTCGCTTTCCTCCGCTTTGGGGCCGGGGTAGGGACGTGGGCCGGCTCCCAGGTGGGCCCTTTAAGAACTTGACTGCCCCCGCGGCGGTGCGTGCGGTCCTTCCAGGGGAGAGAGGGGACCAGGGGCTGTCGGCTCTTTTCCTTTCCTGGTGCCTGGTCAGTCCCTGGAAAAGTCCTGCCAGCCCCCGCCCGCCCCCCGCCCGCTCCGTGGCGCTTGAACCTCAGGGAGGGCTCCGTGGGGTTAATTCTGCCTTTCTTTCTGTTGAAATGGGTCAGAAAACAGTCGCTGGTACCATCTCAGGTAAGTCTCACAAATGTATTTTCTGTTCTATTTGAAAATAGGAAAATCTCATTTAAAAACCAACCTTTCTAAGTTTAACCATTGGAATTTGAGAGGCTTCTGTGGTAAGTTCAGCCAAAGGTTCTTTGGTGATGGAGCTAATTTTAATGTGTTTGTGAGCTACTCTGAAGTTTTGTAGTGAAGAATTTCCCTTAGATCTCTCCCCTCTCCTCTGACCCTTCTCTGCCATCCCTCTGCATACCTGTGTACCCAGGAGAGCCCTCTCCCTCCCGTTCTCCCCGTTCTGATGGCCTTGTCTTCCCTGTGTAGATGTCTTACAAGGAGTCAGAGAATTTATTCTTAATTCTGGTGGCTGTTTTAATTCCTCTTTGTTTAATTTGTACTTTGCTTTATTTATTTATTTATTTATTTATTTTAATTGCACCAAACGGTGGCTGGGAACTAGTGCCTTTCCTTGACTTGCTGTGAGAGAAATTTGAGGCAGAGCTGCAAGGGAAGGTGTCCTTCCCTGTAAGCAGGACAGAGCGCGTGCCGAAGGGGGATCCACTTCCCCCCCCCCGGGTGTCCTCCTCCAGGGTTAACGGTCTGAGTCGGAGGACAGCTCGCCGGGGACCAGGAGTTAGAACCGCCTCATATGTGCTCCAGCTATTTCTGCTCTTACCCTTCCGAAATGTTTAAGCTTGGAATTTGAGGCATTAGCTGAAATTAGATTTAAGTTCTCTTTTGATGACAGCGGGACATGCTGGTTCTGTTAATTTTTCTTCATTCTTTTCCTTTCTTTAGTTTATATAAACATATGTATTAGAAGTTACAGAAACTGATTGGAAATGGCAGTGGTCTGGCTTTTCTAACGTACTGTCGAATCTTAAGCAAGTCTCTCCACCTCTCTGGGTCTCAGTTTCTTCATCCGTGAAAGGAAAGAATTCGATAAGTTTTAAAATTCCTTTCTACCTCAAAACTGTGATATATGAACGAGAAGCATCTTTTTTTCCCCTTGTAACCAGCATTACAAGTGTTTTATATAGAGCTCTATGCGGCTAAACAATCCATTGAGAAATTTTTTTTAAACTCCCAATGCCCTTTTCTCTTTTTTTTTCTCTTCCACAAGTACTTTGTGTTTATTTTAGAAAATACAAATAAGCAAAAAGAAAATTAAAGTTATGCAAATATAATACCTTGGATAAAACCAAAATGAACATTCTGTAGTGTTTTATTGCTAATGTATATAAACAATAAGTATCCATAAAACAGAATTATATTATGCGTAGTATACCATAATGTGTTTTTTTTTTCGCTTAATATTCTGAGGACAACTTTCTTTGTATTCTCTGGCGTTTTGACTTTCAGTGGCTGCACTTTCATCAATAATATATGGCTATGATGGAAAGTATTTAAATAGTCCTTTGTGGCTAGGTATTTGCGTTGTTTAATAAACATGGGTATGGTAAATATATTCAGTACACGCTTAAGATAAATTCCCAAAGGTGGGATTGTTGCTTCAAAGAATTGGGAACTTTTAAAAGGCATTTGATACATATCTAAGTTTTATATTACATTGCATTATTTATTATTACATTATATATAACATTATTTTACATATTATATTTACATTATATACATCTATACAATATACATTATATATTACATTATTACTGTATTTTGAACACCTCCTGTATGTCAGGTACTCCCCTACAGTCAGTGTGCGTTAAGGGGTTTCATAAAAAGGGAACTTGGAGGAACCTGTTGTCCGGCAGAATTTTCCTGGGGAAATGCCGCAGTTTTTACTCGCAGAGCAGCGCGCGCCCTTGTCAGGCCTTACGTGTTAGTGTTCAGCCTAGTCCTTGCAGGCTGCTAGCGGGTAGAACTGTTTTAAGATGCAGTTCTTTGCTTACAAGTGTATTTGAAATTTTTTTCATACATTTATTAACTATTTCTAATTTCGTGTGGTTTTTGTTTTCATTCGGAAGGACTTTTTCCCCTTTGCTGAGCGCAGAGTAACAATACTAAAGGGGAAGGCATTTTTTGATCCCTTGAGAAATTGGGGGGAAAATTTTATTTTTTTTTTGGATAAGATGTTTGTGAAGAACCTATTACAGTGTAGTAGGTGATGGCCATAAGGTATTGTTACCCTTATTAAAGGGTTTAATAAAAGTCCCAGCCAAGAATAAAAACCCAGCACCCTGGAACGCCTTTAAAGGTGGTCTTGTTGCTTACAAATCACTTTTCTCTATGTCAATAGCTTAGGAGGTCTGAGGAGGACGAAGAGAAGGAGGAGGACATCGAAGTTCCAAAGGCCATGGGGGACATTTTTGAGTCGCTTGCTGGTGCCATTTACATGGATAGTGGGATGTCCCTGGAGATGGTGTGGCAGGTGTACTACCCAATGATGCGGCCGCTGATAGGTACTGTTTGCTCCCTTCGAAAGCAGCAGTCATAATTAAAAACAACTATAAGGATATTATTCACATGACTTTTCTTTTGATTACAGAAAAATTTTCTGCAAATGTGCCCCGCTCCCCTGTGCGAGAATTGCTTGAAATGGAACCAGAAACTGCCAAATTCAGGTAAGCAAAACCGCGTGTGGAAAAAATTAAGTTTCTTAAAAACAAGAGGGGGAAGAGTTGTCAAAGATGCCATAAACTAATGATTCTGAGAAATATTTACACTGGGGCATGCACTCTGCACTCTCCGTTTGTAGTCGGATTGGCTTTCCCTTCTGCTTTGATAGAGTAAGGCCGAGTTAGAGAAGAGACTTGGCCGGTCTGCCGCGGCCACGCCGCTGTGTAATGCGCGTTTCCTTTGTGTGCCGGCAGCTTGTAGCCGGCCCTCTGCCTCCGAGCGCGTGCTCCGTCCTGATTGACAATAATAATAAATACTTCTGACTTCGGATTCAAGCTGTTTGGCTTTTTTACAGCCCGGCTGAGAGGACGTATGACGGCAAGGTCAGAGTCACGGTGGAAGTGGTGGGGAAGGGGAAGTTTAAAGGCGTCGGCCGGAGCTACAGGATCGCCAAGTCTGCAGCAGCAAGAAGAGCCCTACGCAGCCTCAAAGCCAATCAACCTCAGGTTCCCAACAGCTGAAACCCCTTTTTACAACGAAAAAACAAAAACAAAAACAAAACACAAAAAGCAGAATTAAGGGGCTAACTATTTAAATTGAGAAGGATGGTTTCAAGTCTATAGTGAGGGGAATGAATCGAAGGCAGAATTTAAAGTTTGTTTGATAACAAGATAGATTACAGAATAAAACATTTAACATATGTATAAAAATTTTGGAACTAATTGTAGTTTTAGTTTTTTGCGCAAACACAATCTTGTCTTCTTTCCTCACTTCTGCTTTGTTTAAATCACGAGAGTGCTTTAACGAGGACATTTAGCAAGTGTGCACGAGAACTGTTGACAGTTAGTTAGCTGTGCTTTGTTTTGGGGTTTTTAGTGTTTTAGTTTCATTTCTGTCTGCTCTGCTTAGCGTTAGGAGGCCAAGGAGGTTACCTCTAAGACAGCCCCTAGGTTCCGGGGAGCGCCCTCCCCTGGTCAGCGTGGGCGCTGGCGCCGGTCCCGCCGTGGCCGCTGCGCCCAGGAGACCGGTGCGGCTTGCGAGAGGAGAAGCGTGCCCACCCCATCTTTTCTTTCCAGTTCTGTTGCATAAGAGGACGTCTCCCGGTCGCCATTGCACTTGATAGAGTAAGGGACAGGTTTTTAATGAACGCTGGCTGGCATGTTGGTGAATCAGGTCTTCGTTTTCTCATGCGACATAGTCTTGCATACAAAAGGTTCTTGCCTTAAAAGTAAAACCCTCATGGATATTCTTTAATTTCTGATCTTTTTGGAACAAACTGTTTTACATTCCCTTCCTTTTATTATGCATTGAGATGTCGAGCTAGAGCGGTATTTGCAACTCACTAGTGTAGTCGTGACGTAACTTATTACAGGATTATGTTAGAGATCCTGTCATATGTGTCCTGAAGGCATTTTGAAAACCAGAATATTATATATGTAGTCTATGGATTTTTTAAAGCACCGTAATAAAAATCTTTGGCTAAATACCCAATTTTGCTAAACACCTCCTGCCAGGTCGTTCCACTGATGGAGATTGTTCGTGGCAGTTCCGCCCGGTAGGCTATTGCTCTAACAAGATAAACTCTAGACGTATCACACCTAAAATATGCTGCAGATTTTATAACTGGTTGGTTACTTATTTAAAGAAGCAAAACAGAGCACCTTTACCCTTAGTCTTGTCACTTAAGTGTCTCACTGTACTTGTCACACTGTTGCGTGCGTTCTTCACCTACCAAAGCCGCGCCGCTAATGCCGTGGGAGTGTAACGTTTGCGACAGACTGCCATCATCGCGACACGCCTGTGATTGAGCTCATTAATGGAGGGAAACCAGCTCATGATTTCCATCTTTGGAAAAGAGAAAAAAAAAAGACATTTGTAGGCATTTGCCGAAGTTTCTTTCGTTAGACTTGTAGGCACTCTTCACCTAAATACCTCAGTTCTTCTCTTCTTTTGCATGCGTTTTCCCCCTGTTTGGTGCTATGTTTATGTATTATGCTTGAAATTTTAATTTTTTTTTTTTGCACTGTAACTATAATACCTCTTAATTTACCTTTTTAAAAGCTGTGGGTCGGTCTTGCACTCCCACCAACATACCAGTAGAGGTTTGCTGCAATTTGCCCCATTAATTATGCTTGAAGTTTAAGCAAGCCGAGCAGAGGTGTCTAGTGTTTTCCAGCACATCGCTCTGAACTCGACGCTTCATGTAATGCTGCATTTTTCATTTTCGGTTACAGTTGAATACTGTACTTCTTGCTTTATCTGCACCCCCCCACCCCCAGAGAAACACCTCTGCACGTGTACACAGAGAAAACCGTCAGCTCCACTTTCTAAGGAGACCCGAGTGAAGGGGATGTTAAGCTTCTCCAACGTTATTTGTTGTCTCCAAACTTATATTTAAATTGTGATCTAAATTATTAAATGAGTTTTTGAGCAAATTAATTTGGGTAGACTCATTTTAAAAATATTTCTGATTGGGAACCTTCCGATTTCTTTCTTCCTTCCTTTCTTTTTTTTTTTTTTTTTTAAAAAAAACAAACAAACAACCTCAGCGTAAGGTCTCCTAGCAAGTTAAAACCAAGCAATTCTTGAATTATATTAACTGTAAACATGTACAATTAACAAGTAAGGCTGGATGTGAATTTTACTTGCGAGGGTGATTTGTGATCAAGTTAGATCGCAAATCTCTTCTTGATTTATAAACTACCTGATGCCAGGAGCTTAGGGCTTTGCATTGCGTCTAATGCACTAATCCCAGTGTTAAGGGATTCTCTCGCTTCCTGGCACCAAAACCAGATTGTTTCACAGTTACAATTCCCGTTGGGAGAAAAATGCCTCAATATATTTTGTAATCTTAAGAAGAGTATTTTTTGTTAATACGAAAAAGTTCAGACTTGGATAAGATTAGGTCATACATTCTCAGGGGTTCAAATTTCCTGCTACCATTCAAAATGTTTTATCAACGGCAAACTTTAGCTATTTCATTTTTTTGTTGTTGTTGTTGGAGAAAGATAGCTAATTTTAATTTGTGACTCGCACTTGGACGCATTCTGTGATCCCCTGGTTGCTAAGTTAAAAAATAAAAACTCTGAGACATACGAGATGGTTATGAACGCTTTCGTGCTGCTGATTTTTAATGCTGTAGAGTTCCCCCAGTCTAGCTTGTTGAAATGTTTTGCATCCATTAACTAAGGAAGAAAATCACTCTGTGTGGCCCCCCTTTCCGCCCATGTGTGTGTCATCCTTTTGTTTCTGTGACTGCAACATGAGACCGAATGTAATACGGAGGCCCCGCTGGTGGGAGGTGTGGTGGTGCCGCGGGCACGTGTGTGCAGGACTGGGGAAGTGTGTCTTGAAGAAGCACCTCCGGAGTTCCTTACGATGATTGTGTGGAGGTTAATCGGCATGAACCTTCGTTGTAAAGATTTTTTATTTCTTTTATAATACACTTTCAATAGTCCTAACTATGCTGCGTTGTGTAATAGCTTTGTCCCCCTTTGTTCTGTTGGTGTAGCACAGATAAGCATTGCACTTGGTACCATGCTTTACCTCATTTCAAGGAAAATATGCTTAACGGAGAGGAAAAAAAAAAGTGGTTTGGCCTCACTGCTGTTTTGATTTACCGGATTTGAAAAAGATAATTATAATGCCTGCAATGTGTCATATCCTTGCACAACTTAAATAGGTCATTTTTGTCTGTGGCATTTTTTACTGTTTGTGAAAGTATGACAAAGCTTTGTTAACCAAACTCTTAATTATGTTTTTTTTTAATGTTGTTACTTTTTTTCTTTCTTTTACGTCATGTGAAGTGATTAAATTTAGAATGATCTCTAGCACTCCTGTAATGATCTCTTAAACTACTAATAGTTTAACGTTCTTCGTAGTAGCTTGCCCTCAGAACGATCAGACTTACCCTCCCTAACTAGCGAGGCCCGAGGCTGCTCGGCGGCTCCTAAAGATGGCTCTTTGCCCAGCACCGCGCCCTTCTAGGTCGTTCCCAGTATGATGGAGACTGGGGTGCCCAGAGTGCCCCATACCCGGCCCTGCCATGGTGCTGTCTAAGGGCCCAGCCGATGGCCATCTCTGTGTCTTCCTCTCATAGGGTATTTAATCCACACGGGACCTAAGCCACCAATCTGAGTCCTGCGTATCTCTGTTGAAACCGCATCTGAGAGTCCGACCGAGCCCTCGCCCAGCTCCTGTTCCCAGCGCTCCACCTGGATGGTCGGTTCAGTTGCATTTCAGTAGATATATTTTTTCAACCACTGATTACCTTTCAGGAATTTAATTATTTCCGAATAAATTTCTTTTATATTGTACATGGAAAGCTTTTAAGATATGTTTAAGACCAAGTGTATTAAAGCGAATTTACCAGTTTTCAGAGCCGCCAGGAGTTACCTCGCGGGAACTTGCATTGAGGCTAGTGTTGTGGTTTCCACTAGCAGTGAAAATGGCCTTTCAGAACTAACTTGTAAATATATTGCAATCATTAAGTGATTGTTTGTTTTTTTCCTGGCCCATTTTTCTTTGGACAACCACCACAGAGAATTTGAATTTCCTAGATGCTTCCAGAATTCACTGCATCAGCAGGTAAACCCAGCAGAAACGCAGAGGTGAACAGCCAGTAAACTTCCCGGCTTTTCTGCTGTAAATAGAGTGAAGGAAAATGACTAAAATCAAGGAAAACTAACATAGTTTGGTTGACAGTAGCCTATTTCCCATCACATGCTGCACCTGTTCTAAGGAACGTACTGTAACCCATCCCTCCGGTAACTGTGCCGCGGGACCGTGCAGCCTGCACCTTCCGGGCCCCGATCACCTTTAGTTGTTTGTTTTGTCACAATTGTAGCAGAGTCGAGCTCCAATAAAGTTATGGTCTGTTCATTCCGTGTCCTTCTATCTTTTTCTTTTCCCATTTTGGTTCTGTTCAAGAGGGTGGTAACACAGAAATGGTTGTAGCAGACAGGATCTTTCTCACGTGTTCTAGCTCCGTGGTCGTATGAAAATGCCCATTTTAATACGCTAAAAATTTTGCTGACCGAGTTCTCCTTCACGCTTACTAGTAGAGTTGTATAGGAGTGGTTGCCTTTTTCTTTTTGAGATTTAAACAATAAGTGTATTTTTCTGAAGTTTTGCCACATTGACTGATGCGTTCCAGGTCCTGGATTATACACGAGACATTTGACACATTCTTTAAGTGAATTTGGTTATTCTAAAATCGAATGGACAAAATGATCAGCTTCCAGGTTTTTAGGATGTATTCCTGATATTATTGGTTAAGCAAGAATTCTGTCTCCCAAGATTTGACCCAGTCTTTTTGTGACTTAGTAAACTGAGGACTAATAGAAAGGACTTGGCTGTAGGGACAAGATTGGTTAGTAATAAGTCTCTTAGAAGGAGAAAAAAATTTTTAGTTTTCTTCTGTTCCAAGTCCAGATTAATCCCTTCCTTTTCCTCCCTTCCAGCTTCTCTAAAGGAGAACAAGTCTGTGTGTATTTGAATCCCGAGAATTTGGCACAGCACCACGGGTTTGAGCGTGCTAGCCTTAGGACCCAGAAGTCACTGGGTAGTGTGGGCCGCGTGTCCGTGCCACAGCGCTTTCCTGCCACCGTGCCCCTGCCCTCCTCTGGCCGGCGACAGAGAACGCAGCCGGGCCAGGCAGATCAGCTTGCAGGTCATGATGGGCATGAAAAGAATCCAGATGGAAGCAAAGTGTTTTCTTTTTACAGATCCATAAGCAGAACACAGTGCATGCTTTTAGATGGGATGGAAGATGCCAGGTTACGACCGGCCAGGTTGAGAACAGACTCGGGGTCCTTGGGAAGATGCTGGGAGCAAGGGCGCGCACTCGTGATAGCTGGGCAAGCCACAAGCTCGCTTTTTATTTAAGCTGTTCGCAAGGCAACATGGGGAGAGCCCTTCGATCTTTTTCTTTCTCTTTTTTTGTTTTGTGGTCAGTTAGACATAAAACTTAACATTTCGGCCATTTTTCAGCGTACAGTTTAGTAGCGTTAAACACGTCCATGTTATGCAGGCAGCCGTCCCCACCGTCCATCCCCAGAACTTTTTCTTCATCCCAGACTGCAACTTTGCATCTGCGAAACACTCACTTCCCTCGCCTTCCTCTCCGAGCTCCTGCCCGCCACTGTTCTGCTTTCCGTCTCTGTGAATGCCACGACTCGAGGTGCTTGATAGAAGTAAAATCACGCAGTATTTGTCCTTTGGCATCTGACTGACTGATTTCACTCCAGGTCCATCTATACTGAAGCAGCTGTCGGAATTTCCTTCCTTCCTTAGGCTGAGTCGTACTCCAGCATACGCGTACGCCGCGTTTTGTTTGCCCATCCAGCCACGGGTGGAGGCCTGGGTTGCTTCCCCCTTCTGCTTTGTGACAGGCGTTGCTTTGAATATTACTATACACATACCTGCTCGAATGCCTGCTCTCAGGTCGGCTGCAGTGTCCGTATCCAGAAGCGGACTTGCGGGATGGTACAGGAATGCTGTCTGTGGCTTTTGGAGGAGCCGCAACCTGCTTTCCAGCCTTCCGCACCGTTGGACGTGCTGCTCGGCGGTGGAATGTGTTCGGTTTCTCCACAGCCTCACTGACACTTGTTTCAGTGTCTTGGTTTTCTGTCATTTCTATGCTAAGGGGTAAGAGGTGGCATCTCGTAGTTTTGATTTGCCTTTTCCTAATTATCAGTGACACGGAGCATCTTTTCATGTACTTCTTGGCCATCGTATGTCTTCTTTGGAGAAATGTCCCTTTAGGTCCTTTGTCAATTTTTGAGCCTTTGTTGTTGTTGTTGTTGTTTTGTTTGTTTGTTTGTTTGTTTTGTGGTGGTGGGGAGTTGTGAGCGTTCCCTGTGTATATTGGATATTAAGCCCTTTTACCAGATTTGTGATTTGCAAGTATATTCTTCCTTTCTTTGAGTTGCCTTTCACTCTGTTGAAACATTCTGAGTTGCAAAACATGTTGACCTCAAGGACAGGGCTTGTGGGCCCCTGATAATCAGCCAAGGGTTACTGAACATGAACTTGGTGCCTGATTGTTGCCGAATGTCGTACACATTATATGCCACTTACTCCTCACCACAAGCCTGGAAATGGACTCCTTGTGGAGGTTCATACTGAGAACTGGAGTCAGCCTGCCTGATTTCCAGCACTGTGTGACTTTGGGTAAGTCGTTAGCCACTCAGCCTCGTGTCCCTGCCTCTGCATCATTTGGATTCAGTGACAGTTCGTGTACAGTGCTGGGCACAGTGCCCCGCATGTCACGGGCCCATAATAAATGCTCATTGTTACTGCTGCGATCCCCCTTTTCAGATGAGGAAATTGAGGCACAGAGTAGTGAAATTCACCTCCCTCGGAGGGGTGCACCTTGCCCATTTCAGGTTGATAGACATGGTCTTCCCTATAAGACCAAGCCTGCAGCTTTTCGAGAGGCCTTTCTAGGTGGTGGTGACCCTGCCTAAAAACTATCCTGGCGCTCCCCACCTCCTCCTCTACTCACCCAACACTACTCATCCTTGCAGACAAAGCCGGGCACCTTGCCCACGGGACCCTTCTTCCCACCACCTTGCAGCCTGTGTCCATCCTTTGGTCCCCACCACTTCTCCCAGTGTCTGTGAGCTACTGGAATGCAGCCACTGCTCTGTGGCTCGAGTCCCAAAAGCTTCTGGGTTACAGTGGATACTGATCTCAGTTCAGGGCTGCGCTATTCTGGGTCTGCCGTTGTAGACGGTTCTCCGGGAGATAGATGAGGTGCGGGATCAGGAGGGAAGTGGGCATAGGGGAGTGGAGCCAGCGCCATCCGGGGTCGGCGGGCACATCCCTGCTTTTTACCATGTTTTCTCCAAGGAGAATAGGACCTGGGTCTCTCTCTCTCTCCCTCTCTCTCTCTCTTTTTTAAGATTTTACTCATTTTAGAGTGAGCATGTGTGCCAGCGAGCATGAGTGGGGGAAGGGACAGAAGGAGAGGGAGAGAAAATCTCAAGGAGATTCAGGGAGCCCGACACAGGTCTTGATCCCACGACTCTGGGATCATGACCCAAGCCAAAATCAAGAATCAGCCACTTAACCAACTGAGCCACCCAGGAGCCCCAGACCTGGGTCTCCTAAATATTGTGTCCTAGTCTTGGGTGAGGGCTGGGCCTCTTGGTCCTTTGGACACATTTGGGTCACGTAGAGTTAAAGACCCAGCAGAGAAACATCTGTGGCAGAGCCTCACTTCTCCAGAAGATTCGGTTTAAACGGATGTTGGATGTTGTAGCAGCTCTGTCCCGTTTTTGCTTGGACTGCTGCGCCACTCTGAGCCGGATTTCTGGTAGACCTCCAGTTCATTTGTTCATTCACTCATCTATCCAGCACCTTCTGTGTGCAGGCACTCTTCTGCTGGGAGCAAGGCAAGGAAGCATATGAAGATTTTGCCCTTGTTACCGGAAGTTACATTCTAGTGGATCCTCGTGGGGAAGACCGGCCATGGCCAAATCCACCAGAGTTGGCTGGGGAACAGATCCCAGTGTGCACAGCTTCTCCACCTCCCTGGTGCCTCGACCCTGGCCTGTAGTGGCATCTGTGCCATCACTCTGGGGAATGAGACCGGCTGTAGTGAGCACATTGGCTCTCCTTGGACCGGGATATATTTATTAAGCAGCTACTAAGTTTTCGATGTGGGGCCAACCTAGATGAGTAAGTGGTGCTTGAGGAGGCAGGTACCACTTGAGTCATATCCTTGAACTTGGCACTGGCTCTTGCGGCCGAGGCCAGTGGGCCTGCGTGACAATGATACATGGGTAGGGCTACACTTCGCAGCACCGGGGAGGGGGTGTGTGGCACTCTTTGTTTTCTCCCTTTGAGAGCCTGGGGCTCCAGTGTGGGCAGACACAGTGGGACAGAAGTTTCTTTTATGGGAAAGCATGTTTGAGCTTTAAGTTCTCCTAAGAGCCATAAGGCCACTTTGGGTTTTGTTTGGTGGTTAGTTATTTTTACTTATATTTACCTATTTGGGAATAAAGGGGCTGAATCAGTCGTCTTAACAAGCTAGAATTCCAACTTGAGGTTATGTTTATAAATAGAAAATCTAGGCTTTCCAGAAGTAAGGCTCCCTAAAACCAATTTTGTTGACAAAAGGGAGTACTGTCAGCTAGTGGTCTGAGCATTTCGAGGCATCTGGCATTCCTGAGTCCCAGACACACCCCTGGGGCAAGCCAACTTTAACCCTCCTGTACCAGGGGTGCCCAGAGGAGCCAGGCGGCCAGTGTCCAGGAGCTGGCACCACAGCATCACTGCCCTGGATCTGTCACTCCCCGGCCAAGCCATCAGTCTCCTGTGGCCACTGTCTCCTCCTCTACAGTGAAGGAATTGGCCCACGGGATCTGCTAACTGTTGATACTCAAAGCCACAAACATTTAATTTGCAGAGGCAGAAGCAATAGAGATTTCAATCATGGCTGGTTAAGACTGTAGATTCCTAGAAGCCGAGCTCATGTTCTCGCTCTTTTGCTCGATACATCATTTGTGCTTCCATCCATGAACATTGATTGATTCAGCACCCTCTGTGGCCCGGGCCCTCTGGGCACCGTGAAGTGAGTGTCCCTCACATTCATGGTCACAGACGCTTACATCCCTGGAGGGTGGGAGTGTAGAGGGGGAGACAGAGGTCAATCAAAGAAAGCTGATCATTTTGGAGAATGGTATTTGCTTGGAAGATGATAAAACAGGGTAATGTATTTGAGTGCAAGGCAGAGTGGCGTGGCCAAGTTTAAGTAATAGTGATGGATAACATTTACTAAGTGCTTCCTGTCCCTGAGCACCTTCCCTGTGTCTCCGGGAAAAGTAGGTGCTACTGCTGCTCTCCCAGATGAACAGAGAAAAGTGGAGATGCTGAAGACATCCCTGAAAATGAACAAAACACAGGGCCTGTGTTCAGGGCTCAAGTTATGGTGGTGACAGGTGTGTATAACCAAATAATCCCAATCCAGTGTCCTCTCCAATGAAGAGCCGACCAGGCACAGTAGAAAAAGGCTGGAGGATTAAAGGATGGTTTATCGGGCGGGGGGGAGGGAGGATGATTTGCTGAGAGGGTAGTGCTCGAACTGGGTGTTGAGGGATGTGTAGAAGTTCTTACAGGATGTCTCTGTAGAACCAACAGTAGTTGTACACGATGCCGTGGACATGTGCGGTCTTTTCAGTAGACCATGGTATTCTTTGCTGTTCCTGTTCTTTGCCTTCGTCACAAAGCCCTGTGTCTTTCTGAGGAATTATTTAAGGTAAATGGTCACTATAAATCTTCAAAATTAACTCCTATTTTAACCCAAATTTACAGTTTCAACGCGGAGGATGACATCCCTGCACACATTCTGCGAGCAGGCTATATTTTTCTGGGCTGTAGTTTTAAATCTTGCCTTCCTTAAGCACATCTCTCCTGCTCGGGGTCTCTCAGGTTCCTCAGACATAAGGCCAGACCAGCATATCTGAGTTAGAATCATAACAAAGCCAGAATCTCTGGGGTGAGGCCAGGTGGATCCTGACGTCTAGCCGGTGTGAGGTATTGTGGGAGTGGAAACGGTCTCCCATCGTGTGCTGCAGGAGGCTGCGGGGGCTGGGGTCTCCTCATTCCCACCTCGGCCAGACCCGGTGCAGGTTTATCTGTTTTATTTCTTGGACTCTCTTACAACATCGTGTTGGAAGGAAGGGTTCTACTGCCAAAAACGAATGTTTGAAAACCCCCTGGGACCGCCTGTTGGGACCCTCCCATTCTACATCTGTGGTTCCCTGGGCTGCCCCCCGCCCTGCCCACCCCCGGTCTGGATCTTGGTACCGTTTCTGCACTCCCGTAAAGCAGCCGCTGCCTTCCAACCCAGATCTGGCTACCCTTCTTTGATAGGTGAGCTAATCCCCAAATGTGGCAGCGGCGGCCTTACAGTGAGGGTTTCTGTTACCTTGTTATGAATTACAGTGGAGTGCCCTGGTGAAGGGTTGAAGGTATTTGAGATCCTTTGGGATCAAATGCAAGATATTACTAAAACGAGACTCCATTTAATAGGTGATAAATCTTGATATTGTAAGTTTAATATAGTTTGATGGTTGTAAATCCAGTGAGTCTACTGTAGGAATTTGCTGTGTGTTGCATTTATGAAATATTTAGTCAGGTGTTTTTAAAAGTACGACTTTTCTCATAAGGTACTAATTTTTATGGGCTCACCAAGAAAAATTCATATTGGTGTCAAGTACGCTGCTGTGTGCGGGTCTTTGAAATGAAAAAGGAAACGGTATTATAGGCTCTCTTTTTGTATTATAAGACAGCCCTTAGACAATTTCATAGTAATGGCCAAAGCAAGAAGCAGATTTTAGTATATTTAAGAATATATTGTAGGATTAGAAAATGGTAGGATACAAGTGACTTAAAAGTAAGCTTATATTCAATGTTGACTGCAAATATTAAAAAGGAGCATACACATGGGATAGAAATATGGCTGCAGTGTGGATGTCGGAGCGCGTCTCCTAGGTTGGTGGCCAGGAGGCCCCGAGTGTATTACGAGCCATTTGGACTTGTTTTCCATGGCTGGGTAACAGGTTGACATACATTTGATGGCCCAAAACAGTATGCATTTGTTACCCCCAGGTTTCTTTGGGTCCAGAGTATAGGCTCAGCTTAGCTGGGTTCCCTGCTCAGGGCCTCAAGGCCACGATCAAGGTGTTGGCTGGGCCGTGGTGTCATCTGGGCCTGGGATCCTTCCAAGCTCACATGGTTGGTGGCAGAATTCATTTCTTTCAGGTGCAGAACTTCGGGGAGCTTGCTTCTGCAAGGCGGATAGGAGAGCTTCTTTCCCACTTCAGTCTCTTTTCAGGGAAGACTTGGATCCATTTTTTGTTTTTGGTTATTATTGTTTAGAAGCTCACCTGATTAGGTCAGGCCCACCTAGGATAATGTGCCATTTGAGTCTTTTAGTGTCAACTGATTAGGGACCTTAATTACATCTGCACAGTCATTTCGCCTGTGTCATATAACATAACCTAAGTATGACAGTGACATCCCATCGTGCTGCCCACAGCATGTACGCTGAGGGGTGGGGGTCCTCAGGGCCATCTTGGAATTCTGCCTGCAACACCACAAGTGTGACATTAGACACTCTTCGTAATTCTGAGCTTTCCCTTCGATGGCTGTCAGATGGGAAGGGTAATTCCCACCTGTCTCGGAAGGATCTTGTTGGCCTCGACGAGATAAAGTGTGGGAAGTCTGGGGCTCGCCCGGAAGCCTCAGCAGGCGGGAAGGACCCGGGTGAAGAGTACTCCCGCAGATGTGCCGAGAACTCCAAGTCTGCAGTTGTACTTCGGTCTGAAGATCCCACCAAGTCCCCGAGCGCCTGCAAACGTGAAGACAGCGCAGGCAAATCTGCCGTCCCCTCTGATTTGATCCGCAACCCGAGCAGGCCCTGAAACTGCTTATAGTTCACTTTTCAAAACAGTTGCCTTTCCAAATCCCCGCACTCCTAATAATGGCCACGACATCTTTTTTGGATTAGGAATGGATGCAGGGTCCAGGCGTTGACTTTGATTCTGATCTCCTCCCAAAGACACTGTGATCAACAACTCTGTGATTTCCCACACGAGATCCATTCGGGGCCACGACCCCCTCCTTCCCGCCTACCCTGTGGCTTCCCGGTACCCTTCCCCTCCCCCGCGTCCGTCTCCCCCCTCCCCCGCCCCCCCCTCCCCCGCCCCGTGAAGTCCCCGTTGATCACTTTCCATTTCACAACTAACAGAGAACCCAACAGGAGGCAGTTGGGGAAAGACACACAGTGGGTCACTGGTAAGCTATTGGTCGAATAGTATTCGGAGTACAGATAGCTGCTTTTGCCATTGTAATTGAAGGCGTACTCCGCGCAGCCGTAATTACAAATGCAGGGAAATGGAGGGAAAAATCCATCTTATTTAAAAGTGTTTTAGTGTCAGCAAACACATTGCGATGCCATTAAGAAAGTTTTTGTTAAGGACACGTTTGACTTGAGGTTTTTAATTTGTTTGAAGTATTTTGCTAAAACAGAATTATGTTGGAGTTTACATAAAAGTAGAGAATGACATGAAAAGTTTTAACTTAAGCAGCAAAATATAAAGGCTAATCTTATTTAAAAGTAATATGTATGTCTTGATGGAGTGCCCAGATATGCTCAACTGGGACTTTTTAGTGGGTCGGGTCTAAGCTGTTACACTGAGTTATACCGAGAAGGCTTTCCTCAGCTTATATTGCCAGACCTGAAATACTCTTGTGGCTGCATTTAATAAAGAAACGAAAGTCTTGAGTAAGGGGATATGATTTTTTATGACAGAAGGAATGCAAATAACTTTTAGTCTCATTGCCTTGACCGGGTTTGGTTTGATTTGATGGAGTTTAATAGTGACTTATAACCTGTGCTGACAATAAGCAGGCCCGCACAACGTCATTTAACTCATTTATTCTGCTTGCTGTAAAAACAAAGAGATGGCAAATAAATATGTGGAACGTTCATTGTTTGTCAGAGGGCCCAAGCCAAGAGTTTTCAGTGACCTTTTAAAATATGGTCCCAGGCTAGTACTAAAATGTCTGTCACTCAGCAGACACACTTGCATGCTTTGCCCTTTTAACCCGTGCATCTTGTGTTTTTCTCTTTCAAATGGGTGTATGAATTTCCAATCAGCTGCAGCGGCTTAGGCTTTTGCATTGGAGGGTTACTGTAAATTGCAGCCTGACAATTACAATCCGCAGGGCACCGGCGAGTTATTAATGGGCTCGCCTACTGATGGCCTTTCAGCGCAGCCTCGGACCTGCTGAGCCTCAGCCTAATTAGATCCAGGGGTAGCGGCCTCTGCAGAGGAGGCCAGTGGGGAGGGGGCTCCCCGAGACCCCGCCTCCAGCAGAGGAAGATATCAATTGATTATGGATGGCTCCTGTCCGCCACGTCGGATCTCTAATTCACCTCCTCCTTAATGACTTGTATTGGCTTAAGGAGCTCTGCGTGATTTGACAGCGTCAAGCTCAGCTGACGAAGACCAGCAGGTGACTTTAATTGAGGACTTCTATTGCGAGAGATTTTATGCAAGACAGAGCAACAGTTCAACAGACACAAAAGAGGCCCGTTAAAAAAAAAAAAAAAAAAAGTCTGCAGCGGTTCTGGGAGGAGACTGGGAACAGACCTGGGGTTAGCTACTTTACTTTCGTTTCGTTTACACTTTTTTCACCTCCGGCGGTGGGATCGGGAAGGGAGACCCCCTTTCCTACCCGCCTGCCCCTGGAAATTCTGCAGCCGTCTCTCCTCTCTTGGGTTTCAATATTTATCTTTAGGGATGAATTATGTCCAGGCATAAATTATGTTTGACACATCTCGATGCTGGGGGGAAAAATTAAATTTTTCACTGCTCTGAAAAACATTCCCCAGAACATATCACGCGTCCTGAAAGAAACGAGCGTGCTGTTTAGTTTTATGAAATTAAACGGACGGCTTGTCTGAAGCTCCGGAAGGGCGGAGGATAATGATCAGCGAGTGAATGAATGAAAAAAAGAAACTGATGGCTGATAGGATGGCAGCCTTAGAGCCCCGGGAAAGGAGGGGAGAGGGAAGGCTAAGCTGGGTCTGGCCGGAAGGCTCCTCACGGTGGGTCCGTTAGAAAACCCTTTAGCCGATGCCTCGGTGTGTCTGGAGGGTCGTGTCCCCTAAAGCTGTGTGTTGTCCAGGCGAGTGAGCAGCCACCGTCTGCCGATGGCCTCCCGTGTGCGCTGCGTTCCCGGGGCTGGGAGGGACAGTATTTACCTTCTTGGCCACTGTACTGGCAGTCTGTCCTGATCCAGCCCTAGGAGTTCCGTGTCCTCGGCAGCCACCCCCCACGGAACCCCCACCATGATCCGAACTTCCCACCTTGATCCGAAGATGCCTCCAGCCTTGTGTCACTTTCTGCCTGAATTTCCCTTGCTCGTCCTTCCCTCATCTCACTAACTCCTAGTTAGCCTTCCGAGAGTGTGGCCGCCTCCTCCAGCAAACTGCCCAGCTCCTCTGGCCCCTCCCCAGGCACTCCGCGTCCAGAGCCTGCACGTCCGGCCATTCTGCTGTCCTCTCCTACCGCGGGGTGAGGAAGCATTTGAATATCAGACTGACGGGCCAGAACAGTATTTCCGCCCCAAGGAAGGGACCCAGGGAGTCACAGAATCAGAGAGAAGGTAATGATGGGTTCTGGGGGAGGTGAGTAGAGGTGGAATCTCGGGGGGGGGCTTGGAAGGGAAGTGGTCCTTGAGGCGGGGCAGGACTATGGGACAGCAGCAGCAGCAAGGTTTCCCCCGCAGAGCTCGGACTTTGGAAGTCTGTTGGGCGCCAGTGCCGGATGGTTTAAGGGCTGGGAGTGCTGCCCAGAAGGACTCCTGATTTGAAATGACGATGTGATCCAGAAACTCCAGGATCTTATTGGCCTAACAGCCCAGCTTGGTCCGTGAATTATGAACGGGTTGGTAGTTGCCCCCACCAGACCCCAAACAAGCAAGCCCATATACCCCAGCCTCCCGACACACTCCCGCTGTCATGGCCTCAATCTCCCCGCCCCTGCTCTGCTGAACCACCTTCTCTCTCCATGTGGCCCACTTTTCCCGGCATTCAAAGCAATCCCTTCTCTAGGAAGCCTTCCTGGATTCCTCATCTTGGTGGAACTGTCTCCTGAGTTTGCGGACCATGTACATCTGCACATGTTATCAGTCTTACTCTGCATTCCTGAAGCCCTACTGTGAGCCACTCAGGGCTGAGTTCTGGATCATCTCCGATTCACCTGGGGCGGCCACGGTCTGTTGAACGACTGAGAAGGCAGAATGAAGGAGCAGATCCCAAAGCTCCATCCACAAGTTTCAAAAGTTAGGTTGCTTGATTTTTGTGTTTAATTGGAACTCGGAATGGTTTAATGATTATTTGACGATGAGTATCTTTATTAAATAACTGGTAAGTATAATAATCAACCGTATCTTATTTGGTTGCTGAACATCTGCACAATGGATCCTGCTGGGGTTGGTGGCTCCTGCCATGGAGGTGATGCCAGTCCAGCTCTGGGGGGTGGTGCACAGAGGCAAAGAGCACACCTGGACCAAAGAGATGGAGGTGATGGTGGTAATGATAATGATTATGTTGATGGCAGTGGTGCTGATCGTGATGGTCATGGTGGTCATGGTGGTCATGGTGGTGATAATGATTATATTGATGGCAGTGGTGGTGATGGTGGTGGTGATGATGGTGATGATGGTAATGCTGGTGGTGGTGATGGTGGTAGTGGTGGTTGTGGTGATGAGAAGGCACCGTGGCTGCCTCTGTTGTCAGACTCATTCTGCCAGGCATGAGGACCCTTGGATGATGACTTGAAGTCATCTGTGTCCCTTCACTTGTCACTCAGGCAAAGGCAGCGAAGGCAGCCTTCTTCCTTGCTGGGAGGCTCTTGGAGGAGGATTTGCGAATGTCATTCTCCTTCCAAAGGCGCAGCTGTGACGGTGGATATTTTCTGGTCAAAGCCAGCTGAAGTTGGACCTGCATTTCAAAGTGTCAGGCTGCAAATGGCAAACCAGTAGGGTTGGGGGGGTAAGGGAGGTGAGGAAGAGGACATGGCAAGAGGGCCGTGGACTGAAAGAGGGGAGGCTGGGGAATTACATACTCAGGAGCTTGCCCAGGAGAGCACATCCTGAAGGGAGCACTGCCAGTGCGGCTGTCCCCATGGAGATTAGGGCACTGGGACCTCACATGCTCGAGCCTGCATGCCGGACTCCACCTAAGGGGCTCCAGAGAGAGGCATCTGGAAGAAGGAGTGGCCTGTCAGCAGAGTTGACAGCTAAAACCCTAATCCCCCGGAATGTAGAGATGCAGCCCAGACTCCCGGATTGGTCAGATTTTAGGGGCTGGGGCTGTGATGAGTGTTTCCTCTGCCCTCTTCAGGGAATACCCAGACTAGACCTTCCTCCCTCCTCCCGGCTCCCTAATCCTCATGCTCTTGGAACCATGCAGGGTGACAGCCATAGAGAACATTCAGACCTTCCAACATAATCTTTCCTTCCCTCCCTCCCTGCCTTCGTTCCTTCCTTCCTTCCTTTCTTCAGAGAGAGCGCGCGAGTGTGTGCACAAGGTGGGGAGGGGCATCCTGGATCTTATCAGAGAAAGAAGGTGAGGAACCATTTCGCCCTCATCCTGTGCTCGGGATGGCGTCAGTCTGCACTCCCGCGGTGCCAGGGCCGTTACGAACCATCATTGCCTCCCTGAGTGTGTGGTCCAGAGCCCGAAACCGGAGGTTTTCAGTACGAATTAATTCAATGAATGAATAATGCTGAATGGGCAGAGAGGATCCGGAGTCGATGCTCCAGCTCTAAGACCGCACTGATTTTCCCGACGCTGCCCGGCTTTTCCCATGCCCAGCCCGGGCGCAGTGGACTCGTTCCCTCTGCTTTTCTTCACTGGGCTGCTGCACCTGTTTTTCTCCTCTAGAAATGTCAGGCCCCCTTCCTCCGCCTCCCTTTTGCTCGCCTCTCCCTTAGGATTTTCTCTCCTGGCCATCTCTGCATGTCCAGCTTCTGCCTCTCCTCCTGGCCTGCCTGGACCTTTCTCATGGCCCCTTGGTGGCAGCCCCATCTTCAGCCTTCCTGTCCTGCCAGTCCTGTTCTGTGCCGCTGTCAGACAAAAAGAGCTCAGGCCATGCCCAGGCCTCAGGTGGCTTTGTCCTCCTGTCTTTCTCTACTCCCTGCTTCGCACCCTCTTCGCTTGGCTCCTCCGTGGGCCCATCACAGCTGTCACCTGGCTCCAGCTCCTTCCTTCCCCCATCTTCCACCTCCCTCCAGCTCAAAGACTTAAGAGATGCAGGGAAGTATTTCCTGTCATATCCTCATTTATTTAATTGGCTTTCGCAGCCATGGGTTAAGTCTTGGAGAGTTAGGCAGGACTGGGTTTGAACCTGGATGGTGCCACTTAGCCGCTGTATGACCTTCTCGCACTAAAGTCACCAGGGCCACACCACTGTCGGATTCTTCTGTTTCTTCGCACAGGGCCAGACACACGCCCTGGAGGGGCAGAGGGAGAGAGAGAATCTCCCAGCATACTCCATACCCAGCTTAGGGGCCTTCCAGGAAGCAGTTACAAGGAGGTGAGGCCATGACAATGATGACATCCAGGGGACATCCATGGACCAGCAATCAATCCCCAGCCTGGCCTGGTGATTCCTAACTACTCTGGTGTTCATGCCTCCAAGGTCTGAATTTCCTTTCAGGGAAAGGAATAACGGGGCTGAAGCTAAGAGCAGCACCACTTCCTCTCACTTTAGGTGGGGCCTAATGGGCAGCTGATGTGTAATCGTCTTCAAGACACTGATGGGACTCAGTAAGAGGCCTGTTTGGTGGTGGTGGTGGTGGTGGTAATGATGGTGATGGTAGTGATAGTGGTGGTGGTGATGATCATAATGATGGTGATGGCAGTGATGGTGGTGGTGGTGGTCTCATGGTGGTAACGGTAGTAATGATAGTGATTATGTTGATGGCAGTGGTGATGGTGGTGGTGGTCATGGTGATGATGGTGGTTGTGATCATGGTGGTGATAATGGTAATGATAGTAATTATGTTGATGGCAGTGGTGGTGATGGTGGTGGTGGTGCTAGTGCTGATGATGGTGGTAATGGTGTTGGTGGTGACGATGGTAGTGGTGGTGATGGTGGTGGTTATGTTGGTAATGATGGAGATGAGGGTGATGGTAATAATGGTAGTAGTGATGATGGTGATAGTGGTGATGGTGATGATGGTGGTGGCGGAGATGATCATGGTGGCGATAATGGTAATGATAGTGATTATGTTGATGGCAGTGATGGCAATGATGGTGATGGTGCTTGTGTTAGTTGTGATGATGGTGGTGATAGTGATGATGGTGGTGGTGGTGGTAGAGATGACAAGGACAATGGTGAGGATGATAATGATATCATTAACTCACTGTGTGACCTTGCATGAGACTTGTATCTGCACTGGATCTCAGTTTCTCCATTTATAAAACAAAGAGGTGGAACTTCATTGGGACCAAACAGGGACAGAGGGAAATATTTGTTGGGTCACCAGACAGATGAGTGACCCCTCCTGAAGTCTCTCTCCCCCCTGGCCTGGGAAAGCTGTCCCTCCGCTTCTGGGGGACCCAGAGTTGCTCCTGCTGGAATGGAGGTAGATGCGTGACACAACCCACTGTGCACGGACTGTACCTTATTTCCCAGCCCAGCGAGTCCTCACCTGCTAATTACATCTCCCAGGGCTGCCTCCACCGATTTTGGCCTCATGGAATCTCTGCCCCTCCCCCAAAGGGTCTGGAGCAAATCATTAAAATATCAGGTTTCCAGCCCCTGGGGGATGAGTAGGTGCTAAAAAGAGGCCAAGCTGGATTTGTCAAAAACCAATCAACTCTCACGCACCAAATATCCCTGCTTGGTGCAGGCAACCAAGGCTTTGAGAGGCAGTGGGAGGGGTACAGAGGGGGCTCTGGGAAAGCGCTTAACCCCAGGGCACCAATTAGTTGCCCTCAGGGCCAGACAGAGCCATGGGGAGCCAGGGAAGAGAAATTACCCCGTGAAGAACCTACGAGTTGAGTTCAGTTCTCTGCCCACTGCCGAGGTTTTTGACGGCTCAGACTTTCAACCTGTAGCGTGGGGTCAGCCGCGCTCACCTCTTACAAGGGTCACAAGGGTCCAGAGCGGTGGTGGAACTTTGCAAGCTGCAAGGAGCTAAGGAAATGCCATTCCTTCGTGTGCGCCTTCAATCAGGAAAGTCTTCTTAGAGCGCCCCCTGTGAGCCCGCCCCAGGGAGGCGGCAGGATCCTACCATTCTGCCCTTGGCCGCCATGTCTTCCTTTCTCGGATGTTCTCCCTTCCCCTCTGTGACCGCAGCTCCGTCTCCTGCACTGGCTCTTCTGATGTGAGACTTCTCTGAGCTCTGCCCTGGGTGCTGCTCTCCCTCCTCCCCTCTCCTCATTCTCTCTGGGTGACATCTTCTAGTCCCATGGCCTTGATGGCCGAAAGTGCAGATGGCTCCCCAGATCTAAATCTCCAGTCCAGACTGGTTGTGCTCACTTCTGGTCTCACGTATCCATCCATCCCCTGACTCCCCCTCGGATGGCCCTTAACATCATCTCATTGGGAACAGATCATCTTCTCAGGCTCTCTGAAGTCATTCCTTCCCCTGTGCGTCCTGTCCTGTCTTAGTAAAGGGCACCACCTTCCACCCAGTTGTCCAAATCAGAAACCTGGGAGTCATGCTCGTCACCTCCTTCCCTATCCCCTCACCTGCCTCCCAGTGAGCCCTGACCCTGCCAGTTCTTCTGTTAGAGCTTCTGGCTTTGGTTGTCTTGCTCAGCCCCACCAGGGCCCATCTCAGCAGCCTCACCGCTGCTCTCCTGCCCTCACTTCCTCCTTTCCAGACTCCTCTGCATGTTGCCACAGTGATCTTGCCGAAATGCAAGTCTGATTCCACCCCCCAACCCTCACTTCCAGGAGACCTCTGGTCCTCTAGGCTATGTCCCTGCATAGAGTACATAGGGAGCCCCTCTGAAGCCTGGGCTCCATGGGTCTCACTGCTGAAGGGCCACCTTCCAGTGCTTCCCATCTACTTATCAGTCAAGGTCCAAGCAAGTCACTCATCACCCTGGGCCTTGATTTCCTCATCTGTAAAATGGGGATAATATGTGTTTCATGCACAGGATTATTGTGAGGTTTGAGTGAAGTCACGAAGGTTCAGTTTCACCAATGGGGTCCTGGCCATCTCCGCATCTGTGTGTGTGTGTGTGTGTGTGTGTGCGCGCGCGCACGCACGTGCTAGGGAATACAAAGAATTGCAGTGTAAACATGAAGCACATTCTTATAATATTACTTTTAGTCAATTCTTAAGGTCCAATGTCTGCCTGTCTATCATCTTATTTTTCCAATATATTTCTATCTTAAAACAGACATGGACATATTATGGAATCAAATGCAGATTTTGCATCCATGTAAAAGAGAAACATGAGCTCTGGCTTGATGCCCTTGGTGGCCTGCCCACATCTCCTCACCCAGAGGACCTCAGTTCTCACCACTTATCTCCCAAATGCTGGCACCAGCATTTCTGTGGCTGCTGGAGCTCACTCCTCCTACCCGGTGCTGGCCTGGGGGCCAGGAGGTGACCAGCCTCTGCCAACAGCCCTTAGCCAATGAGTGACTATAGCTGGTGTACCAGGGCTGCAGCTTCCGTGTTCATAGGGGTAGGGGGTAGGGTAGATGGATAGCTCTGAGGTGTGTGCGCTCTGAGATGTGTGAGCTCTGACGTGTGTGGGCTCTTATGTGCGTGGGCTGAGGTATATACTCTCTGAGAATGCATAGGCTCTGAGGTGTGTAAGCTCTGAGGCAGGTCAGCTCTGAGGTATGTGGGCTGCATTGGCTCCAGAGCCCCCAGCAGGACTGGGGGCCGTTGCCCACAGTGGTGACAAGCTCGTCCACATACACTTGCTCGGCTACCTTCCCTTCCTTGTCCCATATTCCCAGCTCCCTGCTGGTGTGTCCTGGGGTCCTTCCTCTCCCACAGACAAACCTCTGCACCTCCTCCTGGCCTCAGAGTCTGTTTCTGGGAGAATGAAGCTGAGACACGACACCCACCAACAGCAGCAGCAAGAGAAACAACCATGACGACAATAAAACTAGATTCCAGTTAGCACGCTAATCATTTTTCACGCACCATCCTCCCTCAACCTTTCGTTTCCCAGCAGGAGCTCTGTTTCCAGATGAGGGTCCTGAGGCTGAGGGAGGTTACAGGGGCTTCCCCAGGCCTCACAGCTCATGAGTGTGGCGCTGGGATTCCAGCTCTGGAAGAATCTGGCGCTCGTGCTCTAACCTCTAGGCAAGTAGTCATGTTAGTTGGTGCCCTTTGGTGGAACCGTCCAGAAGCTTTTCTCTGGGGAAAGCACTGGTGGACTATAATCCAGGAGGTCTGGGTGGGCCAGGCAGCTGCTAAGGAGTCCAACGAGCCCAGCACATGTCTAGGCTATCCCTCATGTCTCACTGCTCTTTTTTTTTTTTTTTTTTCTTTTTTCAGTGTTATTAAGCTTTATTTTCTTGGAATCAGTTATTTTTATAATACAAACTCTAAAATCTCTTCAGGCGAAGCAAATAATTATATTCAACAAATATCCATAGATTAGATGACTCTGAGCGTTCTGAAAGAAAGCAGAAATATAAACCTTTCCATGCACTAACACATCTGATACTTGTGTGTTTGTGTGTGTACATATGTATGTATTACTGGTTTCAGAAGTAGAATTTAGTGATTCATAGGTTGCATGCGACACCGCAGTGCTCATGCCATCATGTCCCCTCCCTACAGCCCATCACCCAGTTACCGCGTCCCCGCCCCCTTCCCTCCAGCAGCCCTCAGTGTGTTCCCTAGTTAACAGTCTCTTCTGGTTTGCCTCCCTCTCAATTTTCATCTTATTTTATTTTTCCTTCCCGTCCCCTATGTTCATCTGTTTTGTTTCTTAAATTCCGCATAGGTCTCACTGCTCTTTTTGAAACACTTGGCCTTTTTAACTCTGATTTTCCTGCCGGCTAAATATCGGGCACGAGGGCCGGCTCACTGCCTTAGAGCTTGCTAGAAGGAGACAGCAGCCCAGGAGTGAATGCCAGCGGCCTCCCTTCCCGAAGGCAGTGTGGGCTGCACGCTGCCACGTGGGCTTTCCAAGGAGCAGCTCAAAATCCAGATCCCTCTGTGAAATCTCCCCACCTTAAAATACAGGCTGCTGCTCTCGCGCATTGAAAATCCACCCTTTGGGGGCCCGGTTAACCCCCTGCTGAGGATGCCTTTTGCCCGCTGGCCAGGCCGTGAAGCGATGGCCGCTGGAGGCCACGAGGATGAACAGGCCATCTGTCTGTCTTTTCCACGGGGGAACCAAGGTCCCCCAACTTCCACTGTGATAAAGGGAGGGACCCGTTCCTGGGGCCCAGTCTGCCTCAGGGGGTGAAGTCTTCCCACTGAAGTATCCCGGCCTGCAGCTGAGCCGCACCTCCCTGTACCCCACCCCTCCACCGGGGAAACTGAGGCCTATGGGGAAAGAGTGTTCCGAGTTCCCACCCTGCAGACCGCATGTGAGCCAGAGACGAGCCCACCCCTCCCGGGCCTCCCGGGCCACCGGGCTCCCACGGGGCCGTGGGAGGTGCCCCGGTGTGGCCTGTGGCCGCGGGAGTCTCCTTGCCGGCTGCTGTGGGTGGCTCTGCCCATCGGTTCGCTTGCAGAGTCTGGGGCTGTGGAGTTTGCCGACAGCTGCCAAAGCCCGGGCGGCGTGGTAAGCCACCAGACTTCAGAAGGACCGGGGCTGTTTATTTAAAACCTTACAAACAGTTTACAGCCAATGGAGCCCGGTTTACAGGCAGAGACCTCAGTGCCGAGCGGCCCGGGGAGGCCGCCGAGGGGGCGGACAGCTCATCCGTCCTCTCATGCAGGGAGCCGGCGGGGGTGTGTGGGCCCAGGGGACCACCACGCTGGGCAGCGCTGGGAGGCCGCTGGCTCTGGCCTTGCTGTACACACTCTCTTGGGATCCCACGTCGTTGTGCGTTGAACTGTGTCCCCTCAAAAGGTACGTTGAAGTCCTGAAGCAGGTACCTGGGAACGGGAGGCTTCCTTGGAAAGCGGGTCTTTGCGGATAGAGGAAAGGTCAGGAGGATGGACCCTAGTCAGTTATGACCGATGTCCCAGGAAGGTGGCCATCTGAGGACACAGACACACATGCAGTGGAGAGGCCCACATGACCGGGGGCACAGAGCTGGGGTTCTGCCGTCACAAGCCGAGGATAGCCGTGACCCCCGGGAACCCCCAGGAGCCAGAGGAGGTGAGGAAGTGTTCTGTCCTAGAGCTGTCAGAGCATGGCCCGGCTGACACCCTGACTTTGGATTTCTAGCGTCCGGCACTGTGACAGAATACATTTCTGTTGGGTCGAGCCGCCCGGTTTGTGGTTTTCATGGTGGCCTCCCTAGGAAACGAACGTGCCCGTCCTTCCCCAGGGCCTCTGCTAGGGTCCCTTCACCGCGCACTCCCACCCGTGGCTCTCTGGGCTCCAGACCCACACATGGCTCAATGCCACGTGGGTGTTCCCCGGGCCACCCCTTAGGCCCTTCCAGCTGAGTTTCCCTGCAGCAGGGCCAGACCGTACCCTTGAGGTGGCCCGGCGGAAACCACTGGATCCTGGAGCAGGTGAGCCGGAAAATGGCAGATGCCATCCGGGGTCCGAGAGAACGTGGTCCTGAGCAAGTCAACGACACCAGGATTCCTCGGGGGAGCCGAGGATAGCACGGAGGGAGAGATGCCGAAATCCTGCCTTTGAGGGGGGACAGGGGAGAGGTCCCCCACCAGGCATGGGGCCATCAAGTCTCTGACCCGGAGCCCAGGCAGAGTCTCCATAACCCCTTGCTCCTGGGTTAGTTGTGGACCTGCAGCAGCAGACTGTGAGCCTCTGGATTCTGGGACCTTCCCCAGACCTGCAGAATGAGAACGTGCATTAGACCAGGATGCCTGGTGACTGGCATGCACGGTGCGTGGGAGAGGCGCGGGGCTACAGTGGGGGGCGCGGTGGGATGGCCGCCCTGGCTCCCCCTGCCTCTGGGCTCCGCTGGACTTCCCACAGGAGCTGGCCAAGTGCACCCAACCTGGTGACTGCAGGTGCCAGTGTCAAGAAGAGAACGTTCTGGACTTCAGGGCCCCCCCGACATGTCTTCCTCCGCTGCTGACAGGGGCTCCAGGAAGAAACCTGGCATCCCCCAGGATCCTTCTGTTTCCTGACTGCACCCCACCCCCCCGCAACCTTGGCCTGGTCACCCAGCCCAAGAAGGCAGGAGGCCTGTCGTCACTCCACCCCCATGGCCCGTCTCTTCTGCCTCTTTCTTGGGCAGCTCTAAGGCGCCCTAACGCTCTCCCATCCCTTCCCAGATCTGCCTCCTCTAAGCCTCCCTCCACTTGGTTGCCAGAACGACAGTAAATACCCTTAACTCCCACCAAGCCAGGCTTTGGCTTAACCCTCAGAACCCCTACCCTCTGACCCCATCTTCACAGAAGGCCCCAAATCTTTTCTGAGGCCTGGAGGCCTGAGTCGGCCCATCCCGCCAGTTCCCACTCACTGCTCGGCGGGCCCTAGCCTCCCCCGGTCCATGCCCCTTCCCTCCCGGCATGCTTGTCCACGCAGTCCCTCCCCCCACACACCTTCCCCACCTGCTGCTTTCTCCTGCTCAGTAGCACCTGACGCAGGAGAGCAACTGGGACGCTGCCTCCCCCGGGAGGCCCCCAGGTGCCCCAGATCAGACCAGGCTTTCCCTGACGCCTGCGCCCACGTGCCCCATGCTTTTCCTCCTTGGCACCTGTCACAGCAGTGATCGTGGGCACCAGAGGGCAGGACCGCGTCGCTCAGTCAACAGGAAGGAAATCTGGCGCAGAAGGAACACCGTCTCTTCTCCATTCTGGGGCCCAGGTTTTCCTCCCGGATGACAGGTGGCTGTTCAAATGTGGCAGGCACAGGAGAGAGGCCTCTGCCTGGGAAAACGTGAGGACAGCGGTTTCCACGGTTGCCTCTGCCCTGACCTGACCTTGCTGAACATCTTGGGTGGCGAAATTTGGGGCAGGGCAGCTTCCGGAGACCTCTGGGGTGCGCGGGCTGCCACCGCGTCCGAGTCCAGCCGGAGACGTTCTCTGGCTGCGGGCTGGCAGGTCCGGGCCAGTGGACAGAGGGCAGGCGGCCTCCTCCTGCCCACCGGCGCCGCTCCCGCCCCTCCAACAAGCCCCTCTCCGGTGCCAGGATGGTTTTGCTGGAATGTAGCCCGAGCGGGCCTGTGCCGGAGTGGACTCCCCTCGTGGGTCCCCAAGCGGGCCGAGCGGGTGTAGGCACGGCTGAGTTTCAATGCCCCTTTGCGGCTTTTCCTTGCATAATGAGGGGAGAGAAGGGTGCGTTCTCACACCACCCCAGACCAGAAGTCTGGGCTCTCTTGGCGTCACCCCGTCTGCGAACTGGATAGAACTCCTCCGGGAGATAGGCGTGTTCTGGGATCCCCCGTTTGGACGACACCGTGCTTGTCCCTCAACCGCCCGCTGCCTTTCTAGACCAAGGACCTTGCCTGGAGAGCAGTCATCCAGGACCCGGCAAAGACTTTCCCAAGAGCCTTTTGTCTCTAATTAAGGAATCCGGAGCCCGGGCACCTGATGACCTTGGTCATGTCCCCGAGCCTCATATCTGGATGGAACGGCTTCCTTAAAGAATTGGGGTGCATTCAAGGAGTGATGGCAAATATCTAAGCAAACCAACAGGGGGGCAAACACGCCCTTGCTGTGAGATCTTGGGCAGGTCCCCTTGCTGCCTCGGGAGGTCACCTGCTCTGAGCCGTGAGGAGTGGGTGGGCGCCCCAGGGTCCCAGCTGCCCCCTGCCCCCCTCCAGGCTGCCGGACTCTGGACTCTGGACTCCGTGGCCTCCCGGCCAAGGGACAAGCTGGTCGGGTGACTTGGGCTGAGATTCTGCTGCTCTGCCGGGCAGGGTGGGGAGCACGCTGGGGGCAGGCGGGTGCCGTGACTGCTTGCTGTGAGTCCATCCCCCTGTGTCCACAAATTCACTTTTGTTTATTTTCCTGAAAAGCTAAGTAAGCCGTGAGACTGAGCAGCTCCATACCAGACGTGCGTTTTCATTGTAAAAATATTTTTGCGGGTCAGAAAATTGCACCAAAATGTTTTCACAGGCAAAACGCTGCTGTGCACTGCTCAACCCCGCGGCTTACTGACACCGAGGATGGGGCTGTGTAGGTCCACCTCGGCCACACAGTCCAGTAATAATAGTAATAAACATGTGGCGAGCCCTTCCTATGTGGCATTTTTCCAGTCGGTTCCGTGCGATGTTTTCACCCCACCCCTCCCTGTGGGGCCAGAGTGATTATCATCAGTTCCATTTTATAGATGAAGGAACAGAAGTCCAGAGAGGCTGAGTGACTTCCCCAAGGTCACACAGCCTACCAGGAGGAGAGCCAGGAGCAGAATCTGGGTCTGTCGGGCTTCAGAGTCTGGGATCTTGCCCACCCCGGTGCATGTCGGAGGCCCTAATTCAAGTGTGCCACACGCTCTGGGCTCTCCCCTCAAATTCTTTGTGTCACCGTGTTTTCCAGCAGTTTTCTAGGACGAAGTTATCTGTTTCACAGCTACAGCTTGTTGCCCAACTAGAGAGAGCCCAGAACATTCCGTGTGTAGAGGACTGTTGGAGCCAGAGAGGCTTTGACGATTACCTCCCCGGGACCTGCTCCTGTGTCAGTGCAGACGAGGTGAGGGGCATGACGGCCCCGGCATGGTGAGAGGCGGTGCTGGGCTGAGGCACTCATACTCCCAGGCTCCCGGGCTGTATACTGTCCTTGCTGCCCAGCTCTATGACGCCAGATATTTTACATAAATGCAGCCCACGTGGCTTTGCTGTGCAGCCGAAATCCCTGACGTACACATTCATACATAAAAACACGGCAGGATGTATCACAGACCCACACAAACTGCGTTCCCAGTCGTAGAACACCTTCCTCTGAACTATCTGGGGACTCTTCTCGTGTCCATGCTCAACTATATGCAGCCAGTGAAGAAACTGGAGTAAACAAGTTAAATAATTCAGGCATCCCTCCCTGACAACCACGGATGATGCCTGTGTCCCAGCGGCGGGGCGGGGGCACGAGCCCTGCCCCAGCCCCGGCTCCCAGGAGCCCACGGGGGCGTGGCATCTTTTTCCTCCAAGGTGGCTCCAGACACCAGCCAGCTCAGTGGCCTTGTGCTCAGGGAGGGGGGACAGTGTGAGTCGCTGGGGCGCAGGTAGAGCAAGGGTCGGGCTTGCTAGGAGGCAGCGGTGAGTCAAGGCAGGGGCACTCTGAGGAGGTGGGAGGGAGGAGGGGCTGTATATGTGGGTTCTCAAGACTCTTGTCATCTGTGCTGTTGTAACCTCTAACCCCAGGAGGACGAGATCCACTGTGCGAGTTTACCAATGTCCTCCTTGAGGACAGGGCCATGGTGATGCCCCTCGGCTTCCCCGGGCCTGGTACAGATCTGCCGCTCATAGGTACTGGGTGACAGATGGCATGGAGCTAGGGTCCTGCTGTCCTCAGAGTAATGGAGCCCTGCCTCTGGCCTGTGAAGTTATTCTGGGGGTCACAGACCTCGCCTGCAGCTAGAGCTCCCAGTGACTGTGGGGACAGGAGAGGCTGTCCGGGGGGCACATCCCAGCTGGGACAATGACATCCTCAGATGGAAGCTATCAGAGGGGTCAGTCAAGCCCTCAGCACACCTGGGGGGCTCAGTAACTGTGGAATGAAGGAAAGTGCTCGGCTGTCAGCCCCCTGTCCCCGCAGGCATCCCCCCGGCCCTCAGCCACGTCATGCCTGCAATTAACATCACGACGCCTGGAAGAAGACGTCACACATTCCCACTATGGTCTCTGTTTCCCCCGAACACAGCCCCGTGCTGGACACCGAGGGGTCTCTGTGAACAGCGTTTGAACAGAAATGCCCAGTATTTAGAACCGTTTCATCCAGGATGACGTCCCTCTGAGAGGGTCGGAGGCGGCTGGCTCTCATGTCAGCATAGAGACAAAGGGGATTTGATGGACCAAACAGTTTCTTTTTACAAATCAGGGGAGCTGCGCGATCCTGGAGTGTGTACGCATGTGTATGTTAGGGGTGTGTGTGTGCGTGTGTGTGTTGGATGTATGTGTGTATGCATTGGGGCACAAGTGTATGTGTTGGGGGGGTGTGTTTGTGTGCGTGTGTCCGTGTGCATTCACGTGCGGCGGGGGAGACGGAGATCAGTGCTTGGGGGGTGCTGCACCGGCAGCCACAGGCACAGGTGCTCAGGAAGGGTCCAAGGGCCTGGCTGAGTCAGAAGCTGGCGGTCGGAGCGGACGGCCGTGAGTGGAGAGAGCAGGTGGCGGCCAGACTGCTTCCAAAGAGGAGGGCAGGCAAGTGATGGCAGCGGAGGGACAGGGGTGCAGGGGAAGAGTAAGCCTCACGGCCCCCGGTGCATTCAGTCCAAGCCCCAGCCTCCAGGGGCTGGACTCTGATTCCCATGGTCAGCAGAAGGCATGACCCCAGACACATGAGGGGACTTGCCCAGGGGCTGTGCTGTCTGAGGACCCGAGGGGCTCCATGTGGTACGGACATCTTCACCTCTGAGACGGTGAATTTCCATCTCAACTTGGCTGGGCTATGATGTCCAGATACGTGGTCCAACATTATTCCGGGTGTTTCTGTGACAGTGTGTTTGCATGAGATTACCATTTAAACCGGTAGACTTTGAGGAAAGCAAATGACTCTCCCTCAGGCGGGTGGGCCTCTTCCAATCAGTTGATGGCCTGAAGAGAACAGAAGACTGACCTCTGCTAAACGAGACGGAATTCGGCCAGTGGATGGACTTGAACCAGCTTGCCCTGCAGACTGTGCACTTGCCAGTTTCCCCCCATCCGTGGGAGCCAATTCTTTAAAACAAATCTCTTCACGGTTCTGTTTCAGTCGAGAACCTTGACTACTATACTATACTCTCTCAGGAGTAGATGTCTGTAGCAGAGCCTAGGACTGGACAACCGGAAATTAATGTGAGTGGAAACTTCTGGGCACCCCAGGTGGCTGAGGCAGGGAGTCACACCAGTGAGCTGTGAGGGTTAAGGTGGGTTCCAGAGAAGAGCAGGGAAACAGGGGTGGTGGTGAGGGGCCAGGACGCCCGATCCCAGCTCCCCCCACATTCTTGCTCTGTGACCACGGCCAAGCCTTCCCCTGCCAAACTGCTTGCCGCCAACCCAGACTGCTTGCGGAGCAGAGCCCCTCACGCCCCACTGCTGGGTTCCAGCCCCACGCCCCGGACTCCCACGACATCGTGCGATGTCGTCCCCTTGGCGGTGGCCTCCGTGTAATCGAACACCCCCGAGTCAGATGTTGCAGCATTAACAATCCCCCACATGGTATAAACAGAGTCTACATCAAATGCCAGTGAAAGGATATTGCCTTTTAAATAGGCCCTGACAGCTGTGGAAAATATTATGCCCAAATAGAATCCTTACATACGACAGACATTAATTCTTTGAGAACCCCTAAACGGGTCCTCTGGATCGTTTGTAAGATTTTATTTTATTATGGATTGGACGTATTGAAGTAAGACTATAATCTTATTGTGCTCTGACCTCTGTTTTTATAGCTCTGTATAAACAGCAGTTACCGTGTTAGAAGGAGAGATGTTTACAGATGGAGAACTAGAAACACGCCGCTTTACCGTGTTGTAGAAACCTGAAACCAGCCCGAGGCCGGGCCTGGGTTTTGTACGTCTGAGGCCCCCGCCTGATGGGAGCGGACAGCTCTGATGGGCAGGAGCACGGAGCAGGGCGTGGTTCCTCTTGGCGGGGAGGACACAAGTCTGTGGCTCCTCGGTGGCAGGTCCCGACACCCGTCTCCTTCTGAGGGTTCCAGGCTTCAGGTGGGCAGGCTCCCTGGGCTTGACGCTGCTGAGAAACAGAGGATCTCAGCCCCAGAGTGTTGGGTGTGTGTCTTGCCTGTCTGTGACCTCCCAGACACAGAGGCTGGGTAGAGAGGTCACAGGCTTTGCAGCAGGGCCGACCTGGGGTTGCTTCTGGCTCGGTGCTTCTTCTTACTGATTCTCTGACCTTGACTTAGACCCCCCTTGACCCTCAGCTTTTACCTGTGGAACATGGGAGTGGAAACGCCTGTCCCCTAGGGGAGGCACAAATGAGATAGCAGAAGGTTCTGGGCACTCCAGAAAGTTCCTTTCCCTCACCCCACCCCTTTCCTTGAACAATCCCGTTATAGTTGTGTGATGGTGGAACAGAGGGCTCTCAGGGAGTGGTCTTTTGAGGGTGGCCACAGGCCACATTATGGAGCCCAGTTAGGAGCCCCACCCTCGGATCCTTGCTTCCTAACTCATGATGCGCAGAATGCCAGCTAGGGACAGGTGCCAGGAGAAAACAAGGCAGAAGAGGGAAATGGACTGCCGGAAGCAAGGACAGGACAGTTTTAGGAAAGGGTGGCCAAGGAGAGTTTAACTGAGAAATTAGCCTTTGAGTAAAGACCTGAAGTAGTTTTCCACGTAACCTCTATGTAAGTGCTCGGCAGAACAGGGCTCCAGGCAGGGGGTCTGGCACAGCCAGGGCTGCAGGGAGGGGAAGGCGGTGGGGACGAGGTCAGAGACATGGCGAGGTCAGACGGGGTCCGGTGTCCAACTGGGTGTGTGGCCGGGTCCCATCCACCTGCGGGGATCTGTGAAGGGCTGGCCGCCAGCGTCCCAAGGGCTCTCAATGGGCAGGCCACTAGAAGCATTTAGAGGTGCTATGGACTGAGTGTGTCCTCCCCAAATCTGGAAGCTGAAGTTCTAGCCCCCAGTGTGATGTGTCAGGAGGTGGGGCCTGTGAGAGGTAACAGGTTTAGACGAGGTGATGGGGTGGATGGAGCCCCCATGATGGGGTTAGTGCCCTTCCACGAAGAGGAAGAGACAGCAGAGCCCTCTCTGTGCTCACACACAAAGAGATCATGTGAGGACACAGAGAAATTTGCCACCTACAAGCCAGGAAGAGGGCTCACCAGGAACCACATCTGTCGGCACCTTGATCTTGGACTTCCAGCTTCTAGAACTGTGAGGAATTCAAAACAACTGTGTTGAGCCCTCAGTCTGTGGTGTTCGATTACAGCAGCCCGAGTGGACTAAGACCGGGGATTCCCCATATCAAATCATGGCTAGTGACGCTACGTCAAAGGATGGCCCAGCAGTTGCTAAAAGCCAACCACCTGTTGGGGAATTGTTAGAAGCGCCGGATGGTTGAGCAAGTTCTACTATAATTCATGTCATCTGGTTTGTATACCCATGAGCACATTGGAATGAATGAAATATTTCTCAAAGTTGTCTTTACGTATTGATTAATGTATTTGTTTATATGAGCGTAGTAGTTGATGAATCTATCACCACGTCCACATAGGGGGCTTATGGGACGTCTAAGTCGGCTGCTAACCCAAATGTTTACTCGTTTCTCCTGCCCTGGTATCTCCTGCCTTCCATGGAGATGTATCTGGAGAAGAAAAGGGAAATCATGATTCTCTACAAATAGCCAATGACCTGGAACACAGGGGAAGGCGCAGCCCAGTTCTAGATGGTTCCAAACAGCGACAGACCCTGTAGCTCAAGCCAAAGAGAACTTTCTAATGAAGAGTGCTGTCCTAGAGGGAAGGACCCTGCTCCAGAGCTCCCAATGCGGGAGGCATCAGAGCAAAGGTGGGGGACAGTCTGGCGGAGAAAGGGTACGCGGGCTTCTTCCATCGGGTGAGAGTCTGGACCACTCCCTGATCTGAGTGCTGTGAGTGTAGGGCAGTGGTTTTCCATGGGGGTGGGGGAGGGTGCTCTTACCCCCCAGGGGACATGTGGCAATGTCTGCAGACATTTTTCATGGTTACATGATGTGTCAGGAAGCTGAAGATAGACAGGCATGTGATCATTGCCCTAAATGCCTCTTCTAAGATGTAGAGGCAGGATGCTGAGCCTTGGGTGTGAACCACAACTGATCAGAACAACATCCTTTCCCCTCCTTTCCTTGAGGCCCAGGCAGGGAAAGGGTCTCATATGGTGAATCAGAGCAGAATCAGAATGAGGACCCCATTGACTCCTCATCCAGTGCTCATATCCCAGGCCCATTCAGGCACCTGCTTCACCTCGGAGACCCCAGGTCCCTGCCAGCCCTTACCCTGTGTAGACAGTGCTCAGGACTAGCCAAGGGTTAAGACAACACTGTGTCCACAGCCTTGTTTTAGTGTAGACACAGTTGCTGCTCACTGTGTGGCCACAAGAAGGAAAATCTTTCTTTCTTTCTCTCTCTCTCTCTCTCTCTCTCTTTTTTTTTTTACTTTCTCCCACCAGAATCTGGATGGCGCTCAAAGTAGACTTGCCATCTCATCCCTGAGCCACAAACCCACGTGGGCCTCCCGATGCATCTATCTTAGGGTCTAACCCTGGCAAGTTTCCCCCTGCCCCCACTTAACGAAAACCAGCGGGGCTTCTGCCTGCGGCCTGTGGCCTGAATGACAGATAGAAGTGTCCCCTTTAGGACAGAATGGTGCAATGAAAGAAGCTGGCGGGGGATGGGCCCACAAGGAAGGGCTCCAGCCTGGGGTCTCCAGATTCCATCTCTCCGCTGCTCTCTTGGGAGGCTGTGCACGTGAGCAACCATGGATCTGGGTAGAATTTTCTCTTATTATATCACAGATCACCCTGGAAACATGCAGGGTCTTCCCTCAGAATCGGGTGCAGAATTGAGACAAGGGGGAGGGTGCCCGACGCTTGCGCTCGCACACGGGCCCGTGTGTGTGTGTGTGTGTGTGTGTGTGTGTGTGTGTGTGTGTTACCCACACCGGAGAGGTGGACCTTGTGGGTTTCCAGTCCCTTCCAGGCACAGGAGTGTGAGTGACTGGCCTATGGCACTGGGCCGCCTGCCGGTTTCCCAGAAGAGGCAGCCACCTAGCACCGATGTCACCTGGTGTCCGAAGGATGGAGAGAGGCGGGTGGGGACGGAGGGTCTGAGCTTGGGGTGGTACAGAAATTTTATCTTTCTTTAGAATAATTGCAGTTTCATCAGAAGTTGCAAAAACAGTACCATGAGGTCCTGTGTGAGCTTTCCCCCAAGGTGACAACGTGCGTGACCGCCGCCCACGATCAAAATCAGGACATCGTTTGGCACAACACAGCAAACCGGACTATAGGCTTTGCTGATTCCACTGGTGTGCACGGATGCTTGAGTTTCATTTTTTTTTTTTATGTCTTTGCATATAATACTGTGACACCTTATCGCTGGTGCAGATTCGTGTGATTGTCACCGTGGTGGTGATCTGGACTGTTCTCCTCCAGGAGCTCCCTCCTATTTCCCCTGGATGGTCAGGCCCGCCCTCCCTGGGGCCCAGCGCCTGCCCGCCCCCCCATCTCTCCCGTGTCTCTACCGTTTGCTCACACAGAGAATGTCACATAAATGGAGCCAAGCGGCCCAGAGACTCCTGAGACTGGCTTTCGTTCACTCAGTGTCATCCCCTCGAGATGCAGCCGAGTATGTTCCTTCTTATTACTGAGTCGTCCAGGGTGTGGATGTACCATGGGTTTCCCCCGAATTCTATCTGAGGGGTCGAGTCTGCCCAGCTGGCGCTGGCTGCCCGAGATGCGGGGACAAGCAATGACTCTGTCTGCTCCTGGTCAACGGAGGGCACTCGGCCGTGGTCAGCAATCCTGTCCCTGTTCAGCAACCCACGCAGTCACGGGTATTTGGCGCCAACTCTGTGCCACACGAGCAGCGGAAAGGATGAAAGAAAGAGCTCCAGTTCTGGATGCCCATGAGCGTATGGCTCCGGAGAGGGGACCGACAGGTGGTAAGTCAACAGGTGAATACGGAGTTATAATTTGCGATGGGGGCTTGGAGGAGAAGAGCCGTTGCCTCTGGGCAAGAAGAAGAGGCATGGGTTCGTGGAGGGGAATGGCATTCCAGGCCTGGCAACAGCATGTGCGTGGGCTCTGAGCCTGGGAAGGGGCACCCATGGAAGAAAGGAAGGAAGGCAGAAGGGCTAAAGCATGATGTAGGGTCTGGGCTAAGGTAGGGCTGGACCAGGCAGGTCCTTGGAGATGCAGCATTTGATCTCTGGACAAGGGGAAGCCTTTAGAGTCTTTTAACCAGGGGAGAGGCGTTGCATGGCTGGCGTTTTTACCAAGATCGCACTGTTTGTGGTGCGGATATCGGACCATAGTGGGGGAGGATGGAAGCCGGGAGACTCACTGGGATGTCATGGTGGCCTCCTATGACCGTGACTATGGTGGTCTGATGTAAGCCTTTGGCAGGGGGCGCTAAGAGGAGTGGACAGGTGAGAGGTGGACCCAGTGTGGTCCCTGGGTGGAGGGGATGGAGACACAAGGTGTCTTGGGCCTGTGGACGCTGCTCTGGGCTTCAGGTCAAGGCTGAAGGGCTACGTGAGGGGCTGAGCGAGCACAGATGGTCTCCGGGCAGAGTGACTGAGTTGAAAATCTGCCTCTACCTTGTGTCAGCAGCCTGTGCTCCTGCGGACTTGGCTTCGCTCAACCTCTCCTTCCTCCTCCCCCGTGGAGCGCTTACAAGGGCTAAACGGGGTGGCATGGCTGCCCCCGGCCGTAGCCGAAGCAGCAGGCCCTCAGTGAGTCATAACCGTCGTCTCACCTCGTCTCATTGAGGACACGAGTTTTGTTTAGCCTGATCCCGCCAGCCGCTAGCAAGCGCCTGACACGGGCAGGTGCTCCGTAAAGCCTCGTGAATTTCTCCCTCTCCGTGAGTTTCCTCTCGAGTCTGCTTGGCCAGGGACACATGGACTGTGCAGGGTGGCTGTGGGGCCCGCAGGTGGCGGTGCAGATGGCGCAGGGGACAGATGGCACTGTCTGGGGCCCTTTGATGTGTAGGGCCTGGGGGTTCTTTGTTTTCGAGAGTGCGTGATTCAGCCATTGGAGCTTTAAAAAACAGGACCCCAGGGAAAGCGGTTGGAAATGCAGGCTCTGCCGGTCCAAAGGGGCCACAATCTACCATATTAACTTCATCTGAAATGGATGTTCTTTCGCTTTCTCCCTACCGTTTCGGGTTTTTGAAGTCGGGATAGATCTTGCATCTGTGCGTACACTTGGCGTTGGGGGGCGGCGGGGAAGGGGGGCTGGCCCCCGCCAGGACCGTCGTTAAATCTTCCAGTCGCGGCAATTTTACATCAACTCCGGCTGTGCTCGGCTTCCTGGTCCCACCGCTCCTTCTCGCTGATGGATGAAGTCACTGTGAGTTAGGCGGGATGAGACAGACAGATCCTGCCTGACGGTTCTCGCAGTCCCCGGGGGTCTGTCTTTGCTGCCCAGAGCTTCTGAGAGTACAGGGGAATGTTTTATTATTTGGTAGCTTATAACTTCCTCAGCGTGTGGTCTCCTGGGGGTTGTTACTGGTGAACTCAGAGACATTTGCTACACATCAAGAGTTTACCCTTGGGCAGGGCGAACCACGACGTGAGAATTCCCATCTATGGCGTGCAGACCATAGGAAGCACCGACAAAAGAGATGTCCTGGGCAAGGCCAGCGGTCAGCGAAAGACAATGCCCTCCCACCCTGGGCCCTGGTCGTGAGCAGTCTTGCTTCAGTGAACCGTTCGGGGATCTGGACATTAGAGAGCGGCTGGTGGTTGTCCAAACACAACTCGGTACCCAGTACCTAGTTCGGCCAGCACACAAGCTCCCGCAAGGGGGTCAGGGTGTGCAGAGTGGAGGAGTGGACAGAGGGAGGCAGGAGGGAGGAACCCTTTGAACGCTGAGTGTGGAGGAGTCAGGGTGGGTGGGAGTCCCTGACCCCAAGACCTCAGGTCCCTTGGGCTGCTCCTGGTCAGGGGTGTGGCTCCACCAGGGATAAGGGGGCCCACATGTCTATGAGCCGTTCTGATTGCGGACATGGCAGTCTGCAAAGCTGGCCCTCCTGCTGTCATTTCTGTGGTTTGGGAGACACACTGGACCAGCCCCTCCCTTCCCCTAACACAGCCCTTCAGAGAGGCGTGGGTTTGAGCCCTGAGCTGTCACTCTATATGCTCCCCTGTGACATGGGGAGCCCATCTCCCGGGTGGACAGGTGCTTGGTGCTGTGTGGGGCTCGTGGGCATCAGGACATCGTGAGGCCTGGCAGTGTGTCCCGTGAGGACCCAAGCAGCCCACATCCTCTTGCCTCGGTCCCAGCAGAGTTTGGGTGGCAGCCGGGCTCGCCGTGAATGTATAAGAGACACAGGGCACCAGCTTGGGGGTGTCCTGACATGGGAGCCCAGAGCCTGGGGGTCTGAGGGTGACTCAGGGCAGCTGTGAGGTGCGAGGGACGGAGTGGGGGAGCTTCCCTCCCCTGCCCAGAGCAGCCCCTCGCCATCTGTTTTCTATATGGTGGCTCCTGGTGAAATGACTTCTGAGAAAGGTTGGCTCCTTGGAAGGCATGAGTCTAACGTGCAGTCCTCTGGGGCCAGAGGCTGCGGGTCCTCACCGGTCACTGTGGATCTGACTCTGGGCCTCCCCTTGTTCCTCCTGCCCTGCTCCCCTCTGGTTGGTTTCTTTACATCATTTTTATTTACACGGTATGTGTCTTTTCCTGCTGCCCCAAATCCTTTTCGGTTGTGACCCAGGCATGATAATCAGTTGGCCAAAGAGCACAGTGCTGGCTCTGTCCCTCTGTACCTCTGTCCTGCGCGGGGTCCGGGACTGTGAGGGGCTGGTCAGGGTGCGGGTGGCTGGGGGATGGGCCCGCGTGCCCCCCGCCCCCTCCACTTCCCGGGGCATACCTCCTCGTGTGCACAGCTCCCCCAGACCTGTGCCCACTCCTTGTGCCTAAACTCTCTGGGAGGCCGAAGGCTCCTGGATCTCGGCCCCAGCCTGGGCTAAATTCCTTTCCTAGATTGTTTGTTTGATTTTTCTTCTGCCCTGTAAATGCTGGAGGAGTCTGGGGGCATAATAAGAGCTGTTTAAAGAGAAGCAAAGCCTAATTCTTTGGCTCTGGAGTGGGGTCAGCCTGGAGCCGGCCCTCCCCGCAGAGGCTGAAACCCTCCGTGGAGAAAGTGAGGCTTGTGGGCACAGGGAAGTGGTGGTGCTGACAGACCACAGGGCCCAAGAGTGGGGCCCAGCCCAGAGACTGAGATCCAGTGCTGCGTGGGGTCTCTCTTCAGGGATGGGGTACATGATGGCCTGTTTCCTCTCCCAGGGGCATCGTCCTGGGTTGCATCCTAAACAGGGCCACAGCTCTGTTCTCCAGCCCCTAGGCCGGCGTGGCTCAGGTCCTCCCCTCTGTGGTTTATCTAATGGGGGGCATTCGGGTGGCCTGTTGGTCTCCACCCCGTTTCCACTTGCTGCTTCCCATCCCTGGGCCTTCTGGAGCCCTCAGGAAAAGGCAGCAGCAGGACCCCCTTATGCGTGTCCTCCTAGCTGGGCAGCCCCCCATCCTGGCCCTGCAACCAGGCTCAGACCCCTCCCCCTCTGCAGTCCCATCCACCCACTCCCATAGGCCCACCTCCCCCGAGAGGCTCCGCCCACTGCCGGTGCTCACTCACTGGCCCCATGTACTCCCCCACATGTGCACTCCTGTGCCCAGTCCCACGTGCTCCAATTGTTCATACACACGCACGTGTGCTCTCCCACGCAGCTCTTCACAAGATTGCCTCTCACTCCTTTCCTCCCCAGGGAAGAGCAATCCTCTCCCGGGAGCACCATTTTACCTGTGGGGTTGCCAGTCCTCTTTCTGTCCCAGCACACGGTGGTGCTCCTCTGACTTCAGTAGCCTGAGTTCCTCCTGGAAACCTGCCCCTCTCTGGTCTCCGCCAACAGGGTCCAGCTGGGGCTGACCCCACTCTGGACTCCCAGCAGTGAGTCAGGCACAGAGGCCAGCCTCCTGGCCATAGCCACCAGGCAGGATGGGTACGAGACACAATCTGGCTAGTGGGAGCCCTTGGCTAGAACTTCCCAGAAGGAAGCTGTCCCCTTGGGGGCACTGCTTAGACTGAGAGTCCAGAGCTGTATGGTGAGGCGTGGTGGGAGGAAGCGGGGTCACCTGGCTGCTTAACATGGTGAAGCCTGGCTTGCTGCCCCCAGCCCCATCTCTTCCTCCCTGCATTCCCTTTGGGGACCTCCTGCCAACCTGTCAGGCTGTGTGGGGTCCCTCAGAGTCCCTGAGCTCAGAAATTGTCCGGACTCGGGTGTGGCAGGCCCTCAGTGACCCTCACCTTCTCAGATGGCCCCAGGCTGACGCTGGCCTGAGGCTGGGAGGCTGCGGGCACCTCAGTAGGGCACACATGACGCAGGACCCACTTCCTTCTGCTTATAGATATTTCTAATTCTTCTTTAACAAACGAAGACAAAAATCCACCCCCCAAGCAGATGTCGGCTCTTCTGGGAGCTTTTCCTGCCCCCATAGGCAGGGTTAGGAGCCCCCTCCCCGCCATGGTACTTCCGGGCTGACTTTCATCACTCAGGACTAAGGGTTTGCTTGCTAACATCCTGCAGGACGTCCTTAGGCACAGCCCTGGGAACTGTGTCTTAATCGTATCTGTTGCCTGGTCTTCAGACCACATCAGACACATCATAGGGGGTGAGTAAATATCTTGCTGAGGTCTGGGGACATTTCCTAGTTGGACACACTTGCACAAGATCTGGCTACATCTCTTAGCCTCAGTTTTATCCATGGCAGGTGGGGTTAGTGAAAACCCTTATCCTAGGAGTGTCACGTGGAGTCCGTTCATGCTGGGCCCCGTACCTCCTGCGCCCATCTTAAAATTCACTGGCAGCTGTGGTGAACCATTTCCAGCGGACGACGATGTTTCCCCTTCTCCAGGGCCTGAGTCTTTTTGGCCTCTCTGCCCGAGGACATTCTCTGGCTCCTGGTCACAGTGAGGGCTTTTTCCCAGCTGGACACTGCAACTCAGAGTGGGAGGGGAATTACCACCCTGGGGGAAACCCTCAACCAGTGGAGACAGGGTGAGAAAACCCTTGATCAGTGGAGACAGCAGGTGAATGCACCAGCCTTCACGCCCTCTGATGGGACAGTTCCAGGGGACATTCAACAATTTGTGAAGCCCAGTGCCCGCAGAGGTGACTAACTCATTAACACACCCTCTGCTCCTCAGCCCCTCACTTGTTTTTCATGGCACAACCTCCAAAGAAACAATTGCACCCAAGTCCTACCTCAGGGTCTGCTTGTAGAGCAAGCCAGCTGAAGCTGTTCTTTTGCTGGTACAATGAGGCAGTGGGTCTGAAGGCAGACACCAGCACTAGTAAATGCTAATAAACTTGGGCCATTGCAATTCTATCACTACTCTTGTTAACATCATCCACATTGTCACCATCACCATCACTGTGATCAGCAAGGCCATGCCCTTTCTTGGGGCCAGTGCTGCCCAACCAAATGAGGACAGATTTCAGGCCTATTCCCATCCCCACTTGCCATCCCCCTGGATGGGAGAGTGCAGCAGCTTTCTCTATGTTCTCCTTCCGGGTCGGTTCCAATCCGATGTCCTGGGACCTTGTCCCTGGTCCTGGCACCTGTCAGGGTCCCCGCTGTAGCTTCTTTTTCTGCTTTTCTGCCTCTGAACTGTAAGGTGGAAGCTCAAGTGTCCCTCTTGGAGCAAGGCCAGGGGAGCCCTCCCTGTGGGCCTGGCAATCCCCTCCAGCCAGTTCCAGCAAGAAGATTCTGTGATTTGCAGAAGGCAGTCATTTCCCGGGCCCAGATGGCTGCACCCCCAGCCCCTCCCCAAACAAGATGCATGGCCCTCCTGCTCCATGGTCCAGTGATTAAAGCAAACATATTCAAAGCAACGAGTTGTGCCAAATCAAAGGAAAGACGAAGAATGCATAAAACCCCAAAAGTTTAAGTTTCATATTGGAATATCAAAGGAATATTGAAATATAGGAATATCAAGTACCAATTCGTTATTTTTTTAAATGTTTTGCATTTACAGACTCAATTTCAATGGGATAAAGCCTGCCTTCTTTAAAAGGCTCCCATATAATAGAAACTTCGTTGGTTTTAAAGGAAACAGATTGGAAACCTGGGGCACAGATAGGTTTTCTTTTTCTCTTTCTTGCACAGCTGTGAAGGGTCTAAGTGCAAGGAGACCCAGAGCTGTTTGCTGATTTATTAGTGAAGTCCCCAAGGGCTCAGGGAAGAGCTCTTGTATGCTCAGTGTCCCACTGGGTGCTGGGGAGACTTGGAGAAGTAGAACGGCATGTTATGGTTCTTGCCTTCAAGGAATACGACTAGCACTTCTCCTAAAGTAAGACTGACTTTTCATGGATAAGTCAGGGTTCTCTAGAGAAACAGACCAATAGAATATAATGTGTGTATACGTGTGTGTGTGTGTGTGTGTGTGTGTGTGTGTGTGTATCTATCAATCATCTATCTATCTATGTCTACTGGCATTTAAGAAATTGGTTCATGTTGGGGGATGCCTGGGTGGCTCAGTCAGTTGAGCATCTGACTCTTGACTTTGGCTCAGGTCATGATCTCAAGGTTGTCAGCTCCAGCCCCACCTAGGGCTCCCTGCTGGATGTAGAACCTGCTTAGATTCTCTCTCTCCCTCTGCCCCTACCCCCCACCCGCCTCTGGCATGCGTATGTGTATGCAGGCATGCATGCTCTTGTTTTCTTTCCCAAAAAAAGAAAAAAAGAAAAAGAAATAAATTGGCTCATGTAATTGTGGGAGCTGGTTAAGTCTGAAATCAGCTCACAAGCTGGAGATCCCAGCAGGAGTTGAGTCCAAAGGCTGTGTAGGGGCAGAATTCCTCTTTACCAGGAAACCCAATCTTTGTGCTTAGGGTCTTCAACTGATTGAATGAGGCTCACTCACATTATGGAGGAAAATCTACTGTCTTCAAAGTTTACTTATTTAAGTTTTAACCACCTAAAAAATATCCCTTCACAGCAACATCAAGACTGGTGTTCCACTAAGCACTGAGCACCATAGCCAAGCCACCCCGACATGTAGGATTAGCGATCACATTTATCAAACAAACTGAAAGGAGTAGAGTCCAGGACTGAATTTGTTGCCAAGCCCCTCCAATGTGCCCAGCATTGTTCTAAGTACTGGAGAATAAAAGGGAGACTAGATGGTAAGGCTTCCAACATTCTCCTGGTGGAAGCCTGATAATAAGAAAGTGAACAGACACATGAACAAGGCAAGTCTGGGGAGTGAGAGGAGCTGTGGGGAGAGTGAAACAGGATGATCTGGTGGAGAGAAGTGACATGTGACTCTGGGCAGAGGGAGAGCAACTTTGGTAGAATTGATGATCACCTCTTCGGGGAGGTGACACCTCAGCTGAGGTCTGAACACCAGGAAGGAGCCACAGATGCCACAAATGGAGGAAAAGTGTGTTCATGGCAGAGGGTATAGCAGGTGTAAGCCATGGGGTGGAAGACAGCCTGGTATTCCAAGATCAAAAAGAAACCTGGGGATTGCCTGGGTGGCTCAGTCATTAAACATCTGCCTTCTGCTCAGGTTATTGAGGCCCATGTCATGCTCCCAGCTCTGCAGGAGGCCTGCTTCTCCCTCTCCCTCTCCCCTGCCTGAGTTCCCTCTTTCGCTTTGTCTCTCTCTGTCAAATAAATGAATGAAATCTTAAAAAGAAAGAAAGAAAGAAAGCAAGCAAACAAGCTGGCATTGAGGAGAGAAGTGATGTGTCATGCATGAAGTCAAAAGGGTAGGTAGTGGCTGGAATATTCTGGAGTCACTAGGCCATTTATATTTCTTCATCATCTTTTTAATAAAAACAAAACAAAACAATAATAGTAACATCAAAAAAGAATAAAATAAATAGGGGTAAGTTTAATAAAAGAAGTGTGAACTTTATATTCTGAAAACTTTATAAAACATTGTTGAAAAAAATTAAAGAAGATCTACATAAATGGAAAGGCATCCCATGTTCATGGATTGGAAGACTTAATATTGTTAAGATGACAATACTGCCAAGACCGATCTACAGACTCCCTGCAATCCCTATCAAAATCCCAGCTGATGTTCTTGCAGAAATTGGCAAGCTGATCCTAAAATTCATATGAAAACTCAAGGGATCCAGAATAGCCAAAACAGTCTTAAAAAAGAAGTACAAAATTTGAAAGGCTCACACTTTTCAATTTCAAACTCACTGCAAAGCTACAATAATCAAGATAGTGTGGCATTGGGCTAACAACTGATCTATAGATCAAATAGATAGAATAGAGTTGATGGTCCAGGAAGAAACTCACAAATATACAGTCACCTGGTTTTTAACAAGGAAACCAAGACAATTCAATGGGGTAAGAATAGTCTTTTTAACGAACAGTGCTGGTACAACTTAATATCCACATGCAAAAGAATGAAGTTAGACCCCTACCTCATACTATATACAAAACTTAGGTTAAAATCAATCAAAGACTTAAACGCAAAGGCTAAAACTATAAAACTTTTGGAAGAAACTATAGGAATAAATTGTTGTGAATTTGAATTCACAAAGCCTTCTTAGATACCAAAAGTACAAGTGACTCAAGAAAAAACAGGTAACTTGGATTTCATCAAAATAAAAAAAATTTTGTGCTTCAAATAATGCCATGAAGAAAATAAAAACCCAACCCCCAGAATGGGAGAAAATATTTTGAGATTATAGATTTGACAAAGATCTTGTACCTAGAATTTACAAAGAATTTTCATAGTTCAATAATAAAAAAGACAAAGAGCCCAATTAAAAAACGGGCCAAAGACTTATATAGGTAGTTCTTTAAAGAAGATCTATGAATGGCAAATAAGCATGTGAAAAGACAGCTTAGCATCATTAACCTGCAGGGAGATGCAAATCAAAACTGCAATGAGAATACTCTTCCACACCTGCTAGAAGGGAACTCTTGGACATTGCTGGGGGTATTATAAAATGGTACAACCACTTTGGAAGACAATCTGGGTGTTCCTCAAAGGGTTAAACAGAGTTCGCATATGACCTAGCAATTCTACTCCTAGCACAGTAGGAACATAAGTCCATACAAAACTTGTGTGTGAATGTTCATAGCAGCATTAGTCCTAATGGTCAAAAAGCAGAAACAACCACAACTGATGAAAGCAGAAGACCCATAACTGATAAACGAATAAAACAATATGTGGTAGGTCTATACAATGAAATATTGCCAAGCATTACGAAGGTGTGAAGTGCTGACATGGGCTACAACGTGGATGAAGCTTGGAAACATTCTGTGGAGAGAAAGAGGCCAGACACAAAGGGTTGTAGTGTTCCCTTTATATGAAATGTCTGGAATAGGCAAATCTGTAGATACAGAAAGCAGATTAATGGCTTCCTGGAGCCGCTGCTGGTGGTGGTGGTGGTGGATGGGGAGCCATTGCTAATGGGTAGGGGGTTTCTTTTTGGGTGATGAAAACGTTCTAAAATTAGATTGTTTGGGGGCACCTGGGTGGCTTAGTCAGTTAAGCGTGCAACTCTTGATTTCTCCTCAGGTCATGATCTCAGGGTCATGAGATTGAGCCCTGCCTCAGGCTCCATGCTCAGCACGGAATCTGCTTGAGATTCTCTCTCCCTCTGCCCCTCCGCCTTCTTGCTCTCTCTCTCTCAAATCAATAATTAAACTCTAAAAATAAAATAAAATTAGATTGTACCCTCTCTCAATACACTAAAAGCCACTCTGTGACTACAATAAATGTATACTTTAAGTCAATGAAATGTAGGTGAAATGGGAATTATAGCTCAATAAAATTGCTGACAGAAGTTTCAGGGTAGGGACAAGGATGGTTTGGAGCACTCATTGTGAAGTGAAGTGAAGTGTTTCAGTGAAGAGGTGTGGGAAGCAGACAGTTCAGACAGATATTTCTGAGGGTTTGCTGATGGGTTGGATGCAGATGGTGAGGGGAAGGTGGGGGCATCTGAGGATATCTTTGAGGTCTTGGCACCTGAAAAATTCATGATATGTACCAAGGTGGGAGAAAACAGGGAAGCACCAGTTTTGAGGTGGGGAGCTGGGCATTCTGCGTGGACATGTCTGAGCAGCTTGAGAGACATCCTCGTGGAGCCCTGGGGGTACTGTGCAGGAAACTGTATACACTGCCTGCATTCTGTTCCCCTTCACCACAGCCCAGAGGGACACATGCACTGTTGCTCTTCCCTGCATCTTATACAAGAGACAACCAAAGCTTGGAAAGGGTGAGGTGCCTAAGGGAAGCTTTTGTATTTATTTATTTATTTTTTTAAGGAGGCTCCATGCCCAGCATGGAGCCCAACATGGGGCTTGAACTCATGACATGCTCCTGATCCCTGAGACAAAACCCTATCTGGGGAAGAGATGGCTTCAGGCATGGCTGGATCCAAAGCCCCTGATCATGTTGCTGGGACATACCTCATGGCTTCAAGGCCCACATCCTCACAGCTCAGGAACCCTGACAAAAAGGGAACTTTTTCACACATAGAACTAGCCTAAAACTTTTTCTTGGCTAGATCCCAGATTACCTGTTTGTTTTTGTGATGAAAGTAGTGGGAGAGGTTCAGATTCAGCCCTTCTGAATCACTATGGAACCAAGAAGCGTGTTACTGGAATAAGAAGGAAGGGGTGCCAGGCATGCAAACTCAGCAAATGCCCACGGTACCTGCCACAAAAAGGCTTTGTGGTCCTTAGTTTGAGAAATGCTGCATACTAGATCTCTCAGAAATCACAAGGCACCTTGGCATAATAAAGGCTCTGAGAAGTCCTGAAGAGGATAACAGCTTTTAAAAAAATGTAACCCAGATTTTAATAAGCATTTTATTTATATTTATTTATTTTTTGGAAGCCCACTAAATACCATCCTATGAATTCCAGTTGGGAATAGGATGGGGAGATACTGAGCTCCATGATGCTGCTCCTCGGCCCCACACTCTCACATTTGTGAATCCTTTAAAGCTGTGAAGCTGGAAGAAAGAAAGGTCCTGGGGTAGAGAGGAACACTGTGGACGTGACAAATCAGCTCATGGGTCGCCCTGTAGTATAGTTGTGCCATGGATTGGAGGAGGAGAACTCCCCCACTGATGCCCACCATCCCCCAATATGTGTGACTGGAGTACAGGCGAAAAAAACCCACAACCCCTCACAGACATTGTGGTGAAATTGCCAGAACACTGAAACAACTACCCTTCAAACTCAGATGGTCTGAGAGGCATGACCTGGGTTCACATAATGGTTAGACATTTAGACTAGTTCTCCTCGAGTCGCTGGGCTTTGTCCATGTTCACAGGTTTAAGACAAAATGCTCATGTATGTGTATGTTTCAGATTTGCCTTATGTAAATGGAAAAGGCATTGCGCTGGTTGTAACTTCATAAGGCTGGGAGATCAGCCTCCAGATCTGCATCGTGAGATAAAACAGGGCAATTACTGAGGCAGGCCATCTCCTGGAAGGGCTTCAGACAAAACCCCAGCAGCTATAATTGAGGACTCCAGTGGAACAGAGATGTTCCAAGAATGTTCCCAACCACCCTGATTGCATCAGCCCTCTCTTGGGGAGCCTGGACCGAGGCTTCTGACCACGGGGTGGCTGCCTCCCCTGTAGACAGCGGGCTGGGATTCCCAGAGCTTGCCTTCTGATGCCTAGCTTGAGGTGTTTCTGTCCCCCCGCTGGCTGCCAATCAAGTCTACCATTGTCACTGGGGCAAGAGCCACAGGGAAGCCACTTTCTTTAGACACCAAAGCATCAAGATGTCCATGAAATCACCTCATCATCTGGGACTCGGGCTCCGGATCCACGAAGCCTTGCTCAAGTTCTCCTCCCATGTTCCTTGTTCCTTTAAGGCTTCTGGGAGCACCAAGGAGAGGCTCCCACATTGCCCTCAGTCTCAGAGCTGTTGCCTCTACTGAGCTGACCCAGGTTAGAAATCATTCATCTGCACGTGCACTTTGGCTCCGTTGTGGATGTCAGCAGCTTTCCTTGGTTTATGTACACATATGTGTGTGTGCACGCACGTGCACACACACACACACACACACACTCAAACTCTCACACACACAGTCCTAAGGACTTTGAATGTGTGTCAGGTTTTATTGAGTTAGGTTTGCTTATGTATTAAGGAGCTTAAAATTAAATAGTAGTTATTCTTGTTTATAAGAAAGCTCATCTTTCTCTTCTCTGCTTCTCAGGGATGAAACCCCCAACCCATTTTTTTTTTTTTTTAATTCAGAATCATCCCATTATCTCTCTGTTCTGTCTTTTCTTTTTGGGCCTGATCTGAGGCTGAGCTGTCCCATTCCAGTGCTTCTTCAAAAGACCAAAGTACTTTCCACTCAGAGAAGAGTAAGTTTAAGTGATTTTCCCCAAGCCACACAGCTGTGAGTGCTGCGGGGGTACTAAAACCCAGGTCCTGGCCGTGTAGCTGAGGGCAGTGGAGGGAGAAGAGTGGGGGACCTCACTTTTGGTGAGCTCCTTCAGTGGAGGGAAGGAATAACAGCTGACCATGGTCGTTCCTTCCTTATGCTAAGGAGCTTCCAAAATGGGCCCCAACAGTCCCTGCCCAGTGGCATTCATGCTCTTGTGTAATCCTTCTTTGAGAGGGGGCTGCCTTTAGTGACTCCTTCTAACAAATGGTACATGGCAGAAATAGTGGGGTGTCACCTCCAAGATTAAGTTGTAAAAAGATGGTGGCTTCCCTCATGGGTATGTGCTCCCTCCTTCAGATGGCTTACTGTGGGGGAACTGGCTGCCATATGTTGAGGCCGCTCTGTGGAGAGATTCAGATTGGAGAATCTGAGGGACAGCTTTGGCCCACAGTCAGTGAGGAGCCGAGGTCCATGAGAGTGAGTTTGGAAGCAGATCCTCCCTCAGCTGAGCCTTCGGATAAGACCACAGCCATGGTCATGTTCTGATTCCTGACCCACAGGATCTATGAGGTAACAAATGCTTATTGTTTTAAGTTGCTAAGTTTTGGAAAGTTACAAGTTAATATCACTCACAAAGAGAAAGGCAAATATCCTAAACAAAGATTAGTGAACTGAATTCAGAAATGTATGAAGAAGAAAATAAACCATGATTAACTTAGATGAAGTCTAGATATGTTGGACTGAATCAACCTCAGAAGATATATCTGGAAAATTGACCGTTTAAAGGCGACAAACCATATGAGCATCTCAATATTTGTGTAAAAAAAAAAAAGCATTTATCTTAATTCAGTTTATGGTAGAAGCTCTCAGCAGCTGTGAAGAGAATTTCCTTAAGTTGATAGAGAGCATTTGTCCCAAACCTATACCAAACACCCTACTCAATGGTGAAATGTGAAAATCTTTCCCTTTAAAATCAAGAATAAGATTTTATTTATCTTTTTTAATTTTTTTAAAACTTTATTTAACAGACAGCGATCACAAGAAGGCAGAGAGGCAGGCAGAGAGAGAGGAGGACGCAGGCTCCCTGCTGAGCAGAGAGCCCATGCCGGACTCCATTCCAGGACCCTGGGATCATGACCTGAGCCAAAGGCAGAGGCTTTATTTAACCCACTGAGCCACCCAGGCGCCTCAAGAATAAGATTTTAATGATTGATTTTATTTAACATATTTCTGGATTTCTTTGTTAATACCGTAAGTTAAAAATAAATAAGGGATGTAAATATTGGGAAGGAAGTATTCTTATTCACAGATGATATTCCTGTCCATATAAAAGATCTAAGAGACTCTATGGATGATTTTATCAGAATGAACAAAGGGAGTTCAGCAAGTTTGCTGGATGTTATGAACTGAATTGTGTGTCTCCCCCTCATTGGCCGCCAATGTGTCTGTTGAAGCCCTAACCCCCCATGTGACTGTATTTTGGAGAAAAGACCTTTAAGGAGGTAAAGTTCAATGAGGTTATAGGGGTGGGTTCTGATCTGGAGTTTTTATAAGAGAAGGAAGAGACACCAGAGATCTCTCTCCTTGTGTGCACAGAAGAAAGGCAACTTGAGAAAGCAGCTGTGCGCCATCCAGAAAGCATCCCCACCAGCACCGCGATCTTGGACTTCAGTCTCCAAAGCTGTGAGGATATGAATTCCCTTTGTTTCAGTTCCCAGTGCTCCGACAGGCCTGAGCAGACCTATACGCTAGGTATACGAGCAATATACACATATGTTGACTGCATTTCTATGTGTCGGCAAGGAGCAGTTAGAAAATGCCACATGAAGTTACCATCTGTAGCCCCAACAAAAATTAAGGTATCTTGAAATAAAACAAGTAAAATAGAGCAAGACTAAGTAGAAAAACTATAAAAGTGTGTAGAAAGGCATTACAAATTTCTAACTAAATGGGGATACATAACATTTGCGTGGGTGGGAAGACTTAATAGTCGATAGAGGTCGATTCTTTCCAAATTGATTTCTTCAGTGCCATTTCTATCAAACTTCCAGTGGTTTTATTTTTCCCTATATTTTGGGAGGCAATTTGATAGCTGTTAAAAAACGCATACAAAATACCCAAAGGCCAAGAATAGCAGAGATCTTCCTGAAGAAGAAACAGTAATCAGGGTAACTCACCCTGGCAGAGGTTGAAAATTTAAAATGATTGTGATTGGGCACCTGGGTGGCTCCGTGGGTTAAGGCCTCTGCCATCGGCTCGGATCATGGTCCCGGGGTCCTGGGATCGAGCCCTGCATCGGGCTCTCTGCTCAGCAGGGAGCCTGCTTCCTCCTCTCTCTCTGTCTGCCTCTCTGCCTACTTGTGATCTCTATCACAAGTGAATAAATAAAATCTTAAAAAAAATAAAATGATTGTGATTAAGACAACACAGCATGTGTACAAGGATAGATGAACGGACTGAAGGAAGGGCCCAGATATTCAGACACTCTTGGGCAGGCCTGGGCTGGGACCAGTTGGCAGACAGACTGAGGGAAGGAAAGGTTGGGTTGATCAAGAAATGAAGCTGGAACAACTGGTCATTTATATTGGAACAAAGACACGATTCCTATCTCACCCCATGAAAACAAGAAGTGTCAGCTGGATCAAAGACTTGAAGGAGACAGGAAAAATTCTGAAGTCTGGAATAAAACATAAAATATTGATGAAATCTCTAAGTTGCCAATCTTCCCTTTTAAGGCTTGTGACTTTGGGGGGGTCACTGTTAAGAAATCTGTCCCTACTTGGGGTGCCTGGGTGGCTCAGTCAGTTGAGCGTCCAACTCAGGTAGTGATCTTGGGGTCCCAGGATGGAGCCCCACATTGGGCTCCGCACTCAACAGGGCGTCTGCTTGAGAGTCTCTCTCTCCCTCTCCCTCTGCCCCTTCCCCTGCCACATGCTCTAAGTAAATAAATAAATAAGTAAAATATTTTAAAAAAAAGATATCTGTCCCTACCTAAAAGCCATAAAGATAATAGAAATTCTGATTATTGAAAGATTCCATGAAAAGTGGAAAGACAAGCCCCAAACTAGAAAAGATTTTTGTAAAACATGATTGACAAAAAATTAACATTTATAATAGCAGTGTCCAGAGAAATATAATGGAAGATGCATAGGTAGTTCTAATTTTTGGTAACTCTAATAAAAAAGGACAAAGAAACACATAAAATTAGTTTTAATTAATGTTAATAATATGCAATGTCCATGAGAAAGTGATTCACAGAAAATATTTAAACACCGTAACCGTCCTTATGTTTAATTACAATGGAACAAAATTAGAAATTCATTTCTTTAGTAGGCACTCGTCGCATTTTCCATGTAGTGGTGGCTGAGACTTTGCTCTTAATTATCTATATGTCCAGCTTTTGGACCAAAGATTACATTTCTAAATGATTCAGACACATACCCTCAGTTTCCTGTGCTTAGAGAAGAACAGAATGATTTTATCCTGGAAGCTTAACATTTTATTTTTGAAGCAACATGACAACTTTCAGAAAAATTTGAACGGAGGAAAAAAAAATCACCCATCATCCCACCTTGTCCGTTCCCACGTAGCCCTCATACACAGCCTCTGCACCACATGCATCACATGTCACTCGTCGGGCACGCGTGGGCACGCACATCCCCACAGCCCCACTGCTGCACATCGGGCAGGAGGTTAAATTCAGCCCTTCTCCCCCGCCCACCTTCCCAGAGCCCCATCCTTATCCCCAGGACCTCATATACCAGAGGTGCTCAATAAATGTTGAATAAGAGGCATATGCAGCCCTGTCCATTCTGCTCTTTAACATCAATTGTTGTAGCAAGACACATTTCCGGTCTGTGGCATTGTCTTCATGCCTGAAGGCTGAAGAGGCCTGGACGGAGCATCGCACCCCCTCTCCTAAGACAGCGGCCTTCTGCGTGTTGCTCTTGTAGATAACACTGCGAGGAACATCTTTCTGCATCTAGTTTTGCCTTCTACTGAGAGAGGCCACCAGCATACCATCTCCAGGGTGGTCATACCCGGCCCAAACCTGGAATCCCATTTGCAGTGCTCGAGATACATTGCCAAATTGCTTTCCAGAAAGGTCATGCCAGTTCTCCCTGCCAGTGAGCCCCGGAGTGACACCATAGCCTTGCCGGCTGTCTTGCCGGCGGTGCGTGTACTGTTAAAACGATTTCTTTGGCTAAATAAAGTACATTGGCAAAAGACTGCATTGGGCCGAATGTTGATATTTTATTTCATGAGACTTGCCTGTCTTTTCCTTTGCAATTTTCTCTTTGGCTTCCCCGACTTAGAGAATAACTATGCCTCCAGGAGCCCGACAGGAGTTTAATTGTAGTTCCTGCTCGGCTTTTCGGATCATCTCATTTTTCCATGCATAACTCTTTTTTTGGAAAACAACGATCTCCCAACATTGCAGAAGATTTTGAAATAAAGACAAAAAATATTCATACGCAACGCTGCCACCCCCCCATCAGAGCCACCGCCATCTTTTGTAGCCCCTTTTAGTATTTTTCCATACGCAGACGTATTTTGTATAGTGTTAGTCATGAGCGGAGGCGATCTGCTTTTCCACTTAACAGCAGAGCGGGAGCACTTCCCGTGTTGCCCTCCCGGTCTTCTTCAGAGTAATTTTAGTGGCCGCGTAGTGTTTTCTCCCGTGAAGGTAGCTAATACCTCAAAGAACCGATCTCTCCTTTTTGGAGACCTCTGTCACTTTCAATGTTTTGCTACTAAATATAATTCAGCAATAGACGTTTTTAGATATAAAACCTTTCTGGACTATTTCTTTAGAACAGAGATCAGAGCCACAGCCCTGGTCAAGGCTATCAGCCCCCAGTGGAAGGACGCAGCCCCCCGTTCCTGCCCTCGGCTCTTCTTCCCCTGGAGACAGAACCTAGGCTTCTGCTCAGGGTTAGCGGGGTCCCCGTCGCTTAAAACGACTTTCCCAGATTCCCCTGCAGCGGGTAGCAGCTTCAACTCCATGAGGAGCGGACGGCAGCCTGCAACTTTAGGTCACTGGGAAACAATTGCTTTCTGATTTAAAAAGGAGCGATCCTGAAAGCAATAGGAAGGAAGCCATTCCCTAAGCTGGTAGAGCAGACAGAGAGAAGGATCCTGGCCATGAAGGACAACGTAGTTATGGCGCATCAACCCTGGACCCCATCTCTGGACTCCTGGAATAGTTCTCATTTAGTCTACCAGTGTGAAGCTACGTTAGAATGCCCACTCAGGATTCCTGGTGTTCCCCAGGCTGGGTGGGGGATGGGAGTATTTAAGAAAGAATGAGATGTGTTGGACATCTCATGGATATGGACCAGCCGCCCCCCCCATCCCATGCCGGGTATCCCTTCCTCGTCATGGGCAGCTAACGAGGTAGGGCTCTTCTCCCCATGTTATAGATCAAGAAGGAGGGGCTCAGACGGCGTCAACAACTTATCCTGGTCTCCTGACTCTTCTGTGGCAGAGCTAGGACCCCAAAACAGACCCGTTTACCTAAAAGTTCCATGATCTGCTTGGAAGAGAAAATTTGCTGGGGGTGTGGGAGGAAAGGGGAAGCCCTTTCACGCAGAAAGCAAATGCCAGTGGGATCAGAAGGGAACAGGGACAAGCAGGGTTTGCCTTTGGTGCCGGGGGACTCTGTGCATCTTGGTTCACTGTCCCATACAGGAGGGTCTCACGTCCACAGCTGTGTTCCACTTCTGATCTGAACAACTCTCTTCCCTTTACCTTCCCCTCTGCTGGATTTCAAGAGAAATAAATGTCTGTGGCAGAAAATTGGAACAATATACAGAAAAAATAAAAAGCATCCAGAATCCCATTCCTAGGGTTCATCATCATGAACGTTTTAGTGCGTTTTCCTTCCAGTCTTTTCTTCCACATTGGTATTATTTACCTATTTACATGCAATTTGGCTTCCTAATGCCTATCATATTGCCTGGGTAGCAAGACTTCAACAAACACACAGTCCGCGAATGGCTAAGAAAATGGAAGATTTTGTATCTGAAATCTCAGCAGCGTACCAACATACCGGCCATCAATAAACCTTCGTGGATGAATGCAGAAGGAGAGAAATGAATACTTCGAATCTCAACTCGTAGTCTGGAACATAGTAGCTTCTCATTAAAATTGAAGAAGTAAAAGGGCGCCTGGGTGGCTCCATTGGTTAAGCATCCGACTCTTGATTTTGGCTCAGGTCATGATCTCAGGGTTGTGAGATCGAGCCCTGAGTGAGGCTCTGTGCTGGGTGTGGAGCCTGCGTAAGATCCTCCCTCGCTCTCTGCCCCTCCCCCGCTCTCTTCCTCTCTAAGAAAAAGATTCTTAAAAACTAAAATTGAAGAAATAACTACATACTGTTATTTCCTAACATTTTATCAAAAACCTGTTCTCATTTTGTTACAAACTACTTATTGCTGTTACTGTTAATGGCGGCAAAATATTCCACCAGTGTTGGGGGAGGTCATTCAGAAGTCGTGACTGCTGGTTGACCCCTGAGCTGGACACCCCCCCCCCCCATTAACGGCTGGAGGTTCCTCACTCTCTCCCCTGTCCTTGGAATGTGCTTGCTGATGGCCCTCCCCACTCCTAGAAGCTGCCCCGAGGACACAGCCTTGTGATAGAGATATACTGGACAGTATATATGAGATTGAACCCAGTTAAGGCCTCTCCCTAAGCTTCTAAGATCTGAGGGGCAGGTACAGAGATACACTTGGCTTGTGGCTTCTCAAGACAAGCCTCATAAGGAAGTTCCCTTGCTTATTAAAACTTCTACCTCCCAATCCTGGGTGGCTTGCCTCTTCCTTCAGTCTTTCGCTGCCCTCCATGTACGGGGAACAGTTTCTGATAACACCCAGGAAGCTCCGGGAGAGGTTTCAAACCAACAACTACTTTGTCGTTACGGGTTCCCTAGTAGGGCTGGATGTTTAAAGAGTTTAAAGTTTTTCATTATTACATAAAATGCCATGGTTAACATCCGTGCGTGTGATTTTTGGTACACATTTTTAAGGAGATTCCTCAATGTGGAATTAGTGGGTCAAGGGTTCTGGTCTATTAATACGGGTATGACTCTCTTCAGAGATTTTGTTCTGATCCATGTCTGCACAAGCAAGGTATGTGCGCGTCTGCCTCGTTTCATGCTCAAGAGCCCTGAACACCATCAGTGCTGGGGTCCTCACATTTGCATTTTGCTGACAGCTCAGCATTCCAAGAAGCTCAGGGACGAGCAAGATGGGAAAAGTCCAAAGTGATTATTTCAACACTGGGGTCAATTTAATCCTCTTAAGTACCGGATGGTATTTATAGTTCAAGCAGGGGCGTTCAGTATCCTCTGCACAATGAGAATCAGGAGGGAGAGAGCCTTTGTAGTTCTTTTCAGTTCCGGTGGGCTATAGTTCTAGAACTTTCTCAGGCATCCATAGGAATGCGGATTCCTTTCCTGGTCTGCCCCGGTTCTTTTTGTCAAACACGAAGTCATTTAAGAGTTAATTACTTGGTGTCGTTTGGCTTAACCCTCCTCTGACTTAGCTCTGACGAGTAACCTCTGGGAAACAATGAAAATAAATAGTGTTCGTAGGCGTCATTATAATTTTCAAATCAACTTCAGATGCGTCAGTTCCTTTGAACCTCAAAATATTCCCGAGAGAAGGAAAGTATTTCTATTACACCCATTTATGAGGGAAATATGAGGTCCGAGGTGCTTGGGATCCCGTACTCACATGCTGGTAAGACCAGAGCTCGACACAGGTTTTCTGTCACCGGGTCTCAAGGTTTTTCTACTGTCCTAAGACCTGAGTAAAACCCCACAGCTGGTCAGAATGAGCAGTGCCTATGCCAGTCTCTGGTTCTTTTTTCTTTCTGGGCATATGGACATCAGGGAAGTAGGGTCACATGACTAGCATTGGACCATGAAGTGTGAGCAGAAGTGATGCGTGTCATTGCCAGGCTGAGGCAAGGAAGGCCTTCCCTCTCTGGACTGAGGTAATTATGGAGGGGACCAATACTGAGATGACAGGCCCCCTCCAAAGAAGCATCTGGACTCCTGAGTCACCTCATGTTGAATGGCTGTCCTGGAAAATCACCCAGAGCCTCACTGTACGAGTGAGTGAGCCACCCGGCTTTGTGGTAAGCTGCTGAGTTTTGGGGGACTGCTTGTTTCTGCAGCCTGTTCTGTGTTATCCTGCCGGCTACGAGGAATTCATACTCACACGGACCTACTCAGTGAGGACCCTCCTGCTGAATGCTGGAAACCGGCTTCTAGGTGGAGGTCTGTCCCTTTCTTGCTCTGTGACCGTGGTCAAGTCACTCCCACCTTCTGAATCCCAGTTTTCTTTTCTCGAACGGTAAGTGATCGGATAGCGGCAGTGGGCAAGTCCGGTTTATTTATTTATTTTTTGTTTATTAAGCAAAGAGACCATTTTGGTTCACTATCTATCTTGTATAATCTAATGAATAATCTAAACTTACAGCTTCCCTGTTTGGCTGGTGGAGGGCCCTGAGTGGGGCTTCCTGAGCTGGGCCTGCTTGCTTCCCTCTGCTTGACCTCCCCTGTCCCCGCTCCTCTCCCCGCGGCCACCTGAAGTCCCTCTGGGATGTCCGGGGCTCTTCCCAGCCCAGGTTGGCAAGTGCAGACCAGAGGGGAGTCTGGGTTATTTTCTGTTCTCCAACTAGTTTTGGAGAATCTGGGCATATATTCCGGATTGTGGGCCTGCCGATTTATTCCCATCAAGGCAAGGCTTCCCTTCAGAAGGCTAGTCATGGTCTTCACAAAATCTACGCTCATTTTTTTTTTTCCTGCTTTTGGCCAATGTCTCCCGAGCATCGACTATGTGTGAGGCCTTGTTCTGACCACTGGGGCTCCGAAAAGTCACAGTTTCCATTCTGAGGACTTACCTCATGGTGAGAAGTAGGGGGAAGATTGGAGGTCAAAGCCAGCACGTTTTTATTTGCGATGACCGTATCTACTGTTACTATTTTTCCAGTTCTGTTATGTTCTGAGCACTTAGGATAAATTATTTTGAATCTTCATACTCACCCATTATGTCCCAAGTATTAGACTCCTGGGTGTTCCTTAATATTGCTTTCGTGGGTGCCTTCTTTTTTTTTTAATTAAAGATTTATTTACTTATTTTAGAGAGAGAAAGAGAGAAGGAGAGAGCACAAGTAGGGGGAGAGGCAGAGGGAGAGAGAGAATCCACAAGCAGATTCCATGCTCAGAGCAGAGCCACACATGGGGTTCGATCCCGGGACCCGAGATAATACCGGAGCTGAAATCAAGAGTTGGGTGACTCAACCAACTGAGCGGCCCAGGTGCCTCAGGTGTCGCCTTCCCTTTTAACGGTTCAGGGAGAAAGCCGTGAACTGCCATGTGTTGCCTCCATCTCTCCTCCTGTGTTCTGGCCCGTTCTCCATGGTCCACCCCTTGATCTGGATTTGCCCAGACACTCTGGAAAGGCAGGCGTGGGACCTTGAGCCCCTGGAGGGGGCGGCTCCGGCCACACGTGGATAGAGTGGCGGGGAAAACGTGCCTCCGCCCGAAGCCCTGCCTTGGCTGGTCAGCCTCTGCCCGCCTGCTCCTTGCTGAGCTCAGTGAGTCCTCCAGAAGCCCCAGATTATCTTTGGTTCAATTTCCATCTTTTTCTAGAACTTCCCCCCACCCCCACTTTTTGGACAAGGCCTTTGGCCCATCAGTGTATTTTGGTAAACAAAATGCTAGACACTGATATCTCCAAATTCATTTTCCCAGCAATCTGGTCAAACTCTCTGTCATACCTTCTGTCCCGCCTGTCTCTGTAGGTGACAGGGAGCAGTACCAAAATTTATTTCCCTGATTCAAATTAGACTGTGCCCTCGGTCGTTTCCACTCCCTTCCCTGAAACCCCTGTCTGGAAGGCCAAGTACCTTCAGTTTTGTTTTGTTTTATTTTTTTAAAAGATTTTATTTATTTATTTGACAGAGACGGAGACAACAAGAGAGGGAACACAAGCAGGGGGAGGAAGAGGGAGAAGCGGACTTCCCGCTGAGCAGGGAGCCCGATGTGGGACTCGATCCCAGGACCCCAGGATCATGACCTGAGCCAAAAGCAGATGCCCAACCCCTGAGCCACCCAGGCGTTCCAGTTTTGTTTTGTTTTAAAAACACCCTTTTTGTGCCTGTAAAATAGAATTGACTCTCGTTGTTTGTAGATTCCATGTTTGTGAATTCCCCTCCTTGCTAAAATGTATTTGTAATCTCGCTAAAATTTACCAGCATTCCCCACTTCTTTATGGTTTTGTTTTTGCTTTGTGTGTGTGTGTGTGTGTGTTTGTGTTTTGTTATTCTTTGGTTTGTTTGGTTGGTTTTTTCAGACATGCACGCACATACGTAGAACAAGAAGCTTTTGGGGTCTCTGGGCTGTCTCCACATTCCCACCTGGGCTGGAGCAAGGGCATGGTCTGCCTTCTGGTTTTCGGGTTTCCACCTGCGCACTGCAAACAAGGGTCCTTGGTGTGGTCTGTTTCATGCCATGGTTTTTGCATTTTTTTGCACTTTTTGCTGGAGGTTTCCCCATTCTCCTGCACCCGCGCTGCTGTGTGCTGCCTAGCGCAATGGCTGTCATGCGTCTTACTGTGTCCTTTCCAGCAAGAGTTCTAACCCGGTCGCCCATGAGTTCACAGTGAGTGATTCAATGCCGCCTATTAAACTAGATGTCTTTAAGCAGAAATACACACACAGAGTACGCGGACCTAGCCATCGGCTGAGGAACATGGGATCAGAGCCCCACAAGGTGCCTTCCCTTAGGGTTCCCCTAGGAGCAGAGGTTCAGCATTCGCTAACTCGGTGTTCTTGCCAACTTTATAGAACATAAGCACCCCAAATTCTGAGCATCCACGTTGTCTCCTCCCCCTTCTCCTTTTATACACAAGGGAAGTGAGCTCAGAGAAGCTGGCTGCCAAGTTCATGCCCAGTTTGACTGGCTCTGAGCCCTCTGCTCTTTCCACCCACTCCCTCCACTTCTGTCTAAAACCTTTGAAATGTGAGGTTTATTTTCTATCCCTTAAGGGGTCATGGAAAAATGGCCCATCCCCGCTTGTCCCCTGCATTTTAATTGTCCCGGAAGGGTCTGGGGGCTGGGAGTGGTAACCCTTCCCCCCCACTGACGGGTTGGGGACAAGTTTCTCACTGCAAGTTTTCCCCCACCCCCAACTTTGAAGCTTAATAGCTTTAAAATCTTACAAGTTGTAAAAACAATTAGAGCAATAATCTTAAAAAGAAGCAGAATGCTGCCTTCAAAGGAATGCGAGCCATTCACAGTTCGTGGTTCCATGCGGCCGGCAGCCTGGCCAGGGCCTGAGAAAACGCAGAGTTGCCTTGTGAATTTGTTGATGCCAGTTTGGACAGACTGTTTATTTTCATGATTTCATGGAAGAATTTTAATTTAATGAGTGTTTTATACTCTAATGTAAAGCATCGTTCGAGCCCTGTAATTACTGTGTCAAAATAAAGCTTCCTTAAGCGGCAGCAGCCCGAACCCCAGGGCTGGGTCTTGTATCCGAATCAGGCCTGGGCCAGGCGGGGAGGGGGCCGCTGGAGCTGATGGGCTTCTTAATGGAGTCGGAAACAAATGTCCCCGAGGGTGAGGGTGAGGGGTGCCTCGCTGAGCTAATGTCCCCCGACCTGGGGCTTCGGTTTCTGAGCCAATGGCCCTGGAGACAAGTGTCTCCTTGTCCTTGGTCAGTCTGCTGCTTCTCCTAACCAAGAAATGCTTTCGTAACACCCGTCCATCCTACAGGTCCTGCTAGCAGGTAATTTCTGACACCATAGCTCATTTCAGCTGCCCCCCCTCCTTTTTTTTCCTAAAGGATATTTTGCTTTGGGCTTTATGCGCGATATACAAAAATGATTCTTCCTCTCACTTATTTATTTTACAGCATGGAGGAGAATTTCGGGCAGCCTGCCAGAGGACAGGCCAGGGCTACTGGTCCTCTAGGTCAGAGCTGAAGGTCAAGTGGAAACCTCTGGTTTTCGCAAATTCCTTGTCGCGGTCGCCTACCTGTAATTTCTCTCTCCTCATCCACTCTCGCCGGGGCCGACATTCCTGGGCACCTCAGGCTTTTTTTCTCTAACAAAGCACAAAATGGTCTTTCCAGATGTAGACTGAGGACCTCATCTTTCATCACACACCCCCCTCCTTCCTGGACGGGGGATCCCCCAAACAAGCCACTGGAACGCCTTCTCTGTTTTTTTTTTGTTTTTTTTTTTTTCATGTGAGGCTGCCCAGATTTGTGCTCATTGTTTCAGGTCCAAGAATCCAACCGAGCAATTCGAGAACTTGCTGTTTCCATCCTTGCTAAGAAGTACGTATGCAGTCGAGATGTCGGGTGCTTTTCTTACTTAGCAAGGGAGGGAGGGACTTGTCACTCTGGTCATGAATCAGGCTCTGGCCCCTTTGCATTCTGATGACACTTGCCAGTTATGAAATGATAGCATCAGGGAACATTCAAGCATTTCGTTGCATCCCAAGCCCCGCTGGGACTCACTATCTCCTTCCCTCCCCTATGACTCAGGGCTGATGTTATCATGTTACTGGGATGGGGGTGACCCGAGGCCCCAGGGAGGGTGAAATGCATCACGAAGGTGAAGCAGAACTTCACCGTGAATCTTGTTTGATTCTCAGTTTTAGGCTCTCTCTAGTGAGAATTGCCAGATTTAGCAGAAGGAGGAAAAAAAAAAAAAAGATACCCAGCTAAGTTCACATTCAGGTAACTATTGAAGACTTTTTAAAATACGCCCATATGATAATTAGGACATTCTTCTACTAAAAAATTATTGATCCATCTGAAATTCAAAGCTTTCCTGTATTCTATCTGAAAGCCCCATTTCCAATCCACCAGCAGCAGCCTTCCCTGAAATCTGCAAAAACATGAGTTCTCTAGATGCAAACTGCTGGCCACTGGCTAAACACGCCGGCCGCTGAGTTTCTTTTGGCTGGTGTATCTGACGTTTGAATTTGGGAGATTTTCAGATGGACCAGATGCTCTTTGGCCACCGTGGGCCACCATGGGCCACCGTGATGCCCACCGCCACCCACGTGGCACCAACGGCTTCCTCTGGGTGTGGCTGCCTGGTCTTCCCAGCTTCTGAGCTGGGTACCCAGTTCCAGCCTTCCCCGGCCATGCTCCTCGATGCCTTGCGGTTGGAGTACGTAGAGCAGCCTCCCGAAACCCTGGTGTGGGTAAGCTTCTGAAGAAAGGACAGACAGGGAGCACAGTGGACTAACCCAGCTTTCTGGACTGTGGTGTTGGTGAATTCTCCAGCACAGGGGCATGGGGACCCCTGTGTGTGTGCCCGCAAGGATATGGGAGCTCAGAAAAGAGGAATAATTGGGCAGGGCACATGTCTGGCAGCAGGAAGGAGAATCAAGCCAGGCTGCCTGACTTATTCCACAATCCTGTCTTTCTACCCACGCCCTATCTCTCTGACGATTCACTCGTTTGTTTCTGAGACCACATCTGCTGGGTGACAGCCACGTGCCCGGCACTGCGAGTCAGTTGTCTAGCGGGTGATTCTTTCTTCTCTCGTTTGGGACGGACGCTGTCTGAAGCTGGGACTGGGGCAGTCCTCTCCGGCCGTTCTAATCCTGTGATTCAGGGTCTGGATTTTTATTTCTGAAGAACACTGCATCTTGGTGGAAAACACTCTTCTCATTTTGTGCCTGTGATGCCGCTAAATTGTCCCCTGGATTTATTTCAAAGAGAAAAGAAGCAGCAAAGATTGCAATTCTTATGCTGTAGTTGCTTTTTTTAACTCAATTACGTTTTGACAATTCGGAATGAAACTTGGGGGCATGTCTTTGTTTAAGCCGTGGGCCTTTGCATTGGAACAGTCAGCTCAAGGTACATGGCTAGTGTCAGGACTAACGATCTCTGACAAGGGCATTTAGCGGTTGTAATTCAAATCTAATTCAGAACATCTTAGCACCAGACCTGTCAGGCCCTTAAAATGCGCTGTAACTACAAAACCAAGGGCAATAGTCCCAAAGCCAGCTCTGTGCGGCCTCAAGTTGATATGTCAACAAGAACAGTTACAATTAGGGGTTCTTTCAAGCATACTAAACTAATTTACAGTACTCGGGAAAAGTGGGAAAAGGACCCGAGGCTTAAAATCCCAGGACTTCTAGATTTCAAATCCACAGCACATAAAAATACAATTAGGGTTCAGCACCCCATAGCACAGGCTTGAGCCTGCCCCATGTGTACTTTTTGCCCTTAAAAATAGATACACTTAAAAAATGTATGCATGTATGTAGTTAAACAAAATAATAATAATAGTTGACTCTTGCCCACCAAAAAAGAAAAGAAAAGAAAGAAAAAAAGAAACAACCCTTGTCAGGTCTTATTAGGATCATGTTGTGGGTTTGTTGGACCCTAAACTGGCAATGCATCTATTTATTATTTGTGGATGCTGCTTGTAATTGAATCTGGCTTAATTGGGGAGTGTTTCTTCTTGATGGGGTTCTACTTTGGCCACAAAGCACCCGAAGTCGGTGTGGCCTGGATAGCTTGAACCAGGATAAGAAATCGGGCTGGAAGAGAGACTCGCAGCATGGCCGGTCCATTGGACACAGACCGGATTATGGTGACCAACATGTAATTTTACCATCAAGATAAAATGGGGCCCGATCTTAAAGCCCTCCGGTGAGTCCAGGCAGCTGTGCGCTTTTAAGAGGCCCTGCCTTCATGCAAGGACAAAGGCTAATGGGAATGTTTGCAGATTCTGCTTTTATGATTTATCTACTTTTTATGCACGACAATATAGACCCTCCACTCGAGGGACTCGTAAATGTGATTTTACTTCCCAAATTACAAAGCTAGTCAATTATTCGGGAATGAGTCATTCATTCAAAAGTGTCAGTAATGTGATGTGTTAACCATCAGGAAATTTTACACCAATTGGAATTATAAACACCAGATTTAAAAAAAGAAGAAAAAGAGAAAGAAAATCTTAGCCAGCAGTTAACTCAATTTATGAATGGTACCTCCTGTTAGGTAAGACTACATTTGGAGGAAGGCAGAGCTGAGGGATGTAGGGGTGGAATTTTTCCCCCTCCTGTCTTTTCATCCCTACCCTAAAGCGCAAGTTCTTTTAATATCTTTGTGTGCGAGACAGAGATGGGTGGTGAGGCGCCTTGTCCTGGGACAGAGAGGTTGCTCAGCTCAGTGGCTGAGCTGACGTAGGTGCTCTCCATAAGCCTTGTTGGCTGTGGGATGAGCTGGGACCCTGCCGGTGAGGGACGAGAGTGTGGGCTGAGCTGCTTCCATTGAGCTGAGGCATGAAAACCCTCCTCTGCTTCCCCCACCAAGCGTGGGGACTCCCCCTCTCGGGGTTTTCCTCCCTGGGCCTGGAGCCTGCCATGTTGACCCTGGGGGCTTTGACTTTGATCCCAACATCCATAAACTCTTCCTTGTGGGCAGGACTCTTGGAAGACTGCAGTTTGGCATTCTCAGAAGAGTATACTTGGAAAGATTTTGTTGCAACAGTGGATCGTGGTAGAAAGCTGACGGGGAAGCTATGGTCAGCCCATCCTGAAGTTCTTTCATGGAACACTGGATAACTCAGGGCTGGGGAACCATGGCATCAGAGCTGGGCACAGCTCTGAGATCATCTTGTCCTGGTGTCCCAGAGGACCTTGGGGCTGTGTGTGTCCAAAAGACTCACTCACCCTCTCTGATGCCTCCATATCCTAACCACTTGTCTCCTTAGAGCCTCACTAAATGACTCTGCTTCTATATAGAACTGTTTCTGGATGTGAAATTTCTGGAATTCTCCCAAAACAGCCTTCACTGTTTCCTTCAGCAAACAGGGCATGTCAGTTCCTGCCCCCACAGTGTCCTCTTTGGCTGCCCCCAGATCTGGGGGAACATCTGAGACCCATGGGCTTCCATCACCGACTCATTATCTGCCTCTGGTATGCCACCTCGGGGCAGAGAGGAAAACCCAATCACACCCAGCCTTGCCCAATCTAGACTAAGTCAGGATTATAATAATGTATAATTACTTATCCCTTCTCTTTTTCCCAAGGGATCAAGGCTGGTGAGAGCAAAGGATTCTGGTTAATTCATTATGTCAATAGCTATTTGCTGTGCTGGTATCTGGAGCTACATGGAAGCGAAGATTTCTGGCCTTTTCAGTAAAAAGCAAAAGGTGTGATTCCTTCCTCTTGGTCTTAACGGAAATGGCTGTGAGGTGTAGAAACAGAAAAGGCCCTGCACCACCTGATAGATAGGGGACACTGCCAGGCATTGGTCACAAACCGATTCCAGCAGACAGAGGATGGATTCCAGAGTATGTTTTTAGAAAGCAGTATAACTCCTAAGAAGAAACCTGGGCCCTATGGAGGACTTTTATTTGGTGGGATATATTTATAAGCAAATCTAGTCATATATTTTCTAATTGTACTTATGTAATTATTAATGCATTTATTATATAATTGTACTTGTGTAATCATGATTATTTGCTAAGGATCTCTCCCTTCCTATCAGACTATCCTCGCTAATCTCTGACTTCTGGGCCCTGCCCCATATCTGGCATATAGTACATATTCATTAAATACGTGTTGAATGAATAAACATAAGGGTGGTTACCCCAAGGGTAAAGCTGGAAGTGACAGTGGAAAGATGGTCTCTTAAAGCTGCAGGTGGGATCAATGTGTCCAGAAGATTTTTTTTTTAAAGATTTATTTATCTATTTTTCAGAGATAAAGAGAGAGAAAATATGTGTGAGCATGGGGGAGAGGGAAAGAAGCAGATTCCCTGCTGAGTGTTTAGCCTGACATGGAGCCTAACCCCACAACCCCAAGATGGTGACCTGAGCCAAAATCAAGAGTTGAATGCTCAACTGACTGAGCCACCCAGGTGCCTTGTCCAGAAGATTTTTTAAATGGTATGTACAGCTTCCCAACCATTAGGGAAAAAAGACAAAGCTAAATACAGGAGAATAAGTCATTTAAAAATATCTTATGAAACAAGGTGATGAAAATAAGAAGAAACATATCAGTATGGCAATAAACATGAATGGGTTAAATCTTATGCTTACTCCTAGACTGGATTAAAAAACCCAAAACCCCAAACCAAAAAACTCCAAACTCAGCTATGTTCTGTTCCATGAGATACACCTAAACAAAGAGGCTTGAAAGTTTGAAAGAAAAGTGTTTTCAAAGCGCTTTTCAAGGAATTGTGGGATGAAGTAACTAGTGAAGCAAGGCAGAAACAAAAAACCACAGAGGATAATTTTTTGGTTGATAAAAGTTGAAAACATCTATCAAGAAAACAGAATGATCACAGTGTTTTATGGGATGAACTACATAGTATTAAAATCTAGAAAACAGACTGTTGATGATACAAAGAGAAATGACCACAAACATAACAAGGTGGGAAGTCAGCACCCGTACTTCTCTCAGTTGCTTAGACCAAGTAGGCAAAAGTGGGAACAGGGGTGATGTGAACAATATATTTATTTATCTCCTCTCATCAGCTGCTTTACAACTTTTCTGAGTCCCTGGAACGTCAAAAAGAATTCATGATTAATTTTGCTATCATAGAAATGCGGATATGTTCAAAAAAAGCTCCAGCCAAATTTCAAGCACCAGCAGTAACACCTGAATCATCATCCGTGCAAAAACTAGCAAAATCTGCTTCGAGAGCATGGAACAATGTTTTTCTATCTCTTAGATCAAAGAATAACTAAAAGCTGCCACTGGAGGCTACCTGGAAAATATTGATCATGACCTCACACTGCCCAGAAACACGTGGAACACGGTCAAATCTGTATCAGGTTATGTGTGAGTTTCCTGCGGCTGCTGTAACAAACCAGGATGGACTTGGCTGCGCTAGCTCTGGGGCTGCATGGGGGAGCCTCCTCCGGCTGGCCCAGCCTCACTCCGATCTCAGCCTCCATCTGGACAGCATCTTCTCCTCTGTGTGTCTGTATCAAATATCCCCCTGCTTCCCCCTTAAAGGGATGCAAGTGGTGGTAGTTAGGGTCCAGCCCAATGATCCAGAACAAGATCCTTGACTTGGTGAATTAGGAAGTGAATATATCTCTGGGGAGGTCATTTTTCTTCCCATCTCAGATGCAAATCCATACCATAAAATGCTTTTCATTATTAGGTAAGAAAGAATACAAATCAATGAACAGAATATTTAGGTCAAGAAGTAAGAAAAAGCACTCGACAAAGTTAAGGAAATCCAAAGGAGGAGATTGATAGAAGAAAGGGGCTGGTATTCTGTTTAGGTTTTTAGAACCACAAAAGTGGGGATGTGAAGGGACAATTTCTTAATTTTAAAATAGAAATATATAAATGTAAATATAAGTTAAATAAAAATATTAAGTGAAGACACCTGAGATTTTATTTACCTCAGTAGTCAACAAGGAAACCAGCAAGATGTTACAACTGGTTCAAAAAAGAATTCTGAGGGCAGAGACATGAAGTACAGTTACATATAGATATGCATATAGATAGAACTTTCCAAGGCAGAGCCGGGTTCCAGGTCCAGCCTCTGGGTCAGGCTCCAAAGGATCAGGGGTGGCCTGGTCTGTGTGCCAAGGGCCCAGGTGATGTTTACTCATGGTTTGGGGCCATGTCCACTCAGGGCCCTCTGTCCAGCCCTTGCAATCAGGTGGGTATCATTAGGGACAAGCCTTGCTTCGCCTTCAGCCCCCACCTCTGGCTCCTTGGCAACTGATCACAGGGTACCCACAGATCGGAAACAGCAGCCCCTTGACCACAGGTGGGCTGTGGCCCCTGGGCCAGGTGGCGGCTCCTTCACCTCACCTCCAGGGCCAGCCCTCAGCCATCCTTCCCAGCCCTCCTGGAGGGAGATGTATGTGTGGCCACTTCCCCTTAGAAAGGAGCTGAGGGCAGTTTCTCGGGCTAGTGGCTGAGGGGACCCTGGAAGGCAGCTGGAGGGATGGGCCATTCGTGGGACACACACTGAGGAGAGCTGGCTTGTGCCTTTTCTGGGAGCTTCTTATCAGAGCCTCTGTGTTTCAGGCAAATGGGTGACAGGTCCATTGTATAAAGGAGCCCTGTCCTGGACCTCTCCTGCCCTTCCCCGCAGCCATGATACCGCAACAGGGCTCAGGAACTGGGTCCCCACCTCTGCAAGGTGGCCCACACATATGCTGAGGTTTCACAGGAAACAACATGGCCAGAAAGTATAACGTAGCAATCAGGAGAGCAGACTCTGCACTACCTTGACCCTGCACTACCTTGACCCTGCAGTTGAGCTGGGTGGCTTTGAACACATCTCCAAGACTCAGTGTTCCCATCTGTGAACTGGGACGACAAAACCTAGCCTGTTAGTTGCAGTTGGAATTGAAGGCAATGATATCAGTAATATTCTTTAGCATGGAGGCCACTCTTAGTGGGTGTGCGGTGAAGGGGTGGGGGAAGGAAGGGATGGCGGCTGCTCTTATCTCCACATGAAAATCTTAGGAAAGAAGGAACTTTGTATCAATGGTAACAAATTTGGTTGGAATGTCTACCAGTGTTAATACCCTTCAGCAACTCTCTCTATATCTATGACTTCATTTAATAATGAAGTTCAGAGAGGCTGAGTGATTTGTCCAAGATCACACAGCCACGACATGGTTGAGTGGGCAACAAGTCTGTTTCTATCCAAACTGTCTGGAACAACACAGTGGTCCATATTCATGAGACAGAATGGAGCACACCCACTGCCCAGGTTCCAGTGCGAATCATCTCCCAGTTGACTATCGACATTGAATCATAGCCAGACCCTGAGTTGTGGTCCATTGTCCAATAACCACCCACTTACTGACAGCCTAGTCTCTTTCTTTAACATTTTTGATTGATTAATTTATGAAGACGTGGTCGATGCACAAGAATTGAAATTCAAACAGTTCAGAAGGTGCATGGAAAGGCAGGCTTGTCCCCAAGCCCCACAGGAGCGCCGCCCCCACAGTTAGCAGAGGCCCCCACAGTTAGCAGCTACCTCCAAGGACAGTTAATGCATATGATGCTGAATTCATTGTATTGTCTGTCCCCACGTCAACGACAGCACCTCACGTGATCTGCCTTGCACCTTGCTTTCTCCTCTTCAATATACCTTGGGGCTCCCTCCACAGTAGATCCATATTTTGAGGACTGGACAGTATTTTATGGCTCACACCTACTCTATCTTACTTAAAAACGTATGTATTTCTATTTAGTGAACATGGATAGAATGGCATTTTATGTGCTAGGCTCTGTTTACACTTTTCAGGCACGGATTCACGTCATGTAGGACAGCCCTCTGAGACCTGCTGTACTGTTTGCTAGTGTCTAGTGTGATGTGGGCTGGGGGCGGGGAAGCTCACCTTTTGGTGCAAATGAGAAGGAAGAGGGGAAAGAGACCTGAGTTAGTCTTTGCAGGCAGGACCTCCTCGGGCGTGCTCTGCTCTCACTATGTCTATTTCAACACTTTATATATTTGGGCTTATCAAATTGCATTGCAATTAGATGGTAAAGAGACAGTACTATTACCCCATTTGACAGATGAGGAAACTGTGGATCCCTGTGGTGCAGACAGGATTTCAGTCCAGGCATATTTGGCCCAGATCATACACACTGAACCACTGGGCTCTGTTGCTCCCCCGGGGGCCCGGGGTGGGGAAGGGGGCCAGTACTCAATCCCTTGACCCTCTGAAATGTGTTCACAGAAATGGGAGGAAAGAGCGAGTCTGGCATCAGCAGCGAGGGGCAAAGCAGGTTCTAGTTAAAAGAGGATCCTGGGCCTGGGGTCCTGTTGGCAACACGAGGAGATGGGTCTGTGCTTCCAGGTTCAGGGACACAACCCATCAGAAAAGGGGCGTGTCGTTTGCCCTCTGTAGGTATCCCAGCATCTTGTGCTCATGCTACCTCCTCCACTATCTCTTTATCATAATCTTGGTCATCATCATCTCAACACATTGGAGAATGTGTTCATGGGATGCCTCTCTAGCAGACTTCTGTCCACAGTGCAGACAGGTCAGGGGAGGTTTCAGCATTGGCGGTCAGGGCCAGGGAACCTACAGAAGTCTCAGTGTCAGAGACTTGAACTTGGGAGGCGGAGAGGCATCCTTTTTCATGCCTGCAAGCTTCGCCCCATGGATTCAGTCTCTTGTCTTTCTAGAACGTCATCTCTATCAGGAATTTTGCCATAGCCTTTTGACAAAATTACACATCGACACTCTTTAAAAGTGTTGAGGTCATAAAAGACAAGGAAAGATGGGGAAAGTGTTGGAGACTGCAGGATGCTGGTGAGGATCATGGGGTAGAAGGACCAGCGGGGGGAAATGATGAAATTCGAATAAGGCCTTTAGTTCAGCTATAAGATTGTGCCAAAGTTAACAGGGTTAACCTGTAACGATTGCTCTAACTAGATGTTAATTTGGGGGGAAGCTGCATGAGGGATATACAAATACTCTGTACAGTTTCTGCAACTTTTCTGTAAGTCTACAATTAATTCAAAATAAAAAGTTTTTAAAAAAAGTTCCATATTTGAATTCAATGTAGTTTTTCTTTCCAACCCCCTTCCTTCTTATCTCTTTTGCACATGTCACACAGTCATGCAAGCGATGTTTTCAAAGGTCTTTGCTAATGAGGAGAACGGAGGTGTGGAGAAAGGGGGGAAAGGTAGGTAATCTTTCATTTATTATTTCTGTTTGACTTGGGAAGAAATTTCAAGGTGACCCATCTCATTGAATTTTACTCAAGTTCTTTATGCATTCTGCTTAAAAATTTAACTCTTAGAACTAAAGATGATTTATTTGGGAACTCCTTTGTTCTATAGGCAGTTCTGTGAGCATAGGAATAACTCACTAAGTGCTTATTAATGAATTTTATGAGCATATATTGGTTTATTTAAAAAAACATGTATTGAATGCCTACTGTCCTATGTCAGGAATAGTGCTAGTGACCCAAAGTCAAACAAGACACAGACTTAATTTTGGGGCACTCAAGTTTCAGAAGAGACAGATAGTTGAATGCTTGAGGTGTCTCCTCATAGAGATATGTCCAGAATGAGACGATCTCATGAGAGAGATTGGTTAATTCTGCCTGGGACATCAGTGATGGCTTTGCTGCAGAGATGATATTTGAAGGATGACTATGATAGGGCTTCGCAGGATGAATAGGAGTTTGGTAGGTAGAAAAAGAACAGCAAGTGAAAGGGCAAGGAGAATTGTCTATACAATGACCTCATACCCAGCCTTTCATTTCATTGGGAAGGTACCAAATGACTGATCTTGCCAGTGGGATGTGAGCCCCAGGTGTTTGCCACTCCTGGGCTGACACAATTAATAAAGGGGTATATCATGTCTTTGACCTCTTCCCCTGTCTGACAGTTGGCTGTAGAGCATCCTGAGTTCCCAGGGATGGGAGAGCCACAAGATGGGAAGGACCTGTATGATCACATGGAGGAAAACTTCTCACCAAATGGAACCACTCACCTGTTAGGTGAGATGTGAAATTCTGATGTGCTGTGCCGCTGAACTTTGGGGACTTATTTGTCATAGCAGCGGGCACCTCCATAACTTATGCAAGCACCTGGGGAGGTCCAGTGCGTGGAGGGAAGGAAGCAAGTGGTGGGCAGTTGGCCCAGAAGGGCTGGTGGGGTCTGAATGAGAGGAGTCTTGAGCGATGTTCTATGGAGTTTGAATACTTACCTGGATATGTTTTCTTTTCGGAAGGTTCATGGATCAAGCAGCATGGGAGTGGAGGGATGATGGGGCTCAAGTGTGTGGATGGGGCTGGAAAGTTTGCTCCCAGAGATAATTGAAAGTGGGGAGTAATCAGAGCCTAACTTAAAAATGCCTGAAACATCTCTGTCACTACACAGTTCAGAGGAGGTGGGCTTCAGATCACTCACAGATTGGCAATACGTTAGCGGTAAAGACACTCTCTCTCCCTTAGTTTAATTTCTTCCAAAGTGTTACGAATGGCTTCACATTCATGAAGCCTTTCGAGCTCCTCAGTTAGCTGTGACTTTAGCAATATTATTATTTTAATACATTCCATGCAGACTTGTTTCTCCATTCATTGGCTGGGATAGTCAGTCACTCACTTCCCATCTCGTTAGCTTGCATAAATACGGTTTTCATTTACAGAGATGGGATACGTGTCTGGGTGAAATTACGACCCCCACTTCTTAAGGCTATTTTTACATTTATTTTGGAAAACGCATAAAGAATTCCTGGCTTTTGCAAACAGATTAAAAAGTCATGTAAGAATGTAAAAAGTCATGGTGGCAGCGCAATGTGGGATGCAGGGCTCAGTCCTTTGCTGAGAGGCAGGTGTCTGGGTGGGAGACTTGCCTCTCTCTGAACTGCTCTTTGACTTTCGGTGAAGTTTTACCTTCCTGTCTTAGAAATGAAGATGATTGCTCTAGGTCCATATGTTCAAAAGTTAGGTTGATGTGCTACTTGTGGGAGATACCTTTTTTTTTTTTTAAGAGTTGGAGAAGGGGCAGGGGGAGAATCTTTTAAAAAAGTTATTTTATTTATTTATTTGAGAGAGAGAGAGAGAGAGAGAATGGGTGAGAGAGGGAACACAAGCATGGACAGAGAGAGAGAGGGAGAAGCAGACTCCCCACTAAGCAGGGAGCCCTCTGTGGGACTTGATCTCAGGACCCCAGGATTATGACCTGAGCAGAAGGCAGACACTTAACTGACTGAGCCACCCAGGTGCCCCGGAGAGAGAGAATTTTAAGAGGGCCCAGCTCAGAGCCCAACATGGGGCTTCATCTCATGATCCCTTGATCATGACCTGAGCTGAAATCAAGAGTTCGTCGCTTAACCCAGCGAGCTACCCAGACGCCCCTGAGATATTCTTACTACAGGGACAGATGTTTTTAAAATTATAATATTTATATACTTATTTTTGATGTTTAATAAAACAATACAATTAACACTCAAGCCCATGATTTTGTAGGTATTAAGGAATATCGTAATTTCACTTTAAACTAAATTCATAAAAAAATTTTAAAGGGGGTCAAGTTAAAGGAAAAAATAGGGAAGTAGTATAAGTACTTTGTGGATGTCGCAAAAATTACAAAGGTGCCACGTCAATGACTAAAGTTGGGGGTGCAGTGGAGTTTTTTCTAGCTTTGATGATTATGGCTGGTTGGGCTCTGATTCTATTGGTTTCCCTTTAAGAAATGAATCCAGATTGAACCATTTCTGTCATTATCGTACAGTGCACTATTTTTAAGTAGGCACTTTCAGATTATTCTTCTCTTCGATTCTTGAGACGCTCTCTTGTTTACCCTCAACGTGATTCATTTCTTCAGGTGTTTCATAACTTTTTTTTTTTTTAATTGCCATTTCACCTCTCCAGGGAGAGTTGAAGAGTTTTCTGTAGGAGTCCTATGCACTGCAGATTATAAGCTGTTTCTAAGAAGGGCCTTTGCAAGTTTCACTTTTTACCAGACTAATTTTCACATTAATGTGTCAGTTTAGGGTTCCGATGCTTCTCTTATGAAGAATAAAAAGTTTGACTTAGGTTGCCAAATTTTAGAAGGTGGATTTTTCTCCTGGGCAGGGCTGTGGGTATGTGGCAAGCTCCCTTGCTATTTTTCTGCTCCTGGCTTTATGCAAGAGTCTCTATTCTTTTACATCCTTACACACTCCTGTAAAGGTAACTCTCCTATCTCCTTAGACACTGAGACCTCTGCTCTTGGAATGAGGAAAGCTACAGTCAGTAAGTCACTGGTGTCATGGGAAGTTCATTGAGATCCACGGATTTGTCATCATTCATTCATTCATTCATTCATGCCTTCACTCATCACAGACATGTACTGAGTGTGTCATATACCAGGCACTCTGCAGGGTACTGCAGAAAAGATCTCCCAGAGCTTATCTTCTAATAGGATCAAAATGAAATTTTTAGCTCCCCGGCTTCCTGGCTGTTAACTTAGGGCAAATTACTGAGCCTCTCTGGACTTTGATCCAGCACAAGGTGAGGAAATAGCTTAGACTGGAGTGCGGGCATTCCTCGTAGTAACAGAAGGAAGAGCATGGTTTATGGCTATAAGTAGGTTGGTGGATTTCATGGAGGGCCATTTAAAAGTTGTCTTCTGGGGCTGCCTGGGTGGCTCAGTGGGTTAAGCCTCTGCCTTCAGCTCAGGTCCTGATCTCAGGGTTCTGAGATCAAGTCCCACATCGGGCTCTCTGCTAGGCAGGGAGCCTGCCTCCTCCTCCTCCTCTCTCTCTCTTTCTCTACTTGTGATCTCTCTCTCTGTCAAATAAATAAAATCTTTAAAAGTTGTCTTCTGTTGCTTCACACCTGTTTCAGTGAAATCATGTAAATGCAAGGCATTAGCGGAGAGCAAGTAGAGAAGAGAGGGTATTGGCACTTTGGGGAGAGGGAGGGCACTGGATGAGATTCTAGGAGATGGATGACCAGGATAAATTGAAAAAGGATTGCTGGGTGGCACCCAGAGACCACTGAGACTTGGGTCGCGAGCTCAAAGGCAGCCCCTTGTCGTGCCTTTCCCCAGCGCGTGGGTGCTCGCGTGGAGCAGACAGGTACCTTTAACGAGGCTTTAATGCTCAGGGTTTCATCAGCCCTCATGACAGACCTGAGAAGTTATTTCGTAGCCACACCCCAGATGAGTAAACTGACATGCAAACGGGTAAGAGGACTTATCCGACCTCACATTTAGGAAGGGTAAAGACAGGGCTGGAAGCTAGGACTGGCCCCAAGGCTCACACTCTTGCTCCTGGTCACAGAACCACCCCAGGAACCTGCGACTGGAGCTGTAGGTGATTTTGACTGTTACATCAGCGAGAGCCTACTCTTCAGGCTCCAAAGTGGACTGTCAAGGTCGAGATTCAGTTCAGCTGCAGATTCAACAGTAGCTCAAGCCACATCACTTCCTCTCTGCGGACTTGATTCTTGTCTCTGCAGTGAGAGCATTGGTCTAGGGGCTGCCTCTGTTCCTTTCCTGCGCCTTTATGCAAAGGGTTTCTCACCCTTTCCCTCCCTGTCTTAGAAACATGTTGGGATAAAAGAGACTCTTGGAATCCCTGCAGAAGTCCATCCCCTCATGGACCCGAGATCCTTCTTTTTTGATACAAACACATCTGAGCTTCGATCCTTTCCGACCACCATCTCCCAAATCTGGAGCCTGTTGAACGTGAACATCATCTGGAGTGGAACTCAAGCCACACCGGACAGGACAGCAGGTCAGGGCACCGCCGCCTGTCTCACCACGGACTTTGCAAGCCCCGTCAGACGGAGGCACTTGCTGTCACTGTGCTGCCCCCGTAATTGCGATAGGCTCTTTTGTTATTAAACAGACCCAGCCCAAACAAAAGGGATACTGTTTCTTTTATGAGTAATGTGCTAACTCACCGTTGGAAAAAAAAAAAAAAAAAAGGAAAGAAAGAAAGAAAGAAAAAGTTCAAGTCCAGCGTAAGGACTGAGACAGCATAAGATTTATTACGAAGGTTACAGAAATTATTCCTTCTTCACAGCACTTAAATTGTCTAATTATTCACAGCTGTTTCCAATTTGTCTCAGGTTGTTAATTAAGGCATGTGGGTCTTCCCCTCCTTTCAGGGGCAGCCACCTGAAGCCTCAGGAGGCACCACACAGAGGGACTGGGGGCGAAAGAGGGTCTGGGGACTTGGAGGGATCGTGTTGTCCATTAACTTCTCGCTGAGATGGAAATAAAACTCAAGAGATACTAATTTCCGTAATGCAAATCAGGGATGCTGATTTAGGGGATTACCTATGGAGGAGAGCCCTGAGTTCTTGACCTCTGGAATCCAGGGGTCCTCTGATCACCTTGGGAACTTTTGGGAGCCATGGAAAGAGCAATCTTGGGGAAGTGAATGGAATGAGTGTGTCTCTCCACCCCAGCTAAGCCCAACACATAGAAATGGTCAAGTCAGACCTCCCTACTTCCCCACACCCCACCTACCAACCCTTTCCCTTTGCAGATTTTATTCTCTTTTGGACCCATCCTCTGTCTCCCCATACACACCCCTTGTATCGCCTTGTCCCAGCTATCGTTTTTTTGCTTGGATTTTGAGCTAGGTGATTACAGTCAACCTTTATTCAACAAACACTGAATGGGCACCTGTTGTGTTATGAGCAGAGCACTGGGGTTCTAGAAAGGAGTAAGATGTGTCTGATTCCCCTGTGGATTGGAAGATGTAAGGGAAAGTATCTTAATCATCTTTCATCTCTCCCTGGTGTCAGCAGGGCTGTATACCAGGAGTGCCAGGGGCTGGTATACAGTAGGGGCTCAATAAGTACACGCTGAATAAATCAACAAACCACAGAATATTCTGGCTGGAAGAGACTTTGGTGATAAATGAGGCCATCACTTTGGTTTGAAAAAATATTTTAGGTGCACCTGGCTGGCTCAGTCAGTAGTACATATGACTCTAGATCTTGGGATCATGAGTTCGAACCCCATGTTGGGTGTAAAGCTTACATAAAAAATAACAAAAATAAAAATTAAAAAGTATGTTAAAATTATTTTTCTCCAGAGCAAATATTTATTTTAGAAAAATTAGAAAGAGAAGAAACTAGAAATCACCTATACACCGATCCCTGAAACATAATAATTATTACCAGTTTTCACATGCCCCTTTCGGGTCTTCTTCCAACGGATGCCATGCTTAATTTTTTTTTTAAAGGTTTATTTATTTATTTGACAGACAGAATTCACAAGTAGGCATAGAGGCAGGCAGAGAGAGGAGGAAGCAGGCTCCCCACTGAGCAGAGAGCCCGATGCAGGGCTCGATCCCAGGACTCTGAGATCATGACCTGAGCTGAAGGCAGAGGCTTAACCCACTGAGCCACCCAGGCGCCCCAGCCATGCTTATTTTTAAGTACAACTGGGATCCAATCATTTTATTTAACTAGATATTGTTTTATCATTATCATTTTATTATAGTAATAATACATTAGGAACATCTACGTCATTAACTTCAACCACATCACGGCCCTGGCCGGTCAGTTTGATTCTCGGTGCTGGCACATCATTCTTATTAAACATACTATGTTTGATTATCTACTTTTATTGCAGTTTCTCTACCAGTGAGCAGATTGCTTCAAGTTGCTTTCACTGTTCTTCCTTTGTGCTTGTGTTTGATGCTCAACTGAACACCCACTACTTTTCGGAAGAGAAAACTGAGACTCAGAGGGAGCGGTGATTTGCCCCATGTGGCCATCCAGCTGTTAAGTCATTGTCTCCCATCTCAAACCCATCCTTCTACATTCTTCTCTGTGGTGCTGGGATAGAGACTCTATGAACCCTACTTTTGCTTTTCTATTGTAGAGGGAAGAAAAGGACACACGAGAAGATGAATGTGGGAAGTCTCTGAAATGGTTGGAAAGGAATAGCTTTGAGGGGGCTATCTGATGGCTGAGGACTACGGGGCCTAGAAATATCTATTTGTGACTTTGAAATAGAAGGGGAGGGGCACCTGGGTGGCTCAGTGGTTTACAGTCTCTGCTTTTGGCTCAGGTCATGATCTCAGGGTCCTGGGATCGAGCCCTGCATCGGGCTCTCTGCTCGGTGGGGAGCCTTCTTCCTCCTCTCTTTCTGCCTGCCTCTCTGCCTACTTGTGATCTCTGCCTCTGTCAAATAAATAAATAAAATCTTAAAAAAAAAAAGGGGGAGGTCTCAGGTCTCTGCACTGTCAGCCAGGAGTGTCATTTTATTTATTTATTTGTTTTTATTTTTTGGTAAAATGGAGCACAATATAAAAGGCAACGATGTAAAGATAGTCACTGGAGAGTGAGTAAAAGCAGGGAGACTCTCTAAGGGAATAGACACTTGGAAGAAAGGAATGGCCTGGGGTGATTTCTGGTTTATAAAGGCTTTTAGCTGAAGGCAGGCCACCATGGATGACACAGGAGGCAGCTAAAGTACTAATTTCTCAACTATTGGGACTACATCAAAATAAGTTTCTACACAGTGAGGGAAACAATCAACAAAACTAAAAGGCAACCTACTATATGGGAGAAGATATTTGCAAGTGACATATCCAATAAAAGATTAGTATCCAAAATATATAAAGAACCGATACAAATCGACACCAAAACCCAAATAATCCAATTAAAAAAGGGCAGAAGACATTTCTCTAAAGAAGACATCCAGATGTCCAAGGGACACATGAAAAGAAGCTCAACACCACTCATCATCCTCGGGAACATGAAAATCTAAACCACAATGAGATATCACTTCACACCTGTCAGAATGGCTAAAATCAAAACCACTAGAACCAAGTGTTGACACGGATGTGGAGAAAAAGGAACCCTGGTGCACTGTGGGTGGGAATGCAGACTGGTGCAGCCACTTTGGAAAACAGTATGGAGGTTCCTCAAAAAATTAAAAATAGAACTATCTTATGACCCAGGAATCACACTACTATTTACCAAAACCAAAACCAAAACCAAAACAAAACCCAAAAAACAAAACACTAATTCAAAGGGATAAATGCACCTCCACATTTATAGCACACCTCCACATTTATAGCAGCATTCCAGTTATGGAAACAGTTCAAATATCCATTGATAGATGAGTAGATAAAGAATATATTATTCAGGGGCACCTAGGTTGATTAAGGGTCTGACCCTTGGCTTAGGCTTAGGTCATGACCTCAGGTTTGTGAGACTGAGTCCTGCACTGGACTCTGCACTCAGCACAGAGTTTGCTTAGGTTTCTGTCTTCCTCTACCTTTATCCCTTCCCTTTGCTCTCTCTCTCTCTTTCTAAAGTAATCTTTTTTTTTTTAAAGGTATTATTCAGCCATAAAAAAGAATGAAATCTTGCCATTTGCAATGACATGAACAGAGCTAGAGAGTATACTGCTAAGCAAAATAAATCAGAGAAAGACAAATGCCATATGATTCCACTTGAGGAACAAAACAAATGAACAGGGGCGTAGGAGGTTGGGGGAACCAGGTGGTGGGTATTGGAGAGGGCACGGATTGCATGGGGCACTGGGTGTGGTGCAAAAACAATGAATACTGTTATGCTGAAAAAAAAATTAAAAAATAAATGAAAAAAAAAGAAAAAAAATGAACAAAGCTAAATAAATAATGAGAGAGAGACACACACACACACCAAGGAATAGACTCTTAAGTATAGAGAACAAACTGATGGTGGTGGGGAGATGGGAGAAGGGGATGGGGATTAAAGAATGCACTTCTCATGATGAAAAATAAAATGATAAAAAATAATAAAATGTATAGAGCTAAAAAAATAAAATGGTAAATTCTTTTTTTTTTAAATATTTTATCCATTTATTTGTCAGAGAGAGAAAGACAGAGAGTGAGCATAAGCAGGAGGAGCAGTAGAGGCAGAAGGAGAAGCAGACTCCCCTCTAAGCAAGGAGGTCAATGTGGGACTCAATCCCAAAATCCTGGGATCATGGCCCAAGCCAAAGGCAGCCACTTAACTGACTGAGCCACCCATCTGTCCCTACAGTGCTAATTTTGGACTTTTATGAAAATGATAGTATCGACCTACACTTTCTCACTTGATAACCAACTGAACCTTTGAGCTAAGTTTATGTTTTCCATTTTACAGATAAGAATACTGAGGTTTCCATAAGGGGAAAATAATTGCTCTCACTTACTGAGAATATCCTGCGTGGCAATTGTTAATTTACCTTCTTACTCCTCTGGACAATAATTTATAAAGCAGATATGCTTAGTACTCCAACTTACGGCTGGAGAAATGGAGGCACAGAGAGCTCGAGGAATTTGCATGATGCTGCTGTGCGCAGGAAAGGCTGCAGTGAAGCATGGAACTCAAATATACACCAAGCCATGGGGAAATGTTCTACAGCTCAGGATTTGACCTGAATGTACCACCAACTAGCTGTGCCATTGTGTGTTCCTTCAGAAGAGACTGTGTGTGTCAGAACATGAGCTCCAGAGTTAGTGGGGGTTCAAATCTAGCTCATGAACTTGGGCCTCAATTCTCTTAATTATAAAATTGGAATAGCAGTTAAGACCCAAATCCTAGATTTGTTGTGAGGATTAAATAAGGGAAAACATGTCCAATGCTAATAATATCATCTGGAAAATAATAAGAACTCATTAAAAGTTAGCTATTTTCGGGGCATCTGGGGGGCTCAGTCTGTTAAGTGTCTGCCTTCAGCTCAGGTCATGATCCTCGGGTCCTGGGGCAGAGTCCTGCTTTGGGCTCCCTGCTCAGCAGGGAGTCTGCTTCTTCTTCTGCTCCTTACTCCATTTGTGCTGTTTCCCTCTCAAATAAATAAACAAAATCTAGAAAGAAAGAAAGAAAGAAAGAAAGAAAGAAAGAAAGAAAGAGAAAGAAAGAGAGAAAGAAAGCAAGCTATTCTCCATGCAGGCAATGACATAGTGGTAGGAGATGCTGTCCCCGACCCGGCTTGCCTTTATCCCCACATCCTTACCATGCACAGATGCCCCACTCCCAGCTGTCGGCACCCACATTTCTGCCCCGGGACTTTCTCTTTGTGTCTGGAACCGTATCTGCAGGCAAGCAAGACACATCGGAAGTGCAGATAAAGTACCAGGTTTGGTAGCAGTCCTCAACAAATGACTAAGGGCAGTCGGTACATCAATACCTCAGCTCTCCCACCCCTGGGAGGGGAGGACTCAGGCACATACTCGCCATCATTTCCAGAACTTCCTGGTGGAACGGAGCTCTAGTTGAGCACTGATAATCCACATTTCACCATCTCACTTTCCCCCTCCCCCTTGGGGTTTCCTAGAATCACCTCCCCCAAATCACAGGCACTCGAATCTTTGTCTCAGGGTCTGTTTCTGCGGGAGCCCCAACAAGAACAAGGAGCCACCATTTTTAAGCTCTGTCTTTATGCTGTAAACTCTCAGGCCTGTGACACACAGTCTTTCATTTTCTTTTTTAAAACATGTGGTTGTGGGGACCACTATTACTCTCATTACACTCAAGAGAAACAAACTCAGTCAGCAGGGAGAGAGGAGCGAGAGTCCACCGAGGGTGTCTCTGCTTCCCAAACCCATGTTTTCACCATCGTGAAACGTGAGAGGTGTCTCAGGAAGAGTTTGCTGTGGGAGTGAGCCTGTGTCTGGATGGGTTCTCACAGAGAAGCTCTCCACAGTGTCCTTTGGAAGCGGGTAGAACGTCTGCCTGAGGGGATTAGGGGCCTCTGGAGGGCAAGGCATCATCTGCAGCTCCCTTCCTACCTCTGCTGCCTCTTTCCATTAGGTCCACTCTGTTCTCTTCAGCCTGGTGTCTCTGCGTTTCTGGACCTTCTCCCAGTCATGGTCTACTGAGAGGAAGGGAAATCCAGGCCCTGAGACCAGGAGGATGAGCCCAGATTCAGTCTGGCCAAGAGGAAGACAGGATTTAGCAAGGGCAGGATGTGGGCTGGGTGTGGGGGACCCAGGTTAGAGTCCAGACTTTGGTTCCCATTGAGCTCTAAGACCTTGAGAGTTCCCATCCCATCTCTGAGTTTCTGGGTTTGGGGGGTTTTTGTTTTTGTTTTTGTTTTTGTGTTTTTTGTTTTGTGGGAAATGAAAGATTTGGTCAAGTCACACACACAAATGACCCAAAGGCTGGTAACGTGAATGGGTGGAGGGCCAGGTGTGAAACAGAAGAGAGTTGGAGGATTGTGGCACAGTGGCCTAAAGGTACAGGAACAAAGAGAGAGAGAGAAAGAAAAAAAGAAAGAAAGAAAGAGAAAGAAGCAAACAGACAAATCAATTAAGCAGGCGAAACATGCTGGACAAAGCATGTGTTTCATTAGAGATGGCCCTTGGACTGCTTCTCTGAGACATTTGGACTAAATGTCCTTTACGTCTTTTGATTCTTGGAGCTCTTCATTAAATGTTGGAGACGCCAGTCTTCCGATGGAATTGCGCCTTTGTGGATACTGTATTTCCTTTAAATTAAAAAAAAAAAAAATTGACGTTTGAACAGCTTCCCGAGGAATGGCTGCTACAAAGGGGGCTCTGAGCCTCCACCGTCCACGTCACTCCTGGGCTGAAAAATCTTTGCCCCATTCCATAATTTATTGAGAGCCTCCTGCGTGCAGGCTCTGTCCTGGCGCTAGGGACGCCTCGGTGACCAAACCAAAGTGGGGCCCGCCTGGCAGCGGGGAGGGAACAGAGACATCAGACTCACCTTCTACTCTAACGTCAGGTGGTGATGAGTACCCCACAGAAGGAAGCCGCTGGGTGAGGGGCAGAGCTGGGGGTGGATTTCTAGGTGAGAGGTGGCATTCAGGAGGCTCACTTGGGGCAGAGACTCTGCTGAAAAGGAGGGAGCCGAGGGGCTCTCTGTGGAAAGAGCGAGATGATCTGAATGTGCAGCAATGGTCGGCTCTGCCCTTCAGACAAAGCCCGAGTTCATTAACGCGCTATTCCACGTTGTTCTCAACTCCCTCCTTGTCTCTGCTGCCACCTTCATCTTCTGACACTTCCCAGCTCCGCAGCAGGTGTCCACCGTGCCACACCAGATGAAGTCTGTCCCCAGGACATGCTTTTCCTCCCCCTTCTGTCATGGCCGCTCTGCTTGGGGGGACAAGGAAGAGGCAACCAAAGGCTCTGTCCCTGTGGGGTGGGAAGGGAATGGGACAGGGGAAGGGACAAGGGAGGCCATCGCCTACAGAAGTTCGGGGAAGCATGGCTGAGCGAAAAGCCCAGGGGGTGAGGGAGAGGTCCACAGATGAGAGACGGTGAGAACATCGAACCTTTGGGGATCTAGTGTGTCACACTCCATAGGTGGTGGCTTGTCGGGCTTATCCTCAGCATGTCCAGCTATTTCTCCAAAAAGGTTCTGTGGTCAAATCACTTTGAGAAAAACTGTATCCCCTGTGTCCCTGTGGAGCATGTTGGCATGATAAATGCTCTGAGAAGTCCTGTAATGAAGAAGGGTGTGGAGCTTTCCTTTGAACTAGCATTTTCCAAACCTGTTTGGTAGTAGAAGTCTTTCCCCAGGGGCCATCTATGCATTTTCCTCAGAAATGTGTCATGCAGGGCAGCAGACTTATTTACAGGGCTGCCCAGAGCTGCAGTCAACAGCACTGCTTCACAGTGGATCGCGGGATGAGTGTTTGAGCCCGTATATCTGTACTACTTAACATTCTGACCCATGTTAGAACGGCCATCAAAAAAAAAAAAAAAAAAAAAAAAAAAAACCTTGTACATACCAAGTGATAAATATTTATGCTTAATTAAGATCTATGACTATGGAAAGAAGGCCTGAATGATTGAGTTTGAGACTGTATTCCCCTTAAAATTGTTCTTTCCTTCTACCATGGTCGCTGGTAAAGGCTTAGTCAGCTGTCTCACTCAGTGACACTGAGATATAACATCCATGGTGGCGGCTCCTTGAAATCCAGGTCCAAAGTCCAGGAAAGGATGGGGACCCCCCTACAGGAACAGCTTGGGTGGGAAAAAGGCAGGGACTAGAGGAAATCTCCCAGAATCTTCCTCAACCCCTAGTAACTGTCACTAGATTGGGACCACCTCAGGGGAAGGATATGTGTGAACTTATCTAGGAGTATGTCTGTCTGTCTGTCCCACAGGGCCTGACACACCGTAGGTGTGCAGTAGAGTTTTGCGGAATGAATGATTCCCTCTCTGGCTTTCTTTGATAGGATGACTTTCTTAACACTCACCTGTTTATTCATGAGCTTGCCATGATGTATTTACAAAGCCCCTGGTGTGTGCCAGCCTTGGGGCTAGGGATGACTGATACCTAAGCTTAAAGAGTTCCCGAGTTAGCTCCTCCAGTGTTCATGTCAGGGGGCCCCTCTAGCTCTGGATTCTTCAACTCTAAGAGTCTATAATTTTATCATTCCCAAACTCTGTTATTCTAAGATTCCGTGATTCCATGACTCTCCTTGTGAGCCCCGGACATCTGCCTTTATTTTGGATCCTCGATCGGACGAGTTATCTAAATAGGAATCTTCGCAGTTCATTTATTTGTGAACGTATATCAAGCGTTGATGAAGAGGTCACCTCTAAGAAATTTGTAGATTCAGTTCAAGGTCAATTGAAGCTAACTGTATTAAAGCAAGATCTTATCTCTTGCCATGAAATATTAGCCGTTCTTTTCGTAAAAAAAAGAATTAGGCCAAAATAGTTCACATTTAGAAAAAAAAAAAAAAGACTTCGTTGCTGCATATACGTACGCATATGCTCATTTGGTGGTTTTTGTCTCTTAATTATGAACAGGAGGCAACGATCTAGGGTCACGGAGAGGGTATGTTGCATATGGACTTGGCCACAGGCAAAGTTCATGGAGGGTAGCACCCAAGAGCTGGGAGGAGGTAAGGAGGGCATCGAAGCAGTTGCCCACTCACCCAAGGTCCCACGGGAGGTTGATGGCCAATAACAATCCCCAGTCAACTTCTGCCTCCCACTCCAGCACTCTCCCTGCAATCTGAGGCTGGCCAGGTGGGTGGGTGAGGACCAGGAGTGGAATTAGGACCTCAAAAGCACAAACTCTATTTCCATGGGTTTCATCTAGCACTGAGAAGACAGCTTGTCTCAGCTCGAGGGTGACAGTGTGACATGGTAGAAAGATGGGAGGCTGGAACTCGGTTGGGTTTAGTACAAATTCCCCACGTCCTGTGGGGTTGGACCAGTGATTTCCCTTGTCTATGTCTTGATTTCTTTACATATACATTAAGGATGTTGAAATCAATGATCTCGAAATTGTTCTGCATCCCCATTTATATTCAGAGTGGTTATTTTATAAATATTACAATCATACAAATAATACATGAGTACATTACATACGACATGATACATCTACCAGCGGGAATACATTGTAGACAAAGTTGAAGTCCATTTTGGTTCCCTCTCCCAACACGATCCTGGTCCCTGTTCCACTTCCCAGAAGAAATGCTAATCAACTCGGTTTGTATCCACGCATTTTTACACCACATGGGTGCATATGCTCTCATCTCTTGTGAGTGTGTGTGTGTGTGTGTGTGTGTGCGCGCGTGCATGTGTGCTTGCTTCTGCATGACTTTTGTTGTTGGTTGTTTCTTAAGTTTGCTCTCATCATTCCACATTTAGCTTTTCACTCCGTAATATATCTCTGAGATCTTCTGGTGTCATTAATTTTGATTATTTGCAATATTTAATTTTTTTTCTCAATATTTTAAATTGTTGCTTTGTAGACAACTCAGCTTATTTGGACATTCCTGCTTTGATGGTGGTTCATGTTGTTTATTTTCTATTTCCCTAAATAATCTTGCAACGGACAATATCCTTCTTGCTCTTAGTCTTGTGTCCTACCTAAATGAGCACGGGACCCCTCCGGTGGAGGAGATTACAGGGAAGTGATGCTGGGTTTTACTCCAGCGCTCTCCTGAGCGGCTGAAGTGGCCCAGGAATGATCCATTTCTGGCTGCTATGTTTCTTTCTCCTGCTCCCTTTGTCTCTCTGGCCAGGACTCCTCCTCCAGGACCTTTCTCTCTCTCTCTCTCTCTCTCTCTTTTTTTTTTAAGATTTTATTTACTTGCCAGGGAGAGAGAGATTACACACAAGCAGGCAGAGAGGCAGGCAGAGGCAGAGAGAGAAGCAGGCTCTCCACTGAACAAGGAGCCCCACACAGGACTCGAGCCCAGGACCCCAGAATCACGACCCCAGTGGAAGGCAGCGGCCCAACCAACTGAGAGCTGCCCTAACGTCCCATCCTTCCAGCTCCGGGACTCCCTGCAGCAAGGTTATTTCTCTAACTCAAACTCAGAAGTCCCAGGGAAGGACTCTGATTGGTTCCACTTGAGTCACATGCTCTTCCTTGAACCAATCCTTAATCCAGAGGAAGGAGGCCAATGATTGGCCAGGCCTGGGTCACGTGCTCACGACCTGATCAAAGCGTTACGGGCTCCTTCATTTCCAGGATGTCTGTTCAAAGCTCTGATAATCCTGGAAGGCTTGGAAAAGCAGAAGTCTTTGTTTCTACTGCTCAAATCTTCCTATAAAAGCAAGGAGAGAGTAACACTAACGTTTCTGAGTAGCTGTGCTACCTGGCACTAGGCTAGGTATTTTGCTTTAACTTAATTCTCTCAACGAACACCTGAGACGGATATGATGCCTATTTTATCAGTGAGCAAACTGAGGCTTGGCGGGGTTTACTGACTGCTGTGAAGTGGCGGCGCGGGGATTGAACCAATGTCTGTTAGAGCGTGGGGCTGGAGCTGAGCTCAGGCTGGGCTCCAGGTGCACCTGCCTTTTTGGGAAAAGCCGTTCTTTTCTCATCAGGAGCAGCCCTAGGTGAACTTGGTATCTGTGCTAGTTTGTCTCCAGATGTAGCTGCCTGCAGTCCGCACCACCCCCAGCCCCGTCCCCCGACATGACGCTGCTCCCTGCATCACCAGGAGGCATCCCTTTCCTTACTCCCGGAATTGGCGCAGACCCTGGACTGCTTTGACCAATAAAACCTGGAGGAAGCAATAATTTTGCACTTCTTTTCCTTTTAAGTTTTTTTAAACTTCACTGAGAAATAATTGAGACTAATTGACAAATAGAATGGTATATGTTGAAAGGGTATAATGCGGTGACTGCCTTGATATACTTGTACATTGTGAAATGACTGACAAGGTCAAGATAGTGAGCACCCCATCACTTCTCTGTTAACTTTTCTCCTTGTGGTGAGAGTCGATTTATTAACCGTAGCCACCGTGCCGGGCACGGGATCCTCTGCCCTTATTCTTCTTATAAATGAACATCAGCACCCTTTGACCAGCGTCTCCCCGCGACCCGTCCTTTTAAGTTTTTACTATGGTTAGTGCTTGTGAGCGGGTCCTTCTGAAGCTTAACTTACTTCCAAAGAAAGTGTACTTTCTCTTTTTTAAGTGGTGCTGTCTCTGAGTCATCCTTTGATGTTAACAGCACATCAAAGGAGAGATCTGAGCCCTCCTATGGATGAGTCAGTTTGGGTGCGACGGTAGACTGGAAGTTAGACCTTCACTATAGGACTAGCTTCCTATAGGAGTGAGGAAAGATACAATAAAGGGCTGGAGAGGCTCACTTTACACTTGCTTTTCTATGTTATTTGACATTTAAGTAGAACTTCTGGATGTAAAAGTAATATGTACTCCCTGTAGAACATTTGTAAAATGCAATATATATATATATATATATATATATCTCAATAGAAAGAGATCACTTTTAATTCTACCATTCTTCTGTAAAGAGTGTTACCAGTTTGGTATTTTTCCCAATATACAACACACACACACACACACACACATTTTACACAGTCAGAATCATTCTGGATGCACAGTGTTTGTGTTCTTCCTTCTTCATATACTCTCACAAGCGTTTATCCTGGTTCATTAAAAATTCCTTGCAAATAGCCATGTTCAGGGCCGCCTTGTTTTCCACACTTTGGGTTAGCGTGCTTCACTTAACCGACCCTCCACCACGCAGGAAGGCTTCCAGCGCCTTGCTAGTGTGAGCTCCGCAATATGGAAACGTTTATGACTCTGGATGGAAGGATCCCTAGATGTGGAAGTACAAGGTCAGGTCCAAAGTGACATTTCCTAAGAGCGATTTGGAAACTGACCTGCTTGAGGATTCCTTCTCTAGCATCAGCTCTTCCTGTGCTGACGCTGAGTATTCTGAAGCCCCGAATTCTTCCTGCCCAGCCCGTTGTCAGGAGTTCATGCTTCTTCTGGCTTCTAAGGACCCTGTTACATGCATCTTAAATGGAACCTTCTATCTCCTGACTGGTAGTAACATAGCACAACTCCTCACCAAATTCTCCCATTGATTCGTTGTGGCTCAGTGGGCATCATGTCCTGCACTCCTTCTCAGTACAGTGATGGGCTTTGCCCGGATGACATTCTGCCCACGCTTAGGTCTAAGCATCTTTCTTGTGCTGGGCACTGAGCTCAAAACCAATAAGGAGCATTGTATCTTCAAAACTGAACTATTATTAACCCATTTTATAGATGAAAAAATGGAGGCCAAGGGAGTGTGAATTGTATCTTCAAAACTGCATTTTATCTTCAAAACTGCACTATTATTAACCCATTTTATAGATGAAAAAATGGAGGCCAAGGGAGTGTGAATGGTACCCACAGTCCCTTAAAGACTTGTCCCCTGTCCAGCTGTAAGGTGTGACCATTGAGTCCAGGGTGACATGAAAGTCACGGGAGTCAGCTTCCATGCACTCATGCCCATATTTACCAAGGCCCCTCGGGGGTCCTGGCGATGTCAAGTGCTTTCCTCATACTTATTTCAGGGAGGAGAGGGGATCTGTCCAAGGCCACAAAGCTGGGAAGAAACAGTCTTTAACTTGAGTTCTATCACTTTCAAAACAAGACTTGCTCCCCATGCCCAGGAGTTTTGTGACTTTTGTCCCCATGGTGCAGTGGCCAAAGAGGCCCATGCATTACTCTGGTCTCCTGAATGTCCGAAGCCCTTCTGGGTTTCCGTGCCTGCTGGCTCCACACCTCCATTGGTCCCATCTTCCCATCTCGCTGCCCACAAACCTGTTTCCACCATATTGCCACCATATTTGAAGCTTCCTTCTCTTATTAAAAGCCCACCTCTCTCTCTCTGTCTCTTTCTCTCCCCCCACCCCAACCCCACAATTTCCTTTCCCTTTCCTTGCAAAATACAAAACCAGAAATGAACTGAACACAGAAGTCTGTAAACACGCCGGCTTGGCTCCTTCTGAGGCTCTGGGCTCCTGGACACAATCTTGAATCCTAATTAAGCCGTTAGAGAAAAGCTTGTTGCTGGCAACAGGGACGGGCAGAAATAGTTTCCATCATGCAGTACCTGGAATTGGAATTGGCTAGAAGGGCCTCGCTTGCTGCTTTCCATACCTAATAGGCAGAATCTCAAATGTTATTAATCTAAGTGAACCGTGCGAGACGCAGGGAGGGAGCGGTGAGTGGAGTTATTTGATTTTAAGAAGGAAAACCAGGCAGAGTACGGTTTGTATATGCGGCATTCCAGATCCCCTGCAACGGGCTGTTAGAGGAGAAATATGTCTGTGGTATGCGGTGCGGGATTTAATGCAACTACAAGATAAATTGGGACACTCATGCCAAGGTGAGAATGCAGAATTCCTGACGCACTGGCTCGAGGCCCCGTGCCCTTGGGGACCGGTGCATGGAGTGCAGATGCATTCTCGATAGCAGAAAAGGAGAGTTGGATGCAGTCGCTGGTCAGGCGGGGGCTGCCCCCACACTCGAGGCCTGTGCAAGCCAGCTCAGCCCTGAGCCCCCAGAGGCCAGCCGTCTTATAGAAAAGCCACCAGCACCTCTCCCTGAAGCAGCCTTGTCACACTCCTCTGTATTTTCCTAGCCTCCATTCCTCGTCAGCAGTGGATGTGGTCGCTCACCACCCTCCAGCCCTGTCTCCTCCCCTCTCGGAACTCTGGTTCATTTGGGTGTCAATGTGTCCAGCATGCAGTCTGGAACACATCTGATCTAAGCCAGTCAGGGTAGCTGCACTCTCCCATGATAGCTTCTGGTCGAGCTATGGCGGGTGTCTGATGGGGACAGGGTGCTTGCAAGATAGACTTTCTTTTGGCACAAGAACAACACTGGTTTGTCTCCTTCCCTTTCTTACGTCATAGGACAGAATGTGATGTCTGGAGCTGTGGCAGTCATCTTGTGATTGTGAGGTGGTACACTGAACTTATTTTTACACAGTGTAAGTGCCAAGTGCTAAATATTAACTAATTTAATAATAACTCAATTAATGTTCAATATCCCAAAGATGGTAGAAAAGAGGATAGAAAGAATCTGGGTCTTGATTTCTTGGTTGAGTCAGCAACCCAGTTCTGGGACATGTCCCTCCAAGCTTCTTATCCAGTTAGTATCAAAGACTGGCTGTCAGGTATTCTGTTTCTTGCAACCCAGAGCCAGTGTAGCATGGACTGCCAGATGTCAACCAAATACTTATTCCTACCTTCTTTAGTTACAGACCTCTGATGTACAGCAGGGCAAACTACTGTTCAGTACAGAGACTACATTTTTTGCAGCTAGAGTGGCTACAAGTCTAAATTCTGGCCAGTAAGATGTAAGTGGAAGTTGTGGGTGGGACTTCTGGGAAGCCTCTTTAAAAGGAGCTGACTATGTTAGGAGTGTGTCTCCTTTGTTCTGCTTCCATTCCTTTGCTCTGCTGCCAGGAATGTGAATGTGGAGGCTGGAGCTCCAACAGCCACCTTGGACCATGAGGCAATGTTGAAGATGGGAGCCACATAGAGAGGTGAGAGTAAGAGAAAGAAGGAGGTTGGGTTCTGAGTAGAGGCTCTGTTCTACCAGTCCTGGACCACCTGCTTCTGGACTTCTTTTCAGGAAGAGAACAGATTCTGGTGGGTTTAAGCTACGGTTATTTTGAGTTTTCTGTGAGTCTCATACTGAGACAAAAGCTAGCCAGAGGATACTTTGCTTACAACCTTCCCATGAACTTTCATGGGAAGCAAAGGTGGGAAGGTTGCTTCCCAGTGCCCACAGGAGAAAGTCCTGGCTTCCAAGTCCTGCACAATAGGTCTCTTCCTTCCTTTATAGCCTCATCTGCAACCAAACAATTCCAACCCACCCTTGGTGATTCAGGTCAAAAGTCAGCAGTGCCTCTGAGGAGCCTCCCTGACCCCTGCTGGTGGGGTGCTCTTGGCTCTGGGGTCCTTGGCATCTTGCCCATACATTTCTGTGCGACATTCAAGCTGATGATCCTTGAGTGAGGCCTCTCATTTTCTGGGGATGACGCTGAGGCCCTAAGAAGGGCCAGCCGGTCAGCCTCACGCCGCGGTGTGTCAGACCCAGCACTTCTGGTGCCAGACTTTGTCCCTTTGCTTCCCCATCTCTTATTTTAGGACACTGCAGGGAGATAGCATCCTTTGGCACTATTTTGAGGAAGTCGGTGGCGGGGTGGAGGGGGTGGGGCTTGGGCCTTTAAGTTGGGCTTGTCGGAGTCTCAGTAGAACTCTCTTCCTCTTAGAGAATTCAGCCCAGGCTGCCCCGGGGGTCACCCCCAGTTTCAATTTCCGGGGCCTCCACCACATTGCTGGTGGGTCATAGGTGACCTCATCCTCTGCCGGGTCCTGGCCCAGGGGCAGGGTCTGAGACAGGGATGGACGGGCACAGATATAGAGGTCATGCAGAAACGAAGGTGGGGCAGGTCTTGGGAAATGGGCTCAGGGGCCCCCCGGGAAGAAGACGAAGGGCTAAGGGTCATCCTTTCCCTCGCTTGGGGCAGCCGGTACTTGCGGGGCAGACGGCAGAGGGGGCAGAGCATGGGCTCTGACGTCAGTTTTGGCTTCACACTTCTGCTCGGTCACCAGCTGGCCACATGGCAGCGGCGAATCACGTACTCTCCTCGTGCCTTATTTTTCCCGTTTGTGCCATTAACAAAGCCACTTTGCCAAAAGTGGTTAAGCACCCAGTGCGTGCCAAACACGCTCCAAGGCATGGGAGGAGATGGAGGGGTGAAGCAGCAAACACCATGGACACAGATTTTCTCTGCGGAGGATCCATTCGAGCGAGAGGAAGGGGAGACAGAGAATAAACGTTCACAAGAATACATAGAGGATGTGTCAGGGAAAGAATGCTACAGCAAAAATAAAATGGGCCGGGCATAGTTTTTTGATGGGCGACATTGGTTGGCCAAGCACTGACGGCATTTGTTGTATTTGCCTGTCCCCTGCTTCCTCTAATCCCGGGCAGGTGAGCGACCCAGCCCAGGGAGGGGCCAGGTGTTCTTCGTCTCTGAAGCTGCTTCTAGGATCAGCTAGGACAGATTTCCAAAGTGTTTTCCATAGAACCATTATAAGGTAAAGAGTCCAGAAAGGGTTCTGAGGTCAAAGTTTGGAAGGTGCATAGCTAAATAAAATAGAACAAGTTTTGTGGCAGTTTTTTTGGTTTGTTTTCCTGCAGGACTTCTCAGAGCCTTTATAAGCTAAGGTGCATTGTGACTCTTCAAGGCAGTCTAGGCAGGCGTATGGGGGTGGCTGCCTACAGTAGGCAGCAGCTCTCGAACTTACCTGCCTAGGGAACCACTTTGGGATACTCATTTTTAAGATATGCTTAAAAAATGTTTTCGAGGTGAGAAGCACCCCAAGATGTGGTGGCCACTGCCCATGTCCCAGCTTTGTGAGGAGGCTGGTGGGAAGGGACAAAGGAGGTTCCCAGGGTCTTCCCACTCCCCATGTGTCTGTGGGGCTCCACAGCCTTCACAACCCTCCCCCAGCAGGATTGTGATAGGGCTCCCTGGCCTTGAAATCCAGCCCGGATCCTTCCCGGACCTCGCTGGCTCCGAGGCCAGTCTTGAAGACGGGCCTTGGAGGGCTGAGATCCAGGGTTCTGCCGAGTGGTGGAGGCACGTCCGTCTCTGGGGGCTGTCTGGAGGCCCTGCGTCTGGAACCAGAATAGACATCACCCGGGCTTGTGAGGGCTTCTGGGGCTGCTCTGAGCAGAAACGTGGGGGTGCTGGGGAAGCCTCTCTGTGGAGCCGACCTCAGAGCTCTGGGGTGCTGTGATGGGGTCTCCGGCTGAGCAGGGCTGGGAACGGGGCTGGATCTCAGAGCTGCAAGAAAGGCGGGGCTCACTGAGGCTCCTCTGGGCTGGAAGGAGGCTCCCGAGGGACCCCAGGCCGGGGTTCGTCTGGCTTCAGGCCAGTGTCCTGAGGATCACCCAGGGCCAGCAGAGCCCCTGCCTTCTGCTCTAGGGCTCGGAGGCACAGACCCCATTTATATGCTCCGGGTTCTGGGGCTTGTCTTGTCTCTGGAGCTCTGGGAGCTGAGCAGGGTCTGCTGGCGGGGAGGCTGTAAGGTTCAGGGAGTAACAAGACGGCCACCAGCAGCTGGGTGAGGGCTCAGAGCTGGTTTTCCTTTGAGCGCCAGAAGACTCTGCTTCTAGCCTCCCTTCAGTTAGGCTGGTCAGTGGTTGGAATGAATGGAACACGGTGAAAGGAACATGCAACTCCTAGGCCTGTGCCTCAGCAGCATCGTGCATGACCCTCTCTCCCTCTGTCCCCTTCTACTGCAACCTTGGATGCCACGTGCGGAGGCCTGTCTTTGAGAGCTGCCACCAGGAAGGGCTCCCCACTCACCAACCAGACTGTGCTGTGAACAAGACATAAGCCTTAGTCCAGCCAGCCTTGGAGATGTGGTGCTTACCTCTTCCCGTGGTATAGAGCCTGTCCAGTCCTCACTATTCCAGCGAGGCCCCTCCCAGGGGGCTCCCGGAGGATGGGGGGTCAGCAAGGTGGCCTGGCTGGGGTCTGGGACTGGTTCCATCCACTCATCCGAGGAGAGCGGTGCTCGGCCCAGGAGGAGCCGTGTGACTCTGAGGTTTGACAGCCCCGCGTGCCCACCATGTGCTGCTTTTACCTTCTCTGTGTGTCCTTCACTGAGCACCTTGCCCTCTCTGAGCCTGTTTCCTCCCTGGTGAAAAAGGGGCGGAAGTGCCAGGTCACAGCACGGTTGTAGAAGGAAAGGACACTACCTAAAGCATCAGGCATTTTGCCTGAAATACAGCAGGTGCTCTGTAGAGACGAGTCCCTGTCTTCCCTCCTCTGGGGGCTGCTTTATGGAACCCTTCCATTCATTCATTTGTTCCTCCAACACTGTCTACAAAGCGCCTACTACGTGCCAGGTTCTTCTGTGCACGTGGGGGACATGGCCAAGCCCACTCCAGACAGGACTCTCTGCCTTCGCAGAGCTGACATTCTGTTGGAGTGAGCTTTCTGAGCCCCTAGGAGAGACCACTCAGGGCCAGGAATCACGTTCAGGAGAGAGTATTTGCGAGTGTTGAGCGTGAGGCCTGGGGACACTTGGGGACTTCGGTGGCTGATGGAGGGTGGGAGCTGCCCAGGACCCTACTGCTTCTCGGCAGTATTTTCATCAAGTACGTGTCAAAGGCCACACTTAGGAATGAGATCTCTGCCGGAGTGCCCCTTGCTTCCGAGATGGAGAGAAAGTGTCTTGGCACAGTGTGATTTGTGTTCTGTCCAAACCCAGATGGTTGGAAAAAAGTATCTTTCTGCCCCTACTCCATGTTTTGGGCCCCAGACACCAAGAGGACCCCGTAAGCTCTGGAGACACATCTGCTCCATTCGGGGGCAGGGACCATGCACCGCTGTCCCCTCCCTCGGGGCTGCAGAACAAAACCTTTGCCTCCCAAGAACCCCGTGTGTTCTGGCTTCTGATTCCCACTATTCCTGCAGATGAAGCTGGAAGAGGCCACTGGAGGGGTTCTAAGAACTTTTCTTCGTGGAGAAGGAGCCGAGCATGATGGGCTTGAGCCCTCCCAGACCAGCTGTTTGTCACTCTCACCGTGGCATTTCGTCCCCAGTGCCGTGTGGGGCTCCGGTCAGAAGCTCCACGAACGCTGAGACTCGTGAAGGAAAGCACGCATCTTTTCTCCTCCTCGTAACAACCCACGGAGCAGGTATAAATATCCTCATTTTCCAGGTGAACAAACCGCGCTCAGTGAAGGGAAGGGACTTGCCCAGGTTTACGCAGCAGGACTGCAGATCGGGCCGTGTGGTTTCCGCGACGCCACGTGTCACAGGGGATTCAGGGAAGCAAGAAGGAGTCCCTGCTTCGGGAGCTGGAGATTCTCGGGCACAGAGCGTGGTGCTCTCTTACTCCCTGTTGCTGTTAGAATAGTCACTAATACCCATTGACCGCCTACTGTATACCAAGCACTGTGCTTGGTGCTTATTTGATCTTGACATTCTTGTGGGGCTGCTGCTATATCAGTGTCCCTCCCCCCCTTTACTGGATAAGGAATCGAGAAGTCCGATGACTGGCCACGGGAGTGGCAGGTGAGCTGGGCAGGACCTGCCCCTGCTCAGAAACCCCCTCGCTTCACCCAAGGACCATGCAGCAAGTGCAGCATGGTGACTGTTGAAGGCCAGGTCAAGTTCACCTGGCCAGGAAGGGGGTTCCTGGAGGTGGTGACTTAGGTGCAGGGCCGGGAAGACCCAGTGGTGAGGCTGGAGGAGGGAGGAGCTATGAGGTGACCAGGGGCAGGAGTGGACTTGGGGTCCCATGGAGTCGCAGGTTGAGAGGAGAGCCCGAGGTGGGAACCCCAACCTCACTCTCTGTTGGGACAACAAGAGGTAGCAGGGACCCACCTTCTAGCTGGATTAATTTCCTTTCCGCTACAAAAAGGAAAAAAAAAAAAAGAGAATAACTGTGTCAAGGAGGGGTTGGCCCATGCATGTCAGACGGTGTGTAAGTGTCAACGTTCAGAGGCAGCCCTCCTATGGCAGGCCGGCAGCCACGTGCCAGGTCCTTCTCCACTAATCCCCAGCCCTCAGAAGCTCCATGGCCTTGGCCCGTGTACTCCTCCTCTGTCAGCCATTGGTCCCTTGACCTCAAAATGGCAGATGGACATGCCGCCCTCCAGGGATTCTTGGGTTGGGTCCACAAGAGCAAATTGAGGAGACCCCCTCCTTCTCCCAACAGCACAGCGATAACTAAGGGACATGGTAGGTGCTGACATCAGATTGCTTGGGATTTACTGGCTTTCCAGCCTTGCGCTCCTGGCAGGCCCTCCCTTGGTCTCCTCATCTGTAAGATGGCGGCGAAGGAGACTGGGCCTCCCAGGTCATGGCAAGGATCCAACGGGGAGCTTCTCTAGAGCAGTTAGCACAAGGCCAGGTGCACGGAAGGCAAGCAGTAAGGTGTGCCGCATGTTCCCACCGTCATCAGCACGTGGTAGGGCCCCCTTACCCCCCCTCCCCGTTCTGCTTTCTGTGGCCTCCCTTGCCCACAGTCAACCGCACGCGGATGACCTTCCTTCCGACATGGGGTCAGAGGGTCACATTACGTCACGTGCCGACGTCACTCCCCTCACTTCCTGTCATCACGTGGGCTTGTTGTCACCTCACATTGTCCCAAGAAGAAGGGTGAGAACAATACAGTAAGATATTTTAAGAGAGAGACCATAGTCACCCAGCATTTATCAGTCTATTGTTATCATTCTTTTCGTTTCTTTTTTAAGATTTTATTTATTTATTTGACAGACAGAAATCACAAGTAGGCAGAGCAGCAGGCAGAGAGAGAGGAAGGGAAGCAGGCTCCCTGCTGAGCAGAGAGTCCGATGCGGGGCTCGATCCCAGGACCCCGAGATCATGACCTGAGCCAAAGGCAGAGGGTTTAACCCACTGAGCCACCCAGGTGCCCCTGTTTTATTTTCTTATTAATGATTGTTCATCTCTTACTGTGCCTAATCTATAAATTCGACTTCATCATAGGGATGTCTGTTGAAGGAAAAACATCGTCTACATAGGGCTGGGCACCATCTGTAGTTCAGGTAACCACTGGGGGTCTTGGAATGTATCCCCCGTGGATAAGAGGGGATGACCACGTTCTTGTTATTACTGGAGGTGGAGCCTGTCATGACGTATTTCACAGCGTGAAAGGCCACCTTCTTGGTCAAAGCAGTTCTAGCACAGGACGCGTCTGCTGCCTCTTAGAGCTCAGTCCTCCTCTAAGCCTGGGACTTCTGGATGGCAGGGTTGGGGCCTGGAGGCTCCAGACTCCGGAGCCTGAGACTGTGTGTTCAACAACCTGGGAAACACATTTATCCAACGTGCTGTCCCCAGTGTCTTGGGGTCAAATCCCCAACCACCTGTCAGTTTCTTTGTCCACAAGGTAGTGGTGGGTAAAACGTGTGGTTTGGTCTTTTTGGTGGTTTCATTTGTGTGTTTTTTGTTTTTGTTTTTGTTTTTTTGGGGGGTGGGGGGAAGTAATTGAAATGAGTTAAAAAGCATTTGCATTGAAAATGATCGGAAAACATATTATTTCATTCCCCAGGCCGAAAACGGAATACGGAAGAGACCGTGAAATGGCATAACCCGTTGCTGTGGTTTGGCCTGTTCCTTATTTGACGACCGCGGACAGGGCTTGGAACATTCTGGGTGCACTGCCTTCTGGGGAAAAATGGGTCTTATGTGCTGGGCAATTTGTTTCATTAAATGGGCCTCGGGGTAGAGATCAGGCCATTGGGGTTTGGCGAGGTGAAGGGATTTCCTGCCTCTGGGTCAGTGATGAGAGCCCAGGCTGTCGCCTGGGTCCACAGGGTGGTCTGCTCCCAGCAGGGTCCCTTCTGAATGAGGCTGAGTGCGCTGTCGGCGCAGGCAGCTGACACCGGGAGGGGCCCTCCCGCCGAGAAGTCTCCAGAATGTCTCCCATCTTCATCTGGCATGTCTCCCTAGGGCAGTAGGACTTATTCTCCTTACAACCATCTCTGCGGGCCAAATGTTTCCAGAAAGATTCGCATGGGTGCCGTGGAACTCTTCGCAAAGGTTTCTGAAGTCACCAGAGCTCAGATTTTCCAGGAGGATCTGATAAGGTGCCAGGGCGGGTGGGGCGGGGGGAGGTTTTCCAGCTTTGGGAAGTTTGAAACCTGTTGGGGATCTTTTGGAAGGCTGCTGAGGTCACCCGTGAACCTGGGTGCTCCCAAAGGACGTCCCTGCTGCTTCTGGGTGGGGCAGTGACCCTGGGTCCCCCAGGGCCTTGCTGGCCGCAGAAGGAAGGGGGCACACGGTGGGTGCGGGCCACCCTCGCCCCTCCCGCAGGCGCCCCTCAGCAGCACTTCGAGAAGCCTGCAGCCCATAAGCAGCCACTTCCTACCCCACTAAGCCTTCTGCCTGTCATCACGGCCCTTCTCGAGACACCTTTGGACATTTTGTCTGGGAGGAAGCGCCTCCCTGCCACGGCCCCATTTCCTCGCGCTCAAGTCAGGATCTGATGTTAAATCTCGAGTTGACGTGACACTGTTTCTAATACTTCACAGTTACTCCCAGGGTTATCCGGCGATCGCCGAGCCCACCTCTCGCCTTCCATTTCAACTCTGAAATATGCCTCAGGAGTGGTGGTGGGGGGACCCTCTGGGGCGGGGTGGGAGAGGATCCTGGTGCAGCCCTGTAGATGGGAGGCCAGCTGGGGTTTGGGGTGACAAGGGGAGTGCAAACCCCCTGCTTAGCTTCCAGCCACCAGCCACCAGCCGCCGCCACCTGCTACACCCCCGGCCAGAGGGATCCAGGAGGACAGGAGAGCTCTGAGAGAGCTGAGATGGGTGGTGACCAAGCTGGGAGGTTCCACGGGAGGGGCGGGCAGCCTTGAGAAGATGAAAGGGCCGGGGCAGGGGGCAGGGCAGCAGAGGCCCTAAGGAGGACAGGGACCTCAGGATGATCCTCTCGCTCATCCTTGCACTGGTCACACATGCATGTGTTCATTTGAACACCATTTAGCGAGGACCTACTGTGTAAGACTTTGCACACCACCAGCCCTTCCGCAAGCACCCTGGTGTTAGAGCCAACCAACACCTGTGCTTCAATTGCTTCCCCTGTGCCAGACACCGGGCTAATGGCTTTCTACACGTTTGCTCATTGAATATCCAGATTAAGCATCCGATAGGGAGCAGTTTTCTCAGTTTACACATGAGAAAAGGGAAGCACAGAGAGATTAACAACTTGCCCAAGGCCACACAGCAGTGGCAGATCCTGGAATCCCCTCCATGTCTGTCTGGAATCCCCCTGTCTGTGCTCTCAGCACTGTGCTGTAGACCCAGGCAGAGAGCAGAAGCAGCAGCAGCGGTGGGAAGAGGGGATTGGCATGGCTTCCCCCGGATCTCAGAGAAGGAGGCACCCGGTCCAATTCCGAGGGCTGAGCATGGCCGAGGCTTAGGGTCTGCGGCTGTGTCCACTCTCGCCGGAGTGTGACCACATGCTGCTGGATTGAAACTTTCAGCTGTTGTTTTTGGCACCAGAGATCCAACTCGATTTGGCTCCTTGTTGGTAATTTTGGCGTATCTTGTGAGGTTTTTCTCCTTAACAGAGAGATTAACAGTCACAGGACGTTACCTGTCTTTTCAGGCGAATCCTAGGACCGCTGCCAGAGCCCTTGCCAGGGTCCAGAACCATGCCGAGGGGGCCGTCTGCGTTTCCTCCCTTAGCTGTCCGAGGGTGGTTTACGGTCTCCATTTTATAGGAATTTGGGGGAGTGAGGACTGTCCCAGGTCACTCGCCTAATAAATGATACAGTGACTCAGGAATCTGGGAGACACTTTCTGCCTCTCCTCTTTCCTTCTCACGGCTCCCCTAAGGCAGGAAGGACAGAGTGACTTTACAAAGGAAAGGCCAGACAACAGAGTCAAGGTGTAAACTGGAATTAGGACCTCAGGGGCAAAACTGTCCCTCCTGGGCTGAAGCTGCTTTCCTTCTCTTCGTGGCATTTCTTCATTCATACATTTTTTTTTTAAATAGTTTTTTGGGTGTTTAGATCCTGATTGCTGCTTTCTCCTTCATTGCCTCAACAGTGCCAGGACCTGTGGTGCGCACTGGGGAAAAGAAAGGAGGAAGACACAGAGCCTAGTCTCAGGAAGTTCCCAGAAACGGGAAAACCGTGCTGTGGGGAGGGCAGTACTACAGTTGTGACTGGGGAAAACCCTTGGGGTTCTTCTCTGCAAAATGAGAACAGCAGCAGGATCTTCCTCTGGCTCTGGGCAAGAGTAGGTATGCAGATATGGAAAGCATTAAGCGTGATGCCGGGCAGGTGGGACTTCTTTTTTTCCCTTAAGCACAAAAATGATTGTATATTAAATTATTTATATGTTAAATATTAATATTTATACATCATAGGTAGAATCACAACAGATCAGGAGGGCCCTGAGAAATCTAAAAGGTCATCTGGTCAACCTCCCTGCTCTATAGCATGTAATAGGCTTTTAAAAAACGAAACAAAAACAAAACTAGCATCTCCAGCCTGGTAGACATGCATGGGTTGGTTAAATTTTGTGGATCATCCAGTGTTCTTTCTACCATTTTTTACAGCATTTTGTTGTTGTTGTTGACTCTTTTTCACAATAGTAGTTTTAGTCACTCACACATGCAGTTGGTGGCAGGACAAAACCCCTTTAGAAAGTGATTCGGCCATATGAATCGAGCTTTAATCCTTTTCATGAGAAAGTGTTCATTTCAGTGTTGCGTCGAACAGCAAAACACCAGAGGTATGTAAGCCGTGTTCTATCCACGCGGCAGAACGTTATACCGATGGACGTTAGCGGAAATGTGGGATGAATAAAAAGGGTACAGATAGAGAGTTTGATTCTCATTTCGTTAGGTTAATTAGTCTTATCTACCTTCTAGAGCACGCGCGTTAATATTAGAGTATATCTCACTCAGGAATACCCACGGCAGACGTAATTACTTAGCATTGGAAGTAACTCAGCAAAATGTCACATTTTGGGATCAATCCAAAAGAACTCCCAATGGCCAAAGCTGGGGCAATATGAGCAATGAAATTAGGAATATGCTATTGGATTAAAGCCCAGAGTATAAAATAAATATCCATGAGTCCGTACTGATATAAATAAATGATTAAATAAATAGGGGAAGAAGAGATAAATCTTCCTTACAGGAGAATTCACCGATGATAGGAAGGCAATAAATCCAGTCCACACTGGGGGAGGGAGGGATTAAGCTCTTCTCTCCGGGAGATGGGGCTTAACCCCTTCTCCCTTGGGTGTGGGCTGCACTTAATTGCCTTGCTTTCAAAGTATAGAACATGGAAAGCAGAAAGAAAAGCAGCTTTGCAGTGGAGACACCTGGAAAATGAGACCTTGACCAAGGGATGAAGGTCAAAGTCAAGGTCAACCAATCCCATCCGGGATTGGTTGTGTGACTAGTGGGAACCATCAACCTGGTGTGATGAGAAGGCTACTCCACCCCTGTGGAGATCTTCCCCAAAACGAATCACCTCAGTTCACAAGAAGAAAACCAGAGGTGCCTTCTGCAAAACACCCGACCAATACTACTCCACACTGTCAACGCGAGAGGAAAACAAGGAAGCTCAGGCTAGAGGAACCCGAAGGAGACATGACGGCTAAATGTACTGTGGAGTTCTGGGTGGGGTCCTGGAAGAGAAAGAGGACATTTGTGGAAAAACTAGGGGTATTTGAATCAAGTCCGGAGTTTAGCGACTAGTAATGTACAGTATTAATTTCTTTGTTTTGACAAGTGAACCTGAGCGTGTGAGTCATTGGCGAAGCGGGATGAGGGGTCTATTAGAACTCTCTGTACTATCGTTGTAACTTTCCTCTATATCTAAAATTATTCCAAAAATAAGAAGCTGATTTTAAAAGTTCCATCTACTCTGGGAATTTCTGGAAGCGCTCCAGATACCTTCATCTATAACTAAAACAGAGACTTTGTTAATCAATGTAACATACATTAGAAATGATTTTCCAAGGACGCCTGGGTGGCTCAGTGGGTTAAAGCCTCTGCCTTTGGCTCAGGTCATGATCCCAGGGTCCTGGGATCGAGCCCCGCATCGGGCTCTCTGCTCAGCAAGGATCCTGCTTCCCTTCCTCTCTCTCTGCCTGCCTCACTGCCTACTTGTGATCTCTGTCTGTCAAATAAATAAATAAAATCTTAAAAAAAAAAGAGAGATGATTTTCCAGGGGTGGGATGAATGATGCTCAAAGGTACAGCTTGTCTGAGACATTACGCAGCACGCTCTCCTTCCCCTTACCTAAACAATCTCTAAGAGCCAAGACCTTCACATCTTTCAGCCTCTGTCATGCTGTCCCAGACGTGGGATTACAAATCAACCCTTGGTTTGGGGGCTTGAAGGAGGACTGGTTATCTGGCTCTGTTGAGAAGTTTTGCTGAATCCTGCAGCTAGAAGATGGGCGGGTCTGCTCCAGAGGCCCCTAAAAGAAGAGAAGGCTGGACCCCAAGGAGTCACTGAATTGTTCTGGTTTAGCAACTGTCCCTGCCTGCTAGCAAATATTTACACATGGACGAAATTTGAACCACAATTTGCATTTATTTTCACACACGACCTATTAGCAAGTTTATAAGAGGAGGCTGCTGATGTCCCAAGGAAACCCAGAATCATCCTTTGGAGATGTCAGGGTTTTATCTAAGTCCCGTGTATGAGTGGAGACTCTTCCGTTTGTAAATGGTCAACACCCAACCCCAGGGTCTTGACTCACAGAGGGAGGTGCATTGGCCTGTGTTTCTGGGAAATAGACATGGGAGGTCTCTTCTGGTATGGGAGGGTCCAAAGTGCAAACGAGATCTCTGGGATTCCCCTCCCCTCCACCTCCCTGCACCAACTCTGTTTTCATTCTTCAACAGGCTTTTCATGTGGCGGAAAGATGGCACATGGTGGCTCCAGACCTGTATTGTCCTGGTTATTTCAAAGCTGGACAAAATGATAGTTTGGCCTTGGAGTTCCACAAAGTCCCAGAAAAGATTGACTGGCCTAGTCCTGAACACTTCATAGTCGGTCACTTGGGTTGGTCAGCTGTGCTCTCCTGGGCCAGTATCAATGGCCACACTGATGGCAGATGGTCCTCCCATGACTGGGAGATGGCGAGGCCCAACATTGCTGTATCTCAGGCCATGACCTCCGCTAGAACCTGAGGCCAGCCTGAGGAAAGGAGGAACATGGAAAGAACATATCCTTGAACTCCCGAGTGGAGAGAGCCCCTGCTGAGGGTCCAGAGTCAAAGGTTTTGATCCCAAGCTGTCCCCTAAACTGCTAAGTGAGCTTTTGGCCTTCCAGAGAGGCGTTCAGTAAAATGAGGGCATTAAATCAGGTGGTCTCGTCAGCCCCCTTTGGCTAAAAAGCCGATCTGGTGAGTTTGAGGTCTTAAGGAGAAGTGGAGGAAAACCGAAGACATTAGGAGATGAGGAAGAAGAAGGTGGAAGAAAAAGGAGATAAAAGGAGAAAAAGGAGATAAAGGAGAAGGAGAAAAAGAAGATAAAGAGGAAGCAGAAGAGGAAGGGGAAGGAGGGGGAGGAGGAAGAGGAGGAAAGAGAAAAGGGAGAAAAATATTCATCAGCAAACCCAAGCTGGACCTAAACCCTGCGGGCATTCCCCTGATCTACCGTGCCTGGCTAGTTCACGACTTCCAATTGCCCTTTGAAAAGGAGACTGAAAATGAGAAGCAGACACACAAGGGCTAGGAAATTCCAGGCTCCACCAAAAACGTGTTACACGGTTCGTTGTTAAGAAAAAGAATTTAAACACCGAGGCTTCTGTTTCAATCTCCTGCTGGTCTGACGGCAAGGGGCTGTCTCCCCAGTTTGGGTGTTCATTCCTTGCCCGAGGCGTGGGCCCAAACTCATGGGCACCTGCACCCTGCCCCCCACGCTGCCCCCCGGGGCCCCAACCCAACTCCCCTCCTGGCTCCCATCCCGCCCCCCACCTGCCCTCCCCCGCCCCCATCCCAACTCGTTCAGCGGCGGCTGGGAACCCTCCCAGAGCTGTGGGAGGCTCCTCCCTTTCTCGGGGTGACTCCCTGAAAACAAGGAAACAACCTCTGTCCCAGTGACACCCCGTCCGTGCCCTACTGCAGTTCGAAGTCGAAGCCCCCAGCTTTCCTCTCGGCCTTTTCAGAAATTCGACCACACCGGCCACGTGGGTTATGCACTGACTGTATGCAAGGCCGAAAGGGACTTGGGAGACACGCAGGTACAAAAGGTGCCCCCTGCCTTCTAGGAGCCCAGGTCCATGATGACCCTCCAAAGCCATGATGATCCCCAAGGCAGGCCAAGGTGACGCTGTCGCGAGGCTGCCCCACGACCTTCCCCGGGTCGGCGAGCCGGGCCCGATCCAGCTCTGCCACCTACTCCTGTGCGACTTGGTTATGTCTTTGGTTTCTGGGAGCTTCATCTTCTCCATCTGTAAAATGGGGACAATACAATCCCCCTCACGGGGCTGGCGTGACAATGACATGAAGTACGGAAACGCTCAAACCCAGAGTCCAGGGGTGGTCGTTCCAGCACAGGGCAGGCCCTCCCCGGTGTCACTTCCCTTCCCTCACTCCAGCGGCTTTCTGGGTTTCCAAACCCCCAAAGCTTTTTGTAATCCATCCTGGTCTGGCACTTACGCTCCCAGAGGGAAGTGACGGGATGCTCAGGTCCCATACATTCCATTGTCCCGATAAAGAATGCCCAAATGGGGTGGGGGGATGCGGAAATTCCCAGGAGGGGGGATTCTGGTGCTCAGAAGACCAGTGTCCCCCATGTGGTGGGGCAAACAGCCAGCGGGAGAATGAGAACCCTAAACACACACGGTTGGAGGGACACGATTATAACACCTTCCAGACGGGGCTGCGGCGAAGGGAAGAGAGATGGGCCTCAGGAAGTTCTCAGCCAGCGCCCTCTGCCTCCTGAGCACCCCACAGAGAGTCTGCAGTCCCGTGTGTTCCAGGGAAAGGGGATGTGAGCTCCCCTGGGACCCCACAAGCCTGCCCCCATCGCCTTCACTTCTGCCGTCCAAGCTCCCCTGCTTCCTGGTCATTGTTGGGGGGTGGGGCACAGATTGAAAATGTGCTCACCGCCCCCTCCTGCAGGCGGGGACCAGCACCAGGGCCTGTCCCCAAGGTCATGTTTGCACGAGCTAACCCCTCCCGGGAGGTCCAGACTCTGCGCTTTGCTGACAAGGAGCCCTGATTGTTCTAGACCGATGTGCCAACAAGCGAAGCCGGGAGCTTGTCTTTCTTTTTCTTTTTTTTAATTTGAAAGGCCCTTCCCCACTCCCACTCCCCACCCCCGCCTTTTTTTTCCCCTGGAAATTAATGATGTGGCACAGAACAAAGTGTCTTGGAACCAGAGCTGGGGCTGGGGGAGTGACGTGTCACCCCACACAGGCTTCCATCAGGGTCAGAGCCAACCCGTGATCCGGCCGCCACGTGGGCAGGAGCGCCAGCCGCTGGATCACACCAGAAGTGTGAACCGGAAGGGGTGGCCGGCCTTCCAGAGATGCCTGTGCGTAATAATGACCGTGGCCCCACCCATGAGGTCACGGGGGCTGGTGACACTGAATCACGCTCCCTGATGGCCCCAAAGTACGGTCATGCGGGGTCCATGGTGGAAGCTGGAGACAGTCCAGCGCTGTCTTAGGAAGCTGCCAGGGGGTTTTGTCCCGGTCCCGGTGCGGGTGCTCACACCCACCCTTCCCCGACTTGCTTGCAGAGAGTGAGAGGAAGAGGAGTGTGCTGGCCCTTCTCTCCCTTCCCAGGACCCAGGAGCCCCTGCCCTGAGGTTGTCGGGCTGGTGAGGTGCTGGGGGAGTGGTAGGAGGAGAGGTGCCATTCTGGGCAGAAGCGGACATGGATGGGCGGGGAAGACAAATGTCAGAACCATGACATCTACAGAGTTACAGAGTGATTCTCAAAGTGTGGTCCACATGCCCTAGGGGCGTGCCCGAGGCCCCCATCAGGAGTCTGCTGGGCCAAAAGTATTTCTGCAGTAAAAACAAGATGGTATTTTCCTTTTGCACGGTGTAGGCATTCGCAGTGAGCTTGCAAAGCCATGCTGGGTAAGCGGTGGGCACGTTAGCGCGGATCGGGACGGAGGTATGTTAGCCTCGCAGTTAGCCGTACTGTTTACAGACACACACTCACCCAAACCACACCCCCCCTCAGATGCCTTATGAATATCCTTGATGAAATGCTAAAAATGATTAATGTTATTAATGTCAATCCTTGAGTGCATATGTCCTAAACATTCCAAGTGGCTAACCAGGAAGTGTGCACAGAGAATGTCTTGTTTTTTTAGAAAGAGTGAGCACAAGGGAGCGTGAGGTGGGGCAGAGAGAGAGAGAGAGAGAGAGAGTCTTAAGCAGGCTCCAGGCTGACACAAGCCTCCATCCCATGACCCTGAGATCATGACCTGAGCCAAAATCAAGAGTCAGATGCTTAATCAACTGAGCCCCCCAGGCCCCTTCTGCCCAGAGAATTTGGGAAACACAGAAGCATATTGAAATTGTGAGCTGGACCATCTCCTTTTTTTCAGAGAACTTTGTTTTTGACTCGAGACAACCACTGATAAGTAGACTACGGTTATTCAGACTTGAGCAGTGGGCAAGCATTTTCTGGAAAATCAACGTGAGCCTGTTATTCCAAGAAAAACAACTGGCCGTATTTGTTGCCAATAATAAACTTTAAATTTTCCAAGGAAAATTTGTATCCACGATCATGTGCTTCCCAACACTTAGAGACTTTTAAGATGCGATGGGAGGCGATATTAACGAATGTGACTTTTGGTATTATATGTGCCGCCGAAGTGAGCACCTGATATTATAGGATGATATATGATCATTAGAATCAACACTGGGGAGGCGTGCGTAAATCAGAATCAGTGAAACAATATTTTCCAAATGGCCAGTGCATGATTTGCGAAAGTATGCACGTGGGACAGCTGCATTCAACATGCAGGACGCCCCAATGATATTAAGTACAACGAAGCAGGAAAATTTCATGGATACAGTTTCCGAGGCTATAGTGAAACTTAAAGAAAAACAACCAACACTCGAGTTTCGGTGCAATATCAAAACCGGATGTCCGTAACCATCTGAAAAGACAGGTGGATCACACTTCCCTTTTCTAGTCACTTATCTGGAAGCTGGATGTTCTTCACATGTCTCCACTGCAAAAGCAGCTTTGAGAATTCTCTTTTATTAAACCAGACAGTAAAGGGATTGGCAGACATATGAAACAAGGCCACTCTTCTCACTGATTTGTGGTTTTAGAAAAATAGTTGTTTTTTTTTAACGTTAAAATGTTATGCTAACCAATAATGGGTTTGTGCTTATTTTTAAATGATATAACAAATCTATTTTAACTGTCTTGGTTTTAATTTCTAATATGACAACTAATTGTAGTTATGGTCCACAGAGACAAAAACTCATTGGCGTCTTTAATTAATTGTTACATAATCTCTGTGCCCAGTGTGGGGCTTGAACTCATGACCCTGAGATTAAGAGTCACATGCTCTACTGGCTGAGCCAGGCAGGGGCCCCCAGGAGGATCCAGTCCTGTTCAAGAGAGCAGAGGGATCCTGCAACCCGAACATTTGAAAATCACTGGGCGGCAGCACGCCCCAGCTGGACGGCTCTTAGACGTCATCCAGATGCCTCCTTGCCCCTCTGCCTTTGGTCCAGGGGAAAAGGCCGAGCAAGGCATAGGAAGTCTCCTCTCAGCCTGACTCCTTGGGTCTTGTGGGCGGTGGGCCCCAGAGTTGGGCATGACCTCCCAGCTCCAGGCGGACAGCCTGTGACCCTGTCACCAATTGCCCAGAGAGACTTTGAGCACATCCGTGCTTGAAACCTCAGTTTCCCCATTTCTGAAGGAGGAAATTGGCCTGACCAGTCAGTCCTCAGGGCCTGTAGTAGGCTGAATAATGGTTCTTGAAGGTATTTGGGTCCTAATTCTTACAACCCGTGAATTTTATCTAATATGGGAAAAGGGACTTTTCAGACGTGATTCAGTTCAGGCTCTGGAAGTGGAGAGAGGATTCTGGATGATCTGTGTGGGTCCCATGCTGCGGGAGAGAAGGCCATGGAATTCATGATGTGAGCAGGTTTGAGCCCTAAGCATTGACGATGGAGGAAGCCTTGCAGGGGGCCGCTAGAAGCAGAAAAAGTCAGGGGACCAGGTTTCCTCTAGAGCCTCCAGGAGGAACCAGCCCTGCTTAGCCCATGGAAACGATGGCTTAGCCCGTGGAAACGGACTGGCATGGGACCTCTGGCTTTCAGAACTATAAGAGAGTAAGTCTGGGTTGTTGGAAGCCATGAAATTGGTGGGGCTACGTTACAGCGGCCACCAGAAATGAACCCAGAGCCCGTCCAGCAGTTTGGAGAATGTTTAAGGGAGACACAAAGGCCCCTTGCCCAGAATCCATGCTCCCCCACGAGGGAACGCCTGACATCCCACTCCGGGCACGCCAGCTTGAGGGCTAAGAGCACAGACTCCCGAAAACCCCAGTTTGAACTTCGGTGCCCCCATCTCCCACACCTATGACCTTCCCTTCTTTGTGCCTCAGTGTCTTTGTCTGGAAAATGGGGATAATAGTCATACTTATCTCAGGGTGGTTGACAACATGAAATGGGCTTGTGCACGTAATACACTTAGGACAGTGCCTGGCACATGATGAGTCCGAAAAAATGTTTCTTGTTTGGGTGTGGAGATCACCGCAGTGTGTTTATGTGCTGGTCTCCTCCTATCACACGGGCCGCTTCTCAGGGTTGTGGGCTGTGTGCCCGTGCCTGTGTTTCCCCAAGGCCAAAGGTGGGGCCAGGCACTGAAGGCACTGAGTGGTTACATGAGCGAATGAGTCTCCACGATGCCGATGCCGGGACCTCGAGGGAAAGCTTCAGGCTCACCTCTGCTTTCATCCCGGTGCCACCATTGGCCAGCTGGGCCAACGGGGGCCGCCCTGGAGCTCAGTCTTCTCACCTGTTAAATGGGGGTAGAGTGGTTCCTAACGATGACATGAGGCTGATGCTCAGAGCACATCAGTACCCTTCTTCTCTCTGAGGAGCCATGGGGAAGTGGATTTGGAGAGAAGGCCTGGTAAAGCTTAGTCATACAGTGTGGCTCACGGCCCAATCTAGCCCCAATTCCATTTCTGGGGTGAAGTCACCATTCCAGCCTTCCTGAGAAGAGATATTCCAGCATTTGTCTGCTTACACACCTCCTGTGATGGGGACCTCACTCCTCATTGTGCTTGAAGCTGATGGCTACTGCGTGCCCGTTGCTTTAAAAGGCATTAGCTGCACATCTGGATAAGCATGCATTTTTTTTTTTGTTCATTTTACCAAAAAAAAAGTGAGGTTCTGTGATAAAACAACTTGCCAACGGGCACTCTGCTCATGAAAGGAGACATCCTTCTGACTCCCAGAGTCTGGCTCTGGGTTGTCTCACACATGAACTTTAGACATGGTCTGTCCCATGTCTAAGAAGACTCAGGCAGAGAGGACTGATTTCCTCTGTTAACTGTACAGATGGCTTCCCGGTGACTACTGTACGAGGGGTTCTGGGCTGGATTCTGGAAATGGGTGAGTCCCAGTGTGGCTCCCGCCCGCATGAAGCTGATTAATGACTGACTCCACTCTTGGCCCCGTCCACCAGAAATAGGATGTGGGCTGTCATTGTGGGCCAAAGTGCGTTCCCCCCAGATTTACATGTTGAAATCCTAGCCCCCAGGACGTCAGAATGGGACCTTAGCTGGAGACACTTTTACAGGAGTAGCTAAATTAAACTCTGGTCACGAGGACAGGCTGGGTAAAGACGCACACAGAGGGACTGTCACACAGAGAAGAAGATGGGGCTTCTCCAGCCCGAGGCACGCCAAAGATCACCAGCAAACCAGCACGAGCTGGAGGAAAGTCCTCGACACATTCTCCCGGCCTCAGAAGGAACCAGCCTCTTGAACACCTGACCTCGGACTTCAGCCTCCAGAGCCGCCTGCCACCCCTCTGCCATTTAAACCACCCAGTTTGTGGGCCTGCGTGGCCACGGAGCCCCAGCAAACCAACAGGGTCACCTCTGCGTGTGAATTTCTGCATTCACAAAGCGGAAACTAAACAGTTGAAACTGATCTTTATTTTCTTTTTTTTTAGTTGAAAATGGTTTTTAATGATCTCATTTAATCTGTCCTACCCAACATAGGATCGAGCCTGCGCGTGGCCGTGTAAAACACTACTGAGCAGGTGCTTCACATTCCTTTGTTCCTAGGCGCCACCTAAGTCCCGTCCAGGAGCCTCAGAGCACATTTCAAGGGCCCCTTTACACTTCAGATGTGAGCCCAGTGGGCACAGAGGACCAGTGGCTGGTGCCCTAGCCGTGCAGCTCCTGCGGATTGGAATACCTCTGTGTATCGATTCTGCGCCGAGGCCCGGGTCTGCACATGGGACCTGAGGGGATTGTCCCCTCTGACCTCCCCCATCCAGATCTGCAGGCACAGAAGGCCACTGTCAGCTGACCCAATGCTGCTCCTCTACGGGCTGAAAGCCCTCTGCTCCTCTCACTGGTGCTCGGGGAGACCTCCATCCTGGCCTTGCCTATCCCCGGCAGGGTTCTATCTGTCAGGAGCCCCCTGGATGGGGATTTATATGTGTCTAACTACACCCATATGCTTTCTTTTCATGGTGAAGATGCTACTGCTATTAATTTGACCAGAGGCAAAGCCTTTTCACTTCTTGTCATCTTCCCCCCAGGGAGCTGGTGGTGATAGATGAGCCTGTGAATCAGCAGGAAACAAGTTTTTTTTCCCCTCTGTGGAAGTCCCGGAGGTGGGGTGGGGAGGGCTGAGGAAATCATCTAGCCTTTGTACTGTGGTGACCCACTGTCCCAGCTTGCTGGAAGGGTCTAGCTGAGCCCCAGAAGTCCCACAGGCTGTCCCCCACAGACCAAGGCAGAGGGTCACTACCTGGTCCCGCTCCAGGAGCTGTCTGCCCCAGATACGGAGGTGGCGCTCTCCATCCTGGCTCTCACAGAGGGACGAAGGGGATGGTAGGAGTCTGGACTGGAGAGGACAGAACAGAGCCTTTGCGTTTGGCCAACCACGGCCCCGAGGGCTTCCGAGGGAGCAGCCCTTGCTGGGGGTCGTGAGGGCCATAACTAGAGTCCTTCAAAAGCAGTGCCCTCCTTCCTTCCCATAGACTACAATCATTTGCTAAAACAGGGAAGGGGTGGTCGTGAAGGGACAGACAAACAGACTGAGCAACCTTAGGGGGGAGAGAGAGCCGCTGATAGTGTGATAGGGCTGGGGGAGAGGACACAGACTTAGCCCCAAATCCTGGGGCTTCAGAGCCAAGGGAGCCCTGCGCAGAGGGAGGCATCAGTGAGTGTGTTGAGAGAGCCCAGACGGCATGTGGAGGGTCACTCAGGAGGGCTCACCAGAATCTGTACTGAGGCAGGTGGGGCGCCCCGGGGTCCATCCTCCACCCCATGATCATACTGCCTTGGTTGGGACCTTTGTTTTCTGCCCTGGGACTGCAGCAGGGGAGGCTGCCCTGGTGCTGGCTGGAGGAGGCTTGGCTTCTGAGCAGGAGCCCAGTCTGTGCTGTCTCCCGACCCCTAGCTGTGGACTAGAGTGTGCCTGCGGCCCCGTGGGCTTGTGCTGCAGGTCCTGTCTTCTCCCCACACCTGATCTTAAAGGTGGGAAGGCACCTGAGGGGCCTACCTTCCAGTCTGCTCCCCCATGTCTGTCTGGGGGTCTGTGTGTCCTGGGAGTGGCCTTACCTCACAGACCATAGACTGTACCCCCGTGATGGCCACTGCTTGGTTTTTAAATACCATCAAACAAGAAAACCCAAAGTCAAATTTGGCTTGATTTCCTTTCCTTTTCTCCCTCCTGACTTCTAGAAATGGCACCAAGGTTATCCTTTGGCAACTGTCTCTCCCATGTCTTTTTCCTCCACTGGACTGGGGACATTGGTGTAACAGTAGACCTTGATGGTCACAAAATTCATTGCTCAGTGAAAGGACAGATGATGCTGTGGAGAGTTATCAAAGCCGGCCTCTGCGGATTCCTTCCTTTCAGAAGGTGCAGCTTCTGCCTGGGTCCCCTGGAAGGCTAGCTCTGGGGATGCTTCTTCTCGCATCCAGCCCTCACGCTGTTAACGCCCACACCACGTGGCCACGTGACAGCACTCAGGCCACAGCCCCAGCATTACCTGCCAGCCAGGTGAGCAACTCACCAGGGATGTCCGGCTCAGTCAGGCCAACATCTGACGACCCGAGAGACCCTGGGGGACCAGTACTCAGCTCTGGCCTCTTGATTTATGTAGGACTTGCCTAGGCTTGACTTGGAGCAGCACTTGAAGGAGGAAGGGGGAGGAGACACTGAAGGTCTGGCGGGATTCCCTTGCAGGAGATACAGGGGGAAATATGGGAGGTTTGTTCCATAATGCTCATTTACATTTTATTTGCCTGTATCCCCCCTTCCCTCTAACTCTTCAAGCAAGTAGCAGTTTCTAAGCCGAGGCAAAAACACTGCCTGGCCTGCAAGATTTCTTGGCTTTTATTTTCCAAAAAAGTGACCCCAGAGACAGTGCCTGAGGAGGGGAAGCAGGGGTGAGATAGGGGCTTCCCCAAGCTGGAAGGTGCCTCCCTGGGCTGTGGGTCCTACGGGATCAGAAGCAGACATCTGGCGATGCCCAGGAAGGCCTTCGGAGCCTAGAGAGGAAAGGCTCCCTGGGCCACCTGGGCACCTGGTCTGGGTTCGGGCATGATGTGTGGCTGGGAAGGAGACGGAGGGCACAAAACACAAAGGGGCCATGGAAGCGGGACAACAGGCTTCTCTCTGTCACCTGCAGGAATGCTATTGCTCCCCTCCTCCCAGGACTTGACAGCCTTGAACACTCAGTCTCTGTAATTTCTCCCGGAATGAGCAGGAATGGATGAGGTGAATAAATAAGGAATGGGCAAGATTTCTGTTCGAGAAAAAGAAAAGAAAACTTCTGGGTCCTACCAGGGGACCCCACAGAAGACATTTTCACTTTATCATATGCAAAGTCACCCTAAGCCTTGGATAGGAAGACCTGGTACCCCAATCCTAAAGTCGGGATTTTTTTTTTCAAGTTCAACTATGAATTTGATGTATTCCCAATAAAAAAAAAAAAAGCTTCCCCCTCAACCCCCCCCCGCAACTAGATAAGCCAAATCAAAAGTTCACATGGAAAAATAAAGAGGCAATGACATCCAAGAAAATTCTGAAGAAGAGTCATGAGAGGCAAGGACTTGTTTCTCTTTTAAGTTAGAGCATATCGTACACATATATAAAACATAAGTACCTAAAATATATAAAAATAAAACCTATAGATTACATGGCATCTGTATGGGGCAGGTTCAGGAGCAATCGTGCACCTGCCAAAGAGTGGGCGGCACATTCTACTCAAACCTCAGGCTTGTTTCTCTTCATCTAAAGTCACACACGCTCCAGCACGAGACAAAGAAGTCGACCAGCAAGCTGGCTAACCTCCCACTACTCCTGCCTCCCTCACGGGACTGTCCCCCACAAATACAATCTGTCCAAAGACGAATTCAATCAATCAAAACTGCCCCCATATCACTGTTCAAGAATGTCGGGGTCTGTATAAGTGGGGAATGCAGGACGAGAGACACGTAAGCCAAGCCCACAGGGCGTCCCATGGTGGCCTCCTTAGTTTTTCTAACCCGATGACCACGTAAACTTTCCAGATAAGGTGCGCTCTTCTTTGCTCCACATACGCACACAGGGAAGGAGGCTGAGGGTGACGCTGTTGTCTGGGGATCCCAAGGCCCGCCCGCTGGCAAGTCTGCTCAGCTCAGAGCTCCAGGCTGAATCAGGACTGTGAACCCCAGGGACCCCGAGAGGGTCAAGTGCAGCCCAGGTTTCGCGGAGCTGGGTTGAGGCTGCCTGGCAGAATCCCAAATGCGGTCTTTGCTGCGCCAGGGTCCCTGGGGGAAATGGAGGCCAAACTCAGCCAAAGCATCTCTCCTCAGGGAGCCTGAGAAACTTTGCCCTCTTTTCTTGATGAGGTCCCAGGACCTTAGTTTAATACTGAATAAACCACATTATGAAACTCTGGAGGACATGGAGTTTGGCAGCCGTCGCCGTGCCCCGCCTCCTAAGGTCAGACTTTTCCCCTAGACTTGATTTTGGGCTTTTGTGGGCGGGTGCCAGGGACCAGGGCCTTATCTTCATCGAGGGGCTTCTGGAAGTCGGGGAAGCAGCCTGGCAGAGCCTTGGGCTGGCTGGGAAGCTGGAGACCACAGAGCTCTGCAGGCCCGTGGACCCATCACCTCCTTGGTCTGGCCACCTGCGAAAAACAGGATTGATTGATCACCTTGTTGGGATAATCTGTTAAAAAATTCAACCACTTTTCCCTGCTCCCTCTGCCTCCCTGCTAACCCTGCCCCATTTGTACCCCAGGGAAGGGAGGTGGGAAGACACTCAGGCAGAGAAGGAAGTCTGCTGGGCTTCTGAATTTCAAAAAAAGCTGGGTGCTTTCCTCTAAATGGACACGAGAGTTGTATCCGGCTGCATCTTGCCTCTCTCAGACCCTGGGATTGAATGCTACACAACGCCGGGGGAGATCCTGCTGGACACAGCTCCCCACTGCGACCTTGGGCATCTACCTAAGATCTTTATGGTTCAGTGTCCTGACTTCTAGAACGAGGCGTGTGCACCCGGAGGACTCCCGATGGGTGGCGGCTATCACCACCCTCATTAGCAGTACTTTGACATGTAAATCAATGGTTTTTATTTTTATTTATTTATTTTTTTAAAAGATTTTATTTATTTATTTGACAGACAGAGATCACAAGTAGGCAGAGAGGCAGGTAGAGAGAGAGAGAAGGAAGCAGGTTCCCTGCTGAGCAGAAAGCCCGAGGCGGGGCTCGATCCCAGGACCTTGGGATCATGACCTGAGCCGAAGGCAGAGGCTTTAACCCACTGAGCCACCCAGGCACCCCAAATCAATAGTTCTTAAACTTTTTTTTCTCCTAGAAGAATCTTTTCTTCAAACAGAATTGAATTATACGGTGAAATAAAGCAGAACTACCTGGATATAAGTGGACAGTGGAGGCCCTGCCTTAGGTATTCAGAACAATCCCCCTCCCTATCTGTCCCCCACCCCAGTCCCTGAGGGGGCTTGGAGGACAACCGTTTAATAAGCTCTTCAGTTGGGGCACCTGGGTGGCTCAGTAGGTGAAGCGTCTGACTTTGGCTCAGGTCATGATCCCAGGGTCCCGGAATCGAGCCCCGCATCTGGCTCCCTGCTCTGCGGGGCGTCTGCTTCTCCCTCTGCCTCTCCCCCTGCTCATGCTCTCTCTCTCTCAAATAAATAAATAAAAATTTTAAAAAATAAAATAAAAAATATCTTGGATATAAATCAAGAAATGTTAGCAGGCTCTTAATAAATTCCTCTTCTATAATAGTAAATAAATAAATAAATAAATAAATAAATAAATAAATATATTTCTCTTATACTCCCTCCTCATTCATTCTGTATGGATTAGACTATGGCAACAGCCCAGGGGGTACCACTGTGGGTTGCTGGTGGGTTTCCAGCGGAGACTGAACACAGGAAGTTGAGTGGTAGACGCCCTAGGGACTGCACCGGTGGGCACCGGTGAGGCAGACAAGGGCAGGTTGGATTGGGGGGCAGGAACCGTAATGCAGACCCAGGAGAGGCTGTGGCCCTTCTCAGAGGGAATTCTGCAGCTGGGATGAGCCATCAAGGGCTGTCCCAAGTAGGGTGAGGGCTGAGTCTTTATCCCCCTAGGTTGTTTAGTCACTGGATGCAGAATGTTCCAGAAAGTGGGGAGAGCAGGGCAAAGGAGTTCTCTTAGGTGAAGCAATCTCTGATCAGGGTGGACAGCTGAGGGCTCCTGGGCCTCCTAGCCCTGCCTTCCTGAAGGGGCTCTGGGCAGCTCACCCGGGCAGCCTGGTAAAGCCCTGGTGATGGAGAGAAGGATCACACAGACCCCATCCCTACTCTAATGGAGCTTGTCATCCTGACGGGATCATGGACTCAACAGCAAGCAAATTCATTCATATATTATTGTCAGGGTGATGAGGTCTGGAAGGACAAGAGGAAGGTATGAGAGAGATTCTCAAGGAAGGCCTCTGAGAGGAGGTGACATTTAAGCTATGACCTGAGACAGCTCTATTCCAAAGCCCTAAAAGACTTGGGACAGCCCCCATGCAGAAGGAGGCCAGGCCTGGGGGAGCAAGGGAACACAGAACCAAGAACATGGCGGGATGTGGGACAGGAGGAGGCTTCTCTAAGCAGCAGTGCAGGCAAAGTAGGCGCCATGCCCAGAGCCCAGCACACATTGAGAGGCCCATGAAAATGTTTTAATTGCAATTTTTAAAATCAAAATAAAAAATACGAATTCAAAGAAAAATACAAATATCGTACTGCACATATAATAATGAATCTGATTTGGGTTATCTTTACACCAAGTTGTAAAAAAATAATTGTAATAATTATTTAAAAATAATTATTAAAATAATTATTAAAAAATAATTGTAATAATTATTTAAAAATAGTTATTTTCAAAGTAATTTTAATAGGTTTTAAGAGATGAAGGGATCACATGAGTTGTGAGGCAGCCCATAGTAGGAAGCCAGTGGTGGGCACTGAGCAGGGTGGTGAATGATACCTCACCTGTGAGAGAAGCTGGTGGTGTCCTGCCTGGTATCACTTCAGCCCCCTTGGCCTAAGTGCGGATCCTCCCCTTGTGAGTCTTCCCACACAAGTGCTGTCTGCCTCTCAGTTTCCTGCCAAAGAACTTTCTAGAAAGCTGAGGGAGTTTGCTCGGTCTGCAAGCAGAGGTGGCTTCAAAACTCAGAAGGTTAACACCCTGAAGGACCCTCACCCAAGGGGGATGAAGTCACTGGGCACATGTTCCCTCTGGGGAACAAGTCTGGCACCTTCCACAAGTTCCTCAGTGGCCCCCCAGCAGCACTGAGTCTGACTTGCCCACAGCACTCAGCAGAGCCGCGCGGCACCTCTTAGGCTCTCCTTCCTTCTTCACCTGCCCTCACTCCTGCCTTCTGATACCATCTTCTAGATCAGTCACCAGCTCCCGGGTCCCAAGAGCTCTTTTTCAGGGGTCAGATTTGGGGGTACTCGAACCAAGACGCTCCTTTATGGTTGGACGGGGCTAGAGAAGAGGGCAAGGTGTGGTGTCTCTTCAGAGCTTTTTGAGCCGGATGGGGCCATTAATTTTCCACCTTTTACAGGAACTCCACTGAGTGGAAAAGGGACCTTCTGAGGACACTGCTTCAAACCGGAAGGTGCCCACACCAGGCCCTGTTCCCCCAGCCTATCCCTATCCCTGAGCTTTTGAGAAGAGCCCTCCCTCCCCTGGGGGGAAGGGGTGGTGGGGTGGGGGAGAGCCCCAGGGCACCCCAACCCCTGCTCAGTGGAAGGGCTGTAGTGGGCTGAGCAGAAATCCCGGCCCGGACATTCTTCCCCTTCCAACAGCCTGACGCTGCTCCAGGGAGTCTGCTGTGGGGCCCACAGAGCCGTGGAAACATTCCTGTCTGTAAACCCCGTAAACACTTGGTTTTCCTGCTGCCCTCTGCCAGGTGGCTCAGGCCCTTCCAGACCTCGCACCTCCAGGATGCATTTTTTTCTGTTTTTTTTTTTTTTTTTCCAGGAAAACAAATGAATGGATGCAGAGCTGAGCCCTGCCTGTTCCCCTGGGAGAGGGTCTGGCCAGATGGTCCCGGATGCTCTTCAGGCTGCAGGGGTGGGGGGAGTGAGGGGTGTGTAGGGGGAGAAACTTCTAGTCACCACGTGGTAGCTCTGAATTTTCTCAGGTTCAACACACCGTTAACTGGAAGACACAACAACACTGCTTTAGTAACAGCATCACAGAGAAAGAACGGTGCCCTCGTTCCATGTGTCCATTGACTGAAGAGGCACCCAAATTTCTATGAGAAGCCCAGGTCTCAAATTTGAAGGAATATTGCCCCCATTTTACAGATGAGAAAATGGAGGATCATAAACGTTAGTACTCACCCCAAGTCACACAGCCAGGAAGTGGCAGAGCCATTTGGACCCGAGTTGGCTAACCCTGAGGTCTAACTGTTACCCCTTCACCTCTCCTGCAACAGGCTGATGGAAAATGGACAGGGGGCGTCGATGGAGAAGCATGACAAACCTTGATGTACAGGAGGGTACCCTGGAGATGCAGGCAGGTGGAGAAGGGTTCACGATATGACTGAGGGATGGGGCTTTGGACAGGGTGCTGTGCTGGGCAGGAGGGCAAAGGGCACAGGGTGGGAGGAAGGGAGGCATCAGAGGGCGGAGTGTTCTAGAAGGAGAACAGAATGGAAGTAGGAATAGAATAGGACACATGTCACATGGGACTCCTCAAAATACCATCCCCAGGAGAGTGCCAGTTAGTTCTCCCACCCAGGTCCCATCCCCCTGACTCACTGTGTTGTCTGGAATGTGACCTGCCCCCTCTCTGGGCCCGAGGTCCTTACTTGTGGCCTAGACGAGCTACAGAAGCCTTAATCTTTGTGCTGGGTCCTCAAAATGGGGCAACTGCTCATTCCCCCTTTATGCTTCTGGTCATGCTGGGTCACCTTTTACTCTCCAGTGTTCCAGTTTAGATGGGAAGTCCTAATGGCCTCATCCCTCACTGCTCACAGGGTTTACAGCCTACCCTCCGGAGGACTGCGTGAGCAGGTCCGGACTGACGTCTGGAAGTGCTGACCTTTCTAGAAGCCCTGCTCCTTGTTTCGAGTCTCCGTCCATCAACAGACACACTCCACCCCTGCCACACACACATAGCACAGAGACACACAGCGATACACACACACAAGTTTACACGTACCATCCAGATACGCATATCACCAACACAGATACTCACACAGTCTCACACACGTGCTCATACTCACACATACACACAGACACACGTGGACACTCATTCACAGACATATTTTCTCTCTTTCTCTCTCATACACACATACACACACACGCACACACATACCCTTACTTAACCAACCCAAGAGACAAATAAAAATATAAGTTACCATCGTAAAGTTCCCTCACACATTCAGCAATTGCCTGGTACCCTGTTTCAGCAGACCTGGGGGAACTGGTCCCTTCCAGGACATATTTCCTTTAATATCCAGATGACCATTTTAAAGGGGCAATATGCTTTTAAATTTTAGGGCCCATAATAAGTTTTCCTCCTCACTATTAAAAAAAAAAAAAAAGATCTCTTTCAAGCTACCTGCAAAGAGAAATGTCTTTATACAATTTTTATAAAAATTTTATCCTGGGGAGAATTTAGAGCAAAATCACCTCTTCCTACCCCAGTCTGCCCATTGTCTCGGGGGCAGCCATAGCCTGGAAGACCGCATCTGGGAAGACCCCTTGACTTTAATGTGGGGAAATCAGCCACAGCCAAGGGGGACCCCACACCAGGCAGGCTGGGGGTCGGGAGTGTGCGATGGCAGGAATGTTGGCTACCTCAGCTTTCAAGTCTCCATGTGTTTTGGGGGCAGAGGCAGGAGGAAGGTTCCATCCAGCCTGGTGGCCAAGGACGAAACCCCTTGGGGGTGGCAGTGGCCCAGGTCTGAGAGGGCCCCCCTGGCCACCCCTTGGCCCCGCAGGAGGCCTGTAGGGCTTCAGGCCAGGGCCTGGGCTCTGGGGGTAAATCCGAGTCCTCGGAGTGGTAGCAGTTTGATTAAAGTTCAGGGGTTTAATAGATCATTTTAAAAACCCCCAATTACTCCCGCCCCCGGCCCAGCCACCTGGCCCGCTGCCCCCGGTGGCGCGGCGGCCCTCGGCCGGCACCGACGCGGCCGGGCCGGGCCGGGGTTCCTGCCTATTCCCGGAGGACGGCCGCGGCCGCGCGAGCCCAGCATTCTCAGCTGCATTTAATCTGGCCTGAGACAGGCTGGCGAGGGGAAAAGGCGCGGGCCGGGCGCGGGAGGCGCGGGAGGCGGGCCGCCGAGCCCGTCGGACAGTTGGCCGGCTTTGTTCACTTGGTAACCTGGAGCGGGGCCAGGCTCGGAGGAGCTCCCTTGGCAGCAGCAGTCTGTTCCAATTAATCGCGTTTAACCATTCTAATCACACTTTAGCACATTAATCCTATTTTCAATCCAAAACACATCTGAGACAGCGGCATGTGGGCCTTTTTATGGGAACCGCAAATCAGATGTAACGGAGAGACACGGGACCCTCGCTTGCTTTGCACTCTCACTGAACTTAAACTTAATAAAACACGGGACTGGCTTGTGGTTGGATTTACGGCACGATGCTCATGCTTTCACATATAAATAGATCCCTTAAGTGACTTAAAAACCTGTCAGAGAGCGCAGTGAAAATTTGATTATAAGGGAAGCAGCGCCGAGCCCTCGGCCCCCCCTCCTGACAGGGACAGGGTGGGTCTGATGGGTGGGTGGGTGGCGGGGCTGCGGGGCTCCCGGCTCCTCTCCGCTGCTGGCGCCCGCCGGAGGTGGCCGTGATGCACGGGGAGGCTCGGCGGCCGGGCGCTGAGCGGCCTTGTAAATGGCTTTATGGAGGTGTAATCTCGAAAACTTGATAAACCTCAGGCACCTCATCTCTGACGTTCCCGTCGAGTTTCTCAGGCGCTTTGACGGGACGGCTCACGGGAGGGAGGGTGTTCCGAGCTGGCTTTCCTGCAAACAGACAGGCGGAAGGACAAAAGGGTTCTGCGGCCTACCAGCTCTTGAGGACGACGACAACAACAACAGAGAGTCTGATGTCTTTGTTTTGTGGTCAGAGCAGGGAGATGCTTCCGGAAAAGAAGAACGAGTTTGAGGTCAGAACTGCGAGGTGTGGGCAGTGCCAGATTGGGGCTGGGCCCCTTGCTGCTGGGCCTCCCTCAGGCCTAACCAGCACCCTGCCTCTCCCCTGAATGGTCCCTGCGACACACGGCAGGGGTGAGTTCATGCCGCCTGAGACCCTCTTCCTCGTTCCAGTGTCTCCTGGTCTAGAACCATTCATCTCTGCAGGAATACCCACCTCGGCCACCCTAAGCCCTGTTAGTGGGACCTACGCAGCTGGATGCTTGCAGTTAAGGGGAAACAAATCATTTGCATCTGAATGAAAACATGACTACATTGATATTCTTGCACTGTGCCTAGGAATATTGAGTGCACTGGCCCGGGAGATAGGAATCTGGGTTCGGATCCCACCCCTGCCACTTCCCAGCAGCAGGCCCTGCAGTGAATTACCTAAGGGGCAAGTCTCAGTTTCTTAATCCGCAAAGTGGGGATGGCCAGAATAGCTACCTGGTGAAATGCTTTTTTGAGGATTACAGCAAATGATTGGCATAGCACGTAACATGTAGGAAGCGCTATGAAAATGTTGGCTACTACTTCCCCCGCCCCCCAGAAATCAAGGACAAAATATTTGGGTGTCTTCATCTGTTAAATAGAACACCGATTCCTGGCATGCGGGGGTTGATGAGCCGAAGACATCAGGCGACATTGGGAAAAGTATGTGCTCAGTGGATGTCAGTGTAAATGGAAAGACATTATCTTTAGTACTTTCAATGAAGACAGGTATATAATTAAATTGTTTAAATAGAATTCTTACATGTTTAAAAAGAAAGGAAAAGCAGTTCGATCACATATCCGGGCAAATATAGTTCACTGTATCTGAGCATTAAATTTGGCACTGAGTTTACTGGAAAAAGGCAAACAGGGAAATAAGGTGCAGTAAGTCATCCTCATTATTCATTTGTTCAGTTAATCAAGTCAGCAAGCCCTCACTTAAGGCATACTATGTGCCAGAAACTGCTTTTGGCAGGGAGAAGAGGAAAGACGACTGATTCTTCAGGCTCAGCTTTCTCTAAGAAGGAAACTCTAAGACTGGGTTTACCATGTTGGCTCTTCTGAAAGATCCAGCCTTCTAGAATGATTTCGCAGGGGGCACAGCAACATTCCTCTAGGTGGCTTCTTAAAAAGATGCTTCATAATCCTGGAGGACTTCTACCAGAAGCCGGGCAAGGCCTCATTGCAGGGGCCCAGCTCAAAAATGGATTTCTAAACTGCAGTTTCGGCTTCTTTCCCATTCAAAATAGTACAGGTTTCAGGGGTGTGATAGGAAAAAAAAAAATGTATGCAGAAATGTGAATTCAGTGCCCAGTTTTTCATTCGGATCCGGGGTGGGAGTTATCAAGTCATGCTAAATGAAACACACAATGGTTCATAACACGGTAAGAAATGTAAAAAAAAAAAAAAATGTTGCAAAGAACTTGGATGGGAACCAGGATTAGGGTCTGATGTTTGGCTTTCTAAGTAAACACGTCTAGCTTTTTATTTTACAAATAACAATCTGGAAAGATGCATTAGGGAATCCAAATGCAAACTAGAAATGAGTTTATCCAGGTAAGTAAGGTTTTATTAAACAATTTAATTCATTCCAGTTCCTTTGGAAGAAACTGTGGGTTATGGTTAATGTATTGGGCCAGACAGAAAAGTGCTTTCATGAAGTCACCTGCATTTAATATACAATTGTCAGAAAACTGCTCACCAGCCCTTTCCTGGAGAGGAACAAGCTGAAGTCGAATTTTTATTTTGGTAAGTGCAACAGCAGAAATGACCAATGAGTATCCAAGGCAAGGAAAGTCTCAGACCGGAATGTTAGCAGCTGAGAACACCAACAGAATTTTGGAGCACTGAGAATCTCTGAAAATTCTAGCCACTTTCAAATGTGTGTGCCGGAAAGAGATTTTTCAGATGTGATATGGGCGGGAAAGGAAAACAGGAAAGAAAGAAAAAAAAAAAAAAAAGCCAAGCCAACTGGAATTAAAACACGGGTCCCCGAAGATACCGTTAAACAAATAAATCAACTTATGAAATGGGTCTGTAACAGTCATGCTCAAACCAGGAAATTCTCAGAACAAGTATAATCATTTTATGAGCATGTAAAAAAATCCTCTGTTCCTGTAATGTTCTTTATTGGGAAAGCTAGACAGGTTTGCATGGGTGTTTTTGCTCTCTGCTTGGTATCCCTGGTATTTGCAGTTTCAGGAGAGGTATTTCCCAAGTCCTTTGGCAAAAGAAAAATCATTGCTTTTTATATTAAGGGGTTTACCAGGCATCTGGTAAGAAGTCATAAAATTATCCATGATTTCAAGTACACTTGGAGGCTCAGTAATGCAACGAGTTCTGCATGTTGGCTCTGTGCTGTGCTCAGAGTTAATCCCTCGAACACCTCTTGGCTTCTCCTCTGTTTCCCGAGCGTCCCTGAGTTGTTCCTCAGCCTGGATTCTCATATTTTCAAATATTGCTTTCTATCTCTGATTCTAACGTAGTCACACTGGCCCCAGGACAGGCACTCGGCGCCCAGGCTCTGAGAAGCTGGCCAGACGTACCACTGGAGAACCTAAAGAAGGGTAGCAGCTGCAGAAAACAGCTGGACGGTTCTTAAAGCAATTAAATGTAGAACTGCCCTAGGATGCGGCAATTCCAGCGCTGGGTATACACACTTGTCCAAAGGAATGGGAGGCAGGGACTTTAGCAGATAGCTCTGTAGACCCCTGTCCTTTGCAGCATCATTCACGAGAGCTAAAGGGTGCAAACAACCCCATGTCCATCAGTGGGATGAGTGGATAAACGGAATGCGGTATTAGGCACGTACAACCAAATGTCGTTCAGCCGTAAGAAGGAAGAAAGATCCACAGTACACCACAACAGGGAGGAACCCTGAGGACACGTAGGCTAAGTGAAATAGCTAGTTACAAAAGACAGATTTTTTCAAAAAGACAAATACTGCGTGATCCACTGATTTGAGGTCCCTAGAGGAGTCAAATTCATAAAGACAGAGAGCAGGAAGGGGAGTGGGGGGTTGGGGCTGGGGCAGGGAAACGGAGAGCTGGTGTTTAGGGGGGGACAGAGTTTTGGTTTTACAAGATGAAAAGAGTTCCGCAGATGGATGGGTGGTTTAGGCATAACAGTGTTATAGCTTCATGCCCCTGAGCTGTGCACTTAAAAACCGGTTAAAATGGTAAATGTTATATATGTTTTGCCATACAAAAAAGTAACCCTGAGAAAATGGACTATTTCTCAAGACGCTTTCTAGAAGTCCTGTTGGGGGCGACTGGGTGGCTCAGTCATTAAGCGTCTGCCTTCTGCTCAGGTCCTGATCCCAGGGTCCTGGGATCGAGCATCGCATCGGGCTCTCTGCTCAGCGGAAGAACTGCTTTCCCTCCCCTAGTCCCCCTGCTCCTGTTCCCTCTCCTGCTGTGTCTCTCTCTGTCAAATAAATAAATAAAATCTTTAAAAAAAGAAGAAGAAGGAGAAGGAGAAGGAGAAGAAGAAGTAGTCCTGTTGAAGGAGTCCAGAGGCATGGCACGTAGAGTGGCCAGAACTCAGGACCATGAGAATAGAAGGAGCACAGTGGAGACACCAGGGACCCAGGCTCAGACTTGGCTCCCCAGAAGCCATGCCCGGGTGAGCGCCCAGTCCAGAGACTTGTTCGAGGAAATGAAAGCAGACCTTGGGGTAATGATAGTAGCAACTGGCACTTGCTAGTTTGCAAAGCAATTTCATTTTGTTATGTTGTTACTGCCTTGGCACAATTCCGTGAGGTCAGTCTTGACATTATCTGCCTTGTACTTGTGAGAAAACCTGTGGGAGCTTGCCTACAGGAACTATACATGGAGGGGGAGAGATCAGAACAGTGCCAGGAGACCCTATATAGAGACTGTTCCTCCCTGAGGCATCAGTGTCTCCAGGAGGAAAACTGAAGAACCTCATCACCTCTCAATAGCCCTCTCCTCCAGGAAGACTTCCTGGAATGCACGATGGCTAATCAGCATGCCTCCCCCAGGAAGGTGGGATCAATCTGTCCACAGTTCACAGGCTGACACAAAGGCGTAGAGTTTGCTCCCCAAGAGTATTTGCTTGTTGCTGCCTTCCCTAGCAGGCTAAAATCTCCCAAGAGCAGAGAGGAGGCCTTCCCTTGGTTCCTCTGTTGTGCCTAGCACGGTGCTGGGGACACATCGAGAGCTCAGAAGGGCTTGTAAATTGGAGCCAGACTGCCAGGGGTGAGCCTGGAGGAGACTGTGGTGGTGATTTCTCTCAGCAAGCTCGCAGCTGAAAACTGTGGTCTGCTCCAGATGGACCCGCGAGGAAGAAGCCCTGAGACATGGCAGCACGGCCCCTGCCCTATCAGTGGGCTCAGGGTAGACAATGCTTCTGCTGTTTTCAGTAAAGGAAACCTCTGTGCCTGCCCTTTCACATGTTCTCCTGTGTACCCCGAGCCCTGTGCCCTGGGACCTGTTTCCCATTGTGCAGAGGAGCGCCTGGAGGTCAAGGTCAAGGTCCTACCAAGTGCAGTGGGGACCAGAGACTGGGCCTCCCTGCTTCAAGGCTCTTCCTGCCAGACACTGCTCTGTGGCTAGAGCGAGAGCAGGGCAAGCGAGGTCGGAGGTGACTGCAGAGTCAGGGGCTGGGGGGTGGGGCACAGTAGCAGACTGTTGGGGGATGCCAGAAACCCTCTCTGAATCCTCTCCCAGGGTCAGATGGGGTGGGGGGGCTTGCCAAGTCCTATAGGGGCCTCAGTGTACAAACGAAGGACAAATGTGGCCAAATCTCAGAGCATCCCCAATTAGACAAGGGACTTTGGGTTCAATGTAACTGAGGCTCAGTTTCCCCATTTGTGAAAATGGAATTAATAACAACCATCTGCTTCCCCTGGAAGACTGAAAACAATAACAACAAAAAGAGGTATGAAAATGCTGAAGAAGCTTTAAGATGCCACAGATGGCACAGGGCTTGGTATGCAGTGGTGCTCAGCACATGTTTGCTGAATGACGATTAAACAGCCAGGAAGCTGATTGAAATAGCTCTGGGGCCCACACATGTGGTATGACAGCCTCAGAAGACCACTCCCTCCCATGCATATGGACTTTACAAGCACTTAGCTGACTTGCTTCATAGGAGCCCGGGGGATGTGAGGGAAGATGGCTGTCCCCTTGCAAGAGGAGAACCTGAGTCCCCAAAGGTGACTGGGCTGGTTGTGCCTGATCTCAGGGCTGGCCGGCGGAGGAGCGGCACGTCTGGCTCTGGAGACAGGGCTCCTTCTGGTTAGAAAGCAGAGAACCCCTGGCCTCCTTCCCCTGCAAGGTGGCAGGTCGCTGAGGTCACACAGCTAGAATAAAGAGGAGGCACGAGTTACCCTTCCCCGGAAACAGCCTCATTCCCCTACTCTCTGATGCCAGTCCCGTGAAGTCGCCTCACGGTAATCGTCTCTACTGTCCTAGGTCCCCATGAGTCCTCGGGCACAGGGCTTTGGTGCTGTTCTTGTCTGGATCCAGGATGCCCCGTCCAGTGACTGGCACACAGGGACTCAATACGTGCTCAGCAAATGACTGACAGACTGAAGAATGAATGACATACAAGCAACTGTCCCACTTCCAAGACGCTTTTTGTAGGGAGAGGAAGGCACAGACACCTATTATCTGCCCAGCATCCCACTTCATGCAGAAGAACTTCGTGCTGGATGTCTTCCAGGGCCGCGAGGAGGTCTGGCCGAAAGGCGCCATATCTGCAGTGTCGGGCTGTAGAGACCGTAGGGCTGATAGAGAAGAAAGGCAAACACAACTGCAAGACAAGAGGAGGCCTGAGGAGGTCACACAGGGTGGTCTTTGCCAATACTGAGAGCAGACCCAGCTTTGAGGGCCCCAGGCTCAGAAGGGCACCGTGCTTGGTTCAATGCCCTGTGGCTGCCATCTTGAAATTCATCATTTGTGAACAAGAGCCCTGCATGTCCATTTTGGACTCAGTCCAGATATATAGCTGTTTGTAGGTGAGAAGAGGGACACAGGGACTGGAACTTCTAACGTAAACAATCACTTCTCTTTGGAGAGAGGTCATGTCCAAGTTTCTTGGAAGCTCTTGAGGCGGAGCCAGAATTAGGGTGAGGAAAGTAAGCCCCTCTCTCAAGAACAAAAATTAAGGGACAACCAAAAATTCAATAATCAACATAAATAATACTTTAATGTAGACTTTTAAAATAAAAATTAATGCCAAAACTCCACAATGAGCAAAATATCAAAATTTTATACTTACAGGATCGGTAGTACAGCTGTGCCGAGCCATTACTGGAGCCCGAGACAGAAGGAAAAATGTGTGCCCCAACATAGCCTTTTGAAATATTTTTTCAATTGTTAATTTTTCCCCCAGAACATTAAAAGTAGTTGAAAGAATTATTGAAAAACTGAAAAGTAGATGTGTTAAAACTCACACGATTATTTTAAATTTGAATATTTTATTAATATTCCAAACAGAATTTACTCAGATTTTGCTTTTCTGCCTTTAATGGAAGCAAACTTACCAATAATATTTTCAAAACTCTCCTTCTTTGTGAATCTCATTTGTAACAGACAGAATTGCCACCCTTGGTGACTTCTCTCTACCAAGTGACAACTTTAAAGAATGTTTAATTGACTTCAGTATACTAATCCTGTCTTTATTTAAAAATTTCGATATTTTCTTCATCATGGCTTTTTCTGCATTAATTTTGATTTAAAAACTATTGCGTTAAAACATTATATCTCGGGAGTTTATTGTTTGGTGGAAATAGGCAGTGGCGATGTCTATATGACATTGTGCATGTGCTTAAGGTCACTGAGCTGTACACTTTAAAGTGGTTCAACCGGTAAGCTTTATTTATTTATTTTAACATATAAAATGTTCATATGTTTAACACAATAAAAACTATTTCTCTTGGTTATCGAGTTTTTCAGATCCCTCTTAAATTTTATGTCTAAGGTGAGCACCTCGCTCATGCTAGCCTTGGCCCTGACTGTGACGCAGAAGCCCCAGGAGTAAAGCTGAGACCCAATGTGTTTGTCCCCACTTATTTTGTTGCAGGTAAAATAAAGATTCAGAATTAGATCCAGAAGGTGGGCAGCGCTTTAAGAAGGGTCGAGAGAAGAGGGATTAAAATTAATCAATGCCCAAGTTTCACATGACAAAGAGAAAACATAGAAGACAGGGCCTTGTTTCACAGAGAAGAAACATAAAGCTGGTGGGCATGATTTCCAATTTCCCAAATCACGTCTGCTTAATAGCAAGGGTTTATTGAGCACTTATTTTGTGCCAAGAATTGCGTTCATGCTTTCTTTAATTTATTATTAAATTATAATTATTTAAATTTATTATTAAATTTCATTTAATTCTTATAACAATGCAATGGAGCAAGAGGCTCGCATTATCCTCATTTGCAGACAGGTAAACCGAGGCACAGGCGATTAAGGAAATTGCCTAAAGTCGCACTGCTTGTGAGTGGCGGAGTGGGAGTTAGGAGCCGGGTCCCTGCCCCTCTGGCTCTTCACCTCTACCCTCTCTCACCTCTCAGACCATCACTGGCTACCAGTTATAAAGGGCCAGCCCACTTTCCAATAGAGTATGTTCTTTTCCTTCTTTCAATCACTCATGCACTCATTCATCCAGTAAATGCGTATCAGCTCTGACTCAGGCACTACATGAAACATGAAGGTGATGGACCCAGGATCTTGACCTCAGGAGGGCTTGTAGCCAAACAACAGGAGGTCAAATGCACAAAGACACGTGGCTCTGCTGAAAGGAAGCTACGTCATGGTAAGTGTGGCAGAAACACAGTGCAAACCCGGATCTGGAGGTCACCTATTGCTGGGGCCATCCAGGAGGGCTGCCAGGAGGTGGTGACCTTGCAACAGTTCTGGACACCTGAGCAGGCTCCCAATGCTCCAGTTCCATGAGGACATTTTGCCCGCAGGTAAAGAGGATGGTATTGTGTACTGGCGGGAGCAGCAGATCCGGAGTTCTGGACCCTAGTTCTGTTCTCTTCTGTGCCTCTAACGACCTGAGGACTTGGACAATGTACCTACTGGTCCTGTGGGGCCTTGGCATTCTCATTTGGAAAAAGATAAAAAAAAAAAAAAAAAAAAGAGAGAGAGAGTGCGAGCAGGTCAGACCCTACATTACTGGCTCGCCATCAGAAAGACAAAGGAGAAAACATACATCCAATGCCCAACAGATGTGTCAGAGAGTAAAATATTTTGGCTCTGGAGATGAAAACAATAGCAATTAATTATAAAAAGGTATGCAAAATTGTCTGGTGAGGGCAAGGCAGTGTAGTGGGGCAGGAAAAGAGGAAAGAAATGGTCGCTGGGCTCTATGACTCCCCCACCGCTCAGTCTAGCTTAAATATCTGTCCAGTATTTATTTTGAATAAATTCCTTGAACATATCAGTGGGTCCCTTTGATTACAGAAATAACAAACGAAGTAACTGCATAATCAAGAGAGGTCCTTGCACATTTAGAGCAACTCACCTCTCTCCCCTCCTGCTTGGACGAGCCAGAGAGGGGGGCGCTCGTTGTCCACCTTCAGCGTCCTTCTCCAGAGCTGCAAATGGGCTGTGGCTGCCGCTGGCCTGCCACGCAGGCCGATTTTGACAATGTGTCTGAGAAGAGTTTGGAAATTCTTGTCGCAGCAGACAGGGACAAGCTCGGTCAGGAGGGGGATTACTGTAAGGAGGTGGGACGCGAGGGGGGCAGGAAAAGCCCAGCGCTGCCCCACCGGCCGCAGGGGGAGCGGGAGCAGGGCGGTATTCAGGATAAGACAGTGGCTCTGGGTCCCTGGGAGTGGCTCATCTCCAGCCGTTCAGGGTTGGACAACTGCTGTCCCTTCCCTACTCTACCCCCTTCGGGGTGCCTCAGCTCCCCACCTGCTCTGCTCCTCCTGCTCCCTGACCTTCTCACCCAGGACCACTTTAAACAGCTCACCTGCAAACCCTGTGAGAGAGCAGATGAGGTTGGCCTGTCACTAGCCGGCGGCTTCCTAGGTGCGGGTGCCTGACCCAATCAGCTGGGGCAGGGGTGGGAACACTGACCTGTAGGTACTCTGACCATGGCCCTCTTCCAGCCCAATTAGCTTTGCCCATGAGGGTAAGTTTCCTGGTCCTGGTCCAATCAGCTTTGCCTATCAGAGTGCGGCGCTCACCCCTGGTCCAATCAGCTTTGCCCATGAGGGCACCCCTGGTTCAATCAGCTTAGGCTGGGTTGGAGCCATCGGCAGGCTCCCTGAAGAGGGCGGGAGCGGGCAGATACTCCTTAACAGTTCAAAGAAGCTGGTTCTGGTAGTTTCTCCTCCTGAAGATTTACACTTGGTGAGAGAAAAGTCAGGAAAGACTGTGCTTTACTTTCTCTGAATAATAATAGCAGTGAGAGGGGAGAGGAAAAGTTGCCAACACATTCATGGAACTCTCACCGTGTACCAGGCGTGGTCTTCCAGACCTGATCTCATTTGATTTACAAAATTCTGCTCAAATCCTCCTGCAAATGCCCTCTTTTCCCTGCAGCACCATCTGCTGGGAGGCTGAGCTCCATGGACCATGTGGGCAGCGCCCCCCGGCCCCCCTCCGGCCCCTGTGAGGTCCCGCCAACGGAGGCAACTAACTGGCAGGAGGGCGGGAGGAGGGAGAGACCAGGGCCTCTCTGTTCCGCAGCCCCTGCCCTGCAGAGCTGAGTGTGGCCCTAGACCCCAGTCACTCCCCTCTCAAGGTGTCTGACTCTATAGGTCTCTCTCCTTCTGGATTCCAGTAGGTGCCCCCTCCATGCCCCTACTCCACTGCCCCTGTGGCTCAGGGCCTGGGGCGGTTCCAGCAGGCTGCAAACCACCACTTTGTGAATAGGTCCTTTGTATGTAAATTCCCCTTGAATAATCCTAGAATTATCTTATTTCAAAATTGCCACCTGTTTCCCAGCTGGAAACTGATTGATCTCTCACCCCTACCAGTTAGGTTCTACTCTGCCCCTCTTTGCACAGGTTAGAAGTCAGCACAAGTAGGTTAAAGAATTTGCCCAGAATTGGCAAACAGAAATGACAGGTTCCAAATCCTGTCCTGACTGATGCCACAGCCAGGCTCTCCATCCCTAAATTTGGCTTGGCCCAACTGACGATGCGGGATTCACCCTAGGGGAGGGGGCTCTGGGGGCCACAGCCCAGGCACTGTCCTCTCCACACCAAAGACTGGGTGGAACTAGCCAAGTTCCAGAGGGAGCATTGCCCTTCTGAGCCTCTGCAGGGGATCTCCACTGGATGAGAGCAGTGAAGGGACTTCATATAAATAACAGAGGAACAAAGGAAGAGGGCAGGGAGCAAGCCAAGATAAGAGAGGAGAAGGAAAAGGGAAACAGTGAAGAAATACAGCTTTGGCTGCAGACACTCAAGAATGTTCCAGGAGACAGATGAAGGGTGAGCCGAGATCCTGCTGAAGGAGGACCGGACAAGTTAAGACCAGACTTTGCCCAGATTATCTCAGAAAGGAAGAAGGCAAGAGGTCGTAGGGACGCTCTGGGGTTACCTCTAAGATGCTATTATTGACAGTGGGGGAAATTGAGGATTTGGAGGTCCCAGAGGTGGGAGCAGCAACGCTCCGAGTAAGAGGACTATACCTAGAGCAGATGGCCAGGGGGCTGCCCTGAGGACAGCAGGGAAAAGCGTGGACAGGTGTGTTCTGACCACTGGGCCATAGGGACCAGAGGGTAGAGAGGTGGGCTGAGGGCCAGCTGGACAGTAACTCCAGGTGAAACCCAGAGTGGATTGTTCAAACTCTCCAGGGTGGCCAGGAGGGATCAGGCAGGCAGGAAAGGGGGAGGAGGGATAATGCAAGACTCAGGACTGGGGGAAAAATGGGATATTCTAAGCATTTAGAAACAGGAAAGAAAAGAACATAGGGAACAGGAAGGAAAGAGTAAGAAGGGGCCATCTTTCAACCTTTACGGCTGTTGTGGGTGAGCTGTGCCCCCCCATAAAGCTCTAGTAGACTCCTGACCCCCAGCACCTCAGAATGTGGCCTTATTTGGAGGTGGGGGGGGCGGTTATCAAGATATAATTGACATAGAACATTGTATTCATTTTAGATGTACAACGTGATGATTTATGTGTGTAATGTGAAATGACCTCTACAGTAAGGTTAGTTACCATCCATCACCAGATAGAGTTTTGCATTTTTTCTTGTGATGAGAACTTTAAATACCTGCTCTCTTCACAACTTGCAAATATGCGATACAGTAGCATTACCCTCAGTCAGCATGCTGCCTGCCCTGTCCCCAGAACTTCTTTATCTTACAAACTGGAGGTTTCTACTTTTGATCACTTTCACCCAATTCTCCCACCTCCCATCCCTGCCTCTGATAACCACAAATCTGTTCTCTTTATCTATAAGTCTGGTGTTTTGGTTTGGTTTTTGTTTTTGTGATGGGTGTGTGTTTTTGGATTCCACATATAAGTGCGATCATACAATATTTGTCTAATTTTACTCTGACGTATTTTACTTAGAACAATGCCCTTGGGTTCCATCTATGTTGTTGGAAATGGCAGGATTTCCTTCTTTTCATGGCTGTATAATATTCCATCGTGTGTGTCTAGAGATTACATCTTCTTTATCTGTTCATCCACTGATGGACACTTAGGTTGCTTCTGTGACTTGGCTATTCTAATGGAGATAGGGGCTTTACAGAAGAAATGAGGTTACAGTGAGATCGTTAGGGTGGGCCATCATTCAGCGTGACCGTGTCCTTGTAAAAAAAGGGGAAAGTTGGACACAGAGAGATGCACAGCGGAGAGACCATGGGAAGAGGGAGGGTTGGAATGGAACATTTGGAAGCCAAGGAACGCCAAACATTGCCAGTGACACCAAAAGCCAGGAAGGGGCAGGACGGAAGGATTCTTCTAGATTCTTCTACAAGTTTCAGAGGGTCTGTGGCCCTGCCAACAGCTTGAGTTCAGACTTCTGGCTTCTAGAACTACCGGACAAGAAATACGCGCTGTTTTAGCCTGCTGTTCTGTGGCACTTTGCCATAACTGCCCCAGGGCAGTGATACAACAGTTATGGCCGCTGAGGCCAACGGGAAGGGGCAGTAAATGCCCAGTGTGGCCGGCTGGCGTGGGTCCTGGTGGTGGCCACAAGGGGGTCTCGACCCATGCAAGAAAAGCACCAGGAAATATCCCACCAGCATCGCTCTATCTGCTGCAGTTCCCCAAACTCTTCACACCATTCCCTCTGCCAGAACATACTCCCCTCAACGTTACCTCAGGAGAAATCCTCCCCATCTGTGAAGACAGCGCCCCAGGGCTCACTTGTCCATGAAATGTTTCCTCCTTCCAGTCTCTCTGGGACTTGATCAGAAGGTCTTGACCTGTCTTCTGGCTGCCCAGCTAGGATGGACACTACTTTGGAAAAGTGCCACCACTGTCCGCCTCTCCTGTCACCTGGACGCCTCTTCTCCCACCTTCCTTCCTGCTGCCCAACCTGAGTTGGCTTTCGCCTCCCACTCTGCTCCCAGCGCTGACACCCAGGAGGACCCTAACCCGCCTTCGACTCTTCATCTCCCGCTCCTATAACATCAGGAGCAGGAAGCCCAGACAATGATGTTTTTATACTTCTCAAAACCGCTTTAAATGTCTCGTTAAGTAATCACATGCTTAATATTGCCGGGAAATGGTCTCTAAATGCCAGAGTGGGAGAAAGCATTTTTCAGTACAGGAAATGATACAGTTTTTGTATGAGTCTCCAGTTCACTACTAAATGGAGAAACAGAATATTCCCAAATCCATAAAAAAAAAATTGATAGATAATACAGATGTTCCTTGCTTTACAAAATAGATTGTCCCGGCAATATTGGGTGTAAATCAAATTTCTTAAAATCGAGTTACACTGGAAATGCACCATGGGAGCGTGCTTTTAAAAGGAATCCTGCGATGAATTCTTTTGTAAATCAAAGAGACACTCATTCATTTGGTCATTCAGTCATTTATTTATTCCAGCAGTTCTCAGCCCAGGCCAAACATCAGAATCACCTGGGGAGCTTTTAAAAAATATACCATATTGAGGCTCCCACCCCTAGAGAGTTCTTTTTAATTGGTCTGGGGTGGGGCCCAGGCCTCAGTATTTTTAAAAACTCCCAGAAGATTCTGATGTGCCGCCAGGCTCGAGAACCATGGGTTTATTCAATAAACATTTATTAAGAAGCCTCTAAGTCAGGCCTGGACCGAGAGCTGGGAATTGAGCAGCTACTAATAAGATACAACTTGTTTCCTCCCAGGAGCTTAGAGCCTAGAGGCCAATGCAGGACCTCGGCAGACAATTTCCCTTGCAGTCAAAGGCTGGGAACCATATATTGGCGTTCACCTACTTTGTAAGTATAGATTTCTCATACGTGTCATTGGGCTTTTTTGTATCAACTGAGATGCAGTCAGATAACATTTTGAAGACGGATCCATGGAATATGTTCCCATAGAGCCGAAAGGTTTCTTTGCATCACGTACCGTTCTCTGTATCTTAACTTTTAGGATTTCTGGGGCCTCATATTTCAGACCTCTCTCTTAAACATCACGGAAGTCCATCTTAACAAATTCACTCTGGGAAATCCCAGTCTTTTAATAGATGAGTTTGATGCATTTATGGTTGCTGTGTGTGTGGGAGCTGACTTGCATCCTCTGGGCTGTTTTCCACTTATTGTGGTTCCCTCCGCTTCTCCCTTGTCTCCTTCCCGGCTTTGCAACATTCGATCAAGCCTTTGTTAGTTTCTTTGCCCCTTTCAGTTACTTGGAAGTTATTCCTTTGGTAATTTTAGTGTCTGACCTTACATGTTTCAACTGGAGGGCTTAACTTCTAAATTAAAAAATATGTCTCTCATCCTCTAGAATAATACAATGATTTTAGAATGTTTTACCTCTGACCTTCCACTGCTTCATTTTCATCTATCTTTTTTTTTTTTTCCCCTTTTTGGTCCAGTATTTTAGTTCCTTCTTCTGTTGAAAATTCCCCTGAACCATGATTTCTTTTTCATTTTATACAATTGTTTTTATAGTTTTATCAATATATTTGCTAATTTCCTTCTCTGCCATTGCTTCTTGAATCCCACTCCCATTTTTATTGGATCTAACGTTTTCCTCTTTGAGGTCCGTGTTTAATAAGGTCCACAATCTCTTGTATGCATTTCTGAAATTCAAAAAGCTTTAATAATGAAAAAAATTATTTTGGGGCGCCTGGGTGGCTCAGTTGATTAATCATCTGCCTTTGGCTCAGGTCATGATCCCCGTCATGATCAAATCCTGCATTGGGCTCCTTGCTCAGCAGGGAGTCTGCTTCTCCCTTGGCCTGAAACTCTGCCTGCTTGTGCTCTCTCGCTCTCGCTCTCTTTCTACCTCTCTCTCTCTGTCAAATAAAACAAATAAATAAATAAATAAAATAATTGTTTCAAATACTTTCTGGAAAAATATTAACGTATATGGTTAGGAAAGTCTGCCCTAGACTGCACTGCAGGCAAGGAGTCTGCTTCTCCCTCTGCCTGCCACTCTGCCTGCTTGTGCTCTCTCTCTCTCTCTGTCAAATAAATCAACAAAATCTTTTTAAAAAATTAAAAAATAAAGGAATTTGGTTTAAAAACCAAAGGTTTTAGATGCCCCCTGAGAAGATGATCTTTATGGTGGCCCAGCCTTTGGACAGTGACCCACGGATCCCAAGAAACTCTGTGCCTGTCAAATGGTCCCTTCAGCAGATGCTCTACCTGGGTCCAGGATGCTGGCCCCGCCCCAGGTGTCAGCAGCTCTCTGGTATTAGCCCAGCAGAGAGCTGGGGGTGGGGGTGCAGTTGGCCTTCCAGGGACCCAGAAGGCCCTCAGTGCCCCGGAGAGGAGGGTGGTGAAGCCGTGGGCAGGGACCAGGGGCTACCACGAGCTTCTGCAGTGAGTGCATCCCAGGACAGGGAGTACAGGGTGACTCAGGAGGCAGCTCATCCCGCTACAGCTGCGTCTTGTAGGAAGGGCCGAGTTGTGTCAGATCTGTTCTTTGGAAAGAGCTGTCTGGGGGCTGGTGGAGGAGGCCCTTGCGGGGGGGGCAGGGAGGTTGGAGGCTGCATCTCTGCCTCCCAGCAGGGCTGCAGGGAAAGCTCTGGGAGAGCACATGCATCAAATATTGATGCCTATTCCGTTCTACCCTTTGATCACATTTCCTGTCCTCCTTATCTCTCGCTCTCGTTTGCTGGAGCCGTCCTCTGCTCTCTTCCCTGAATGGATTTCACCACCTTCCCATCCTTTTTACAGTCTTCTTCTTTTCAAAAAGTCTTTCATTTAGGAAAGATGTAATGGGTGTGGGCTGAAGAGGCATTGGAGAGTTATGCCAGCGCCTTTTATGTGCACAGTGGAAGCATAGATCACCTCGGGGCAGACGTTCCTTCTCCTTTTTTTCTCTTTGTAAATCTGATGACTTTTGAGTCCTCAAGAAACACAACACATGAATATATTTTCAGTATAAAAAGTTTACAGATTGCAGATAAAGCGAGAGCCCTTCGGACCCTCTCCATCACGTTCTCTTCCTCTTTGCAGGCAATCAAAGAGGGGAATTTGACGAGTCTAATTTTCCTCATCTGTTTGAATGTATTTCATACTTAAATAAGATCCCGTAGAAGCATTGAGCATTGTTCTGTACTCGTGCACGTGTTTGTTTTCGTAAGATTGGCTATCCTTCGAGAATAGTCTGACAACTTGCTGTTTGGGTCAACCTTGTTTTCTTGAGCGGATTTCTGCCGCAGCCCTGAGAAATGGGCCTCATCTTTTCTCAGTGCTGTTGGGTTAACTGTGTGGTTTTGAGTGCTAGGTACTATTGTTGCCCACCTAATCTCTGCTTTATTATGTTGGAGAGATCTCTTTTTCTCTCTTCTAATAAGACCACCAGTCATAATCCGAGTAGGGCTCTGTTCTTATGACCCTACTTCCAGATACAGTCCCATGGGACCTTAGGTCTTCAGCATAGGAATTTGTGGGGCGCACTGTCCATCCCAGCGTATACCTTGCCTACCACACTGGCTGGTCTCCAGCACGGGCTCAGTCATGGCCTGTGAACTTTCTTATGTATTTATTTGGCAAGTTATGCCTGATGAGCTAAGTGACCTGCAGCAGATCATCTGTCAATGGAGAAAATACTAGTTTAAGTGTATTGAGCACTCGCAACATGAGAGCCACTTTTCTAGCACTTTCTGTGCATCTTTATCCCAATGCTAGGAGGCGGGTGCAATTAATTATCAGCCCATTTTCCAGGCCAGGAAACTGGTGCCCAGAAAGACAGAACAGATGACGGTGGGTCATGCAGCTGGAGAGCAGGAGAGCCAGGACGTGAGCACGGGCACAGCAGTCCCGAGCCTGCTCCTGCCCATGCTACCTGCTGAATGGGGTGGCCCGGAGCCCTGGAATGAGGAAATGCATGGATGGGCTTACTGCATGCTAGAGGCTCTGTGAACTCGAGCTGTGATTGCCTGCCAGTCCCTTCCCTGCCTCCCCCTGCTCGTCCTCACCACAAGATGCACACAGAACCTTCACTTGGTAAACACGGGTGGTTCTTACAGAAGGCAGCCCTATGCTTGGAGCCTGAAGGTTCCAGGCCTGCGCTCCACGTGTGTGACCGTCAGCCCCTCTGTGCTGGTTTCCTCTTCTTTTGAGCAAAAATAATGATGCCTCATTCATAGGATGACAGAGGAGATTAAATACAATAAAACACATGTTGATTAAGATAGATTTTTCCCCCCCATTGCAAAACATGCAGGAAACGTTGGTCACCGATGGCAAGAAATTAGAAGACTCTTAGTTTCTCCGTGGGGAATTTCTGATACCCAGTGCTAAGGGTCACCATCCACGTGTGGAGCACTGTGCTAGTGACTTCACACACACTATTACAGAGCGTTAGGGCAGTCCCCAAAGGGTCCCCTTTCTGTAAGTGAGGAGTCTAGACTTCCTACCGCTTAAGCCATTTGCTACAGGTGCCACGTAGGGAAGCAGAGGAGCTGTGCCTCAAATTCCTGCCCCTCCACCTCCCAGGCTTCCGTGTTTTATCTTGAAAAGAGAAATTCGACTTGGATGTGCTGTTTCCCGTCCATTATCCATGCAAGGCCACCGGGGGACGCTGGCCTTGAGGGATTCTTGCTCCTTTTCAGTTCCTATGGAAAGGAACCTGTGAGGCCCAGCTGCTTCCCATATGAGCAGAAGCTGTTGGCAGAAATGGGCCCTGCCTGCTTGTCCCTGCAGGGGGAGGGGCTGGCGAGGTGTGGGCGTGTCCGGAAGCAAAGGGGGCATGTTAAGAAGCAGAGACCGCAGGACAAGCCCCTCTGGAGGGCTCTGAAAGATCACCTCGGCTCCTGGGACCCCTGGGTTTGAAGCCTTGGACAATGAGGACAAGCTGAGGCATCAGCAACCCTGAGTGACAGATGGCTTTCAGGAGCCACATGGCAACCCTTGCCTCCCGCTTGGTTTTCTGGAAACCATAAAGGCCAAGGTTGTGTTTTAAGTCAGATTCCTGACAGTTCGGCTACCTCTGGGGCAGGTTGGGGTTGAACCCCTAAGCCCTCGGGACAGCATAGGGGCTTTGCAGTCAGCAGCCCCTGGCAGGGGGTGCGGTGCAGAGGGGCTGGTATGGCTGGTCCAGCTCCAGTCCTTCCTGTTTGTGGATGACTTCAGGCAAGTGGCTTCCTCTTCATCAGCTTAGATTTCTAGATCTTGAAAATGTGATGATGGCTCAAATTCAAGGAGAGGGTAGAGGCCCAGTGCCTGGTGTCTGGGGCTGAGTTCAGCACAGCCTGGGGCTATATGGAACCGGCAGCTCCCCTCCTTCCTTTGTTTGCCTTTCTGTGTGTTTTCCCACCTCCCACCAGCACCAAGGTCCTGTCGCCCAGGCTTTTTCCCCTGCCTGGGGCTCTGAGAGGCCTGAAGGGACCCTGGCTTCAGACCTGCCAGTAGCCTTCAGGAAATGTGGGTGAGAGGCAGAAGCAGAGGGACAGGGGGTACAGACTCGGCTCCTCTCAGTGTCTCTCCCCTCCCGAGGTTCTGACTCCTCAAGAAGTTGCTGGACCAGACTGAGTGGATTGGAGGGAGTTGCACATTCAGAGCTTTTGAGAAACAGAAACTGGGGGTCAAGGTGCACCATATCTATCTACAAACCAACATTCTAAACTGAAGTTCCTTCTCATTCTTCAGATTTCCCAAGAATATCGGCCATCACCTCGAATCGCACATGGGTTGGTTTTGTTCATTCATTCTTCCAAAATAGACCCCAGTTCCAACCCTTTCTTTGTACCTTCACTGCTGCCACCTTGGCCAGTCTCCATCGTCTCTTTGTGGGGTTGCTGCAACAGCCCCTAATTGGTCTCTCTGCAGTCTCGAATCAGATCAGGTACTTCTTCTGCTCAAAAACCTTCAATGGCTCCCTGCTTCCTACTTACTACTGTAGAGAGGTCCATCTTCAGCCCTCCCAGCTTTTCTTATCCCATCCTACTGGCTCCCATTCTCAGAGCCCTCATCACTTCTAACCGGCTATGATGTTCTCATTTACTATGTTTATTTTTTGTCTCCCTCACTGAATGTGCTCCCCAAAAGGACAGCTGTGGGGAGGCTGCTGTGGAAACAGTATGTTTCAGAAGCCATGAGTTCAGAAGCTTGCGAGATGGGATTGGCGGGAGTGTGGTGGGAGATCAGAGGAAGGGGACGCCCTGCCTTGGAGTAAAAGGAGCGACGCTCTACAGAGCAAACTTGAAAATTTGACAATTTTGAAATACTTTCATTGGCAAAAAGCCTAATGAACTTCGGGTCACTATAGTTACATCACAGATTTTCAAAACTCAGCACTTGTGGGTTCTTAAGATCCCTAATTTTCACAGTGTTAGGACTATATAGATATCGTTTGCCATATAGTACACTGAGATTGAGTGATATTAATTAGTGCTTGAATTATACTAGTCCTTCCTTTATTAATTGATTGGTGGCCATATAAAAAGAGGAAGAGAGAGCTCTCTCTTTCTCCATGTGCCCTCATGGAGGAAAGGCCATGTAAGGACACAGTGAGAAGGCAGCCAGGAGCCAGGACAAGTGCTCTCACCAGAAACCCAATCTGCTGGCTCCAGATCTGCGAGAAAATGGGTCTGTTGTTTAAGCCATCCTGTCTCTGATATCTGGTTACAGGAGCCTGAGTTGCTTTGGAAATATGTCTTTCTCTTTCATGGTTTACTCTCTTACGTTGCTGGGACACATCCTTTAGTAGCTTCCTCAGACAGGTTAATGGAAGTAAAGTTTTTGAGACTTTCCATATGTATCATGGTCTTTACTCTACCCTCACACCCATCTGCTACTTTGTCTGCAAATATCGCCTTTGATTGGAAATCGTTTTCCTTAGAGTGTCAAAAGCATTGTTCCATCATGTTTTACCTTCCAAGTACTGAGAAATTCAGTGCTGTTGTGATTGATGATTCTTTGCTGTGACATGCCCTTCCCATCTCCTGGAAACACTCAAGATCCCTTTATCCCTGGTTTTCTAAAATTTCTTGACCGTGTGCCCTGGTGAACATCTTTTGTTCCTACCTTGAGCTAGGTCTTCCGTGGGACGTTTCAATCTCGAAAGACATTTGAGTATATTCTGCCGATCTTAATTGTATTCCTTGATTTTTTTTTCTTTCTCTTGTCTCAATTCTGTCATTCTCTGGAAACTCTAATAAGTTGGTATCGGACCTCCTCCTGCACGAGCCTCTCATCCCTCATTTTCTATTTTCCTGCTCTTTTGTCTTTCTGTCATATTTTCTAAAAAGGTTACCACACTTGTATCTTCCGAACGTTAACTGGATTTTCATTTGAAGTGGGTTTCAGTTTCTAAGAGCTCTATAAATGACATCCTGTTCTTGGATACAATATTTTCTCTTATCTCTCTGAGGATATGGGTGTTTTTGAAGTCTCTATTCCCTACGTGTTCCTTTGTTCTGTTTGTGGGTTTTAATGCTCTCCTTAAATGTCTGGTGATTCTTGTCTGTCTGTTCCTGTTTTAGAACAAAGCTCTAAAAACGGGATTGGGAGTCTTGGATGCAGGGCCTTGGGGATGGGTGTGCCTCTCTCTGGGATTATGGCTAATTCATCAAGGGACCTCAAGTGTGAGTAGCTATAGTAAGTTTTTTTCTCTCACTAGTCAGTTTCCCCAGAAAAGTCTGCTCCAGGCTTATGCTTTTGGAAGATGCTGCCTGTATCCTGGGTACCTCGATAGAGAAGGGACAGGGGTCTCACCATTTAGAATGCCAACTATTACCCAAACACCTGTTTTCAATATGATGCCCACCCTACCCTCAGCTGTGTCTGGTGTCCTTGGATTCTGACCCTCCCTAGTTCAGTTTCTTCAGAGATTACCCTTAGCCTTCTGCTAGCATGTGGGGTAGATGCCCCAGGGCAGAGTACTTTGGGGAAGGAAAGCTGAGTAACCGCTCTTCACATGGTTTCTGGACCAATCTTGTTTTAAGACACAACTTGATCCTAACTCTTTGGCGTTTTCTCTGTAGCCTCCGACTCCCAAGTCTTTAGGGGCCTGGTTCCCACTTGGTTTTGGAACCCCCCACCCCTTCCTTCCCACAAGCACTGCTCTGCTAAATTGCTTACTGTTATCTCTCCCATGATTTCCGTCAATTCTTGTCTTTTGGGGCCTACCTCTCCCCACCTCAATTCTCTTGTTTTTTTGTGGGTCCAGACCTTCATTATTCCTTGACTATCACTTCAGAAGGTGTTAGAAAGAGAGGAGGCAATCATGTATTAATTCTGTGTATATTGAAATGCCACACGGTGGGGGAGGGGATCCCTGAGGGACACAGTTGGTTAAGTGTCCGACTCTTGGTCTTGGCTCAGGTTGTGAACCAGGGGTCATGAGATCAAGCCCTGTGTCAGCCTCCATGCTCAGTGCAGAGTCCACTTAAGGCTCTCTCTCCCTCTGCCCCTCCTCCCAAAATAGATAAATCTTAACATGATATTTAAAAAGTGTCACATGTGGGTGTTCTTTTTTCTTCAGTGCACGGTTGGTCTTTTCTCTGGACCACACACAGCCGCACACACTTACTCACAGGTATCCACAGTTCAGGTCAAGGAAGCTACAGACTTGCCGACAGAGACCACGTATTCATGTGAATTAGTGAAAATTAGAACAAGCAGCCGTTAGCAAGGCGTGGTGTGTGCATTGTGCATTAAAGCATTTGTGGCACGTGCGTTTAGGAAGCATACTTTAATTAATAACAATTAATTAATAACAATAATAGCAAGTAATAATAACTACCATTTACATAATAACTACCATGACAACATGGGATTCCATTTGGTTATAAACAAAGCTTTGCCGATTTGGTGTCTTATCATTAAATGTACTGTCATTTGTCTTGAGCCTCGTGTATGGACACAGCAGGCTTGGGACAGACTCTTATGCTGGCCCCTTGTGAACCTTGTATCTTGGTCCATTGCCCCAACCCTGCAGAATCACATGATCCTTGGTCGTGTGGATCTACTGGCTCTCTGCATTGGTCTGATGTTCCAGGTCCCTGCTCCAGTTCCCTAAGGAGAACCAACCAGAATCCAGGATGCCATGTGTGTGTGTACTAGGAACTCTGATTCTTCCCTGAGTCCTGAAGCCTTGGTCGCTGGAGCAGGACCCTCCTTCCCATGTCTGTACTTGCCCTCTGGACCTCCAGCTCCCTCACCTGTTACCGCCTGGATGCAGAGATCTAGCCACTTCTAGATACATGAACCCCAAAGCTTTGGCAAGCAAAAGGGCCTGTGGGCTGCTGTTTATGGGACTGTGAAAAAGGAGAAGATTGGAGTGGGGAGGGGTCTTGTCCCCTCCATGTTCAGACTTTGGAAAACATGAGCAGAAGTTGTCTGCTGTAGGAAAAAGAAGCAGAAGTGTTGTTTATGAAGAGCCTGCTGAGTGGGGGGCCCAGTAGGCACATTGAGCCTCCCCCCAGCACCAGGTGGGAGATACCCAACATCTCCATTTCGCAGACCAGCCTCACGGACCTCTCACGGGTGTGACCCTGACCACTCTCCACGTGGGGGAGCCTGGATTCGAACCCAGGAGAGGAAAGCGGGGTGCGCTCCTGGTGCTTGCTGCTGAAAGGGAAGAAAAGGCAGTACCTGAGAAGTCTGTCGAGGGTGCACCTTGTGGGAAGAGGGGTTGCTGGCAGAGCCCAGACTGGACATTTAGGGGTACCCTTGTCCCTACCGAGTGAGGAACCACAGTGCCTCCTGGTCAGCCTTGGAGAAAACCCCGAGGGGTCAGGCTCTATGCTGGGGTCTCTGCCTAGTGATCAGCCAGACCCGCACAGCCCAGGAGACCCCCTAGAACAGGAGCAAGGATGCCCGGCCCCCAGGGCGGGCCAGGCTTGGCTGGGAACAAAGGAGGGGTGCTGCACACCGAACACAAAAGACCACGCAGGAGAGCGGGCTCCCTTCCATCTGGGGTGCTTTTCGGCTGAGGGATGGTGAACGATCGAAGGCTGAACCCCGGTCACGGCTGACTTGATCCCCCCTCAGAATATTTGGCAGGGTTCGCATATCGCTGTTGCTCTCCCCTGAATCGTGACAAAAGGAAAGTATTCATTACCAGGCAGACAGGGCCCTAGGGCGGGAGCCCGTCATCTCTGATTTGCCTGTTAGCCCAGGCTACGGAATTAAATGCAGTTTTGTTTTTATCTATTTGCATGGAAGCTTTCCAGAGAAAACAACAATTTTAGTGACCTGCGCACTTGGTATCATGTTAATTAGGTTTGAAAACTCATATATTGTTTTCATAAGGGCTATTACATTTTCTCTAATTAAATTAAGGGAAAAATAAGGATGCACGGCAATAATATTTATTATTAATACCAGACTCCAGAGGCGCCCTGCAAGTTAAATCGGAGGTAAAAAGCCCTTGAAGACGGGCTGGGCTTCAAAACAGCGTGGTATGGTCCAGGTTTTCAACAAGTCATTACTTGGACCACTTTGGAAGAGGAGAAAGTGAAAAATGGACCCATTTGGGAGAAAACAGGCTTCTGGTCCTGGTTCACACAGAGAGTTTCTGGGATGTTTACTACTGTTTTATTACAGTGGTTTTACCAAAATTGCAGCAACTGTGTTCCAGGGAGAACTTTTCGTTGGGGTTTCATGTGGACTCCCAGGCCTGCTGTGATTTTTGTTCAGTTCCAGATGGGTTTCCTTTATAAGGGGACTTGGTTTGAGGAAGTGAAGTGGGGCAGGCAGAGAAAGGAAGGGGACCCTGGGTGGGTAACTGTCCCACTGGAGAGGGAAGGTGGGGCATAAGATTATTCACCGTGAATACCTTCCATCCCTTAGGCAGGGTCCCTTCTGGAAACAGGGTTGAGCTCGGGCCAGATTCCCATGGGAAGAAGAAAGGGAGAGAGAGCAAGAGAGAGGGGAGACATGGACCCACTGCAAAGTGGTTCTGGACCAAGAGGCAGAACAACTTTCCCTGAGCTTGCGGCTAGAGGGGACAGCTGTAGTTTGGGGGCACCTCCTCACACCTAAGTACTCCCCCGCCCGGGGACCCTGACTTCCTTCTGGGGCCCCACCTTGGAATGCAGCCTTAGTAGCATAGTGAGTCCCACTTCTTGCCCTCCCACAGCAGAAGCAGATGATTTCCCGAGGCTCCTCCATCCTATCCTTCTTCTCCCAGCCCACCCCTGCCAGCTGGGCCAGCTGGGCTCTCTCCCCCAGGCGCTGGGCCCTTGGGTGGGCTCAAAGATGGAAGACCATCTGGGATATGCTCCTTCTCAGCACAGCACCGTGATGCACCTGCTGTGCTGTCCCTGCGGCCGGAAGCAACCTCCTGCATGACCTGACCCATTCTACTCTGCTGTTCCAAGCCAGCTCCTCCCTTGCCTTTCCGTGTGGTCCTGGGGGCCCCCACGTGCTTCCATAAACTCCTTTGCCTCTGAGTGACCCAGCATCTGTTGCTGTTGCCTGAGCCCCGAGAGCTCCAGCTGTTGCAATGGCTTTTGCACTGAGTGTGGGACAGATGTGTGTTCCAGAGGAGCCTGCGGAGACCGGGAGCCCCTCAAGGGGAGGCCATGCTTCTGTTGGTTGGGTGTAAGGAAGAGCACTGGACTGGGAGTTGGGGTATCGCTCTGAGTCTTGGCTTTTCCACTGTGCCCTGCTGGGGGACCTCAGTCTGTTGGTTTTCCTTCTGGACTTCATCTCAAAGGCAAGGCATTTGGAATATCACAACAACAACAGCAACTAGAATTTACTGACTGCTTGTAGGGGCCGCAAGCTGGGCCAAGGGCCATACATACATGTTCACTGAATCTACGTGTTCAACTCAGAAGAAGACTGTGAGTCTCCCTGGTCAGAGACAAATAAACTGAAATTTACAAGGGCAAAGCACATCACCCAAGGTCATGTGCCAAGAAGTAGACATACTTGGAGCTGAAGCTGGGTCTGTTCTAGGTCTGCTAATGGTCTCTAAAGACTCAAGGGACCATCAGTGTTCCCCCGGGACTGAGGGGCTCCACAAGACATAGGCCTTTCAGGACTAAAACCAGGTCAGTCCCGGACAAAGCGAGATGGTTTGCCACCCCACTCAGGACGCATCCAGCCTTAAACGCTGTGTGGTTCTGGAACAGCATGGATTTTGGGATGTTGCACTGGAAACCAATAAGCACATTCTAAAGATTTTCAAACCTCAGAGTCAAAACAAAACCCAAATGGGGTTTCAGATGCCATCTTCAATTGCTACTGAACCCTGTCCCAGTTAGCCTGCCTCCTCCAGGGGAGGGGAAGTGAAGAAACCTAGAGTTCTTCCAACAAACCCCTGGTTGAGTCCACAAAACCTTCACTCATTTCTCGAGTGGCACTTACCTACTTTCCTGTCCCTGGGCCTCAATGAAATGACTCATCACCATTGCCCCCTCACCGAAAACCAGCATTTCCAACCGTGGAACACTCCATGCCTGAAAATGTTCCATGTAATTTGAATTTTTAAGAAATTGAATTCTGTTTTCCAACTGGCTCATGGCGTAATTGTCTCCTCCAAGACCCAAGTGACAGAGGTTTTAGACTCTATTCTCTTTGTCTGCTTTACTCACCTCACTCATGTATTGATTTATCATTTTGCCAGACAACTATCGAGCGCCTACTGTATGCCAGTCACCAAGCTGAGGACGAGGAGACCAGAGAGAAAGGTGTTGACCAGTGCTCTCGAGATGACTCGATGCAACCAATTCTCATGCAAAACAGCAGTAGTGGGGTCTGCACTAAGGGAACACAGGGCTTGTAGAATGAAGGGGACAAGTAGGGAATCAGGCACACCAAAGAAGTAGATGGATATATGTCCTGTTCCCTGCTCTTTCGTGGCCTCTTTCCTGTCATAGCTCATTGCACACTATATCCTCACCACCCTGTTGTTCCTAACTCCTTGTCCGTGCTCAACACGCCACAAGTGTAAAGTACATGCTTTGGTCGACCAGATGCCTTGAGCAGCAGAATAGGCCTCCCAAGCCAGGCAGAGCTTGGTTGAAGCAGAGGACCCTTTTAGAATGTGATGAACTATTCTCTGTCAACCCTCCAAGATTCCAGGTACCCAGTTCCCATTTCTTAATTTCTCTACATGGAGTTTTTAAAAATTGAGTTATCTCTTAAATTGGGTACCGCTATCAGGCCAATCTAATGGAATGATAGGAATTCAGGCCCTTTCTGGAGACAGGAAGTAAGGACATCATAAGTCTATGTCAGAAATGTTAGCAAATGTTAGAAAAATGTCAGCCCTTCCATGGTCATTACCATTGGCCATTTTCTTAAACAATAAATAAGAGATGGCCCTGGGGTGGGGGGGGGGGGGTAACACAAGGATTCCTGGGCTGCAGGTAAGGAGACCTGAAACCTAGGACAAAAACATAAGAAGATTTGGAATTGATGACTTGGTTTTTCACAGCAAAGCAAACAGCAAAGATTAAGCCTGCTGGGGGTTTGCAATCCCTCATTGAAACCAAGTGTTGTTAAAAGTCAACATGTTGGGTTCTCAAAGAGAGTCTTCTGAATGAGGCCTCAGATCTACCACCCACCACCCGTCAATCAGCCAGAGCTAATCTTACCGTCACACAGACTGGAAAGCCGTGGTCTCTTTAAAGATCATCTTAACTTTAATTAAAAACCTTTGATGGATTCTCAAACACTAACAAAGACTGGTCCCCAACATGCTTCCTCCTTGTTGTCAGGAGGCCCCTAGTCTGGTTTGCTCCCAGCTTCTTAAGGCAACGCCTTTGCAGGTATGGACAGGTATGAGCCCCAACACTTCAGGTACCTTTTCAAGGAGAATCCAGGCAGGGAAGCCCCCTCCTCCATGGCCGTGATGAAGTGGGCATTGTCCGCTTGAGATGGAGCGGAAATTTCTAAGACTGCTGGATCCTTTTAGATTAATTGCACTGGGGAAAGGGTACTAAGGTCCTGGAGAATCATGTTGGTGCAGGAAGCCAATGCCAGCTTCCAGTATAAATCAGGGCTGGTGATTGGGGGGGTTTTCACTACCATATCTGTGCTGGTTGCATATGGTGTCTGACGTCTATGACGGTTGGTCAGTGTCTACACCATTCCATCTGGGGAATATTTTGTACTTGGCTCCTGCTGTTGAGCACTCCAACTTCACCTTGCTCTTTGTCCCTGCACCACCCCGTCTACTCTAGGGATGGCTGGGCATGAGCGGATAGAAAGGAATGTTCCCAGATGATCTCTGTGTCCATGAGGTAGACCACTTCCTCCTCCAGCACCCCAACTTCTTCGCCCAGTATGTTGACATCTTACTCTAGTTCATTTCCTCTGCTCCACTCCAACTGCCCTCTCCTTCCAACCCCATCATGGGGGGACTGCACATTTAAGTCTCCCACCCCTTCCTCTGTGTCCTGAGTTCCTCTTCCTGCACTGCCCTGTCTCCTAGTTGCCTGCTGAGGTCCTGCCTGCCCAACCCTCTGTGATCTGCTCCTGCAAAAAGCCAGCCTTGAAGATTCCAGGCTGAATGAGTCCCTCCCTCTTCTTCCCTTCCTCCTTCTTGCAAAACCCTTGGTGACTCTCAAAGCTCTGGTCAGCTTGCTTGGTCCAAGTGCCCTGTGAATTTCTTTAGGGTGGGGACCGGGACTGATGTCATCTATGGCCCACACAGCATGTAGCGGAGTGCCCAGTGCAGGGTAGAACTTATAAATGGTTGGTCTATTTAGATGCTGAGGAATCTCCTAGTTCCAACATTCTGCCATTTATTGTTTGCTAAACTCCCAATTCTCAATCAAAAGTATATGGATGGGGGAAAAAGGCAAGCCCCAAACAATGACTTTCCTCTGGGCTGATGACGTTAGTACTTCAGTGCTGATTTGGGAAGCAACATGTGGGGCAGTCATAGACCTGGGGTCAGACAGGTAGAGGCTGCAACCCCAGCTCTAAGGACCTGTGAGCTGTATGGCCTGGGGGAAGTTGTTCAACCTTTCTGGGCCCCAGCTTTCTTATCAGTAGCATGGAAGTGATCACATCACACCTTGTTATCCTGAGGAGTTCATGGGGTAGTATCTGCCAAGTATTTACTCAGGGGAAGAAGGTCTGGAAGATATACAATAGATGTTGACCGCAGAAAGCTGAAGGTCTGGGGCCCGCGTAAGCCTTTATATCCTGATGCATGCGAGATGGATTAGGGCTCTGGTTCTCAGACATTAGCCATGGATCAGAATTACCTGAAGGGCTTGTGAGACCATGGATGGCTGGGTCCCATCCTTGGGTTTCCAATTTCCGAGATCTAGAGTGGGACCTGAGAATTTGCATCTCTAATTTGCTCCCAGGTAAGACTGCTGGTGGTCCAAAGGCCACACTTTGAGAACCAGGGCTTTAGGGACTCACCAAGAGCATTGTTCTATATTCTATATGTTTTATCTAGATAATTCCTTAAGAGTTTCTATAGGAGGTATATTTAAACTAATGATGCAGAAGTCTTATCCCAACATGCTATTTCTAATTAGCAATAGATAATTATCTTACCCATGCATGGCCCACACTTGCTGATGTGGGGTTCTGTGATTATCCAAAGAGGTCTTAAATCTAAAGGTTTGGTGGTGTTGATATGCATTACAGACAGACCTAATGAGCCCTTTTCATTTGTTCTTGAAAAGAATGACTAAAACCTTACTATCTGTGTGTCCTGGGCATGTTACACTTAATCTCTCTGCAATACCCTCATACAGTGGGAAAACATATTTGCAGTACATATAAATGACACAGGATTGGTAGCCAGAATATATAAAGAACTCTTACAAATAAATAAGAAAGTCAACAACTGACAATCCAAAAAGAGACAGTCCAATAGGGAACTAGGCAAGTGATTTGAACAGGTATTTCAGGAAGGAAGACACCCAAATGGCCAATCAACATGTGAAAAGATGTTTTACTGAATTAGTTATCAGGCAGATGCAAAAAATAAAACCACCACGCAATTCTACTATGCCCTCACCAGAATGGCTCCAATGTAAGACCAGAGATAGTGAGTGTTGGCCAAGAGCTGCAAGGACTCTACAAGGCTGGTAGGAGTGACACTTGGCACCGTTCAGTTTGGAACAATGTGAGGATTTCTACTGAAGTTCAATGAACACACGCTTTATGTCTCCAGCTTTCATCTCCTAGTACTTACTCAGCAGCGATGTGCATGGAGATCCACTGAAGACAAGTATAAAGATGTTCACAGCAGCCTTCTTCATAATCACCCAAACTTGGAAACAACACAGATGTCCCTTGGCTAATGACTGGCTAATAAATGTTGGACCTCCCTGCAGTTTGGATGCCCTGTGTTTTATAGGCGACATGGGTCACTTCCCGCCCCTGCTCCGTGTTCCTCTCGTGCAGGCGTTGGTGAGTGCGGAGATGGCTACTGTCACATATAATCCATACTTCCTAGGCTCCTGGGCAAGAGCCTGGCAGGTTCCTTCTGTTCTGTGAGCTTGATGAATCATTTGAACATCTGTGTGGGCTGAGTGGTGTTCTTCCCATTTCACAGATGAGAAGACTGAGGCTCATCAAAGGTGTAGTGATTTGCTCAGGGCTTCTCATGGATTGTGCATGTCCTTGTCTCCGGCAGCCCCAGCATGGTGCCAGGCACTTTGCCGTCAGTTAATAAATGTGTGGAGAAGGGAACTGGGAAGGAGGGTGGCCTGATTGTGCTGGAAGGTCATTAGAACACCTCATTACTTGTAGTCCCCACATTATGGTCACTAGAATGGCAGCCTTTCCTCACCCTTCCTATTTCAAGAGTCTCACTGCTCCTAACAACCCTGAGGCACGTGTGTGTGTATTGGGGGATTTGGGGGTACGGTTGTCTTTTAAGCCCCCAGACCCAGATGCCCACCCTTTTAAGGAAACACATCCCCAAATGACTACCATCCGCACCCCATTCGGAGAAGCACGTCCACACAGGCTGACTTGCTTGGTCCTCCTGGAGCGCTTGGCCTGGTTTTATAGAGGAGTGCATAAAGGCTCCCCATGTCTAAGGGATTTGCCCCCGCCCTTCCAGGTACTGCAGAACAGAGGTGAAGCTAGCACACCCCTCGCTGCCCAGGGCTCGTGGATTCCAGCTTCCAGCCCTTTGCCTGTGACAGTCCTCCTGACAGGAGGACTCTATCTATTATACTCTCTATTATACTCACCACCCCGCACAGGTGTCTCCTGGGACATCCAGACATGGCGGCTTCAGGGTCTGTGCCCTAATCAGACCCTCTGGGGTGAGACTCACTGCCTGATACAGCGAAGAGGCTTCATGGCACCCCATGGAACTTGGTTTATGTCCCTGGCTGTGCAGGGTGCTAACTCATCTTTGTCTCCCCTACCAGGCTCAATGTGGTGTTGGCCCATGCAGCAGTTTAGTGGAGAGTGGGTGTGTTGGGTTGAGTCCCACAGAGGCTGACCCTGAGACAAGGGTGTGAGTCTTGCTGGGGAGATGATTCCAGAAAGCACTTGAAGGCAGTAGGGAAGCAAGAGCAGAGGGGAGGGAAAGAAGCCAATAGCAGGTGCATCCCTGACAGGGGATCATGGTGGCTTCTGTGGAGCGGTCCTTCTGGAGAGCTCTGGAAAGTATAGACAGTGCCACAGAGTTGCCCCACCTTCCATCCATCACTGGTTGAGGGCTCTCCAGGGAGCACCATCTCACCATCCGCTCCACCACGCTGGCCGAGAGAAGGCCCTCAGGTGAGGAGTCCCAGGTGGTTGCGTTAGGAGGCCGCTGGAAGATGCTGGAACCAGGAATGCTGGGAGAAGTAGGTGGGACCCCAGTGTCTGCAGCACTTGGTGAATAAAGGGTTTGAGAAAGTCATCACTGGGTATATTAAATTCAGAATTTAAAAATTGTTGTATTGTGATAAAACACACAGAACCTAAAATTGATCATTTTAACCATTTTTAAGTGTATGGTTCCTGCGCTGAGTGAGTGTACATTGTTGAACGATGGTGAGCAACATCCGTCTCCAGAACTCCAGCCTCTGGCTGCCTCTACTGTATTTTCTGTCGCTATACATTTGACTAGTCTATGTGCCTCATATAGGTGGAATCATACAGTGTTTGTCCTTTTGTGTCCGGCTTGGATATGTTAAATTTGAAGACGCTCATATCCTTCAATCCAGAAGTCACAATTTAGGGAATCTGCTTTACAAGGAAAATAAAAAGAGAAGTACCAAATGACAGGTCTCAAAACACTCATCGTAGCATCATGTGTCAAGGAAACTGGAAATCATCTCTTTTGAAAGAGAATACTGGTTGAATAAGTGATTTTATATCCATATATTGGGCTATTATTTCAGCTCATTAAACAGAACAAGCAGATTCATACGTATGAATCCAGGAGAACAGTTAAGATATGTAAGGTTTCAACAAACAAGCAAACAAAAAAGCAAGGTATAATTAGTGTTGTAGAATGCTCTTATTCTGTCTGAACAAGAAAATAAAAAGGCATGAAAGAAAGATTCAGAACATTCTATGTGTGTGGTATGTGTGTCCGTGTGTGTTGGATGGGCATGTAGAGACATGTGTTAGAATATGCTCTGGGGTGAGAGGATGGGACGAGAGGAGGTGGGGCTTAAAATTTTCTGTATTTAACTTTTTGCAATGACGTCTATCATGCTGAAATAAAGGTAGTAATAATCAAGAAAAGCATTCTATACACCCTGACCCAGAAACCATACTCTTGGTTACAGACCCAAGTGAACAGAGTATTTATAGATATCAAAAGACAAGAACGAGAATCCTCAGAACGAACACTGTAACCCATTAGCTTAAAAAAAAAAAAGGAAATAACCAAGTGTCCATTACCAGTGGAATGGAGAAATGATTAGTGGTAGAGCCCTCCTATGGAATACTATACAGCAAGGAACAATGAAGTTCAAGACCGAGTGGACTGGATCTCTGGTGTTAAAGATCAGAGAGGTCCTTACCTGGCTACCTGGGGCAAGGCACCAAGTGGTGATTCTGTGGGTATATATATATACGTACAAAGTCATCACAAGTTGATAGAAGTGCGTGTGTTAATGATATATATCCAATCTCAATAAGTCAGAAAAGGTTAATAATCAAGAAAGGAAAAAAAAATGCAGGGACAAGGAAGGAAGGAAGGAAATGTATCAAATAGGGAAGTGACAGAGCAGGCTGTTTCCGTGGCTGTTTCTAGGAGAGGAATAAATACAGAAGCATGAAGGAAATCGGACAACCTCCCCCCACCCCACTGCCCACCCCAGAGTTGTCTGGGGTGGGGGTGGGGGATGTTCCTCTACTCTGATTTCACTGCATTTTCGCAGGGCACCTGCTCCAATGAAGAGCTCCGTGCAGGCAGGTGGGGTGCACTGGGTTTTGGGGTTACATAGAGTCCTGACTTTGTTCCTGGCCTTTCGGGGTCCAAGAGCCCACAGGCAGCCCACTGCACTACGAAACCCTCACCAAGGCCAGCAGGAGATGTCAGCTTCTGTGCCCAGTGCCTATGGGAGACACTCCATGGGGTCTCCCTTCGTTTCTGCTTTGTGGGAATGAAAGAATGGAGGGCTTCTGACAGGTGAAAGCATTTGAGAAAGGAAATCCTTCTTGCAATAAAACGCATGGTAGGGAATTTCTTAAAAAAAAAAAAAAAAAATCAGGCTTCCAACTCCAGCAAGCCTCGGATGAAATTCAAACATTTCTCTGATGATGTATCTAATATTGACCAGAACGGGGAGGGGACGGGAGTCAAGAAAAGACGCTTCTTACTCAAAACTAGCTCTTTCCTTTTTCCATATGCTGTGTTTATGATTATGGGTTTTAGAGCGTTTTTCTTCTTGTATTTCATGAAATACCGCATCTCTTTATATAATTCCCTCCACCCCACTTTCCCTGATATTTCGCTGCAGAGGAGGGAGGGAAGGGATCGTGTGAGCCCCTGGGGGCTGGCTCGCTGCCTCCCTGGCAGACATCTTCAGGCCCTGAGGTCTTTCCGAGACCTAATGACTCACCAGGAGTGCCCAGAAGTCAGGGCCGATCTTAGCCAGTTCTCCCAGAATTCCTGTGTTTTTGTGAAATCTCTCTCTGGGGTGTGTGTGTGTGTGTGTGTGTGTGTGTGTGTATAGGTGGGAAGGGCGCAGAAGAAAGTCCGGAAAGCAGCCGGGAAGGATAGGGAGATCTGTGGGGTATCACGAGGTGGTGTCTACCTTTAAGAGTGCCTTCCTGGGGCGCCTGGGTGGCTCAGTGGGTTAAAGCCTCTGCCTTCGGCTCGGGTAATGATTGCAGGGTCCTGGGATTGAGCCCCGCATCGGGCTCTCTGCTCAGCAGGGAGCCTGCTTCCTCCTCTCTCTCTCTCTCTCTGCCTCTCTGCTTACTTGTAATCTCTGTCTGTCAAATAAATAAATAAAATCTTAAAAAAAAAAAAGTAAAAAAAAAAGAGTGCCTTCCTTTGGGGTCTGTAGGTTGAAGGTTCTATTGGGAGGGGGTGGTCTCCTGTGGATTCTCCCCAGATGTTAACTAAAGGTGCTCTGATTGGAGGCTGGTGGCAGAGGACAGCCTTAAGGATGATGGATGCAGTTTGGGCATCCTTTGGGGGATTACTGTGTCATCTGTGGTGTGGGCTCATGCATGGCCGGGGTGCTCTCGAGAGAAAGAGTTCTGTGGGAAGTTGGGGTGATCTGCATACACGTGGCAGGGATTAATTTAGGCAAAGACCCCAAAGCATAGGACTCAGAGAATTCCTCTTGGTCACTCCTCTCTCTGGGGCAGGTAGAAAAGCTTCTTGGGGATCCTGGCATCCAAGCCCTCCCCCTTATAAGCAGGCAACCTTAGGTGGCCCCTGTACGCATGCCCATTGCCCCCTGCACCCTTGTTTAATTGCTCACTCGCCTCTCTCTAGATAACGAGCGTCTGCAAGCCGGCTGTGAGGATTCCTCATCTCTTTATTGGAAGTATCTGGCTCTAGCGGATGGAAGAGAGAAGGAAAGAAGAGAGAGGTCCGCATGGGTCCCCACTGTCCCTGAGATCAAACGGCTCTGCTGAGGACCTCAGGATGGCCAGAGTGAGCTGGTGGCAGGTTAGAGGAGAGAGTTTAATGGCGGAGCCCCGTTCTTCTCCGCTCTGCGGGTACTCCTTGCTCTATGCCTTCTGCCCTGCCAATGGCCCGATGAGTAGGTATCATCATCCCCAGTGTACAGATGGGACAGCAGAGGCTCGAGAGCTAGGAATCTGGTCACACACAACAAGCCGTCAGGCTGCAAGGTTCTGCCCTCCCATCCCGCGCCAGGCCACCTTCCTGCTCAGCAGCTTCTGCGCACGCACCATGACACTGGTCACTCCATGCAGGGGGTGAGCAGGCTGGCCCGACAGTCACGATCATATCATGAGAGGAGCTGCTCTGGGGGCTCCTGGAAGCTCTGGCTCTCAGCTTTCTAAAGACATTTCCTCATGAGTATGGTCTTGCCATACATTGTAAGAATGTTCGCGAGCGAAGCTCAAGACAGACCTCACGGAGAGGCCCACTTGAGGCCACCAGAATCATCCAACTAACTCCAGAAGGTTTGTCTAGGGAGGACCAGCCTGGGGATCTCCGGGACATGGGCCAGTCACCTGCGAGACAGAATTCCAGAACTGGCCCATCTTGTCCAGCACCCTCTGTAGGACCTGAGACAGGGTAGGCCCAGGGAGGGGGCCATGGCAGAGGCCAAAGGGTGGGTCAGCAACGAGACCAGGTCTATGATTCGGGATGCCTGACCCTTAGTCCTCTCACATGTGCGGGACGAATGCTTCTCCTAAGCCGGGGTGTCTCCATCGCTGGACGATGACGTCATGCTGCTGTTGTGAGTGTCCACCCGTGCGCTCACCCCGTGTCTGTGATTTCCACACAGCCTGCTCGAAGTAGGTGGTCTTAGCCCAAAGGTCAGAGCCCCCTGAGGTCACAGGGCGTCCTTGAGGCGGGCCCCAAAATCAACGTTTTGCTCCCCGGGGAAGATTTTGTGTCAAAATGTTTAAGGTGCCGAGAACATTGGGCCAGGTCAGTTTTCACAAGTCACAAAGCCCCTTGGAAGGTTCACTATGTCTCCATTAGAGCAAGAAAACTGCTCCTTTGTGGTTAAAACCTTGTCAGAATATTCGTTGACCTCAACACACAGGAGGAAAAAGAAAATTCATTCCCTGAGTTTCCCCCAAATGCTGTGACTGCCCCCTGCACTGAGCATACTTAGCTCTGCCCAGTCGTCCGGCCCCATCCTGGAAGGTAGGTTGTTCTCCAGGAGGGGACAGCAGCTGGAGGCACCAAGTGACCCATTGATGTTACCCAGCCAGGGCCAAGGACAAATGTCACTTTTGGCTTCAACTCTGATCTCCAGCTTTTCCAGCTCACCATACTGGTTTCCAATAGCCCTGTCCCAAAGTGTCACGGTCAGGGAGAAGATTCCCTGAGCCCAGTATGCTGGAGACATTCTCTTTTGTTGCTAGAAAAGAAATAGCAGAACTGTCTCCAGATGGTCCCTTCTGAGGGCAGAGCCCAGAAAGGGGAGGTCTGGGCATTCCTGGGGTCCCAATGCATACCCAGCTACCCATCCGCTGCTTTTGACCACAAGGAGTCCCCATGATGGACCTGCTCAGGAAGGCAGAGCTCTGGAGGGATGGGAAGGGTCTTTGTGTGCAAATTCCACACCTGTGCACATATGCATGTCCCTGTCTTGGCCTCCAGTGCCTCCCCCTGCATGGGAATGGGCACACTGAGGAAATCTTTAGGGGCCCAAGTAGAAATGGAGTAGGTGGGCTAGAGTTGGAGGAATGTGGAAAGGGCTCCCTACATGGAATTAAATGAAAAAGCATTTGTGAATTGTCTGGCCCGGGGCTTGGCCCATGGGAGATCATCAACAAATAGGAATTTGGCTCCGCCTCCCCCATCCCCAGCAGGTCTTGGAACCAGGAATCAGGTCACACTGGGAGTGGTCTGAGAAGTCAGGACTCTGAGTGGGGTGCTGCCCCACTGGGCCAGCTGTGCCCAGGTGTTTGGGGTGCACGCCCGGCCTATTCTGTGCTAAATCCTTGTGCTGTAAAGAGGCATTGTGTAGACAGGAGCCCCCGGCTGGAGCTGTTAATGAGCAGGGGGGTGGAGAGACCCCGCAGCTGGGGGCAGCCCTTCTGATGAAGCGAGGGGATGTGTACAGAGCCCCTCAGTCTGTTGGTGGTCCCGGCCGGCTCTCACCCTTAGGCCTGCAGAGAACAGAGCAGCACCCTCTGCTAATTATCTACCTTCCAGGGGATTCCCTCCTCCAATCTGGGGATTTGGGGTGGGGAGGAGGACAGCCGGTGCTGCTAATTGGTGTCTTCCCAAGAATCCTAGAATGAATCTGGGGATTACCCTAAGGAGGTGAGGAGGTAGTGCCCAAAATAAACACGAGCGCCCTTTCTAAGTGCATTCTTGCCAGCAAGTTAAATAATCCAGCCCCTGGAGCCTGTTCCTAAAAGATTTAAATACTAATTCAGGGGAGGGGGGCTGGTGGAAGGCGTAGTAGATTTCTACCGATTCTGACTTCTTCTGACATCTTTTAAAGGCTTCGTTTCTGCGCTGTTTGATTCCCTTTGACGATTGTCAAGTTAAGTTTACTAAAAACTGGAGAAGACTTTGTTCCAGGGTGGGGGGATGGAGGGGAGCCGCTGGATTAGAAACATGAGCTGGTCCCCAGCTTGTCCATCCGCCCTGGCATCGCTTTCTTTCTGTGTTTCTGAAAGGCTCCGAGTAATCAGTTCCAGAGTTCGGGCTGGGGGAACCTCGGCAAAGGGGCCTCCCTCTTGGCTATCACTTCGGGTATTTTATGCAGTTAATCGAGCTGCGATAGAGCCCAAAATGTGGGCATTTGGAAATCTAGGGGCCCATTGAACTGATGTTCTGGTGGGCGCCCTCCCCCAGAGAGCGGTTCTCTGGAGGCCCTCGAGGGAGGCATTGACATTCAGGTTTCTAAGCGAGGAATGTTGCATCCGTTTTCATGCTCCGAAGGAAGGAAAGGTCTTGAGAACTGGCTGATTTACCACATTTACTGAGGCTACATTTACTACATTTACTGAGCACCTACTGTGTGTGTGTCAGATGCTGGGCTCCGTGCTGGCACCCTTTCTCTCAGTTAACCCCCACCATGGGCAGCCTGGTGGGGAAAGGCTTAGCATCACCCCCATTTCCCAGAGGAGATCACTGAGGCTCACGGGCGTCCAGCGTCTGCCCACAGGCAGTCCGTGGGGTGCGGCAGGCTGTGTGCCCCATACCTGCCTCAGGTGGCAGGCTAGGGAAAGAACTGTCTCCTGGTTGGAGCGCTCCTTGATGCACTCCAGACTGCACTGAGCCTCGTCCTGGGGTGGCTGGGCTGGATCCCCAGGACGGGTGGACATGAACTTTTCTAAGGCAGAGTCCCTGAATGACCGAGGCACCAGCCGTATCCCCATCACAAGGCTCCCCGTTCCCGGCCAAGTGGTCCATTTGTTTCTAGGCATTCTCCTCTAAAGAACGAGCATCTCATCTCCCCCTAAGGCAGGCGCACCATCTGAGGGCAGCTCCGGCCGGCGAAGTTTTCTGAGCTGAGCTCTGAGTCTGGTAGGTTCTCCCAGCCTTTGGGAAGGCTCTTGCCTCCCCCCACCCCACCAGACCGGGGAGAGGCCTGGCAGTCTCCATTCTGCAGACATAAGATCATTCCCAAGCCTCCCCCTGCCCACCACTTCTTATTTTGCGCATTTCCTTCAATCTGATGACAGCAGAAAGCTGACATGAAACCAGGATTTTCTGTGTAACTCACTTGAGAACCACTTTGAAGTCGTCCTGCGTGTTCTCCCCTCCCCAGCTCAGGGGCCACAGGACATACAAATACAGACATGATTGGTGGCTCCCTTTGGATTCACTGCAGTGAAGAGATTTGCTCTGGGCTCTGGAGGCTGAAGCCTGGGCGCTTAGCTCTGGCCCTGTCCCTTATTGTCTGTGACCCTGAACTAGTCACTTCCCTCCTGAAACTCTAAGAAATGGCCTTAGTATCTCCTCTCATCGGAATGTGACGTCCGACGGAAATCTTGAATGGCCAAGGGCGGCCCAGAGTTTGTGAGTGCTGCCATCTGCACGTGTACCTTGAAGCCAGGCATTTCTCAGACCATCAGGGTATGGCACAGAGCGATGCTGAACTTCTCCATAATTGTCCAACAAGTGAATGAAATGATACACAGTTGCCCCTTAAGTAACATGAGTTCAAACGGCCGGTCTACCAATTTGCACATTTTTTTTTTTCAATGAGTACGTAGGAAAGGTTTCTGGAGATTTGCAGCAATTTGAAAAACAAAAACAAAACAGATGAACCGCAGAGCCAAGAAGTAACAAAAAAAATCCCAGAAAAATTAGGTATTATTGCAGGAATACATTATATAATAGGTATAACACACAGAATGTGTTGATTGTTCTGATCAACAGTAGGCTGTTAGTAGCTAAATTTAGGGGAGTCGAAAGGTACGTTTGAATTTTCAACGTTTGAAAATTCAACGTTTGAATTTTCAGCTGCGTCCCCACGTTTGGTGCGTTTGGTGTCCCAATCCTCGAGTTGTTCAACTGTATATGCTTCTTGGCTATGAAGCCAGGGAACAGGTTAGTTAAGTGAGCTTGACTAGCAGATCTGTTGCTTAATTTATACATGTTGCCTCTCTAAGGCTTCAGTGTCCACAGACCAACGCACCGGGGAGACCCAGGGCCCCGCACAGGGCAGGTGCAACACAGATCATTACTGGATGTCCTCTTTCCCCTCCTCTTTCTCATCCCTGTTTGAAAATAAAAATATTGCAGCTCCTGTGACATAAAATTCAATGCATTTTTCTTTCTTTCTTTCTTTTTTTTTTAGCATTTGGCGAAGAGGTGTGGAGTAGCCTTGCAGAAACACCATCATCAGAACATCGTGGCCCCTGTAAATCTGAGGCCACGAATGTGTCCCTGTGCTCTCTGTGGACATAATTGTTTTCTAAGCGGCTGTTCCTCAGGTAACCCGATGTTGATGGCAATAATGCAATTTTCATATCGAAATGTTGTTCTAGAGGGAGGGTGTCTATTTCACTTAGGCTTGTTGAAACCCAATCTACAGGAAAGGACGTTATAACAGAATTGGAGGTTAAATTTCATTTGCTGATTTAATAAAAACTAACAGGATGGATTTGGGGATATTTCATTAATCTTTCTTTCCTTTCAGTGCAAAGGAAATTAAGTTCACTCTAGTTCAAACTTTGCTTCACTCTTATACAAGAGCCTGCCAATGTCCACTTTCTCTCTGGCAAGTTAAAACCTAATTAGTCACAGAAAATTCTTCCCTGACCCTGTCACCGTGAGCAGGAAAGCACCGAGCAGCCGGCGTGGGGCTGCACGTAGGCGGGCACACGCGTGTGCTCACACACGCGCACGCGCACACACACCCGTCCCCCTCTGCTGAGTCTTGTTTTTATCGTCGGTTGCTTTTAAAATCTGGGTGTGATGACATTCCTAAAAATGTATTGACAGGATGTGTTTTGTAGACGCTCCTGGCCCGGGCTTCGTCACGTGACTATTGGCCCGGGCTTCGTCACGTGACTACTAGCCCAGCGCGGATGGGTCTTGCTTCACTTGCAGAATAGGCGGGGTCTCTTTCGAAATGGAAACAGTATCTTTTCCATTCCAGGCACCCACTTCAGCTCTTAAATGTCAACTCTGAGATTTTACTTCACCGAATAAATCGCAGGGGGAAATATGTAAGGCAGGGAAGGTAGAAGAGGAGAAGGGATGAGCCCACGCTGGAGCCCTGGCTCTATTGATGATTAGCTGTGTGCCTTTGGGTAAACGACTTAACCTCTCTGAGCCTGGGTTTGCTCTGCTGGAAAATGGGAATAGCTAATCCCCAGTCAACATGCTTCAGAGAGACAGGGGAGGGTCCAAAATGGCCTTTCGGGGTTCAGCCTCCTGGCCAGACTTGGAGTGCTGTACTCTGGCTAGCCGAGAACCCTTCTCTCTCTTAATCACGGTGCTTTCTCGTCTCCACGCAGCTCTGATCACACGCCATGTGCCTCATCTGCTGACTGCCTCTCCCACACTCCCACGTACAAGTTCCAGGAAGGTGGGCATGCTGTCTGTGTCCCACTGTCAACCAGCCCCCAGGCCTGTGGCTGGAACATAGGAGACCCCCAAAAGGTGCTTGATGAGCAAAGAAATGTGTGCACAGGGACGCCCTTTCTAGACTGTGATGTGCTGAGGGGATGTCACAGTCGCCATCGGGTGGACGTGATGATGGAAATAGGACCTATTTATGGTGAATGTGCATCTAGCCTTTCTCAGTCATCTGGAGTTGGAGGCCTTGAGCGCCCCTGGAGCTTTAGGGAATCTCTGTGCTCACCGAGCACAGAGCCCGACATGGGACTCCATCTCACCACCCCGAGATCATGACCTGAGCAGCAACTGAGAGTTGAACGCTTAATGGACTGAGGCACCCAGGCACCCCACCGGATGGTTTAGAAGCCCATCCTGAACGGGGTTGGGGGGCATGGTGGGCACAGACCTGTGGAGTAGCTTCTGGGCTTGTCACCTCAGCCTTCTCGAGGGGTGTGTGGTGCAGAGGAAAGTGAGAAGGACAGGTTCTAGGTCCCACCTTCACTTCTGCTTGCTTCCTTTTGACGCATGTGGTCTGGGCAGCTTCTTAAATCCTCCCAAGCCTCAGTTTCCTCGTCTGTAAACTGGGGATGCTATCGTCCGGGGCTGGGGCCTGAATAGGGATCACAGGAGGTAGGTGTTGGGAAGCCTCGCCCTGCAGCATGAATCTTCGGAGCCCGTGGCCCCAGCGGGAGTTCTGGTCCAAACCACCTCTGTGTGGGCTGGACCGGGTTCCCTCTAGCCTGGTCCCTCCACTTGCACCTGGGGTCCTCCTGGGGCCACCCTGCCTGATAACTGGTCCTCGGAGGACCCAGCAGTGGGATGGAGGACAGACTGTGCACACAGCAGCCCTGGTGGCACGTCTTGCCTCCTCACTTTGCGCTCGAGAATATTTCCGTTCTGCCTCCTGCATCATCAGGGTTTAATCTCATAGTTGAAGCCCTGGGAGTGAGCTGGGGCCCCAGGGCATCTGGGAACAGCCATGGATTTTTCTCCTCATTTCAAAAGTGAGCCTAACCATCCTTGTCCCGTGCCTGTCCCCCGGAGTCACACTGGAGGGATAGAAAGTAAAACCAGGCTGTGAGAGGCACAGTGAGAGTCTGGGCTCCTTAGTGGTCCTTGGGGGGGCCTGCAGGGCTGCACTAGGTATGGGGGCAGGGGCTGCAGGCAGAAGTGCATAGATGGCAAATAATACAACTCAGTGAGAAGGAATGTTCCTACTAGGTGTTTATCATAGACCAGGCACTGGGCCATGTCCTTCATCATGTCCTCCCACGAAGCAGACACTAGCATTAGCCTCTCCATTTTGCAGATCAGGAAGCCGAGTCTGGGAGGTCACACGGGGTTGGAGGCAGCCCTAACCTCTTGTGCCCACGACGGGCTATGTGCTGTCCACTTCTTCTTAGCGAGAGGAGAGGCAGGAAGAAGCCTGAGTTACAGGCCTTTGAACTTGGTCTTGAAAGGAGGAAGGGAGTTGATTGCACAAGGAAGATGGGGAGGGCTGTGTCGGGAGCAGGGGTTGGGCAGGCTCCTGGCTGGAGTGGTCAGGAAACCTGCCTGGACGATGTGAGGCTGGAGCTGGACTTGAAAGATGGATGGCAGGTGGGGGGCAGAGAGGCTCCAGAACATGAGCTTGCAGGGGGGATGGGGGAGAGGGGCTGCGGATGGGGTCAAGGCAGAGGAGGCCAGGGTTCAATGGACGCTAAGAGCAAAAGCGCATTGCCCAGGAGGGTTTATCCAAAGAAGGGCAGGCCTCCCCGTCTCCTTTTAGCCCCAACTTGAGCCCCCACTTCTGCGTGCCTGCCACCATGACTGTTATCCCTTCTGAGAGACGGGGAGGCTAAGGCTCAGAGGCTAAAAATCCCATGCTCGGAGGGCTGCGGCCAGTAGACATAGCTCTGGCTTTGGAGTCCAAGGCAGCCAAGCCTGAGTCATTCCCATCCACAATGCTGAACTGCCCTCCCTGGCCATCTCCCCTAACCCCAGGCAGGAGGGGACCAATCAGAGGGTCCTCAGGGTTCAGGGAGGATGAATCTGAATGGATGGGCCCCAGACCCCAAACCCCAACCAGAAAAGGTCCACTTCTGTCTTATCGTTGAGGTCTCTTTGAAGAAATGTCTGCCCCTCATGGTTCAGCAGGACGAAATAAGCCCCAGGGAGCCGGGGTGACTTGCCCGTAAACCAGCACTGAGTCCCTTGGCACTGGGACTCCCAGGCCAGTGCTCCGTGGAATGGACTAGCTCGTCTGCCCGTGTCAGACACGAGAGGACATTCCAGGCTCCTCGTCCCTTCCCCTCCAGTCCACCACTGCCACCTTCGTCCAGACCCCACCCTGCCACCCGCGGTGGCCCAGGGAAAGAATGAATGAATGAGTTCAAGAGAGCAGAGGAAGGGCAGGGAGGTTTAGGAGATGCTGGTCAGAGCCATGGGCCTGCCAGGGGCTGCTAGGCTCCCAGCAGCAGGTTCCCAGCAGGGCCCGTCACTGGGGATGACCAGATGGAGCACCACCAGTCCTAGACCCAGTGCCATAATTAAGCCCAGTGGGTCTGAGAATCCTTCTCAACCCGGGTCACCAATAATACACATGACACGGCACCTTTGTGTGACTTGGCATAAGCTGGGCACCATTCTGAGCGGTTGAACTAGTACTTGCACCTGTGCCCTCATCCCTAGATGGACCCCAAGATAACTCCCAGTTCATGGACCAGTTCACGGTCCAAGGCACAGGGACATCAAGTGAGCTGCGCAATGTGGCCGGGAGCAGGTGGCAGGGTTGGGACGTGGGTCCAGGCAAGTGGGCTCCAGGTCATGTCTCTAACCACCTCCCCAGTGGCCTCACAGACTCACCAAGTGACAGGAAATGCACTGGTCAAACTGGGATTCATCTCATTCACTTGTTAGTCTGTGTTTCCCTGTCACCTGCCTGTCTCTTCTCTCTACAGTATAAACTCCTGGGAGTCGGCAGGGCCCCTCAGGCTGTGTTTTACCCCCAATAATCTTCCTCCTTCATGGCCAAGCCCGGGCCTAAGAAGTCATCGGGGAGGACTCCAGGCCCCTGTCAGGTGTGAAACCGTCCTTGTAGGCACCTTGCAGAGTACATCGGGTCCTGTGAAGATGGGCACCTAGTTTGGCCAGGGTAGCAGTCAGTCTCCCACCCTTGTACAGCCGCATCCCAGCTAAACCTTCCCCTCCAGGGCTCCTCCCCTCATCCCCATCTGTGGCAAGGAGAGAGCCATTCTCCTCAACACTGGGGACCATGAGATTTCCCTCTCCTTCCCTCAACCCCATGCTGAGGATATGACTTATGATCCTTGCTCGTCCCAGGCATCTGGTGCCAGTTCAAACCCTTCTGCTGGAGTCCCAAAGGTCCTTAAGTAGAGTCTCCTGTCACCAGACCCAGCCTTCGCCACCCTGCCCTGGATTCGTCTGTCATGTAGCTTCTTCCAGGAAGTCCTCTGGAATGCCCCCAGGCCCCCATCTCACGCTCATCACTGTGACTATAACAGTCATGCTTTAATGTCTGTGCTAGGTCAGTTGGAGAGCTGGCCCTGACTGTGCCCCTGGGGGGAGGCCAGGAGCCTCCTCTCATCCTTAGCTGTGCGCAATGGTAAAGTGCGCCACCCACCTTTGTTCAGCAAATGAATAAATGAATGAATTTCACTGGGGCCCAGAGAGATCACATTTCAAGCCCCCCTGGTGCTCACCTTTGCACCCTCCCAGCAGGGCTGGGACAGGGGCTACCATCCAACACTGTCACCTTCTCATGGCCCCATGGGACACAAAGCCTCGGGGTGGGGGCAGGGGGCTCTCCCGGGACACAGAATGACATGGCCCCACCAGCTGGCCCACCGACAGCACATGGGGCAGGTTGGGGAGCCGCCTGGGTTGAAACAGAAAGACCGCCGGGGGTTGGAGCCCATGGGGCGACTCTGCGGAGAGGGGGCGTGGCCGCCCGCGTCAGCGGAAGGACACACGGCTGGGGACGGTATCAGCATTCCAGCCACTCTCCAGATTTGATTAGAGCTGATAACAATCGTGCAGGAACTGCTCTGCCAACGATAGCAACGCCAGAAGCGGTCTAATTCAATAGTCTGAGGCCCGAGCCTTGTTTATATGTCTCAGGTACGGCAGGGCCCGTGCGGCGAGGAAGGGCGCTCGGGCGGACCAGACAGATGCTGTTTGTATGAAAGGGCCCTGGCTCGGCCGGGACCGGGTTCGTACCCCGTCAGCACATTCCTGGCCGGCTGGGGGGCGGGCACGGGAGCGGGCTTCTCCCCAGGGACAGCCACTCTCTCCTCCTTTCTCGCTTGAACTTTTGGGGCGGGTGGCCCGCCTGACCCCACCCCTCTGTGACCTCCCACGAAGACCCGCCAGCCCACTCACGCTGTGGCCACCCCAGCCCGGCCGCTGGTGGGAAACCCTCTTGGCCTTTTCTGCCTCTCTCAGCGCTCCCGGTAAGGCAAGTCTCGGCCAAGGTCACGTAGCGGGTCCACGCAGAGTCGGGTCCTGGGCCCACGCCAAGAAGATGCTGCAGCTACATGACGGGCGTGTTTGATTCCCGATCTGCGAGCTCTCGTCTGCCTCCGGGTTCGTTTGAAAACGCAGCTCCTTCTGCAAAGTCTTCTCTGCCCCTCTGGGCTCTGCCTCCTCACCCCCAGCCCTGCCATCCCAGCCCCAGGTCATAACGTCTCAATGGGAGCCCCTTCCTACTTCTCCTGGGTGGGATTCTACTTGGGCTGCCCTCTCTGTGGGCCGTGTTCCTGTGTGCTGGGGCCCGGTGGTCCTGCGCTGGGAATCCATGAGTGGAGGAGGCCGGCCCAGGTTGACCCCCATTCAGACCAGAGTCAGGTGAGCCCCTGGGGTTTTGCTCAGGCTATAGGCCGGTGGTGACAGCTCCCCCCCACCACCTCTGCAAGAGACAGCGGCCCTGCTGACCTCAACATGGACATTCCCAGCCGAGCACCGCCCTCCTCCCAGGGGGTGCTGGGGTGCTGGAGGGAGGGGCAAGGGTCAGTGAAGTCAAGACCACACCCTGTTTGTGTAGGCAGGGCTGCCCCTTGGTGACTCCTAGGGACTCACCTGACTGGGCCAGGACCCAACAGGCTGGAGAGATGGACAGAAGTTGGGGGGAAAGGATTGACCTTTATTAAGCACCTCCTATATACTCTTCAGTCTGTAAAGCACCAGCCTTTAAGCACCTGCTGTATACTCTACACTCTGCATAGCACCAGCCTTTATTCACCTGCTGTATGCTTTTCACTCTGCAAAGCACCAGCCTTTAAGCACCTGCTGTATACTCTTCACTCTGCACAGCACCAGCCTTTATTAAGCACCTGCTGTATGCTTTTCACTCTGCAAAGCACCAGCCTTTAAGCACCTGCTATATACTCTTCACTCTGTGCTCCGGTCTATGGAATGACACATCCACATAGGAGGGACAGGTAGACACATCTGTCTGAAAAGTGGGTGCTAGGAATCAATTTGTTGGTATTGAAGATTTCTGCCTAATGCAAAGGTCTAACATTTCATATGCTGATGGCAAACAGGCTGAATTAAACCCTACAAGTGTGTTCGTCCGGTGGGAACACAAACACATCTGTGCTGGCGTATATATGTCATTTTTGACAGATAATTCTATACAGAAAGCCAATCGTGAAGCATGTCTGCACGTGTATTTGTAGATACGATATGTACAGACACAGCCACGATGCTAAGAATGAAATTCACACCACGTTCTTCCAGAAGTCATCTTTCTGGGTACAGAGCTGTCTTGTGCCCTTGAAGCACATGAAGCTGATATCAAAGCATAAATGGTAACGAAGACACACGTTAGTGGGAAAGACTATCCTACAAGTCCCATTGGCTTAAGAAACTTCTAGCTCTGTCACACGCCAGCCTCATTGGACAACCAGGGGTTTGGGACCTGTTGCCCCCCGCCCCAGTACTGCCCCACAAGCCAGGTCTCAGTCCCAAGAGGTGGGAGTCAAATCCTGGTCACTTCACAAGGCGGGGCTGGGAGCCAACAAGAGAGATGGGGACTGGGTTAACAGTGCAGACTCCACGGAGGCCGGGAGGCCTGGCGGGACATTCAGTAGTCTGCTCGAGCTGCCATAACAGAGCAGCACGGACGGCTGGCTTCGACAACACACACTGGTTTCCTCCCAGTCTTCGGGCTGGAAGTCCAAGATCAAGGTGTCGGCAGGGTTGGTTTCTCCTGAGGCCTCGCTCCTTGGACTGCAGGTCGCCATCATTTCCGTGTGTCCTCACCGGGTCTTCCTTGGTGTTTGTGTCTTGATCCCACCTTATGAAGGCACCTGTCGGAGGGATCAGGGCTACAGCCTCATTCTAATTTAATCCCCTCTTCAAAGGCCCTGTCTCCAAACACAGTCACATTCTGAGGCACTGGGCTGGGGTCTTCAGCATATAAATCAGAGGGAGCCCACAACTCAGTCCTTAACAGCCTTGGGGGACACAAAAAGGGTTCCTGGACTCGGGGTCAGAAGCCCCCAGTTTCAGCCCAGCCGTGGTCCAGGGCAGCTCAGCAGGCCATTCACACCTCTGGGCCTCCATGTTCCCATCTGCAAAATGGCTGCAGCAGTCCCACCTGACCTCCCTCATGGGACCGTGGGAAAATCCAAAAAGGATGCAAGAGTGCTCTGTAAACTGTAAGGTGCTGTCTGCATGCGAGCAGGTAATGGGAGCCCTCTATACAGGGATGTGCCCAAGGGGGCAAAGTGAGGTTGAAATCCAACCTCTTCTCCACTCAGCACACACAAAGTCGCATGTGGGGCTGCTGACCTGGAGAGAGCGGCCCCTTCCCTGATGCACATGAAGGCTCTAGAAGGCTCTGATGGGCTAGCGGAGGCCTTGCTAGGGGCACGGAGGACTGGGAGGTGATTCCCTCCAGGAGAAAGAGCTCAGCTTCCAAATCCCAAGTCCTCCTCGTCCACCCCATCTAGGCCTTTCTCTCGAGTCGGCACGGTTCCACTTCTCTGGCTGCATCAGGAATTACCTCTCCTTTGGGCCAAAGACAGAAAAGAATGCAGACTTGTTTCCAGGATTATTAAATTACACACAGCGTATTCTTCCCGAGTGTGTCCCGTCTTAGTGGGGTTTAGAGCTGCGTTCGGGCCAGGGGTGCTCTGGTTACCTCTAATGAGGATAATGATCAGGGAGCTTAACCGTAATTCTTCATTGATTCTCTTGTGCCTGCAGAACCTGCCTTGGCCAACTCGGATGCCGGGGAGATCCGCAGAGGGAGGCTCCCTCGGCCTCTGCTCACAGGACACTCACTTCGGTCGGGCCCGGGGGGCCAAGGCCTCCCGCTCGTCCTACTGAAGGGCGGCCCAGGGCTCTCGGGATAGGATTAAACACCAGCTTACACCCCCTGTGCCGGGGTGGGGGGAATGAAAGCTAGAGCAAGAAATAAAAACTCAAAAAAAGAAAAAAAAGAAAAGAAAGAAAGAAAAAAGAAAACAAAACGCAGCTAATTCCATCCTGTCAGCGGAGAATATTGAAGACTACTCCCGGCAAGGCCACGGCGTGTCCTCCACAATGGTACTACTGTTAAGTTTTAATTCAATTTTCAGAGAGGCAAGCGAAGCCCCAAGTGCCGGCTGGGAAGGGGGTGCTGGAAGCTTTTGTTCCCTGAGGGCAGTCTGGAGTTTTCCCGAGGCCCTGCTGAGGGGTCGGGGGTGTTCCCTGTCTCGGTGAGTGGCAGTGTCCAAACAACAGGGGCCCTCTGGGAGCTGCCATTTCTGGAACGTCCGCTCTGTGCCTGGCCTTCTCCACACAGTCCACAAGGGGCCCCAGAGCTGAGAGGTGGGTGTGATTCTCTCCATTTTGGGGAAGAGGAAACTGGCTCCGAGAGGCCGGGGGAATCTGGTGGGGTTGCTCAGCAAATGGGTAGCAGAGCTGGGACTCGAACCCACGTCTTTCCAATTCCACTGGCCTTCCGGATTCTGTGGCGCCTGGTCCATTCTCTGTTGCCCTCCACGCATTGGGATGTGTGGACTCAGAGGTCACGTTCATGGCTCTGTCTCCTCCTTGGGCAGCTCTGCGTAAGTTTCTCAGAAGTCAAACGAAAGGCCAATAGCCCCCTTTTGCACAACTGTCCCACCTACACCTTTCTCTCTCCAGAGGGCCTTTGGCCCGCACTCCCCCTTTCCTGTTTCACACACACCCTCTTACCCAGCATCGGGTCCTGCGTGTCTCATAGGTTACCCGGGTAGACTGCTTACTTCGCGCCCATTCTACAGGTGGGAAGTGATGAGGCCAGTAACTGAGCACAGGTCGGATCCCATGTGAAACCTCTTCCGAGTAGCCTCCCTTGTTCCAATGCCCGAAGGCTCCTGCTGCGGGTGGGGGACGGTGCACCCTGGCTTGTAGGCCTAGGAAGGTCAGGAAAGAGGGAGGGACAAAGGACCTTACATCTTGTCAAGCTCTGAAGAACGAATACAGGTCAAGACCTTCAGGTGGACAAAGGTCTACTGCGGTTAATGGCGCGAAGATGGCTGTCCCGTGAGGCCTGCTGGAAGGGTCCGCTAGCCCTGCCACGGGGAGGGGGATGTCAAACGGTCAGCGGAGACAAGTGGCTGGGGAAGATGTTCTGTGACCTTGACTCTTGGGTATTTCCAGAGCCTCGAGGCAGGAGGCAGGAGGCTTGAGGATCCCACTCAGGCAGGCCTGGACTCGAATCCTAGCTCACTGGTCAGCTGGCTGGGTGACACTGCACATTTTTCTTACTCCTTTTGGGTCCAGTTTCTTCTCTGGCTGCAACACACTCGGGCACATTCATGCACACACACACAGTCACACCCTCACCCCCCCCAACACCAGCATAAGGAGCTAAGAGCCATGGAGCCATGTTGGGAACATTCACAGTTTACGCTCATGACAAGGACACGGGCTTGTGAACACATGGCTCACACGCTGTTAGGTTGACAGTTTACAAGGGCCTTGGGCTTCACTACAGGAAAAAAGTCCTTTGCTGTTCGGATGAGGAAGCTGAGGGGCAGAGAAATGACTTCCCCACCGGCCCCCTGGCCGCAGGGAGCTTTCCAAAGCACAGATCTGAGGGCAACGCTCTCCTGTGTCAAGGACCTGCCGCCGCCCTCAGGGTGAAGAGGAAGTGGTGGTCCTTGTGCCCGCGAGTGTGTGTCCATGTGTGCACCCATGTGCCTTAATACACGGCCGTGAACACGCGCATGTGTGTGACTGTGGCTACGCGTGTGGGTGTTCATGAGTGGGCGCGTACAGTCTGCTCCCCGCTGGCTCTCTCCTGTCTCCACACTCACACCAGCCACACCTGCCGAGGGGGGCTACAGCTGTTTCCGACCCCCCTGCATTCCTTGCTGCCTTCACGAGTGACATCACAGGAGCACAGACTCACCGACCAGACCACCTGAGTTCAAATTCTTTCCCTTACCTTTCTGAGGCCTCTATTTACTCAGCTGTTAAATGGGTTTAATAGTACCTTAGTTTATGAGGTTTACATGTAGTATTTGTAACGTGTACTTGTAAATCGTTTGGAGCAGCGTGTGACATATCACAGGTGCTACGTGGGTGTTAAACAGATAATTTTTGGGTTGGGGCCTCTTCTTTTTTGTTTTAAAGATTTCGTTTACTTATTTGAGAGAGCATGAGAGAGAGAGAGAGTCTGAACGAGACTGAGGGGCAGAGCGAGAGGGAGACACAGACGCCCCACTGAGCAGGGAGCCCAATGTGAGGCTCGATCCCAGGACCCCAAGATCATGACCTGAGCCGAAGGCAGACACTTAACTGGCTGAGCCCCCTGGGTTTCCTGGGTCCGTGCCTCTTCTGTTCTTTCCCCCTGTGGTGGAGCAAATCTCCCCGTCCTGGAAACGTCCATCCCCACCCACTGCAAGATCTGCCGTCTCTCCAGCCCCAGCTCCCCGCACTGGAGGGCCTGGCACGTCAGAGCGTTCAGGAGGCTCCCTCCGGGGTCCCGCCGGGTTCCGCTCCGAGGGCTGCCACTGAAGGCAGCACGCCCTGAGTCAGTCTCTCTGGAGAGCAATAGAGATGAGAGCCGTGCGGGTTAAGCGCGTGGACAGCGCACTTTCAGGCCGTTGCTCTCCAATTAAATGATTCCTCCTCAACACAAAATCGATTTTGATGTTTACTGTGAACTCCTCGGGGCCTCCCACCCAAACGCATGATCGCGCTTCCCAAGCGGCTGCACCTGGAGGAATAAGGGTTTGGAGAATCGACCTTCGCTCCTGGCCCATCTGGCGCAGCTTCTCATGTCAGGCTCCCAAGTATCGTACCTGTCCCCAAACTGGACCGTGCCACCAGCCACCTGACTGCTAAGAGCTCTGGCCAGAAGGGACAGGGGAGAGGGTCCCACCCGTCGCAGGGGAGACACCCAGCTCCACTCAGCTACAAGGTGAGTCTTCCAAGTTCAGAGCTACCTGGAGCCTGTCTGGTGCTTTCTGGAAGGAATTAGGCAGCTGTGCAGGTGCGGCCTGGGAACTCAGGCATCTCCGTGAGGCCCGATGACAGGGGAGCTAACACACCCTAAACCTCGAGAACCACCTATTTACCCTTTCAGGAATTTTACAAGCAGGGCTTTAAATAGAGCCATCATTAATAATTAAATTGTGTAAATTCATACTTAAATAACCTCTATCAAAAACAAAGGTGAGCGTGGAATCACTCCGCACGACACCAAGAGAGTGAATGCGCGTCGTCACACGTTTGCCTCAGGCAGCATCATTCGCAACGGAAGGCGGAAGCCCAGAGTCCCCTGTGTACTCTGCGGGTGATGACCTGCAGGTCCCTGACGGTTACCAATGTACCTGTTGCTCTGGGGAGGGATGCCGAAGTGGGGGAGGCTGGGGACGGCGAGCGGGGGGCTCTACTTGCTGCTCGACTTCACGGTGAACCAAGAACTACCGGAAAACAAGCAACGGGATGAATGGAAAAGCGGAGTCCTGAATACTCAAAGCTCATCTTTCCTGGTCATTGTACTAGATCTTTGCTGCCGCCTGAGCTCCTCGTGTGCATTTGGAGCTGCGCGATAGGGACACGGGAGGCGCTGCCTTTGCTCCCACCCCAGCGGCGCCTTGCCCAGGCCACGCCCGTTCCCGGGACGAGCGTGTCTACCATGCACGTGGGCCACCGCCGCACAGAGGGCGCAATGTCTACGGCTGCGTGGTTGTTTAGATTTAAGAAAAGTACGCGGAATACGCTTGAAGCGTGTGGTGTCTGTCGCTGTGCCTTGTGACTAGTCCCCAGAATGGAGGCCCTGCTCTCCCAGCTTTTGAAAACTATTGTCTGAGTCCGCAAAGACCCTGCTCCAGGATTACTCGTGAAATCGTCATCGCTCACTTTTGTCTTAGGGGCTGACACCAATGGGAGCATCTAGCATCAGGGCTGGGGGGCGTTGCCCTCATTCTTCAGTCGACACTACTGGTTGGCTACCCGTCGGGGAGCTCATCTCTGTGAAAGCATTCTTGGAGAATCAACCAGCTGTGTGGAATGTACAGGAAAGAGTACTGGGTATTGTATTATCTCTTAACTGTGTGCTACGCATCTTCCATACCAGTAAAATTTATAATAAGCGTTTACCTGCCGAGGCTGCTTGGCTTCCCTCTCAGGCCCTTAAGATAAATGGTGAAGGGAGCATAGCAGGTGTTTTAACACCAGAGAGGGGAGGAAGAATGGCTTCTCTTTGTGCTAGCACCGTGTCAGACATTCCCCCATTCAAGCCTCGTGATCTGAAGGAGCTTAGTTGGGGTTCCCTTGGAAGCAGACCCTCAAACAAGGAAGGGAGAGACCCTTGTTTCTCTGGGAGGTGATCCGGGAGACAGCACTGGGGACCAGGAGGAGGCCTATGGAAGTGGGTGTTACCATGGCGGCAACTGGAGGTGGATCCCACTAGGGTATGCGGGAGCCAGGGAGGAACTTGCCCTCAAGATGCTCCCGCGCAAGGGGCGAGGGCACCAGGGCATGGATAGGTCATCTCCTGAGTGCCATTGGTTGAGAGCTACTCTGGGAAGCGTTCGTTCTTTATATTTGTCTCCCATATTGCAACATACAGCCTGCATTTTTTTTTTTTTCCTGTGAGGATGGAGAGAACCTCCAGTCTCTCTAAGAAGGGTTGAGAAAAACAGCGCAAATTGTCTTCATTGGAAAACTTAGAAGTCCAAGAACAGGTGACAGGGGCTTCTACAGTCTTTCTACGCCTTGGTCTCTTTCTCCCAGTTTCCAGTTTTTTTCCCCTGTTCTTCTCACAGTCTCCGAAGTTCTCCCTTCATAGTGATGAGACAGCTGCCCCACATCTAGCCTGACGTCCTCCTGGCTCAGGTCAACTGAGAAAGAAAGGCTAGAGGTACCTGGCTGGTTCAGTTGGTGGAGCACATGACTCTTGATCTCAGGGTGGTAAGTTCAAGCCCCATGTTGGGCCTAGAGCTTGAAGAAGAAGGAGGAGGAGGGGGAAGAGGAGAGGATGGAGAAGAAGAAGGACAAAGAGAAGAAGGAGAAGAGGGGGAGGAAGAGAGAAAGAGAAGGAAGGAAGGTAGGAGAGGAGGAGAAGGAGAAAATGGAGGAGGAGAAGAAGAAGGAGGAGATGGAGATGAAGAAGGAGAAAGGGAAGAAGGAGAAGAAGAGGAGGAAGAAGGAGAAGAAGAAGAAGGAGAAACAGAGCAAGCCCTTCCCAAGTACTCAGACAAAGAAGTCTTCTGCTTGGGGCCGGCTGGCCTGGCTTGAGTCATGTGCCCACCTCCTTTGGGGACTCAGACAGGGTGCCACTCTGACCCACCATACTTACATCTCATGCCTTTTCACAAGAGGCCCATAGGCAGTAGGAAGGAGAGGACCCCACCTGTCCCAGGAACTAGCTCTGAGAATAGATGGGTGACTTGTGTCCACAAACTCCACAGATTCCATCATGTTGGTCCATAAAGTGTTCCGAGCACATTACGAGGGTGGGGGAGTTGAAAGCTTTATGAACAACATGTAACACACATCTGATATGTAAAAGGGAAAAGAGAAACAGGCAACCCAGAACCTACATCACATTAGCTTTCTTGTTTGCTTATTTACCTCTGTGTGTCTCCCTTTATTAGACTGGGAGGTTAGTGATGAAGGGAGGGCAGGGATTCTGTCTGGTTTTTTCATTGCTACTAAGCCTAGCAGCTAAGGCAAGGTTAGGCATAAAGTAGATGCTCAGTAAATCCTGGATGGTTGTGTTGACATAAAGAGCATCAGCACATGCGGAAAGGAGTTTGGTTGGTAAAGGTGGGGGGCACCGTGCAGTTCTCCGCAACACCCCCATGACGATGTCACTGCACTGTCTGGGCAACAAATAAGGAGAAACAACGAACACGGAAAACAAGGCAGGCACCCAAATAAAGCCAGAGCATAGCCTATAACCTCTGTGACCGAGAAGATTTAGAAAATGCTCCAAGGGGGCTGGCAGTAGCAAAAACAGCAATGATCATGGACCAGCTCTCTCTGTACCCACCTCATGAATCCTCCCCACAGCTCTACTGAGGCCTGGGCTGCCACTGACAACCCCATTTCACAGATGAGGACACAGAGGCACGGAGTTGAAATGCCACATCCAGGGTCACACAGGGGGAACAGCTACCAGACCTGTGCTTCTCAGACTGGGAATAAGACAGACGCGCTTCTGACCCTCATAGAACCACAGTCTATGGCAGAACTCTCCAGACTTTAAATGCACACCCGGGGTCTTGTTAAGATATGCATTTTGATGTGGGAAGTCCTCGGCAAGGCCTGAGATCCCGCGTCTCTTACAAGTGCCCAGATTGTGGTGGCCTCTGTCACCTCCAGCAGCAGGGTGGTGTGCTACCTCCTGAGGAGGAGACCTCGTGGAAAGCCAGCCACAGATGGCCCGGGCCAGAAAGTGACTGCAAAGGTGAGCAGAAAGGAGCAGGTTCGAGCAGACCCTCTCTCAGACAGGAAACAATGCACTATATTACAACACCTTGATACTCAGGACAATGACCTGAGCCAAAGGCAGATGCCAACCCAAGGGCAGCTTAGTTTCTGGCCCAGCCTGGCTGCCTCCTTTCACCTCCCCTGAGCTGTCCCAGAGCCTGCTTCCCTGCAGCTTCCCCGTGATGGGCCTCTCCCCCTTCTGACAAGCCTCCCTGCCCTCGGGGAGGCCCCCTTCTTGGGGTGCTATAGCTCCTCAGGGCAGATGCCGGATGCCAAGTCCAAGGAGGAGGCCCATCAACCCCACCTGGGTTCTTGTCCTCACCATAACCTCCCTGAGGAAGCGGACATGGCGGACATTCCTCAAGCATGGCAGGAAGTCAGCTAAGTCCCCTGCCCCAGCCTCAGGGAATGGCTGGCAGATGCCTCAGTCTCCACACTTGTAAGATGGGGGGATGGTCCTTCCAGCCCTAAGTTCTGGTGTCTGACTGGCAGACACACAGACGAGAAGTCTTAAATCTCAAGCACTCTTTCCCCCAAAAGGACCTGACAAGATTTATCCACTTTCCTGGAGCCCACCCATGACCTTGGCACAGCTGGAGGGCCAGTGTGGATCCTGGGGGTCACATCTCATGGCTGATGGGGGAGGTGCCTTGTTGGGAGACACTAGGGCTGGGCTGGGGCTCTGGGTTCTGGACAGGTCCTGGCTCCCTGCTTCCCTCTCCTAGGCTACTCCTCACACATGGCAGGGGGTGGGCATGAGGGCAAGGATGGGCAAGAGGGGAGTATAAGAAGTGCCTGGTAAGAGTCCAGATATGTGTCTGGCAAATGGACGGATTAATGAATGGATTCAGCTTTCGTCAACATTCTGGAAGCCAAATTTATGAATCCTTGTGGGGGCTGGGGGCTGCCCTGGGAAATGGAGCCTGACGGGCTGTGTCCTCTGCTTTGTCTCTGAGGTCTGATGCACAGTAATTGCTTAAATATTTGTAGAATTTATGAATGAAGGGAACTGAACAGTTGGGGGAAAGAATATCTCCCAACTAAAATGAAGGAACCAGTTATTTCAACTTCTAAGGATCAGAAAGAGAAGTCAGAATCAAGCAGTAACCAGCACGCAGAGAAAGGATTTGCACTAGCAGTGAGTTCAGGGTAAGTCCCACTGTGGGAGATTGGCCAATGGAGGTAATACCCACTCAGGTGGCATTAATAGATATAAAACATTTAAAACGAAGGAGGTGGTTTTCTCTCACTCAGCTCTGTTTTACTTTTGGAGAGTTGTCCTACATTCTAAGCCTGTTATTTAAGAGAAGTGCTGATAGATTGGAAACTCCAGAGGAAAGGGGCCTGGGGACCTGAGATAGACCCACATGGGGGCCATTGAAGGAACTCTGGGGATGATTTATTTTGAGAAGAGAAAAGTCAAATAACCTAAAAATAATATCTTGAAATAGTCAAAGAGCAGTCCTGGGAAGGTGAAACTGAATATTCTTTGTGTCACCAAAATGTGGGAGAAATGTTACAGAGAGTCATCTTTAGAGTCACTTTAAAAAAAAAAAAAGCTTTTATTTATTTATTCATGAAAGACAGAGAGAGAGAGGCAGCAGGAGATGAAGGCTTCCCTCCAAGCAGGGAGCCCGATGCAGGACTTGATCCCAGGACCCCAGGACAATGACTTGAGCCAAAGGCAGATGCTTAACCATCTGAGCCACCCAGGTACCCTAGAATTACTCTTGCAGCAAAGTTACCCAAAGGTAGAAGATGCTGTCTCCTCACACAGTGAGTTAAGGGTCACAGAAGGACAAAGGTAAAATGTCCCTTGAAGGAGCTGCCAGAGGTGATTGAGCAAAACAGAAAAAGCATCACCGTAGGGCTCAGAACTGAGGTTAGAGCTGGCTTTGGTTAGACAATAATGAAGGTAATGATCAGAATCAGCAAAGTGGAGAAAACAACACCAGCAACAGAAGAAAAAAAGAAAAGATTAACGAAGCCGAAAGCGATTTCTTCAAAAAGATCAATTAAGATAGATAAGAAAATGCAAATAATCAAATACAAAATAAAAATGAGGAAAATGCCTACTGATCCAAGAGAAACTAAAACATAATTTTAAAGTACTAGGAAAAACTAAAAGGTAACCCATTTTAAAATCAAGACAAATTTTTAGAAAAATAAAAAATAACAAATGCCTATTCAAGAAGAAGCAATTGATCTCCAATAGACCACTACGCATTTTAAAGATACTGAAATGGTGATCTGGGTCCCTTTGTCACAAAAGGTCTGGGCCCAGATGGTTGTACAAGTGAATGCTACCAAACTTTCAAGTCAAGAAAATTCCTATCTTATACAAGTGATTTCAAGAGGAGGTGAAGAAAAAGAAACCATTTAATTATTTTTATGCGATTATCAGTGTAATCTTGATCCCTAAATAAACAAGAGTAACCTAAGGAAGGAAAGTTGCAGACACATTAAAAAAAAAAAAAACAAATGAACCAGAATCAATAAATTATAGGAACCAGGGCTCAGGTGGTTGAGCATCTGACTCTTTGTATGGGCTCTGGTCATGAATTTGGGGTCTCAGCATCGAGATCCCTGCCACAGCACAGGGTCTGCTTCTCCCTCTCCCTCTGCTCCTCCCCCCATGCACACTCCCTCTCTCAAATAATAATTAATTAAATGTTTTTTATTTTAAAGATTTTATTTATTTATTTGAGAGAGAACAAGAGAGCATGAGTAGAGTGAGAGGCAAGGGAGAAGCAGGCTCTCCGCTGAGCAGGGACCCAGACATGGGGCTCAATCCCAAGATTCCAGGATCATGACCTGAGCCAAAGGTAGATACTTAACTGATTTAGCCACCCAGGTGCCCCAAATTAATTAAATATTTTTTAAAAAGTAAATAAAAAATAAATTACTGAAACTGGTAAGAAAGTTCAGAAAGGTTTCTAAATACAAAACAACTTTTAAAAAACATCAGTAGCTTTTTTACACGAACAATAGAAAATATAATAAAACATACCATAAACAAGAGCAACAAAGTCATAAAATATCTAGAAAGTAACCTAAGAGGAGAACACATGACCTCTCTGAAATGTAATTACATTAAAAGATTTAAGGCCCCCAAAATAAATAGCTATTTCATGCTTTTGATGGGGGTGTTTTAATATGAAAAAGATGTCAAATTTCTCCAAATTAATCCATAAATCCGTCTTGGTCTCAATCTCAATTCCAGTTGGGCTTTTTTAACGGATTCCGTGAACTTATTTTGAAGAATAAAGGTCTGTGAATAGCTAAACCAACTGAGAAAAAAAGGAGCAAAGTGGGAAATCTCACTCTATCAGACGTAGACATACTGCAAAGCCACTGCCCCACAAACCAAGTTGGGATGACTCACCGAAGAAGCGAAGAGGGGGCTGGGACAGAGATGTATGTGTATGTGGGAACTTCATGAACAGTAAAGGGGGCACACATTTCAATGGGGAAAGGAAGGATTGCTTAGGTATTGGGGAAACTGGGTCACTACAGGAAGAAAAAAATGTTAGATGCCTAACTAGTGGTACAATAAGGTTGAACCACAGATGGATTAAAGACTTCAATGTGAAAGACAAACATAAACATCATGAAGTTACAGGAGATTATCTTTGTAACTTGGGGCCACGAAAGGATTTCCTATACAAGACCCTCAGAATACAAGCTATGGTTTGAATACAGTGTGGGGAAGGAACGGATGGATTCTGAGTGCATTGACATTAAGGATTTCTGTTCATTAAGGGCAACCCGGACAAAACTGATAGATAGACACAAGATGGAAATGTGCAATATCTTAATATCTAAAATTAATTAGGTACAGATAGCCTAGCATATATATAAACTATGCTAAATCTACAAAAAAAACCCACCATCACCATCGCCAATAACAGCAACCAGGAATCCCAATAGAAAAATGGTCAAAGAGTATGAACTAGTAATTCACAACCAATGCAGCCCCAAATTCTAACAAGCCTACGAGGAAATGCTCTTACTAGTAACCAGAAAATTGCAAATTAAATCAACCATGTGATATCACTTTACATCTATCAGACTAGCATGGATGAGAAAGGAGGATACGGGGAGGCGGGTGGAATGTCATCCTGGAAGGTCATCGAACAGAATGCCATCAAATTAATTATGTGTATCTCCTATGACCCAGCAGTGCAACCCCCTAGAGTTAGGTCTGGAGAAATCCAGAAGATATTTATGGGAATGTTCATCACCTCACAGATTAGGTCTAGTGACACGGGAGGCAACCCATATTTCAATCACTGGGGTGGGGATGGGTAATGAAGTCATGCTAGATGCCTACACCATGTAATACCATGAGCAATTAGAGAAAGACACAGAGCAACATGGACAGAGCAGAAATACACATAGCTGAATGAAAAAAAAAAGAACCAGAATAATATCTAAGTACAAACATATTACCTGCACATAAAGTAATGAACGTGTTTTATATGACAATGGCAAGAGTGAGCTTGGGGAATGGGAAAAAAGAGATCATGTTGACCCATCCATCCATCAATCAAGCTGGGCAACTAGCATGGACCAGCAGTGCCTCTAGCCATGAGCTGAGGAGTGTGATAACTCAGTCCTCTGAACCTCAGGTCATGCAACCATCATGTTGGCTGAGCCTGCAAATCTCAAGGTGGGCGTCCCCAGTCAATGTGATTCACCTGTCGGAGATCGGCAGTCCTGCACGGCAAAGCTGTTGCAAGGCTCCAGGGTAATCTGTGTAGGGGACACAGTCCACAGCTTGGCACATAGTAGGTGTTTCTTCAGTGGAGAGAAGCTGCAGAGTATCTTCTGGAACCAAAAAGCTGGCTCCGAGGCTTCGTTCCTCTTTGGTATCGGCAAGTTACTCAGCCCCTCTGTGCCTGAGCCTCGTCACCAGCTCCATGGGAACAAGGAGAGCTCTGCCTCGGGGGTTATCATGGGGATTCGCTGAGTTAATCTATGTGAAATGCTTAGAACGGGGCCCGCCACATACGCAGTCCTCATTGGGCGTTTGCTTGAATTTTTATTATTCAACGTGTTATGAAAAGGTGCTTCATTGGGTTTCCTCTAACACCAAGAAGCTATACTTTCGTGAATCCAAGAAATGCCTGTGATATGCCCAGCAGATGGAACAGGGTGACTCAGCAGGAGAGGGGAATTACTGATTAATTTTTCTCTCATCTGTCATTCCAGAAACCAGAATGAAATTGTCAGTGCTTCTGAAAGAGGCCTCAGCTGTGTAGCTGGGAGGCAGGGAGGCGGGGTGCCAGGGGGTGGGACAGGAAGAGGGACAGCAGGTGCGTGCACCTGACCCTGGGCCAACCACATCCACGCCCTCTCCCACTGGACCGGACAGAACCTGGGGGTCTCCACCACAAGCCCTGGAGAAAGGCCTCGTTCCCCATTGCTGGGGGCATCCAGAGTGTCTCACCGTCATATGGGAATGATTTAGGACTCGATTGCTGGGTTCTTGGGACAGGAGCAGGCTAAGATTTCCATAAACACGAGTACTGAGCCATTTATGGGTTTTACTAGAAATTTTATTGGCATTCGGTCGTGTTGGCATTGTGTGTGCCTTCAAAGGTAAATTAGATTACTGGCAGTGGGTTCAATTTAGTGGTAAAAATGTAAAGGGAGTGGGATCGGGCTGTGGATGAAACAATGCGGCGACTGTTCTTGGGTTGACAGACGGTGAAATCACCAAGGGGGAGTGCCCGCTGAGAGGGGGTGATGAGCGGGACCAGGATGAAGGGCTGTGTCCCCACCACCGGTACATCCGATGCACTCCGCCCAAATGGCCACCTATGTTTTCTGACCTGGAAGGTGCCAGGCTCAGCCATCCCCGCAGACATGGACACCACGCTGCACAGACTTTGGAGGAAATATAGTAACTGTGAATTTGGGAAGAGGTCTGTACATGGAGGGGCTGAGAGGGCTTCGTGGACACACAGCCCCATCGGCAGGTGATGTGTCCTGAGTGTTTCACCGAAGGCCACGCCCTATGCACAACTCTGCACGGCCGTCTTTGAGGGAGTCCCGAATAACAGCTCCCTCTTGCAGATGAGGAACCTGAGACAGGCCAGAGGGAGTGATTTGCCCCAGTGATCCAGCCAGTAAGGGACACGGCTGGAACTCAAACCTTGAGCCTATGCATCTCACCAATGACATTTCGACCTTCCCGGGAGAGTGCCCATGTCCTTTGCATATGGGCTGGTGTGTGTGTGTGTGTGGGGTACCCGACTGGGGGGTCTTGGCTGCAGGCAGCTGGACCATGGTGCCAGGCCTACGTGGAAAGTGGGGTGCATCATGGTAGAACGGTGGCTTCAGACCCTGAGGGGGGGCACTGTGGGTCCCCACTGGGCCACAAGCTTGCATGGTGACCTCAGCTGGGTCAGCTCAGCATTCTGGGCCCCCTAGAAAGGTGGAGGGAGGTGTCGTTTCTGAAGGTGGGGGATTGTATCGAATCCAGGGATTCTATAACAGAAGCACAGTCCTCCTCCTTGTGCTCCCTTCCTCCAGAAGCCCCTCTCTGCCCCACCAGCAGGGACACCCTACAGTCTCTGGTCCCGTTGGTCTGGATTAATTCCCGGGTGGTGATAAGTGAATCAAGTAAACTGAGCCTGTGGGGTGAGGCATGAGCCGGCACCGGGGCTCCATGCCAACTGGGGCCCTCCTGGGATTTGGAGTCAATGGCTGGATGTCCCAATATGCACTGTTTCTCGGGTTAGGGTGTCTGTCACCAGCCGGCCACCCAGGCCAGACCACAGGGTCGCCTGCTACCTTCCCTGGGTAGCCTCCATAGCCTGAGCTCTGGGCAGCCGCCCCCTTCCTCCCTGTGTCCGTCCCCATCCCGGCTCTGCTGGCTTCCTGGGACCAGCTCCCAACAGGACCAGGTTGGTGGAAATGATGGAACTGGGCTGTGGGGGGACAGAGCACTGGGAGCCAAGGAGGCCTAGGGAGGTGCTGGGAGGTCCGTCGGGGAGGAACACCGGGAGTGTCCCAGGGGTGAGGCTGGGAGGGAGAGATGCTGCCAGGTCACTGTCAACTCCCCTAATCACAGGCAGAGGGGCGTGGCCTTCTTTCTGGGGGGCGTCTGTCCAAGGCACAATAAGTAAGAAAGGGAGGGAATTTTATATCAGGCTCATTTTCAACCCAATTCAGTGAATGTTTATTGAGCACCTACCATGTGCTAAGCCCACTGCCGGGCTCTGGGAGCAGGGCAGTGAGGGAAGAAATCTGAGTTGCCATGTTCACAGAGCATAACACAGAAATGGAGCAGCCAGGGGAGTCCTCTCTGAGGCGGTGACGAAAACGTGCCTGAGTGACAAGAAAGTGCATGCTTATCTTTGTCTATCTTTGGTGGGCATGGATTCTCTCTCTTTTTTTTTTTTTTTAAAGATTTTATTTATTTATTTGACAGAGATCATGAGTAGGCAGAGAGGCAGGAGGGGGGCGGGGGGAGCAGGCTCCCAGCTGAGCAGAGAGCCCAATGCGGGGCTCGATCCCAGGACTCTGGGATCATGACCTGAGCTGAAGGCAGAGGCTTTAACCCACTGAGCCACCCAGACCCCCCCCCACCCCGGTGGGCATGGATTCTATCAGACACTGTGCAAAGGCGTTGTCTTCATAAGGATCGGGCAACATGGGTGTTATCCCCACTTCACTAAAGAAGACACTGGGGTTCAGGGTGGTGCAGTGACATACCCTGGTTCAGAAGGGACTGCAGAGCCTCAGCGGGGGAAGCCTGAGGACACCTGTGGAATTACATGTCTATGAGAGTGTAGGCTTCCTGAAGGCAGGGTCTAGGTCCTCACCCTCTCCCCAGTACTGAGCAGATGGCAGGTGGGACCATTAGGGGTGTGACCCAACGTAAGGTGAAAGAGAACCATTGTGTGACTACTTACAAATCCGTGGCATTTCCAAAGATGTGGCTTAGGGATCCAGTGCCCTGAGGCCACGTTCTTTCTAACCATAGACTTCAGGCAGGCTCAAGGCAACAATGTTTGCAGACAGATCCTTGCCAGAACCTTCCAAACATCTCAAATCACCTCCTTTACATGGCCTTCATTTCCAGTGGGAAAGGGTAACCGCCCTGTTTATGAAATGGTTGTGTCCAAAGGATGTCTGATGGCAGCAGGTCGATGTGCAGCAGACCTAGAAATCCGGGTTAGGGTCCCAGCTCTATCACTGATGGTCACATGACACTGGTTGTCTCATTTCCCCACTGGGGGCCTGAATTAACTTCCTTGTGCCAAGGAGGCTTGCATGTCCAGGTCTTTTCAGGTGACACGTGAGATGAAGCTAACGGGGAAGCAGGAGAAGTGTCCAAATCCTAGGTCAGGACCAGCTAGAGTATTTGCAGGGGGAAGAACAGTGCAGACTCCTTATTCAGAATTTCAAGATGGCTGAGCAGTGCCCTAACCCGGGGTTGGGGGGAGCGTCTTTCTGAGTGTGGGCTGTGTGTGTTGCCCGAGAATCTGGCTCTGCCCAAAGAGACTGTCCTCAGAGAGGTCCCTGGATGTCCCCTCTCGGTTGCAGTCAATGACTCGGTTTCCAGCTGGTGAGGCTGAGTCATTCCAAAAACCAATATTCAAGGGACAAGACGTGGTTTTAGCCCTGAGTTGTTTGGAGAACAAAACTCTTTGTCAGTTAAAGAAGAAATGATATAAAGATGGACCTCTTTGGGCATTTTCCTCACTTAGGGCTGATGGAAAATCCCTCCCTGAATCCATCTGAACGTGCTCGCTGTGTCTGGGGCTCAGGTCCTACCTCAGGCTCTTCCTGTCCCGCCATCTTGGCCAAACTACTTCCTTTCCCAAGCCTCAGCTTTCTCCTGGGCAACTGGTGGGCTGGGGGTGGCTGGGGGTGGGCCAGTTCATTCTCTCCCACCCCAAAGAACCCCCTGCACCTCAAAGTCTGTCCTAGACCGGTATGGATATCAATACACCAATTCATGTAAAATTCTCATTAAATTCATTAAAGCTTTTTATTTTTTTTTTCCAACCTGTGCCCCAGGTGGGAGTTCATGACATTTTCAAGATTAAAAATGCATCAAAGTAATCCTGAATGTGAGTGTGGAAAACCTCGGGAAACCACGAGGCTGGGATTAGCCAAATGATTTCAGGTTTCCTCACAGTGCAAAGACAACGAAGCAGCCAGAAATGCTGTTGGAGGGCAGTGAATGGCACAGAAAGATGCTGAGGATACACGGATGAATAAAAAAATAAGGGGGATTTAAAATGGTGTGGATCACGTAATTCTGTCTCGAGAAGAAAACATGGATATGATATTTACAAATGTCCATTATGTGTAGCAATAAAGGATAAGCCCCAAATATTAAACATGACCATTTCTGGGGCGTGGGGTTTTGTGCTTTTCACTTTTTTTCATCTTTCTCTTGTCTGTATGTCACCTTAATCTTTCACCATGAACGTGTATTACTTCTATAATGAGTAACAATGATCAGATGATTTTGTTTGAGAGGCTGAGTGCCGTCAGATTCCTGACTCTGCTTCGACCTTGGGCTGTTCTGGCTTCCGACCTGCTTGAGGACTGGACGGAGAGGGGGCTGGGGGAACTCTCCACGGAGGGGGTTGGTCTGTTAAATAGCTTGATCTCTTTTATGGAGTTCTTGTGCATACCACGGCTTGTCTCGGTGGCCCCCTCATCACTGGCAGGGCACCTGCCGCCACAGACGTTGAGGCTGGACACGCTCCAGCCACCGGGCCCGGGGGCCCCAGGCTCTGGGACAGCTCCGGGTCGGGGGCAGCCTGGCCTCCCCACCGGGCCCTCCACCTGAAAGAGATTAGCTGGGACCACCAGAAGCCTGCGACCCTAATCACAGGGATTTTGTTTCTTGTTTCCTCGGACGGGTTTCTCCAGGTGTTTCAAGTGATTAGCCAGGACCCATGCGGCTGGTCACTGTGCCACCATTGTGTCCCCAGCGCTGTTTCCCTGCCACATGGCCTTTGGGACGACCCCAAATAAAAACGGCAAGAGCAGACTGCCAAGTGGCTGGACCATTTATGGGAGGGATGTGGGACAACGGGGAACACACCCAGAAGGCTTTATGGCTCTACCTCAGGCCCCAGTAATGGGGGCCCCCTGGCTCCATGGTGCCTCTCTGGCCTCCTTTATGGGGGACACCTCAATGACGCAGGCCTGGCTTTGTGAGGCTTTTTTCTTTTGGTGGGGTTGGTTTTGCTTTCCTGCTGGGATGGCCTCAGTAAATCCCCCTGATTGCCACTGAGCGGTGAATGAGATGGTCTGTTGCACAGACAGCTGGCCTCCAATCCAGCAGATAAAGAGAGATGCCTTCCCCAGCGTCTTGGGTTTCTCACGCCGCCTCTTCCCTGGGTATGGATTATGCTGTTTTCTCATAAATATGCCCCCCATGACCCACCCACCCCCAACAGAGAAGGCTTTTTCGGAGCAGCGGAAGAGACCCAGAAAAACTCAAACAGAAATGGGGGTGGGTGTGGGAGGAAGGTCCAGTCCAGGTCCCCCTCTGCTCCAGAATCTGGGGTTTCTCTATCTTCACAGTTGGACAGCATTTCAAGAAGCAGGGACTATAGAAAGGGAGACAGAAGAAAAGGCAAAAGGCAAGGAGGAGACACTTGGAGACATCCCTTGGTTTTCAACCCATGCCCACCTCCTTTCCTTGCCAGAGCTGGTTGGAGGCTAGGGGAGCCCACAGATCTTGGAGCCTTCAAACCGAGGCCCATGAGCAGGCTTCTGGGGGTTGAGCAATGCTTAGATCACGTGAAGAATTCTTCTCGGAGAGTGTTCACGGCTTCCCTCAAATCCTCAAGGGCCCATGACTCCGTCAGAGTTCAGAATCACTGACCTAGTTCAACTTTGTCTTATATGTGGAGAAACCGAGGCAGGGGGTGGAGGGTGGTTGGTGACTGTTCCCTCGTGCCTAAGTGATAGAGCCAGGATGCCGAGGACCATACACCCTGAAGTCATATTAGGACCTCATCGGGGGTTGACAACACGTGGGAGGCCACGCCCTGCTTGATAAGAATAAAAACAAGAACATCTGCTTTGCATCAGGCTCTGCCAGGAGCCTCTGACAGGTAACAATTCCCTAATTTTCAAAACAGCCCTGTGAGGTAGTTCAATGTCGTCGCCATGTTACAGATGAGGAAACTGAGGCACAGGGGAACTCACGACTTATCCGAAGTCAGGAGCTGATGAGACAGGGAGCTGGGTTCAGAGCCAGCCAGCCAGCCCAGGGGCAGACTCTGCGCTGTTAACCACATCGGGTGGTGAGCGTGCAAGGGGACGAGCCTGAGGCCGTGGCGGAGTGCACGGGAACGCTCTGGACATTCCAAATCGGAGTGTCTGCCATTTCCCTGGGGACCTTCTCCCCATCTCTGAGACAGCTTCTTCATCATTTCAACCTCCTGAGTTTTATGAACATAAAAGCAAAGTGCTCCCAGTCCTTCACAAGCTGGAGATGGGCTCAGGAGGATAGACGGGTTGGGCGGGCGGGGCGGGGAGGACGGAGAGAGGGACTGGGGAGGTTGGAAAGTAGGGGTTGGCTTCTGCTTCCACCCTGGGTGGTGGTGGCCTGGGGGGAGTTGGATTTGATTGTGTCTCTGCAAATATACCTTCTGAGGACCTAGCGTGGAATGGTCCCACCCACAGGCTGAATGAGCTTTCTAGCTCCTCCTTAGAGCTGTCACTCAAGTGGGAGTCTTTGTTCCGGGGGTCTCAGTGGCCTTTTGCTGCACCCAGAGCTAGAGCAGTGCTTGGTCCCCATGGAGGAAGAACCCACTCTTGTTGGCGGGGTCCCTGCTTCCCTTGGCCGGCTTCCCTCTTGTCAACTCACAGTTACCAGTTTCTGAGCGCTCCTTGTCTCTTGAACAAGCCTGGGACAGAGAAACCAGAAGGGAGTGAAGACGAAGGCCGAGGGCCCCAGCACAGTAACATCATGCCGTAGGGGCAGGGGGCCGGAGGCAGCTCTGTTAACCACTCAGGTAAAGGCCAGGGCAAAGGTGTGCAGGCAGGTTTTAGCAATCAGGGGCTTGGTTCTGCTTAAAGCAGCTAAGGTAGGAACTTTCTGGAACTCCCTAGCACCCAGTGAATGACCAAACCCCTTTGCCAGGCATTTAAGCTTCACCCCGACTGACATTCTGCCCTCCACCCCCACCAAATGGACCTGTGCTTACCTGTCCCCGTTCACAGATAGACGTTTCCATTTCCAGCAGGTGTCTTCCTTCACGTCACTAAAGGTCCAAACCCAGACCATCCTACAAGTCCTTACACATGCCATCTGCTCAAAGCCCTCCTCGACTCCTTGGTGACATCATTTCTTCTGCATAGCTTTCATGGCACCAATCATTTCTCACCCACGTTGGAATTATTTGGCAATGTCCCTTAGCCCAAGTGCTCCTGGAGGGCCACGGATCTGTAAACTCTCAGGAGTTCGGGGGGCCCCCAGGTTCACCTGCTCAGTGCATGAACTGTGTCCACATCACCCAGGCCCCTGTCTGTGCTTCCTCTGTCTCCAGGCTTCCGGGAACACAGGGCTCCTTGCTTCCTGCAGGCTGCCCTGCTGGCGTCTCCTGGTAGAGTGCCCTAGTTACCATCTTCTCGGGCAAGGACGCTGAGGCACAGAGAGGTCCTGAGCTTTTCCGAAGTCACACAGGTAGTAACTGGCAAGAATGGAACTTGAGCTCGGGCATCCCAGCTCTTAACCACGATATGCTACTCTCTTAACTGTTTCGGCAAGTTCTTCTGAGGATTCAGTGGAAACCCACTTTCTCCTCAAGTCTTGTCCCTGAGATCCCCGAGTTGATCTTTACATCTCCGGCCACAAAATCTAGCACACAACAGGAGGGTGACAGTGGCTATTGAGTAAATTATTTGTGTCATGCTAAAACTCAGCTCTTTTCACAGCACCTTAAAGTCAGTGGAGTCCCTCTGGGCCTCTCAGTAATCTCAAAGGGAGACAGGATGTGGCCAAAGCACCCCTTCTATAAATGGGGCTTATAACTCTGGAGGCTGGACGTCTGACATCAAGGGGTCAGCAGAGCTGTGGTCCTTCTGGAAACTCTAGCGGAGAATCCTTCCTTGACTCTGCTAGCTTCTGGCATGTACAAGTGATCCCTGGTGCTCCGTGGCCTGGAGCTGCCTCGCTCTTGCTTCCCCCTCTGTCATCACGCGGTCCCTTCCCCGGGCATATCTCTGTCTCCACGTCTCTTCCTCTGCCTTAGGAGGACCCCAGTCATATTGAATCAGGGACCTACCGTGCTCCAGGACAAATTCATCTCAGCTAATTATGCCAGCCACGACCCTCTTTCCAAATAAGGTCACATTCGGAGGGGCTGGGCTTTGAATTTCAGCCTATCTTCTGGGGGGACCCAACTCAGCCCGTAACAGACGTTATTTCCAGCAAGTATTTGGTCGTGTTCGTATCCACATATAGACATAACACAATCAGGAGGACGGGCCAGTCCGCATGAATAGGCAATCACACAAGGGAACACAATGAAATAGACTCAGCAGCTGTATGTTCACTATTATTAAAAGAAAACCAAGTTCAATAACTTGGATAAACTATTTGGTTCCTAATAGAGTAGCAAACACTTTTAAAATGGTAACATCCATTGCTGTTGCAGTTGGAACAAATCTAGCAACGCATTTCCTTGTCAGTAGCTTTCTAAATTACTACAGTTGACCCTCAAACAACACAGGTTTGAAATATGTGGGGCCACTTATGTTAAGGTCTTAGGTTAAGGTTTCGTGGGATGATAGACGATGTTTATTATGCTATTAACAATAATAAATTGAGGGGTGCCTCTGGGTGGCTCAGTTGGTTAAGCAACTGCCTTCAGCTCAGGTTATGGTTCCAGGGTCCTGGGATTGAGCCCCACATCGGGCTCCCTACTCAGCCGGAAGCCTGCTTCTCCCTCTCCCACCCCCTTGCTTGTGTTCCTCCCTTGCTGTGTCTCTCTCTGTCAAATAAATAAATCTTTAAAATAATAATAATAAATTGAACCAATTAAATAAGAAGTGTGTTATGCCTGGACTAACTAATGATGGCAGGTGTATCATTATTCTTTGGTAAGGGGGAGGCAGGGGTTGGGGGTTAGCAGACCATGGGACTGAACTGGGGCTCTGTAGTTAGATGGACGGGATGGCTCTGACCAAGGCCAGAGGAGTTAGGCCAGGGAAGGGGTGGGAAGAAGGAGCTAGTGGGGCTCCTCCCTAGGGATACACGTGCAAGGGGCATGTGATTCTGGCCTGGAAGGACAATGACTCCCAACATTGGTCAAGCCCAGTAGTCCTGACTACAAGCAAGATTCTGGGGAAGCAGTTGTGTCAGGAGGGCTGGGTGCCCAGGCCTGTCATTGGCAGGGACCGCAGGTGGCCGGACAGAATGCGGAGGGACAGTAAATCTCCTCTGTAGCCTTGAGAAGTCCTCCAGAGTCTGGGCCCCTCCTTGGGGTGTATGACACCTCTGGGGTGGCTCAGCCTGCACCTGTCTCGCTGCCATGTTGGGGTATGTTGCGAACTGGGAGGTCATACCTATGCAGTATTAATTCTCAGCCTCTGGCTTTGAGGAGAGAAATAGCATGTCTTGGAGAAATTTCTTGACCCATCCAACCCAAAGCTCCTTTCCAACAATTAGTTTCACTTCCTTTTTACCATTCTGAAAGAAAAGCTCCTTGACCTGATACTGTAACTAAACTCATAATTTTATACATCAGTATAATGCTCTTAGTGTTTGATGAAGACAAACTAAAAAGGAAGTGGTTTATAACAGAAAGTGTGTGCATCTCAGCGGGGAGATGCATGGGTCTGTCTCCACTGGGCACGTGGATGTCATGTGGGAACCATCCCCAGCAGACAGACACATAGATACACAGCGACTGAACTGGAAACTCACAGGGCAAAAGCTGTGGTGCCCAGGGAGGTGCTTTTCCCGAAGTAGGATGGTTCTTAATGAAGTTCCATTGATTTATGTGATCATTTTCTCCCAGAGAAATTCAGAGCGTATGATGACTTACTACTCACACAATGTCTGTTCGGGAAATCCCATGTTGTGTGGGCCAGCCCTATGCCTCCACAGTACTTGTACTCCCAAGTATACTTATACTCCCAAGAAACAACGAGTTATACCCCCTCCTTGGTCATTGTAACAACCAACCCACTGCACAGAAATCTAAAATGTTCCTTTGAGGGAGTCGGGCGCCACTCCTGTGATAGATCACAGCCTAGAGTGACCACACACAGGCTGGGGTGTGGAGGCCTCTGGACCCAAAGATTTGAGTCCAGTTTGAGTCCCCCATTTGGCAAGACCAGCCAGGATTGGCTCCTGGGGCAAGAATGAGATCCCTTGAAAATTCTTGGACATCTTAGGGGAAGAGGCTTGGGTGTGGGGGATGGGGATGTGTTCAGTTGTCTATTACGCAATGGCAAACCATCCCCAAACTCAGTGGTTTGAATGGCAGCTTCCTAACTCTACTCAGCCAGGTGGTTATTCTGCTCTGTGTGGCGTCTACTGGGACTGGAAGATCCAAGATGGCACTACTACTCCCAAGTCCGATGCCTTGGCTTGGGTGGGTGGCTGAAACCCCTGGGGGCTGGCTGGGCCTTTATCCCCACGTGGCCAGTATGGGCTTCCCCACAACACCACGGTCTCAAAAGAGCATCACATGACGATTGCTTCCAGGGGGAGGAAATTGATGGTTCTCTTTAAGGCTGGTCATGGAACTGGCTCACAGGATCTCTGCCTATTTTCCACTGGCCAAAGCAAGTGGTAAGGCCGTACCTGATGCGGCCAGAGGGGAAGCAGATGGGAGAGCAGCACAGTGTATAAATAAAGTCTTTAAAAAAATGTTTCCAAAAAGGTGCTACTTACTAGCCATTCTTATTGAACACTTAGTATGTGCTGGACCCTCTTTGGACTACCGGCCCCATATTTAACTGCCCTACAATCTTGGGACATGGGCACTCCTATTATCCCCATTTCATAGATGAGGAAACTGAGACACAGAAAGTAATATGTCCACCAGTCTCACTTCTGGGCACTTATTCTAAGGAGGCAATTCAGTCTTAGTCATCAGATGTTCATAACAACACAGTTTGTAATGGGAGATTGGTTAAATCAATCAGGATATATCCATAATTGGATATGATATATCCATAATCACAGAGGATTATGTGATGTAATCATATAATGTAATAATGTAATCACATTATGTAATCAACAGTGCAGCTATAGGACGATATTGATGTGCAGTGATTCTCTCAATGCAGTAAGTGAAAACAATGGGTTAAAAACAATGTGATAGCCTTCCATTTTGGACAAACACACACACAAGTTTTTAAAAGTGGTCATGTCTATGGAGGGGGTATGAAAAGGAATATATTGTCTTTTGGTTCATGTATGGTTTATTCTCCTTTTACAACAAACATGTATTGCTTTTGAAGGAAGAGAAAAACAACTCAAGTTGTCGCTCTTAATTCTTGGAAAAGAAAGAAAAAAGAAAAGAAACGGTTGTCCCCTTAAATGAGAGGGCCGCAGGTAACTGGAAACGTCAATGAACCAGAAAATCACCCTTGGCAGTTGGACTCCCCTTGACCCAGTTGACAAAATTCAAGTTCATAACGGAGGAAATGTGGCTGAAAAAGTGCATCCTGCCGCTGGGGTGGGGTTCTCTGAACCACTGGCTGCTGTGTTCACTTGGCCAGTTTTGTGCGCCGAGGGCTAGCTGAGCCCCCTGAGTCTGCATGGTCTGCAGGACCCGCCAGCGCCTCCACGGTAGGCATCTGTGGACGCGGGAGGGTGGGCAATGTCTCACCCCTTCACCTTCTTCAATGACAGTTGTGTTTATGGACTTTCTACTCCATCTTCCATCGTAGACATTTGGCAGCCTTTCCATCTCTGTCTCTCTCTTTATTAGAGCAGAATCCTTGCCCCATACTCTTGGCCCCCAGTATACACCTGCCTTCTCCCAGTTATTCAGTCAGACATGAACCCACATGTTGTGGGGAAGGGGTTTTACAGATGGAAGGAGGGTCCCAAGTCAGTTGACCTTCAGATCAGGGAATATCCTGGTGGGCCTACCCTAATCAGAGGAGCCCTTCAAGTTTGGGTTGAGGGAAGTCAGAGATCGGAAGCGCTGGGGGATGTTCTCCATTGTTGGCTTAAAGCTGGAGGGGCCACCTGGCAAGGAATGGGATGGCCTCTGGGAACAGGAAGGGGCCCCCAATCAACAGCCAGCACGGAGTCAAGGAGGTAAGGAACGGATTCTGCCAACAACCTGAGTGAGTGTGGACGAGCTCCAGATGACACCACAGGCATGGCCAGCACCTTGATTTCCACCTTGTGAGACCTTTCAATAACCCATGCCCAGACTCTCCACCCACCGAAAGTACAAAATAATCAACTCTGTTGCTTTAGGTTGCTACACTTATGCCAATTTCTTGTACAGCAACAGAAAAAGAGTATACCTCCCTCCCATCCTCCCTTCTTCCCTTCCCTCCTTTTGGTCTTTTTAAACCTATCGAGAACTCCCCGTTATTACCAAATATTCGGAAATGAACCCCACGTGTGTTGGCGGATTTGAAACACAGGGGCTGAACGTCCGTGTGGAAGGCGCACACTCAGCCCAGAACTTTGTTCTTTCAGATAGCCATAAAACACATTCTGCCCCGAAAGGGCGTTTTTGCCACATTCACGTCCTTTGATGGTGGAGTTAGCTGCTTATAATCAAAGAGAAAACCTCTCACAGAAAGAAAGAAGCAGAGAGGCGCCTGGATGACTCAGTCGGTTAAGTATCTGCCTTTGGCTCAGGTCATGATCTCAGGGTCCTGGAATCGAGCCCCGAGTCAGGCTCCCTGTTCAGCGGGGAACCTGCTTCTCCCTCTCCCTTTGCCCCTCCCCCCACTCCTGTGTGCATTCTTTCTCTCTCTCTCAAATAAATAAATAAAAGCTTTAGGAAAGGAAAGAAGGGAGGGAGGGAGGGAGGGAAGGAGGGAAGCAAAGCAAAGCAAAGCAAAGAGAGAAAAAAAGAAATTATGATGTACCCAGGTGGGGAAAACCACCCTGTTCCTCTGGAGCCTCCATCCCCTTAACATGCAGTATTGTTCTGTCACGTCCTGCCTTTTCCTGTCACGTGTGTGTGTGTGTGTTATCTCCCTGCTAGTTTCAAGCTCTACGAGGGCAGGGAGCTCATCATGGGCTCTCTCTGCCATCCAGCACCCTGCACATGGCAGTACAGGCAAAGGGGTGTAGAAGCCATGTCCAAAATCTCATTAATCTTGACCGGTCTTCTTCTCATCTGGGTGCCCGCCCAGGTAGTAAGGAGGAAAAATTCCTCAAATCAAACAAGTTGATTTGATTCCCAGCCTTTAAATTTATTGGCTGGCCATTCCAATTTCTCAACCTCTCCGACTCAGAAGGCCCATCTATAAGACGGTCTACTGGAAAGTTAGCATATGTGGCCCACAGGAGGCCTTCAGCGTCTGTCACAGTTTTCCCTGTCCTTTCTGTTCTTTGATCTCATTTTACGTTTACTCCCTCTTAAACTAAACAAACAAACAGGTTTTTGGCCTCCTGAGTCAGACCCTTCTAGAAAGAGTTCATGTTAGAGCCATGGTAACAAGGTTTGGCATGAGCCTTGGCAGCTATGTTTGAATGTTTTAGGCTGTGGAAATTCATTCTGACAGTCCTTTATGACCCGTTTCTGCTTGTGCCCAGGCTGGACAAGAGGGGGAATTGGATGAGGGTAGGTGGGAGAAGCCACCGTGAGGTGGTAATGGTTTGAGGGTATGTCCCAGGGGCAGGAATGTCACGTGGCTTAGCTTTTGTCACAAACTCCAGGCATCGGTCTGAAGGAAAAGGCCTGGGCTTCTGCGACACACCCACCGGGGCCCTTCGCGTCCCAGAAGTCACAGTGAAAGCCCATAGGAGGTGTCCACACCATGAAAAGGATCCATCAGATGAGGTCTGAGGGGAGCGATGGGAGGGCCCCGGAGGTCAGACAGGCTGCTCAGCAAAATGGAAAAATCTGTGATGTTTATTTTTACAAGCTAACAGGAACCTTACAGAGTTGAGGGACCTGGAGCTTCTGGTGAGGGGCAGGAATCGTGCCTCACTCACACCACCCTTCCAGCACCTGCCCAGGCACAGCGAGCAAGTGGGCACCTGAGCTGAACGAAGGAACCAAGGGAGGTTCCCTTTTCCCTTTCCCTTTTCAGATCAGAAAACAGGCCAATATAGCCTAAGATTTAGTCTCAGAAACTGCTTTCCCGCTTGGGGGTCAATAACAGAATAGACTGAAATAAGATGTCTTCTGGTTGATTTTTTCCTTTAGAAATTACATGTGTTTTGGGGGAAGGAGTGCTCTCCTATGAATGAATTTAAGAGGTGAGAGCAGGTCGCAGGTGTGTGTGGTGCTCTGTTAGCAAGCTATGTACGTGACAGGCCCGTTGGTCAGCGGAACCTGGACCCAGTGTTTCCTGCTGTCCAATAGGATGGCTTGGACAAGATACCATGGAAATTCCTCCTGGCTTTATTTTATACCCTCCTCCTGGGTTGTGTCACAGTCCTCTCTCTCCTGGACTACTGCAAATGGTCCAATGACACTCCTTCTCTGTCTCTTTCTCTTTAACCCATCTACAAAGGAGAATGGGCCCCCGGGACACTGTTCCCTCTGTTTGCCACTATTTCTAACCTGTTGGTGGCTGGATTTAGAATAAAAGGAAAACTGCTCACTGCCCTTGGCTCTAAACCCCCCTCCTGCTACTGTTACCCTCCACTTCACTCCACCACTGTCCTTTAGTCCCTTATAAACACAAAAAGCTCTCCTATAAGGATAGACTGATTGATATTCCTGTTGCCAAGACTTTTCCCTCAATCATCCCATTCTCATTCTCATCCAAGTCTCAGATTAAACTCCACCTCCTCAAAGAGGCATCCCTGCCCACTTCTCTGAAGTAGATCCACAATGGTCTCTGGCCTAGGCTTCTATTTGTGTCCCTTATGGTGCGGGTCAAAGTTTGGAAATTACATATTATTTTGTTTATCTGTGGCCTATTATATGGCTCCACCATGAGCCAATAAGCTCTATGAGGGGAGGCACCACACATGTCTTGTCTACCACTGTGCTTCCCACTGTGCCTGGCAATAGGAGGTAGTCATTATATGTGTGTTGAACGAAAAGAAATGAATGAATACAGAGATAAGCGAATGTCTCCAGTTTCTGGTGGCAGACTTCACGCAGAGAATATTCAAGGATACTATCCTGCTTGGTCACACACTTAGTAAAGACTGGATTTAAAGTGATCTCAGGCAGAGATTGTGAGCAAAGATACTAACGAAAGACAGTGACCATGCCAGGGCAACCCAGTATGGAATGAGAAGGCAGACTTTGAGAGATGAACCAGCCAGACCGGGGCCAGACCTGCCACCAGCCCTTGGGCAGTCTGGCTAAGAGCAGTCACTACTCCCTTGGTGAAGATGGAACTAGAAATAAATGCGGCCACCCCCGTGGTCCCTGTGTGGTATGGGATCATTCTACAGTGCCCCGTAAGAGTGTCTACTCCCATCTGCCATTCTCAGCCAACCACGCCATCCTCTTTATCAAATGAGGATTAACAAGCTCCCTGGGGGACATCAGGGCCAGGCTGGGGGTCCTGCGTCCCCATGATCCAGGTCATGGTTCTAAGACCCATTCTCATCTATTTCTGGTGGGAATGTGCTGCATTGCAACTTTTCTGGAAGGCAATTTGGCAAGATATATTAAGAGCCTTAAATATAGTCATGCCCTTTAACCCAACAAGTCCACTTTGAAGAATCTACCCAAGAGCTAGGGTCAGAAATGGGCACTAAACCATCCGTATTGGGTTTCTCATATAAGTGTATTTTTAATAGCAGGAGAACGGCAAAATGAAATTATCAAGTATCCAATAATAGATTGGATATAAGTAAATAACAGTGTATCCATATTATGGAACACTATTGGCTGATAAAAGTTTCCAAGGAAATGTGTTTCTAAGAAAGCGTAACCTCGTGGGAAAGTGTTCACAGTGCAATCTGGGGCGGGGGTACAATTTTTTTGCATTTTATTAAAAATAGAAATGTTTAAATACTTAAAGTTCGTGACATAAGAAACTCAGGTTCAAAGCCATAGAACCACTTTATCTTCCACGAGTCCTAAAGGCTCATGGGTCCAGTCTTGGAATTTCTCAAGAAAGATACGGCCATTGGAGGTCTGGTTCTCCACCTACTATAATCTCATTTGTACTTTGCTGTTGCTGCACAGATTAGGTTGATATCCAAATGTATGTGTGAACCGGGACAGGTAAAACATACACACCCAATCCCACCTGTACCTCCTTTGTTCAAAAGATCCGTTTCACAATGTAACTTGAAGTGAAAAAAAATTTTTGACGAACAACAAACCCACGTATAGGGAAAGAATCCTCTTTTTGAAATGAAACTGGAGGCACCCATCCTAGAAGGGTAGATCGTGAAGCCATAAGCGGTGGTGCCCTACTTCTGACGAGATTATAAATTCTTTTCATTCCGATTGGCTACTGTCTGCATTTATAATGAGAATAAAACAATATACAAACTTTAGACCCAAGAGAAAAAAAGCCCTGCTCTGTGCATGTGTGTGCACGTGTGTGTGTGTGCGTGTATGTGTGTGTGTAGGGTAGGGAGGTGTGGTATTTATAGTGACTAAAGTCAAAAAGGAGAGAATGGCCAAGGTGTCATGAGCCATTTGAACAAAGGAAGGGAAACAGCCAGCCGATGAGCACGCAACACTGGGCCAGCTTTCCGAAGCCAACATCAGATGTACCATATCCATTCACCAAGGGTGTCATTCCCTGAAGAGGCCAAGCACAGCCAAGCCAGAGCCAGCAGGCCTGTCTTCTCTCTCCTCACAACCCTTACGGAACTGACCCCAGGGAGCCTACAGGAAGCCCTCCGTGGGGTCATAGACGCCATTTTGAATTCAGGGATTTTCAGCACTTTGGCCACAGAGCTTGAAATTCTCCTCTCGCTGGCCCCTCCCCAAGACGGGGCGTGCTCGTGTGATGGGTTTTCAACTCAATAAACATTTACGGTGCCCCCTTTCTAAGCCTGACACAGCAGCTCACACCTCTTCCTTCGAATTCTCACAGCTAAGTGGGGAGCCATGTAGCATTAGCCCAGGTGTGCCTAAGAGGAAGCAGAGGCCGGGTCACAAGAGGCAGAGGCGGGCCACGGGGCCTGCTAGACGCTGGCAGACTTTCTGCCACACCACAGCTGCCTTTTTGCTTCAGAGCCTGGAAAAGTTGATGAGCCCTGCAACCTTCTGTGAAGCTTGGCGGAAAGGAACTGCCAAGCCGGCTTGTCTGAAATAGTTGTGGTCCTCAGCTTCCTGGAACAAAAAACACTCTCTTTCCCGAGTGGGGACCGGCCCTTCAGCCATCCTTTACTGCGTGCAAGGCGATGCCCCACCACCTGTAAATCATTTTCCAGGCCTTTCCGCTAGGCCACTCCACTTGGGAACTGCAATGTCCCACGCAGGGTGAACAGGTAGCCTTCTGGACCCCGTCCGTCAGGTGAAGCAAAACATGAAGTGTCATATGCAGCTGTAAACCTAAAATACATTACAACCGAGGCCCAAACACACAATGCAGAGAGGAGAGGAGGCAAACACAGAGTCTTTAAGCGCAATTTTCAAGTTTCCAGGCCTTGCGAATGAATCAGAGCGCCATGACCCATGGGAGCCATCCAGGAAGCTCCTTGCAAGGGGGGCTGGTGATTTTGTTCTTTTTGATTTTTGATTTGACCAAGTTCTGGATGGGCACAGAACAGCTCTCCAGAAGGTTCATGCTACAACTTTACCTAAGCCTATAACCCGACCTCATCTTGATGAAAAAGGTGCCTTCCCTCCAGCTTAGATGATGTTGAGCCCCAGGGGAGGAGGGGGACATTTTGTGCTATGAAACACAACATCTCCTGGTCTGTGTGATACACACAAAAATAGCAGGAAGGAGAAGAGGATGACTGTTTGTCATTTATTTGGGTCTGGCTGTGTCCCCCCCACAGTGTTAGGCACTCTATGAACATCACTTGTTTGCCAGAATTGGTGTCTTTATTTTACAAGAGGGAATGGAAGGTGATAAGTAAAAGGCTAAGCTCATCTCATCCGGAAGGAGTGGACTGTGGATTTTAATTCTGGCTTGCGACTGATGAAAACAGTTTCTATTAATGGAGGGCTTGTGGTATGCTGGCTGATGGTCTGAACCTTTTTAGCTATGAACTGTTTGATTCCCCTAATCGACATTGTCGAATGGGTACTATTAGTACGTCCATTTTACAAATGGAAAAACCAAGGTCTGGTGGAGACCTGCAGCATCCCTCCCCAAGCCACACAGGTGGCAACTTGCAAGCCAGGATGTGGACACAGGCAGTCTGCCCCAGACCACGCACCCCTGCCCCTGCGCTGCTTCTCCGGAAGACTCTGGAAGACATTAAGCTATAGATGTTGGGGCACTCATTTGAGAGCCGCAGGACCTTGGAGAACTATACAGGGAACTCACTCAGGGAACTCACTCAGGCTTGGACAGGAAAAGTGACGGATCCAAGGTCTCTGGACCACTGGGATTTGACCCCGGGACTAAATTCCACCACCTCACACCAATTCTTCATTCCTGAGTCAGCAGCCGTTTAATCGCAGCCAAGAGAAATATAATGTGAGTTTCATGTGATCAAAGGTTCTGTTGTTGTTGTTGTTGTTGTTACTGGCCATATTTTTAAAAAGTAAATAAGAACAGATGAAATGAATTTAAATACTACATTTATGTAGTATTTACATGTAGTTAACTCCATACTTCCAATATATTATCACTGCAACATCCAATCGATAAAAAAATTACAAATGAGAGATTTTACGTTTTGGGTTAGAGTCTTTGAAATCTGGTGTGAATTTCACACTTAGAGCACATCTCAATCTGGCCACGTGTCAGGAGCCCAGGGGCTGCACGTGGCCAGTCCCTCCCAGGTTGAGCGGCTCAGCCATAGATGCTGGTTTTTCAGTTTGGTCCATAGACCGACAGCAGCAGCGCTGTCAGGTGGGAGCCCCCCAAAAAATGCAGATGCTCAAGCGTCACCCCAGACATACGGAGTCCGAATCTGCCTTTTGACAAAGTCCTCAGGAGATCTGGGTGCACATTTGTTTGAAAAGTGATCTCCACTCCTTACCTTTCATGATAAGAGCTTCAAGAGTCCTTCATAATAATTGAAAGCCATGGAGTCTCCTTCTTAGGAAAAAAAAAAAAAATGCAAATGCCACAGATTTCTGCTTCAGATTCCAGAAACTTCCCCCAGTTCCTGGAAGTCCAGCCAAGGACCCCTTGTTCCATGCATTCCATATTAGGAAATCGGTTCTGGAGCAGGGGTTTTCAAAAAACAAAAATAAATATTGTAAGCAGTGCACTTCCCCCCCCACCCAATCACAAATAAAAGCTTGTTCAGAAACCCCAGCTACAAAACGGGCTAGGAGTGAGGACAGCGACTGAGCAGGTAAGCGGTCCCATCCCTACGGATCCTGCTTCCCCGCCGGGCAACCCTGAAGACTTTGGGGTACCTGACGTCCCGGGTGAAACCTCCACCCCACCCTACCCTATCCCCGCCCTGAGTTTACTGACCGTGGCCTGCTGGCTGCGCACAGGTCACCCGCAGGCAACTTTCTTGCTCCTTGGGTTTGATCTCACCTGCCCTGGGAAATTCTGAGGATCGGCGGGATCGTGGAACACCGATCCGGGGCACCCCAACTGCCAGGCAGTGGGAACTGCGTCCGCGTGTCCTATTTCCCCCAGGGCAGAACTGCTTCAGGTCCTTCAGGCCATGGGTAAGCGCTGGCAATGCCCACTTTCACTCTTGGTGGGGTCCCGGTCTGCACACGAACATCCTTCCATGGAGTTTCCTCCCTCGAGAATTCTTGAGCATCCTTGAAGACTCCGCTGAGAGCCCGTGTCCTCCGAGACTGTAAACTGGAACGTTTTTGTCTGTAGGCAACGGAAGGTTTATTACGGTCCAGAGCTAGAAGTCCGGAGAGAAGTAGTTCCGGGTTAATTCTACTTTCATGAGCAAAACACACAATGTCATCCACCCGAGATGAAGACCAGAGGCACAATAGTGCGGAGACGCCTTCCCAGACTAAGGCCTCGACCACCCCACGTGACTTCCCCTCAGCTCTAATTGGCCAGAATTTATCACGTGCCTCTGACTGAGCCAGTGGCTGGTGGGGAACAGGAGCCTCTTGCTTGGCTCAGACCAATCAACAGTCATCCTCTGGAGCCGGGGGCGGGGGCGGGGAGCTCAACCTTCTGGGAAGATCTGGCCGCCATTTTGAAAAAAAAAAATTCTTGCACGTAGAAGTCTCGGCTGTAAGGAAGGAGGGGGCTTATCTGTAGGCAAGGCCGACAGTGTTTACGGCATCTTCCCTGAGTCCTCGGCTGGGAGGGCCCACCCTGTCTGGATTTCCAGAGTTGCTGGAACCTCTGTTATAGCACATTTCGCTTTGCAACTTGTCTCCACTCCCCCCCCTTGTCCTGACATTAGCTTCCCAAGAGCAGGAGGCATTGCCTGGCCACTTCCTCTCCTGCCGGCTCCCGGGGAGGGCTGGCACCTTAGGAGAGCTCGCAGAGTGTTTAAATGACTACATACCCTCCCCAGCAGTGTTCCCATAAAGTATGACGCGCTCCCCGTTCCGGCTACACCCAGTGAGACCCGCAGTGGGGGGGAGGTAGGATGGCTCGTATCCACTCTTGCCCTGCGACCTCGCTGAGCAAGGCGACTGCGGTGGCCCCGCTGCGGAGTCCCTGGGACGCAGCTCAGCGTCTGACCCACAGGATGTGCTCATAGTTGAAGACAGAATACATAATCGACAGGTTTCTATGCGATACAGCAACAAAGAAATGAACTCCTCCGCACGTAACATGGACGAACCGTTCAGACGTCAGGTTAAATGAAAGAAGCCGGATATAAACGAGGACGGTAAGTAGAAGATTCAATTCCTACGAGTTCAACCAGGGCAAAACCAATTATTGGGGACGGAGGAGAGAGAGGTGGTTATGGGGAGGAGTTTTGTCTGGGAGGCGGCCCTAGGGGGCCTGGGGAGGTCCAGAGCCGTCCGCTCGCCTGACCCGGACGGTGGTTACACGCGTAAAAGCTAATGGAGCTTTACACTGTGGTGCACTAGACAGTGGACTATTATTTGTTTTTATTAAAAACGAAAGAACTACCAAGCCATGAAAAGACATGGAAGAGACTTCGATGCTTAGCAGTAAGTGAAAGAAGCCAGTCTGGGAAGACTACACGCTGTAGGAGTCCAACTCGATGACATTCTGGAAAAGGCAAAACTTTGGAGACCGGGGAAAGATCCATGGTTTCCAGGGAGGGAGGGAGGGAGGGGCATGAAGAGGCAGAGCACAGAGGATTTGGGGGGCTGTGAAACTATTCTGTATGACACTGGAATGGTGGATACGTGTTATCACACATTTATCCAAGCCCATTGAATATACAGCACCAAGAGGGAACCTGAAGGCAGAGTACAGGTGTTGGGTGATGACCATGTGTAATTGTAGGTTCATCGACTGTAGCAAAGGCTCGGTGCTCTTGGGGGGGATGTTGACGGTGCAGAAAGCTGTGTGCAGGTAGGGCAGGGAGGACATGGCAACTGTCTGTACCATCCACTCGATTTTGCTGTGAACTGCTCTAAAAAATAAAGTCTATTTAAAAAAAAAAAAGTTACTGAGCAGTACACTTTGTGCACTGTACAATGTGTGATATCTCGGTAAAAAAGGAAAAAATGTACTCACATAATGTTTACTAGCATTCACTGAAGGCTGAGGGGAAGCCAGACCTTGCGCTCGTTTGGTACCTGCAGCTTTTCTAGCACGCACACATGTGGACGGCGGGACTCACCTGGCTGGTTCTCCATCCTGCCCCCAGTGCCCAGCACATAATAAAGGTGGAGAAATGTGTTCCTTGAAATGTCAGAGAAATCCTGTGCTGGAGGAATGAGTACTGCCCCCAATCTATGGAGGAGGACACCAAACTTCAGAGAAGCAAGTGACAGGTCCAAGGCCACAAAGCTGAGAAGGGGCAGAGCCTGGCTGTGTGCCAGGTTGTCTTCATAGAAAAGCCTCCTTCTGAACCCCCGTGCTTTGTCACCTCTAACTTCCAATGAGGTTGAACCCCAAGGAGCCCGAAGAGTTTTGAAGGTGTGCTGGTAAAATTGTTTGTAGGATTTTTTACAGTGGTTGTGGTGTGCCTAAATTAATTGCTATTGTCTCTGGGACATGGTTACAAAGTGCCCTAATTGTAGCTATGATAAAGGGATATTCCAAGCCCAAGTTCAACCCGTCTCGTCTGTCAATAACTTTGACACTTTGATTCCCTGTCACCTGGTAACTACTAAAAGGTGTAATATTCTGAAGCCTTTAATTTTACCTTCTGCAGGAAAGGAAAATGGAGGGGGCAAAGATAGGATGCAATTTGGACACGTGCAAATTACCTTTTGACTCTCATGAATATATATTCCACATCTGATGCCTGCAGGGGCAAGAATCTCTGTTCCCAGGACAAGCTAGGTTGACGGCCATCAGCATGTAATTGCTGGGCTCTGTCCCTGTCTCTCCTGCTGGAGAATGAAACCTTGCTCAAGGTCAGTGTTGAGGTGTCAGTCTGAAAGTTTCCAAAGCCTTGTGAGCTGTGTCAGAAACAAAACAGTCTTCAGGGAGGGCACCTCACCCCAAAGGGAAAAAGATTGTGTGTGTGTGTGTGTGTGTGTGTGTGTGTGTTCATGTTGTCTGATGATGCCGCCAGGCCAGGTTAAGATGAGAGGTGAGAAGGTGACTTGATGGGACAATGTCAAAGTCATGATGGTGCCCAAAGCCAGACAAGAGGACATAATGAGTGAGTGGGCGATGGCCAGACACATGGAAATAGCCTGTAGGGACAGCTCCTTGGAGAAGTTTGACTGTGACAGAAACGAGAGAGGGGAGAGAAGGGAGCACCATGAGAAATCCACTGCAGATTTTTTTAAAATAGCCTTCACTGTGGTTAAATATACACAACATATAATTTGCCATTTTAATGTGTACAATTGAGTGGCATTAATACATTCACAATGCTGTGCAGCCATCACCACTATCAAGTCCCAAAATATTTTCATCCTCCCCCAAGGGGACCGTGTACCCATTAGCAGTCATTCCACATTCCTCCCCTCTTCCTCCCCAGTCTGCATTCCATCACTGTGGATCTACCTATTCTGAACAGTTCATATAAATGAAATCATCCAGTATGTGGCCGTTTGTGACCAGCTTCTCTCACTCAGCATGATGTTTTCAAGGTTCATCCATTGACACATTTGTTGCAGATGTCAATACTTGATTCCTTTTCGTGGCTGCATAATCCTCCATTGCATGGGTATGGATCATTTGTGGGTCCATTCTTTCATCGGTGGACACTTGGGTTGCTTCCACCATTTGGCTATTGTGGACAGTGCTGCTGTGAATATGCATGTACAAGATTTTTCTAGAACACCCATTCGATTCTTTTTGGTAGACACCTGGGAGCAGAATTGCTGGGTCCTATAGTAATTCTATGTTTAACTGGTTGAGGAACCATGCAAGTGTTTTCCATAGCGGCTGTGCCATTTTGCATTCTCACCAGCAACATCCAAGAGTTCCAATTTCCTCGCATACCCACCAGCAGTTATTATTTCCCTATTTCTTTTTATTGGAAGGTTTTGTTTGTTTGTTTGTTTGTTTGTTGTCTTTTTAGGGGAAGATTCTTTCTTCTTCACTGCATGCTCACCGTGGGCTTACCAGCTGGTAAACAGTGGACAATGAGAGCCAAAATTTTGACATTACGTTCCGGGCTCCCTTTTAGGGAAGCAAGAGAGAAAAGAACATAGACTTTGGTGCAAGAACCCTTTAGGCTCAGACCCTGGCTCTGTCACCTGCTCCCAATGACCTTGAGCAAGCTGCATCAACTTCCAGACTCTCAGGTTTCTTGTCAGCAAAATGGGGATAATATTATTTTCCTTGGGAGCGACCAGGACGTTTACGCAGACAAATGACAGGAGGGAAGGACTGGCTCAGGGCCTGACACTTCGTAGATGCTCAGGGAACTTACTTTCCTCTCCTGGCATCAATGGAGGAAAAGTCAAGTCAAAGCAAGAAGGTATGCTTCATTTTAAATGAGCACTGCTTAAGTCAGACGCCAACTAATAGGGATGTGTGCAGACTGTGGAGGCACTCAGCTAGGGGCCAAGAACATGCCACCAACATGCTCCCTTCCATTGATCTGGGCCCTCACTCCTCTAACAGCCTCCCACTGGTCACCTCAGTCTTGCCAGCAATTCTGATGCCCAGCAAGCTTTGGGGTTCACTGGCTACCTTGGCTTTCTAGGGTTGCCGTACAAAAGAACACAAACTGTGTGGCTTACAACAACAGAAAAAAATTTTAAAGATTTTCTTTATTTACTTCAGAGGGGGGGAGAGAGAGAGAGAGAGAGAGAGAGCAAGAATAGGGAGAGACAGGGAGAAGCAGACTCCCCACTGAGCAGGGACCCCGAAATAAGGCTTGATCCCAGAACGCCGGGATCATGACCTGAGCTGAAGGCAAATGCTTAACCGACTGAGGCACCAGGCGCTCCCAAACAGCAGAAATTTATTCTCTTTCGGTTCTGGAGGTTAAAAAATCTGAAATTGAGGTGTCCACGGGGCTTTGCTTTCTCTGAAGTTTCTAAGGGAAAATCCTTCCTTGCCTCTCCTGGCTTCTGGTGGTGGTTGGCAGTCCTTGGCATGCTTCGTTTGTAGACGCATTGCACCAATTGGCACCCACCTTAATCCAGTATGATCTCATTTGAACTTGATTATATCTGCAAAGACCCTCTCTGCAATAAGGTCACATTCACAGGTACCACTGGGGGCTAGGACTTCAACATACCTTTTCAGGGGGTGCAATTCAACCTCTAGCACTGACCTGTGGCCAAATGCTGGCACAGAATCAAGTTTCGCAGAGCATAGAGATGGTCTGGGGAGCCCATTTGAAGGAAAAGACCACAAAAGGATGAATGCAAGGTTAGGTACAGGACCCTGGAAGGGGATGTGTACGTGGGGGAAGGGTCCTGTCGCTTAAGCATTGTTAGCTCCAAGGAAAATCTACCGCTGGCTAAACCTCATTTATCCTGATTCAGTTTCTAAGCTCATTACGTGGAGCCAAAGAAATAAGACTGTTACAAATGACAAACCATGAAAACACAAATTTCTTACGCAGTCATACACATCTGCAGGTATATTAGGACAGGTTTGAAAGGAGGCACATCTGAATTTCAGCTGATTACTCGTGACTCGTGGAGTTGTGGGTCCTCGTTATTCTTTTCTTTTTGCTTATCTAAATTTGCTAGTCTTCCTATGACGAGCATATATTGCCTTTATAAAAACCATAACCATCTTCTCTTTGCAACTTGATGTGTCAATTAGGGCCGAGATGTGTCCGAGGCCATTGCAGAGAGCCTCACTGCTGGTGGTTGTCATAGATCTCTTTCCTGGGAGACCCTATTTCCTCATGGGCTCCATGGAGCCCCCACGACCTCCCCTTGGACTTTCCTGCTCCCCCCACCCGCCCCACCCCCAGGAGGCTGCCTGGCTCATATTGGAAAGGTACCCAGAGAGCCACTGGCCAGTGGCTGCACAGGAGAGGCCCCACCATGGAGAATGAGGTATCGTGGCCACTGATCTATTTCCCTGATTTACATCAATTTACATTCAGCTCTCGAGTAATCTACATGAAAATCAGGCAGCCTTCCGCTATTCCCCTGAAATCAGATGAGGCCGCCTGGCCCGTGGGATGATGCAGAGAGATGCTCCCTCACTTCCCAAACCCTGGGCAGATTAATTTGTCAACCAAAACAGGGGCTGGCATTGTAATCAGGGCTGCCTAGCACTCTTTGACTTTCCCCAAATTGGATAGATAAATGGAGATTTGCGGTATATTAACCTGAATGTTTTGTCTAGCTTCATTTTCCACTTCCTTCCCTTCTCTAAGGAGCTGGTATTTTTTTTTTTTCATATGAGATTATTGATGCCATTCATACACCCTTTCCTCTACCAATAACTTACTGGGGTCTTCTGTGAGCCACACAACCGTGCTTGGTGCCCGGGGCAAGAGAGGGGACCACCCTTGTCCCTGCCCTCGCTTGAGGCTCCTGTGCTTGACTTCTTTCTAAAAATAAAGTTCATTTTAGATATAACCTATATACAGCAAAGTGCGTAAACCTCCAGCTTACAGCTTGGCACAGGGTAACCTCCATCACAATCAGGACATTGAACTTGTTCAGCACCCTCAGGAGGCTCCCTCATGCGTCCCCCAGTCAATATCCTTCTATCCCACCAGGACCACCATTTCTGATTTCCTTCCCCATGAGTGAGTTTTGCCCGTGTTTGCTCTTCCTTTAAATAGAATTATCCAGTAGAACTTCAAACACACAGGGACAACTGGCTTTGGTCATCCATATGTTTGTGAAATTCATCATGTTTGTGTATCAATGACTGGTTCTTTTTTATTACCATGTAGTATTTAATTACACATATGCACCACAATTTATTTACCCATTCTCTCGTTGACAGATACCTGAGTTACTTCTAGTTGGACAATTAGGAATAAAGCTCCCGTGAACATTCTTGTACATGTCTTCTGGGCTTGAGAAACACATGTTTCTCTTGGGTATAGAACACGCAGGGGTGGAAATGCTGAGTCAAAGTGTCAACCTGTTGTAGTAGATACTGTTGTAGTAGATACTGTAGTATCTACAGTATCTACATCAGTACTACAGCATCTACATCAGAAGATACTGATGATGCTTGTCTTTTATTTATTTCTATTTTTATTTTTATTATTTTTTTAAGATTTTATTTATCTGAGAGAGAGAGAGCACAAGCGGGAGGTAGAGGCAGAGGGAGAGGGAGAAGCAGGCTCCCCACTGAGCAGGGAGCCCAAAGTGGGGCACGATCCCAGGACCCCAAGATCACGACCTGAGCCAACAGCAGCTGCTCAGCTTCTCTTGACTGACTGAGCCACCAGGATCCTTGTCTTAAAAATTGAGTTCCCTGAGGGCGCCCAGGCAGCTCAGGTGTTAAGCGTCTACCTTCAGCTCAGGTTCATGATCCCAGGGTCCTAGGATCAAGCTCTATGTTGGGCCCCCTGCTCAGCGGGGAGCCTGTTTGCCCTCTCCCTTTGCCCCTCCACCCCACTCATGCTCTCGCTTTTTCTCTCTCAAATAAATTAAACAAACAAACAAACAAACAAACAAACAAATGCAGCTCCCTTGGTCCATTTTCCCTAAGACCTCATTTGATTTTGTCTGTGCCCCCCAGGCCCCTTTTTTAGAATCACGGGATATAAGTGAGGTTTCTGGTTTGTGATTTAGGACAGGTGCAGCAACAGCCTTCCACGGAGAACCATGAGATCCGGCCCACTCCCCGCTGGCAGGGGACTAACTGTGGGCACTGGGAGCACGGGGAGCACTGGGAGCACTGAAAGCACTGCCCGGCTTCTCTTGAGCTTGGTGACCTGCGTTAGATACGTACCATTTGAGGTTCTTTCCAGTAGGTTATGGCCTTAACCCCTCAAGGTGACCGCACCTAGAGATAGGGGGCCTTTACCAGGGTGATTAAAGTTAAGGGCAGAGGTGGCCACCTGCCAGCTGGGAAGGGGGCTGTCACCAGAAATGGAAACTGCCGGAACCTTGATCTTGGACTGCCTCCAGACTGTAAGAAACTACACTTCTGTGGGTTAAGTCCCCTGGTCTGTGGGACTTTGTGACGGCAGCCTAAGCCGGCCAAAATAAGTAAGCACCTGCCATGTGCCAGACAGAGCCAGGTGCCGGAGATAACAGCAGTCATCAAGACAAACCAAAGGCTGTGCCCTCAGATTGCCTCCCTTCTCCAGCGAGGAGAAAGAAAACAAAGATAAAAATTCCAGGACGTATGTATTCCAATAGATGGTACCAAGTTCGGGGGAGGGGGTGGAAATAGAGTGGGGTACAGGAGTGACAGGACAGAGTGTTCAGGTGGTCAGGGAAGGTGACATTTTAGCAGAGACCAGAGGAAGAAGTGAAGTGAGAAGAAGAGTGCAGACATCTGGAGGAAGGGTGTGGCCAGCAGCGGGAACAGCAGGTGCGAAGGCTATCAGTGGGTGTTCAGCACCTCTACAAAAGACCTTCGCAGCAACACCCAGATTTGTGTCTGGATCAGTGACCGGGTGCTGGGGCCCAGCCAAGCGGACCCATAACGCCACCATCACCAGGCTCTTGGAAGGTTTTATGCAAATGACATTCTACCTGTTAACGTACCTGGTGTGGTTTTGATTTACTCTTGAGTGACTTGACCTGAGTGATTGGAAAAGGATCCTTCTGGGTCCTTGTGGAGAATGACTCGCAGGGGCATAACTGGCTGCCACCAGGGACACAATGGGTCCCAAGGCCACTGCAGGCCCCTGGTAGCGTTCAAGAGGTGGGGGCCCAGGCCACAGGGGTAGTGGAGATGCTGCAAACTCATGGGCGTGTGGTTCTCTATCCAGAGGATGTGACTACTTCTGTTCCCTGGAAGCCCGTCCGTCACGGCCGGCACACAGCAGGTGCACAGTCCGTGTTGGCCAACCAGAAACGCAGGCAGACAGTAGCTGAGAGCATTCTGGACGCTGTAAGGCGCTGTCTGCGTGCTCTCTTTATTACCCTTGGGCCTGCTCTGCCTGGGGCCTCTCTCCTTGGACTAAAACATCATTTGGGGAACCTGAGCTGCAGCCCAAATCCCCGCTCCCATTCCGCCTTGGAACACAGCCCGCCCCAGCCACAGTGGAGCAAAGGTTTCCCTCCGAGAGGACGTCCCTGCTGCATAGGGCCCACGGGTTGGGCCGTTACTAGATTCTCTGCAGGGCCCCCAGTCCTCATGTGGGGGCTGAGAATGTCAGACTGCCTCTGGGCACTGTCTCCCGACTCTGGGAGCTGGGGGCACCCCCATCCTCCTTATTTCCTTGGTCGCTAATTAGAACCCGAGAAAGAAAAGTCAGCTCTGGCGGTGCCTCCAGCTGCACGGAGGGGGGTGACTAACCCCTTGCCTTCGTGGTTAAGTGCATTCTTCTCCAAAGAGCTCTAAAATTAAAAAGAAAGAAAAAAGCATAAGAAAGAAAAAGAGAAGCACCCACTGTGTTTACATGGAAAGTGGTTCCACATTCCCACCGTACGGAACACAGAATGCTCTGGAGCCAGCAGTTACCTGGCCCTGTTCCCTGCCGTATTATAGAGCAGGGAGCCAAATTTCCTTCTGGATGTCTATAAATAAAGTGTTTCATCCACTGGCAATTAGGCGGAAGCATTTTTCCGGCCAGCGTGCATATGCTGAGACACGGCAGATCAGAGATGTTAGTTTAAGCCCCATAGCTATGTGTAATAAGAATAATGTTTTCACAGCCTCTACTTCCCTTCTTTCCAACTCCCCCCGCCTCCCCCCCACACCCCGACTCGGCCTAGGTTTTATGTAGAAATTCTACCTAGGAAGAGGAAAGCAGAGCATTCCAAAATTCTTTCAACTGAAGAAATTTAGAAGGATGTGGGGTTTAGTTTCTTCTGTTGCGTGTAGAATGCTCCTTTCCTGATCTCCTGGGATGACTGGTGGATTCTTCCCTCTCTGATCATGAGAGCTGTGGCAGGGAGCCCATGATCCTTTTCACCTCATCCGCCAGGTAGCTCGGAGCCAGCAACTGCTTGTACCTTATGGGTAGTGGGTCAGAGTCCACTCTGTTCCTAATTCCCGACTTCTCTTCTGATGATCCTTTCCAAAAGTAAACTTCAACCTAAGCTCGCCCACCGCATCTTCACAAAGAAGCAGGATACAAAGACACAATAGTTTTTAGTTTCTGAGGCTGCTGTTCTCTGAATGGAAACTCAGGATGGAAGGACAGAAGAAATCGTGATAGAGGGCAGGAGAGGAGGAAAATGACTTTCAGTGGCCATGGACTGGGCGTCCATTGCATTAGGTAAGCACCTAAAATAACTTCTTAAAGAAATTGAGGATGCACGGCAGGCCCTCTATGGCAGGATGGCTGAGTGGAGCTCGGACCGAGGTCTTTCTGAGTCCGGAGCTAGTGCACGCTCCACATGACCGCGCTAGTCCTCAAACGGCTCGAGGGGAAAAGGCTGGCCAGTGGCAGAATATCGCTGCGGACCACACAGTACCATGGACAGAGAGCAACAGGGAGGACCCAAGGGAGTGGACTTCAGGTGAATAGGTTAAATACAGCAACTGCCAGGCATCCATCCGTCTGTCCGCCTGCCCATCCATCCGTCCGTCCATCCATCTAAAACTTTCAGACTCCACTGCATAACAAAGACCTCAAAACCAGTTCAGAATTGATGCCAACTGAGCCACAGCCTCTACACCTCCACATCAGCCAATCATTGGATGCAGATACCCTTGGGAATCGAGTATGAGCCTGAATGAATAAGGATGCTGAGCACCGAGAGAGACGCTGCTGAGAGCTGCTGGCAACCCACACTCCCTGCAGGGCTGGGGGGTGGGGGGGTCATGCAAGTTGCCATTCTGAAGGGACATCTGGGTGGCAGAACACAGGTCCCACCACGCCCTGCCTTTCTATCCCCCATTCTATGTGTTTTTCACAGTCTATGCCCCCCTCCACAAGAATGTGAGCTCCCCCTTCCTGTTTCATTCACTACCGTGTCTGCAGAGCCTAGAACTGGGCCTGGCCTGGAATTCCAGGCCCTACAAGCAGCCCCTGAATGAAAGGAAGGGATAGATAGACACAGCAGTCGGTGTTCCTGCATGCTTAGTGAGGGGTCCCACGCCGAATGCTTCGCAGGAAGTAATCTCGTTTAATCCACAGGACTACCCAAGAGGTGGATGTGTTATTCTTGTTCTACAGAGTTAGGAAACAGGGCTTAAAGAAGCCAAGTCATTTCCCCCCTGGCACCCTGAGAACAGGGGGTTCAGTCCAGATGTCAAAGATTCTCCAGGGTGGCTGTTGGCTCTGGAGACTTTCTCTAGTTTACGACGTGCCAGCCCTCAAGGCAGGTCCAGAGACAGTGGTGGCTGCTGGGAGTTCAGGGAGGACTGGGGACCAGAGGGGCCCTTTCAGGGTCCCACTCAGGGTAGAGCGGGGGGTTTCACCAGGACGCTCGCAGGACTCAGCTCCTGGCGGGGAGGGTCCAACAGCCCCCACGTGGCTCTCCGCAACGCCTGCATGCCAGCAGTCCCCAGTCCCCTCATAAAGCCCAGGACTCTTGTCAATCTCCACACCTTCACACTCTCACTGCACATCTCTCAGGGGTCTCAGACCTCACGTGGCTGAACCAGAGCCCATCAGACTGCTCCTCTACTACCCTTCCCATCTTGCCGAGGGGCACCCGCCAGCCACGCAGGGCGTGGTCACACACCTGTGGTCACCTTTACTTGCTCTCTTCCCTCCATCCCCTACAGCCTTCGGCAAGACCTACAACTCTGCCTCCAAACGAAATTCCAGATCAGTCCACTTTACTCCATGTCTGCAGCTGGCTCTCAGGCTCACGAGCCAGCAGCCTTCATCTGGACCAGCATCTGGACCAGCATCTGGACCACCGCAAGAGCCTCCTGACTGGTCCTCCTTCATCCTCTCCACGCATGCCCTGTCTTTCCAAGGGCCAAAAGCCATCCTGTCAAGAACTGTGAAGGGGCTGAGATCTCACTTGGCTGAAAGCTGACAGATCAGGCTGGTTTCATGGACACTGACAAGAGACACGAGACCCTTGGGTCAGAGACAACAGACTTCATCACTCACAACAAGAACAGTGGGCAGTGCAGGCTCCTCGATGGTCTCTTAGCCCCGATTCCCACAGGGGTGACGTGGATGGGCCTCAATGAATGCCTACACCTGCCATGGGTTTGCATTACGGGAAAGAAACTGAGCTTTTATAGCAAGCGGGAAATAAATCTGTTCTCTGCCATGAAGGGGACATTCCTTCATGTCTCAAGCTTTCTCACTGTAAACACAACCCTGAGAAATGGCTCAGGTAAAGAAGGAAGGCCCAGAGCCTTCCATCCATGGCATACCCAATAAGACGAATGCCTGTTAACCTAGAACAAAATTCAGGCCATCTCCCATGGCTCTCAAGGCCCAGGGTGATCTGGCCCCTGCCTGCCCTCTGATCTCACCTCCCAGTCCCCCTGCTCTCATTTACTCTGCTTTGGCCACAAAGGCCTCCTCAAGGCTTTTGTATTTGCTCCCCTCCCATCTCTTCATGTGGGTGGTTCCTTTTCGCTCTTTGGATGTCACTGCCTTGAGGAAGCCTTCCCGAAGCCTTCCAGCTAACACTGCCTCTCCCTACCACCAACCCCCACCACTCCCCCCGGCTTTGTCGTTGCATCATACAGGACCTATTCATTTCAAATGCTGTCACACACTGAAATGACCCTTCCTTGTAATCGTGTTTCCATCAGTTGTATGTCACCCCAGGGGGGCAAGGACTTCATGAGTCTTGTTCCCCCACTGGACCCCCAGAGCTCAGAACAGAGTCTAGATGCTAAAACATCTATTTGGGGAATACATAAATGCAACCCCCCGCTCAGGAGGCTGGAGGCTCTGAGACTGGCCCCAAGGGTGGGAAATGTCAACCAAGATGCTTCCCAGCACTTCGGAAACACAAAACCCAGCACCATTAAGTTTAATGCCAGGGGACAAGCGCTGGGTGACTCAGTGCTATGCTTCAAACACGAGGCTTCTCTTTGTAGTGGCCTCAGAGAGCATCTGTGGGGGCACCGCGGCGTAACTGTAGGGAAGCCAAGTGGCAGAAAGTGGCTAAGTGATGTAAAGTCTTCCAAAAGTATATATAGAGAGATCTGTTGTTTAAAAAAAAAACAACTAATACTCTCATAATGATGCATTTGCCCCTTGTGTGGAGGGATTTCAAGAGCTTGAACTCTGGACTCAGACGAACTTGGCTGGGTTCAAGACCTGACTCGGTCCGCCTGTGCCCCCACTGGTCTGAGTAAAGGGAGGAAAGCCTTTAGCTAACAGCACTGTCTGGGAGGTGAAGAAGGGGACAGATTTGGGTGGGAAGATGACAAGGGAGCTTCCAGATACAGAGACTACAAGGATGGTGGATCTCCCTAAGGATGTTGCCCGGGAGGCAACTGTGAGATCAAGGCTGGGACCATCAGGGACCAACCAGGCTGAAGGCGATGGCAACTCAGGTCATCAGGATGGCAAAGTGTGGAGGAAAGCAATCCTCGAGTGCCCAGGGATGGAGGGAGAAGATAACCCAGTGCCAGAAAAGAGGACTGAGAAGAAATATGACAAGAAGTTGAAGACAGAGAGAGGTGTGTCTTCTCGGAAGACAACAGAGGAACCGAGGGACAAGGGCTCATGGGGTGGGGGAGCAGGGGTGGCCTTGCTCAACAGTGTTTACGCTGCAGACTCCAGGAAGGATGAGGCAGCTCATTATCGGAGGGAGCATGGGTGAGTCCCCTAACTTCTCCGGGCCTTTCTAAGTGACAGCTATTTTTAGCAGTAACCGTAAGAGCCAGAAGAATAATAAGCCCTGAGGAGAGCAAATACCTTTCCCTGGACCTAGGTGGGGAGGTGGTTCCAGCTCTTCTAAGTCAGCCCCTGCCCTTCTCAACCGCCAGAGAATGTCTGAGAATTGGCTACAAAATGGCGGCTGGGTTTCCATCGGGCATTGGGGCAGGTGGCTGGACTTTGTTGCAAGCTGGATTCAAGGTCGGGGAGAAAACAGGCAGCTGTGTCTTCGATGCTGGCTGGCAATACACAAGGGAGGTCCGAGGAGATCTTCTGTTTTTCTATTTGCCAAACACGGCCTGCTTCCCTACGAGGGGCCAGGTTCGTGCCCGGCATTCAGGATAAAAGATGAATGACCCCCAGTGACAGTGCTGGGCAGAATGAGCGAGCCAGGGGTGCTTGCGTGAGTCAGTCAGTTGAGTGTCCGACTCTTGGTTTTGGCTCAGGTCATGATCTCAGAGTTGGGAGATGGAGCCCTCTGTCGGGCTCTGCGCTGAGCAAGGAGTCTGCTGAAGATTCTTTCCCTTTCCTTCCCCCTCTGCCCCTCCCCCCGCTCACATTCTCTCTCTGTCTCTGTAAAATAAATAAAATCTTGAAAGGAGGGAAGAAGGAAGGAAGAAAGGAGGGAGGAAGGAAGGGAGGGAGAGGAGTGAAGGAAGGAAGGAAGGAACAGCAGGCCAGTCCTGTGCTCACATACAAGAGCCCGTGGCTTACAAAGGCAGCAACAGGGCTTCCTCTCCAGCTGTCCTCACAGGGCTTGCAGAAGAAGTGGGGCGTGGAGGTCTCTTGAGAATGCAGTCCCCTTAGGGGACAGACTCCACCTTTCCTCCTGGAGGTCATACCCGGTGCCCCCAACCAAAGTAAGGGGTCCAGAGGAGCCAGGGAAGGGGCAAGGCTTATAGACTGTGGCCACCTTGCCTCGGAGGCCTGACTGGTGGGGGTGTAGAAGCCTCCTGAATCCATATAAACCCGTCCCTCCTTCCACCCTCCCCATGTCTGTCTTGGGTTCCCAGGGTCAGTGGCCTCCATTTGGTCAGAAGAACATACACTTCATAGACCAACAAACCAGAGGGCAGCCATGCATGCTTGTCACATCGTCTCTGTGAGCACCCGTCAGCTCCAGAGGGCCGGGGAATGCCAGGAGCTGGGGCACATGGACCATCACCTCTGGGGCCACCCTCGTCTGCCCTCAGCCGGCCCCGGGACTTAGGGCTGAGCTCACCGGCTGGCCGCGTGACTGGCAATTTAGCACTGTCCCATGGACCCTGGCCCAGACGGTGAAAGTGAAAGTGACTGGCTGGGAGCCACACAATGACACTGGGATGGAGCAGACCTCAGCCCTCCCAGGGACCCCAGCGAAAGGCTGCCGGAGAAAATGTTCGTGCTGAGCAGACATTGCCTCTGAAAAGTCGCTGCTGTTTAAAAAAGCCGATGCTGGAGACACACCACAGCCCTACTCAGTCAGAGTATCTGAGGTAAGGACCGGGCCCGGGAATCTGAATTTTGAAACCCCAAACCACCCCTGGTGGGGATTCGCCCGATGGGGCCCGCGTGGTCCTTGCTGCTCTATTTGAAGGCTGCGGGCTGGATGTTTCCCACCCTGCTCGGAGCCCACGAGGCCGACCCGTGCGGAGCGCCTCCCCCAGGCTCCTCGTCCTCTGGCTTTGTTCTGGGTCTGGCCAGTGGGAGAAGCGGGTAGGAGACCCGACACAGCAGGTTGCGGGGTACTGTTCACTGCGCATGCTCACTCCCTGCCGGGCGGCCTCTGCTCAAAGTCACCAGCAGGCCGCTCTTGAGCTACTCCCTGGCTTGTCTCTTCAGGGCTGACAGTAGTCACAGCTCCCCCGCTTCGCTTGCCTTGACCACCCCTCTGCCCTCCACCCCCTCATTCCGACGTCTTCAGTGGCACCCACTGCGGGTGCCGCCCAGTTCCACGCAGCCCACAGTCTCTGTCGAAGTGCAGTCTGTCTCCACCCCCAGCCTCCGAAGAAGTTTCTAGAATCTGGTGGCCAAAGAAGGGCAGAGGAAGGTCACCCCACCAGGGCCAGGAGGGTCCCAGGGAGCTTTCTGGACAGGGTGACTGCTGAGCCGAGCCTCCCAGGGACGAGGGCGGGGCTTAAGACCAGGCGGGGGGCTGGTGTTACACCAGGCAGAGGGCCTGAGGCACGAGGTGGACTCCTGGAGTCCAAGAGAGCCAAGCATGAGGAGGAAAGACCCAGCAGCGACCAGGAAGGGGGTGGGGGTGTGAGAAGTGGTCCCTGGGATGACTTCATTCCCAAACCGGTTTGGGGCAAGTTTTGGCAGCTCCACAGGGAGGGAGGGCCTGCCTACAAGCAGAAAAGGATGCTGATGAAGGCCTTTTGAGGAAGCAGAGGAGGCATGGTGGTTGACAGCCAGGTGGCCTTGCCCGAGCCTTGGTCCCCTTGGCTGTGACACTGGGTGACAGTCCCACCGGACCTCCTCCTGGACACACTGGGAATGGGAAAGCACTTTGCAAACTATGAAGGGCTAGGCCCGAGGGAACAATGATGACCATTATTTAAGCCAAAGAAACAAATGGGTTTGTCGGCCCTCCCGGAAATGAAAGCCCCCTCAGCACCCCAAGCTTCCTCCAGGCCACGGACACCGTTGATCGAATAACCACTGCTCCAGCTGCTCCCCAGACAGACGGACGCCTGCTGATGTCTCCAGCAGCCCCTCGGTCCCCGGGCGGCTGCACCGTCGCTCCCAAGCAGAAGCGGGAGGTGCTGAAAATCTATTTTCAGGCTCTCTGATTAGGTGATGACAGCTCTGGTTTTAGCCAATTAAATACCATTTTCATGCACATATATCAGTCCCAGAAATGGGGCTATTGGTTCAGGAGGACATCCCGTCGGGCGGCTCCTCCTTCCCATCGAGGTTCCAACAGTCCGCGCGGGACGCTGGGATCCACGGACACGTCCCAACCCCAGAGTCAGCCTCCCGCTGGGGAGACGGAGATCTGTGGCTGCCCCTCCATGCCAGTGACAGTGACGCAATGCTCGCCACGCAGGTTCCCAAGCTCAGGGAGCTTCCATCTCAGCGTGTCGAAGCCAACCAGCCAAGCGCAACCGTGAACACCGGAGGACGGTGCGAGAAGAGCCACAGAGATGGGCGACCCCACTCCTGCCGGGGTGCTTGAGGTTATGACTCTGCCCCCAAACAGACCTCAACTGGAAACCTCGATTTCCCCATCTGAAAATGGGATCATAATAATAGTCATCGCTTGACAGAGCTGTGATGAAGGAGAAATTGGTAATTCATGTCTGTGCCTTGGACCATGCTTGGCACACAGGAGCCACTCAGGGAATGTTCCTTGCTTAGCCCTGTTGCTATTCTTTCCCCAGATCTACCTGCCCTGCTGGGCAAGGTCTCTGTAAAGGTGGGCTTCGGGAGAGGGCCAAACAGAAGTCCCTGTGTTTGGGAACCCACACTGAGGCCAAGAGCACAACAGACCAGGGGCAGCTTAGTTTCCTTTCCAATTCCACCTCCTCCTGGCCTCTGAGTCTGTTTTCTTACCTCTAAAATGGGACAACAAGGGTCCCTGTGTCTAGTCTCTGCCTCCCTCTTCACAGGGCCTTCCCTTTCCTTTCTCCTCTTCTGCCTCTTAGAAAGACACGTGCACTGGATTCAGGCCCCACCTGGATAATCCAGGATAATCTCAGCTCGAGATTCTTAATGCAGTTACATCTGCCAAGAGCCTTTTTCCAGAGATGTGTCCAAAGGACATGGGTGTATCTTTTGGGGGTCCCTCACTCACCCTACTCAGCCCGGGGGGACAGGTATGGAATCACCTGCTCACAGGCCTCATACAGCACCTGGTGACCTTTAGGGATCACAAGCAATTATGGGGTGAAGTTGGCAGCACTGTGTAGGGAGAAAGGGGCTGACTGAGGCCTTGCTCTGACCTGCTGGGTGAACTTAGGGAGTGTCACTATCCTGTCCGGGACTCGGGCTTCCCTTTGTAAAATTGGAACATTGGGTGCTGATTGCCTCTGGGTAACAGCCTGAAATCTAGGCCCAGATGTGCCTCTAGAGATAGACCTCATGGCCTCCGGGTGCCAGTGTGCAGGCCCCAGATTTCCTCCGTGGCAGGAAAGACGGCCCCGAACAGAATGAGGAGAGAGATAAAAGAATGCGTGTGAAGCCTCGGGAAACTTGCTGAACATGTATCCAATTTAATGTTCCCAACATGTTATTCCCAGTTCACAGCTGTACAAACTGAGGCCCAGAGGGCTCAGTCACTCACCAGAAGCCACCCCACAGGCTAGTGTCCATTTGCCTCTCAAGGCCTGTGCTGTGGGAGCAGAAGAGTCCGGCCCCTGCCACAAGGATGCTGGTGTAAAGCAGGCATCTGGGGGCGTCCAACGCCCTGTGCTCATGTTTTCTTTTGCTGGATCACCTCATTGAACCTCACGAAACCCTGAGAAGTTTGTATGTTCTATTGGCTCACATTGTCCCAACAAGGGACGGCAGCTTGCAGCATCGGGGACCTGTGGGAGCCCCCAGATAGCTGCTGCGCCCAAGGCCAGAGCTCCCTGCCGCTCCTGAAATATGGGGGCATGAGCAGGTAGAAAGGAGGAGGAGTAGGGACAGGAAGGTACATCTGAGGGGAAGCACCAGGGGGCAGGTGGGTGCACATTAACGCAGATGCCTAAGGCACCTGGGTGGCACAGTTGGTTCAGCGTCTGACTCTTGATTTCAGCTTAGGTTATGATCTCAGGGCCATGAGATTGAGCCCCGCATCGGCTCCGCACTGAGTGTGGAACCTGCTTAAGATTCTCTCCCTCTGCCCCTCCCCACTTTGCACGGGCACATGCACTCTCTCCAAGGAAAAAAAGAAAAAGGGCAGAGTCCAGCACCAGGCCAGTGTGGGTCAGGGACACACCAGGGGTGACACGCCATCTTGGCCTGCAAAGTCAAAGAGTAGAGTGAAAAACACCGTGTGCTTTGACGCAACACCATGGAAACTGCCCAGAAGGGAACGTCTGAATTTAGAACCACTCGACTCTACATCATAAACTTATCTACTCCATCTAAACTAGCCCTCCAGTTAATGCACACCGTCTCCTATCCGGCATGTTCTTTGTGGTACCTTCCCATAAGGTTGGTCTCCAAAATGGTCCATCAATAGGCTTGTGGCAATGGGCTCATCACTGGGGATGAGCACCTGCTGAGGGGCCCAGAGCCTCTGGCCAGAGACTCCCCTCCCAGAGTCAGGAGAACAAAGGGGTATCACCCACCCCTGGAAGTGTCTTCAAGCTAGTAAAACTCAGGGCCTTTGGGACGCCTGGGTGGCTCATTCGGTTGGGTATCTGCCTTCGGCTCAGGTCATGATCCCGGGATCCTGGGATCGGGCACCACATCAGGCTCCTTGCTCGGTGGGGAGCCTGCTTCTCCCTCTGCCTGCCTCTCCCCCTGCTAGTGCTCTCTCTGACAAATAAATAAGATCTGACCGGTGCCCACACTAATTCTACTGTCCGTCAGGGGGTTGACATATTTGCAAATGCGGCAAATCCCACTGTCGATCCTCATAGAATGTGTGTGTGCGAGTGGGGCCAGGGGAGGGGCTGTATCAACTGGCAGGCTCGGTGGAGCCGGGTTTGATCCTCTGATACTGTACTGAATGGCTCTGCACCTGGTTCTCTGGTACCTGGGTCACCTGCACTGGGCATCGGGCACAGGCAGCTCTCTGGGGCTGGTCCCGCAGGCAGCCCTGCCACACGAGCCCACACCCCGCGGTCGCTCAAACTCCTGTGTCACTACGTGAGCAAACCAACACTAAGCCACAATCAGGGCCCTCGAAGCCAAGAAGACGAAACTTGGGGACGACCAGTCACAGTCAATGGGGCTTCCCCCAGGACGGCAACTGCTTACACTATAATCCAACAAATAATTGTTTTGCTTTGCTTCGGCGTCTAGTCATAGACGTAGAGAGTTCTAATCATCTTCTGGGGGTACTGCTCCATTCATACCGACCTACGCTCAAGTAAACTCTTGAAAACCCTAACGTGCCTCTGGTCACATTTAACAGCTCCCAGAATCGATACTCACATATGCCAGTGGCCCTCGGCCCGGACACTGTGGTCATTTTGGCTGGGATAATTCTCTGTGGTGGGGGCTGTCCAGTGCATGGTGGGTGCCCCTACCTGCCGGGAGCATACTGCACCCCTTTCCCCACCCCACCCCCGGTTGTGACAACCAAAAGTGTCCTGAGATGTTGCAAATGTCTCCTGAGTGTGGAATCTCCCCAGGTATGTGCAAATGGTCTGCACCTGCCCTCCAGAAACTCCCTTTCATCTGGGGAGGATTTGGGGTACGTGCCACCCACATGGAAGATACTGCCTTGAGAAAGGTCCACAAATGCTGGGAGAGAAACGGACCGTCTCCCAGCCGTAGCAACCAGAAGTCTGCAGAACCCTGCTTCCTCCGAGGATCTGGCAGGGGCTCCTTCCTGGCCCCTCCCGGCTGCTGGCAGGAGCGGGTGGTCGGCACTCCTTGGCTTATAGACACATCTCCTCCAATCTCTGCCTCTGTCTCCATGTGGCCTTCTCCCCTGCATGTTTCTCTGAGTCTCTTCTCTACTGGCAAGGACACCAGTCCTATTGGTGTAGGTGTCCCACCCATTCCTCTTAACGAAGGACATCTGCAGCAAGCCCATTTCCAAACAGAGCCGCATTCCGAGGGCCCAGGAAGGACATGAATTGAGGGGAGTGGGGACACTCTTTAACTCTCTCTGAGTCCTTGAAGAGACAGTGGAGTCCATCCTCGTCTTCGCAGAAGGGGATACTGAGGCCAGAGAAATTGGCTTACAGTGTCAGAGGGCGGAACTAGGAGCTATGCCAGGATTCCTGCACCACACACGGCTTCCAAGGGGCCAAAGTCCTGTCCGTGAGAGTCTGCCGTGAGCCCACTGCCCAGGTCCCAGGGTCCCAGCCACACACCTGCACCTCCAGACCTGAGGGTGCCTCCTGGGATCGCCTCTCCACGTCCCCTCCAGCTCTGCCCCCCAAGGAATCTCTTCCTTCTTCCTACTGCCAGTCAGACCTAGTCACCAAAGGAGACAAGCCTTGTTGGTTAATTTTTCCCCCTTTCAAAAAAATAAATTCATAAATGGCCTTTGGCAAGCTGTTTACTACCCGGCTTTAATGGCCTGTTTATTACTTCGAGCCTGTGTCTGTTAACACGCCCTTTGCATTTTCCCTCATTAACTGTCAATTTGGAGGCCAGTTTTGGCATAAACCATGCCTGGACCTAAATGGCTGTGGACAGTTGATTTTATGACCGCGCCTTGTCTTGGAAACGCGGGGCCTGTCATCAGAGGTGGGCTGAGCGGAGGGGTCCAGCTGCAGACAGCCGTGCTGGGGGGCTGCCGGCAGGGAGCTGAGGCAGGTGGGGGCTTGGGCACCTGATCCACGGGGCCACGCGGGCCCTTCTTTCAGCAGCTGAGGAACCGAAGCCTGTTTAGAAGGGAGCTGAACTTCAGAGAGGGAATCTCTGATCTGGGAAAAAACGCACTCAGAAGAATGCCCGAAAGAAAACACCTCTTTGGGAAACAATCCTGACAAACCCGTGCATTGGCTCTGAGACTGATCTTGTCAGGCATCCCCTCCCTTTGTCCCCATCCGTTCTGTGCCCTCCTGGCAAGGAGCAGAAGATTTGGAAAGGAATGAAAACGGCCTCTATCCCCCAAGAGTTCCTGTTCAAGGAGAAGGGAGATGGACACATCCGAAGGTCGAGACAAGCCATGCAAGCTGGGGAGCACAGGGAAGCTCGGCCTGGGGGAAGAGTGGAGGCTGGGCCATGAGCTCAGGGCTGGCCAGAATGGCTCTGCCATAAGGCTAGTGAGAGCCTGGAAGGATGGGATGTTCATGGCAGGCAGAAAATACGGAGATTCTAGAGTGTCAGATGGCGTAGAATCATTATCACACTGAAAATCCTCCACAAGAGGAAAATAAAGTCCAGATCGTGAGCCAAGGGTCACAGCCCTTCATCTGCTTTCCAGCAACTCCTGCTACGCACCCCCTGGGCTCCAGCCACACCCACCAGAGCGGGTTCAGCAGGACCCCCCGAATTCACGTCCACCTGGAACCTCAGAATATGAACTTTGTTAAAAAGAGTGTCTTGGCAGATGTGATTAGTTCGGTTAAGTTCATATTAAAGTGGGCCCCAAATCCATCACCTGGTGTCCTTATGAGAAAGGGAGAGGACAGACAGACACACAAGGAAGGAGGTCATGTGACCACGGACATCCAAATGGGAGTGACAGAGCAACAAGCCAGGGAATGCCAAGGATCCGGCAACCGCCAGAAGCTGAGAAGAGGGAGAGATCTTTCCCTACAGACTCCGAGAGAGGGCCGTGCTGACGCCTGGGGTTCAGACCTCCAGCCTCCAGAACTGATTTTGTGTCGGTGGAAGCCCCCCTGTTTGTGGTCCTTCATTAGGGCAGCCCTGAGAGACCAGTACACTCCCCTTCACCCCTGCATTCCAGGGGCTGGAAGGGGTCCGTGTGTTGCCGAAGCTCTGACCCAGCCCGTGGTTGATCCAGTCACAGGATCTCCAAGCACCTGCAGGGGTCCTCCATCAAAGGGGGCTCATCTGTGATCTGGACGATCCTGATAGAGCAGGGACTCTGTGCCAGGCACCGCTCCAAGCGCTTTACTAAGCTCTTCAGGTACATTTTTTTTTTAATTTATTTGAGAGAGAGAGACAGCGAGAGAGAGCATGAGCGAGGAGAAGGTCAGAGGGAGAAGCAGACTCCCGGTAGAACCGGGAGCCCGATGCGGGACTCGATCCCAGGACTCCAGGATCATGACCTGAGCTGAAGGCAATCGCCTAACCAACTGAGCCACCCAGGCGCCCCTCTTCAGGTACTTTTTAATCTGAATCCCTGCAAAAAGGCTGTGAAGCAGGCAGGGGTTGGACAGGGGGAGGTTGGCTCCATTTTACACATGAGAACATCTGAGTCTGGGAGTGTTGCCTAAAGTTCCAAAGCTGGTAGGAAGTAAGGCAGGAGCCGGGAATGTCGGCCCAGGAACACGTTCCTCACCCATTGCACCGAGTGACTGTCAAACACTGTGCCAAGCTGACAGCAGATCTACAGAAAATGCATGATTCTTATTCCAACAAGCCTGTGACCTTGGGCAAGATACACAGCTTCTCTCTGGCTTCAGTTTTCACATCTGTAAAATGGGCTTAAGGACAGTGCTTGGGTTCTTGGGGTGGAATGAACGAGAATTCAACCAGAGAAAAGTAGACAGGGTATTTAGCCCCAGTCTTGGCCAAACTGCAGCAAGTTTCATGACTATGATTATTGACTTTATTGATGTTCATTGTGTCATGACCATAGCCTGATTCCAAGTGTCCCTTCTGTTTGAAGCCGCTAGAATGACTAGGGTGCATTCATTTGCATCCCCCTCTGGGGTTTGGAAATCAAAATATGCAGGGAGACTGGTGGTTAAATGTTGATGGAAAGAGGAAAGGGAAAAACTGGGGAGAAAGGGAGAAGCAAAGCGAGAGGAAGGGGGAAATCCCAGCAGATGGTTGTTGGATCTCCCAAGGCAGAAGTCTGCTGAACATGGCAGAATTCGCACCATGCGCCAAGTCTTGTCACATTCTGGGGCAAGGCGCGCGCGCATGCGTGTGTGTGTGTGTGTGTGTGTGTGTGTGTGTGTGTGTGTGTGTGTTATTACACACTATTACAGGAGCAGAGCTGAAGCTTAGTGTTCCCACCTCAACCAGGGCGTTAGCACCGGTGTCTGGCCATCTTGCAGGCTGGGACTGCTGGCTGTGTGCAAAAGCTTCAGGCAAGGGGCTCATCTGCAGCCCCTTGTGTCCTTGAGGACTTGGAGCTTGCAGTAGGACCAAGCCACATCCCCACATCACCCAGAAGGGACCGCACCCACCATTGATAAAATTGCCCTTTGTTTTCAAAGTCCTTTGCCTTTGGGTTAATCCCATTAATTTAATTATTCAAGAAGACAACCATAAAAGGAGAATTTTTATTTTATTTATCAAATAGTTTGCTTATCTCATGTAATCCACTCAGCAACCCTGTCCTCACCTGATTCTCTTCCTCCATCCTGTTACCTGTGGCCTCTGGGGAATTTGAGCTCCCTGTCTACCCCCACCCCTCCCAAAGCATTCCTCCAAGCTGCACTGACACATTTTCCCGAGTAAGAGCACTCTTGGGTAAAATACATATTTTTAGCTTTCTCCTAGCACAAAACTCTGAGACCACCAAAAATCAAAAGAAACAGCCCTGTTTATACCTCGGTGGCATGGGAGGATCCTTCTTTAATATCGCGATTGTTTATAGAAGTTTTTTTTTTTTTTCTTTCTCATTGGATTATAGGAATTGTTTATGTATGGTGGATACTAATCCTTTTTCTGTTAAAGTGTTACATTGTCTTTTTCCCTTTTGTAGTTTGTTTGCTGCAGGGGAGTAAACAAGAGTTCCGGATTCACTGAAGTCCTATTTACCCATCTTTTCTACGACTGTCCTTTTTGAGTCTTACGTAGAAAATTCTTACTTTCTTGGAGGCTGTAAGACTATCCTCCAGTGCTTTTTTCTAAATGTTTTAAAACTGTGCTTTCCCTATTTACATATTTAATTTATCTGGGTCTAGTTTTTATTAGTGAAGGCTCAGAAGAAGACCCATTTTTGTTTTTTTCCCTCCTGGATACAAGTGGTCCTAGCATCCTCGATTAGACCCAGTGTTCATCTCTCTGGTGGCCAGATGCTGCTGCAGCCCTAGATCAGGTTCCCAAACGTGCTTGGGTTGGTTTGTGAGCTTTTTCTTCTGCTTCACTGGTCAGTTTCTCTGAGCCGGTAACACTGCCGTAATCCACATAGATTTACACTAAATCTCAACATCTTTTAGGCAACTCGCCCCCCTTCATGCCTCTCCAGGAATGTCTTGGCTATTCTTGGGTCTTTGTTCTTCGATATAAATTTTAGAATCGGCTTGTTCGGTTCCTTGAAAAATCCATTTGGGATTTTGATTGGCAGTGTGTAAAGCCCATGACTCGAAGTGGGATACTTGAGACTGCCAACATACTGTCTTCCTAGCCATGAATTGAAAAATATTTCTCCATTTATTTATGACCTTTTAAATGATTTTCTCTAACATTGTATACTTTTCTCTATAAAGGTTTTCCACATTTAAAAATTATGATCCTCAGACAATTTGTACCTTCTTGTCATTGCTATTATAAATGGAATCATTTTTTAAATTACATTTTCTTTTTTTGTTGTTGTTGCTTGTCGCTGGTATATAGAAATGCCATTAATTTTTTTTTCATTATTGATTTTTTTATCTAGGTACTTAGCTGAACTCTCACTAGTCTTAATTTGTAGATTCTTTTGTATTTCCTAAGTAAATGAAGCTATCATCTGAGAATAATGACAAGGTTTTTTGTTTTGTTTTTCCAGTCGCAACATCTTTTACATCTTTTTCTTGTCCTGTTGCACTGGGTAGGGACTTGGATGCAATAGTGGTGATAGAATGCATTCTTACCTTATTTCTAATTTCTAAGGAAAAGATTCTAATTTACCACCATTAAGACTGATGATTTTGGTAGGTAAACCTCATCCAAGAAGATCTTTCCCATTTCTAGGCTGGTAAATATTTCTTGTTTAACTGATTGATTACAAATGGATATAAGTTTTCTAAATTCGTATTTCTACCCATATGGGATGGTTTGTCTCCTTCAGTCTGCTAAGCTAGTATTTATTGACTTTTTTCCAATATTAAATCACCTTTGCATCGTTGAGATTAAATCCAATGTAGCTCTCATGCATTATCTTTTTTATGCAACACCAGATTCTGTTTGGTAATATTGAAGATGAGACTTTTACATTCATGTTACTAAGTGAGATTGATCTGAATGTACTAATTCTTTCTCACATTGTCCCTGACAGTAGGTTTTGATATCGACGTTATATTACCATCGTGGAATGAACTAGGCACTTTTTATTAATCTCTGGATGATTTTCTGTACAACTGGAATGAGCTTGAAAGTTTAGTTGAACTCCCCTGTTTAAAAAAAAAAAATCTGGTACCTGTCATTATTTTTTCCCGTAGGAAGACAATTAACCTCTAATTCATTTTATAAGTGGTATTAAGATATTTGGGCCTTTTTAAATTTTCTTTGAATCAATTTTGGAGTTATATTTTTCTAAGAATTCAGATTTTGGCATAAAGATTTTTATAATATTCTACTAAACCTTGGTTGTGGCTATAATTTTGATCCATTTACATTCCTGGCATTGTTATATGTGTATGCTTTCATTCTTTTTTTTAAGCAGTCTACCAGAAGGAGTCTATTTTATTAATCTTTATTTATCTCTTCAAAGAACCAACATTTAGTCTTGTTGATCTGCTCTGTTGAAACTTTTTTATTCCCATTTCATTAATTTCTGTTCTTATCTGTATTGTCTCTGCTTTCTTTGAGGGTATTCTATTTTTACTATTTTTCTCTCTCTCTTTTTTTAAAGATTTTATTTATTTGTCAGAGAGAGAGAGAGAGAGAGAGCACAAGCAGGCAGAGCGGCACACAGAGGCAGAGAGAGAAGCAAGCTCCCCGCTGAGCAAGGACCCCCCCCCCAATGCGGGACTCGATCCCAGGACTCTCGGATCATTACCCAAGCCGAAGGCAGTGGCTTAACGGACTGAGTCACCCAGGTGTCCCTCTATTTTTCTCTTTAATGCCTACAGTTTCAACTTCTCTTTGTACTAATATAATATTTAAGGTTACAGATCTCCACCGAAAGTATCACTTTTGCTGCACAATGACAAATAATCATTTTGGTATCATACAGTTCTCATTATTTTAAAATTCACCCCCAAAATTCACATTATTATTCTTTCATTCATGAGGGTTTTTTTTTTTTTTGGTTTGTTGTTTTTTAAGTTTATTTTATTGAGAGAGACAGCACCTGGAAAGGAGTGAAGGGGCTACAGAGAGAGTCTTAAAAAGGTTCCATAGCCAGCACAGAGCCAGACAAGGGACTCATGAAAATCAGTGCTAGGACATTCCAAAACACAGATGAAAGTTTCTACATATGCTTGAGAAGAACAACCATCATTTAATCATCAGTTATGTGTCCGCTAAGTCACAGCTGGGCAATTGTCATTCAAATCTTCTATCTTTCCTCATTTTTGGGGGTCTGTTTGAGTTTTCAGTACCTCCTAAAGGTTCTGAAATACTCAACTATTATGGTAGATTTTTCCATTTTTCCCTGTACTTATTTTCAATATTTTGTTTCATATTTTTGAAGCTTTATACAATGGATACAAGTTTACAATGTCACATCTTGCAGGGGAATTGAACTTCTTTATCATTATATATTGATATATATATATATATATAGCATCTTTTTCTTAAAAATAACTCACTTTCTGGGCACTTGGGTAGCTCTGTCATTTAAGTGTCTGACTTTTGATTTCGGCTCAGGTCATGATCACCGGGTCCTGGGATGAAGCCCCATTTCAGGATCCACGCTCAGCACAGAGTCTGCTTGGGACTCTCTCTCTCTCTCCCCCTCTGCCCCACCCCTCACTCATGCACGCTCTGTCTCTCCCTCTTTCTCTAAAATAAATAAATAAAAGTCCTTTAAAAAATCATTTAGGGGCAGCTGGGTGGCTCAATCATTAAGCGTCTGCTTTTGGCTCAGGTCCTGATCCCAGGGTCCTGTGATGGAGCCCCACATCAGGCTCACTGCTGGGCGGGAAGCCTGCTTCTCCCTCTCCCACTCCCCTTGCTTGTGTTTGCTCTCTCACTGTGTCTCTCTCTGTCAAATAAATAAATAAAATTTTTTAAAAAATCACTTAGTTTCTCATTGGTAGTGCTGATATATTTTACCTTAGGACAACCCTGCCTTATAGTTATTACTGGCTTACTATTTACCATCCCTTGCTTTGGCTACAGCTCCCTGGTATTTATTTATGTATTTACTTAATTTCTTGCTTACGTTATTTATCATGGCCTTAAGCGTGCCCTTATTTCCAGTGAGCTCATCAGTATATTAAAATACATTTGCTGTCATTTTGCCCTGCTCTAATTGAGATAAGGGAGTCCTTCAGATGGGACGGTCATAATGCCAAATTGGCCCACTTTGCAGTCCTTACGATGTTTTCTGAAAGTACGAGTTATGGGCCCAAAAAGATAAGTCAAAAACCATGGCACCAAGGAGTACGGACCAGGTGAGCCCAGCATATGAGCCCACGTGCACATGGGAGTATTTCCCGAATGACTAGGTAAGCTATGTGTTGAAGGAAGTATGTACATTCCTTCCTTCATCTGTGTTTCTGAAATCATAGTTTTTTTTAATCCTTTTAAAAAATTTTTTGAAGATTTATTTATCTGAGAGACAGAGAGAAAGAAGGAGAGAGAGTGCATGAGCAAGGAGGAGGGGCAAAGGGAGAGGAAAAGCAGACTCCATGCTGAGCAGAGATCCATGGGGCTCAATCCCAGGACCCCAGGATCATGAGCTGAGCTGAAGGCAGATGCTTAATCAACCAATTCACCCCGGCACCCCTGAAATCATTGGTTTTTAAAATCATATCTTATTTCAGTCAATGAATATTCGCTATGTATAAAATGACGAGGGCCTGAGAACCATAAAGATTTTAGAGATGGTCACATCCATTGCATGTAAATATGCTTATCTCTATGTGTTGAGTGTGGGGCTGATATGTATGGGCTCTTATCGATTTTCTCTGTTTCTTGAGCTTCTGCTATGGGCCTGTATTAGTTTCATGATTATAGGGAACCAGATGTTTTAGGAAGGGGTTTTCATACCTCAAAGAGTTGGAAACCACTACTTTGAATGGTGATTGAGAGCATCAGAGCAAGAAAAGTAGATTCGAAAGTGGATGGATGGGGCCAGGTCTGTGATGGGAAGGAGGAAGTGGGCCTGTGGGGTTTCGAGTAACGGGACACAAAGGCCAGATACAATGGGAATGAATGCTAGTCAGCTCCAGCACATTGCTGCCCTGGAAAAATGCAGGCCTGATGTTGGCCAGATTTTTTGGTTAAGTGAAAATAGATATCTAGATATCTAAATCTGTTATTTGAAACCTTTACAGAGTTTTAAATGCTGGCAAGTCACTTTTTAAAAAAATGTTTAAACATAGTGCAGCTCAAATCAACCATCTCTGTAGATTAGATGTGGCTCCTGGGTGGCCCCTTTCTATCCTGTTTGAGGACCTGAGCTCCTTATCTCTTTCACCCCTGCATGCAAACTCCACAGTCACTAAGATCAAGTCTAGCCTTGAAATAGTTCTGACATAGGAGGACCATACCAAATAACTTCCTCCTTTAGTTCAGATTATGGGCATCCTCCCTATTCATCCTAGTTTCAATCACATTGAAAGAGTCACCAGGTTTGTATATCCATCCATCCATCCATCTGTCCACCCATCCATCTATCCATCCATCCATCTGTCCATCCATCCATCTATCCATCCATCCATCCATCCATCCATCATCTGTCTGTCCACCCATCTATCCAGCCATGCATTCATTCAGAAAACAGCGATATTTTGGACATTTGTAGATGTCAAGCACTGCCAAATGGTGGAGCGAGAATAGGGAACAGAACTAAGGCCCACCCTTAAGGAGCATGTTCCCTTCTAGGCGAGGAAATAGACAATTACGAGCAAATGATCTGATTTTGGGCAGGGGAGGTGCTATCTAAAGCCAGGATAATGAGTTGGGTTGTGTGGAAAGAGGAGGTGAGGGGATGATAGTGCTAGAAAGGCCTTTGCAGGTGGTGTCTGAACAAGACCTGCTTGCTGAGAAAGGGCAGCTGTGCAAATATGTAGAGTGAACTTAGTTTCTAGGTAACAGACAGATAATAGCAAGTGCAAAGGCCCAGAGACAAGAATGGGATGATCTAGATTTGTTGGGGGAAATCTGCTAATCCTCTTCCTGAGTCCCCACACAATGAGGCTCTCCTCTCTGACTCCACTGTCAGGCACTTTGGCCATGTTATCTGCTGAGGCTGTGGGCTAAGGCCATTCTCCACAGGTCCTTCCCACGGGGCTGGTTTCCAGAGAAAAGACAGAGCTGTGGTTCTGGTTCTTCCACTCCCAGCTGAGACCCAGGGCAAGTTCCTGATCTTGACCCTCCTCTCAGATCTTCAGTGGCTATCTTCCCCTAAGAGGGGCCCACCTGCGCCAAAGGGCCTCCTTCCAGATCCTACGGAGCAGAACCTTTAGTTCCGTTCTGATGCCATTTGATCCAAGTCCCAACTCCATCACCACCTTTGTGCAGCCCTTCACAGCGAGTCCTCCCTCAGGCTCCAACCACTCCCCACCTTCCCAACCCCGCCCTCTCAGCCCAGTCCCCAAACTTCCCAGGCCCTTCCCTGAGATTCGACTTTTCACACGTGTGGTTTGTTCTCTTAGAACAAACACCATCTCCCCTTTACTTCTTAGCACCCTTTCTGGTCACTTGGTCCATGTGATGGCCCTGAGGCTGTGTATTTCCCATCTGCCTCCCCATGAGCTTCATTCCATTTCCTTGCCTCTTTCTTCCCCAAGTCTCATCTGTCTCCCATGGGCTTTTTCCTGCCCCCTCACAACTGCAAGTCCTTGCCTAGCTTACCCTCAAGTTCCTTTATCCACGTCCTGCCATCTTGTCTGCTACCTCCTCTTACAGTTCTAGACCTTTTGGTGCAGCAAATGCTTGTAGGGTGAACAGTTAGTTGTTGAATAAAATCCTTGGGCTGATTAGGGCCCTCAGAAAAGTCTGCCTTTGAGCTAGGAGTCATCACCATTGACAGGTGATCTCCTCTTCCCAGCATCTTCTACATGCATTTATCATGAGCATGGCGTTGCTGGCATTGGTCCTCATCTATACTCGCCCAGTGGTTTGTTCAGGATAAACAGAATGCTTGCACAGACGGCTCACTACCTGCCAAGTGCCCCACCTGGAATGCAGCTACCCCTCGCTGTTGTACAGGTAAAAATGAATGAATGAACAGCATAAATGAATGCGTGAACACTCCATAACGCACTTTACACACTTTACACATTAACTTTAATCTTTTTTTAAGATCTTATTTATTTGACAGAGAGAGAGAAAGAGAGAGAGTGCGCAAGCAGGGGGAGTGCCAGGCAGAGGGAGAAAAAGGCTCCCCACTAAGCAGAGAGCCTGATGTGGGACTCAGTCTTAGGCCCCTGAGATCATGACCTGAGCAGAAGCAGACAGTTAATGGACTGAGCCACCCAGGTGCCCCCATTAACTTTAATCTTTAAAAAACAACCTAAGACATAGGTTCCCTGGTCAAATCCCATCCTACTGTCTATGAAACATTAAGGCGGAAGGTGATTAAATGCTTGGCCTGAAGTTCACAAAGGTAGTAAGTGGTATGGCTGAGATTTGAACCCATCACTGTCTTATTTCATGGTCTAATCCCAGCGCTGTTCCACTGTGGTTGGTGTGAGCCGCAGGTGGCTACCGAGGACCCATCCGGCTATAGCAAGTTGGAATCTAGATGTGCCGTAAAGACAAAAGACATTCTAGATTTCTAAGATGTAGTGTGAGAAAAGGAATGAAAACTATCTCATTAATGCTTTTTACATTAAATATATGTTGACATGAAGGTATTTTGGATATATTGGGTTAAATAAAATATATTATCAAAATCAATCTCACCTGTTTCTTTTTACTTTTCAATGCAGCTACTAGACAAATGGAAATTGCACTGTGGCTCATGTTCTGTTTTTGTTGGACAGCCTTGGTCTAAGCGCTCAGCAGCTCTGTTCTAGCGATTCAAAGGCAAATGCCTTCCTCTTTCGCATCACCAATAATGTACACGGGACTATTGGCCTAAGGCTCGGTTCTTTGTCCTCCTGGTTCTTCTCTCTTCCACCCAATGGGATGTTCAGCCTCAACATTCTCCCAACCCCAGGGCCGTTCCCTTGCTTTTTAGCTGAATGTTGTGGACAATATTTACCCTGGAGATGCCTCCTCCATGGGGGGTTTGTTCTAAAGTCAGAACGTGAGGCAAACACTGTTCTAGGCAAAATTAACCATAAAAAGCCCTCAGAGTGGGCATGCAGTACCGTGTCCCAGGGCCAGTCCACGGGGATACGAGGCACAGACTCAGTAATACACAGTACACAGTAATAACAGTACACAGCAAAACCTTAGTTTACATAATTTTCCCACATATTGTTATTTTGATGAACCATTTGTAAGTTGTAGATATTATGACTTTTTACTCTTGACTGTCTCAGTATATATTTCTTTCTTTCTTTTTTTTTAAGACCTATTACCTTTATTTATTTATTTATTTATTTACTTAGAGGAGGGGAGAGAGAGGACAGGGAGAGGGGCAAAGGAAGGAGAGAGAATCTTAAGCAGGCTCCACACTCAGCAGCTGAGCCCAAGACGGGGCTCGATCCCAGGACCCTGAGATCATGACCTGAATTGAAATCAAGAGTTAGATGCTTAACCAACTGAGCCACCCAGGTGCCCCTCAGTATGTATTTCTCTCTCTTTTTTTCATTGATTCACATTATTGTATTATTCATTTTACTGTGGTAATCTAGAACCAGACCTGCAATATCTCCAAGGTATGGCTGTAAAGAAATTCTAAAAATATGGAAAGCTTCATGAATTTGCATATCATTTGGGCCCAGGGTCCAGGCTCATCTTCTCTGTATCATTCTGAGGTTAGTGTATGTGCTCCTGAAGCGAGCATCCAGTATACATTTCTTAAGAACAAGTCTGTTCTCTTAGAGTTACATTCATGAAATTCAGGAAAGTTAACATGTTGACAATACTAATCTCTCATAGGCATTCCATATTCAGATTTCTGCAATAACGTTCTACAGAGTAACTTTCCCTGACCCATAAAGCAAAGCAGTATTTCACGCAGCATTTACTTGTCCTGTGTCCAGGGTCTCCTCAGTCTGGAACAATTCCTCAACCTTTCTTCATTCATGATATTGGCATTTTTGAAGATTGTGGGAGAGTTGTTTTCTAGAGTCCTCCCCTCCCTGGATATGTCTGACTGATTCCTCATTATTAGATTCAAGTTGAAAATACTTTACAAATATGCAGTGTAAATGAAGCTGTATCCTGCCCCAGTGGGCTGGTAGTGTCTGGTGGTCCCATCCTGCGATCACTGATTGAGGTGGTGTCTCCTAGGTCTTCTCCCTTTTATTTTATTTATGTTTTATTTTTTCAAAGATTTTATTTGAGAGAGAGAGAGAGAGCACAAGCAGGGGGAGTGGCAGGCAGAGGGAGAGGGAGAAGCAGGCTCCCCGCTGAGCAGGGAGCCTGACACAGGGCTGGATCCCAGGACCCTGAGATCATGACCTGAGCCGAAGGCAGACAGCTCAACCGACTGAGCCATCCTGATGCCCCAATCTTCTCCTTTTTATTAAGAAATCTCTGGTCTCCTTTCATAATTGATAAGTAATCCATAGCATGAGGGTTTGAGTGTGTATAAGCAACATGTTTCCTAACAATTTCACCCAAAGGTTTTAGGATCCATCAGCGATTTTTGCCCAAAACCAATTTTTATTAGGAGAGCTGCAAATTCTCTTTAAAGATGGAAAAGAGAGATGGAGTGGGGGGAACACAGGTGAAAGGTTGACTTAGCTTAAGATAAAGGCCTGGAAGATGTTACTCCATTGTATACAGAATTTTGAATCTGCAAAGCTTGGTTTGGGAGGAAGGGACCAGATTAACCAAGATGTGGTCCCTGCCACCAGAGTGTCTCATGATCAGATGGGGGAGACAAAACAGATGGAGCACAGAGGACACACATGCAGGCAGACTCACATGCACAAGCGCGCATGCACACACCACGTGCTGTGAAAGGAGTGGCAGGAAAATGCCAAGTGAGAGCTTCAAGAGGAGCTCAGCAGCCTGGAGGGGCCTGCTGGAGCCTGAGGTTTGCCCAGCCCCCAGGCACAGTGTAGGGGACAAGACCTCCATCCCCAGTGTCATGGGCTGATGGGTCCCTCCCAAATTCATTTGTTGAAATCCTAACCCTCAATACCTCAGAACATGACCTATTTTGAGATAAGGTCTTTACAGAAAAAAATCAAAGCAAAATGAGGTCATTAGGGTAGGACTTAACCCAGTATGACCTTTGTCCGCATAAAAGAGAGAAATTTGGACCCAGACCTACACACAGAAGGAAGATAATGTGAAGACATAGGGAGAACATCATTGTCAATCCAAGGAACACCGGGGCTTCCAGAAGCCTGGAGAGAGACCTGGAACAGAGTCTCCCTCATGGCCCTCAGAAGGGACCAACCCTGCCAACACCCTGACCTTGGATTTCCAGCCTCCAGACTCTGGGACAATACATTTCTGTTGGTGAAGTCTTCCAGGGTGTGGCACTTTGTTACAGCAATGCTAGGAAGCTAATACACCCACCCTCAGTGTCATGACCCGTGTTCATGGGCTGCAAAATGTACAGGCAGGAGCCCAGGCTGGGAGGCAGAGCCTTGGGGTCATGGCCTGGTTTTGCCACTTCACAGCTGCTTAAGCTCAGGATTATCTGTTTCTCCCCAGTCTCGTTTCCTCATTTGTCAATAGAGGGGAGTGACACTGGGGCAACTTGGAACAGTTGGGGGGGGCGGGGCTTGCATTCCACCAGGGTCATCATGGCCACCAGTGTTACCTCACCCAGGCTTGCTGACTGTGGTACTCCTTCACGGGAATCCCCTCACCTGAGTTCCACTTGGGTATGGCTGTATTTTGACTCCCTTTCACACTAAAGGCCAGATCACAGCGGGCAGAACTAGAGAACACAAGCCAGTTGCCCAAGACTTCCTGGGGCTGCCTCAGTGAAGGATGAAGTTTGCTTATCAGTCTGAGATTGAATGTGACCCATGGTGCACCAGGCATGACAGGCCTCACCTGGGTCCCTGTCACGACCTAGACAGTGTCTCCAGAACCCAGGACATCACGGGACCCTTCCTGGTCTCCTCAGCCTGCTGTGGAAGTGATGACTCAATTTCTTAGCTCTGTAGTTGCTTCTCTCCCAGGCTCTGGTTGCCTTCCACTGGCCACCATTATAAGCAGCGGCAGGGGGTTAAGGAGGAAGGTGCAGAGGGTCTCACCCAGGAGCCACCCCGCCTGAGTCTGAATCAGACTTGGCCCTGAACTAGCTGTTTGACCTTGGGCAGTTTCCTTCTGCACTTCATTTCTCAGTGTGTTTTCTCTCTTGTACCTGTCATTAGGAGCCAGAATTTTGGTGTTAAGAGAAAGAGGCGGAGATCTGAGTTTAAAAAGGTTAAATAGAGCCTGAATTAGGATTAGAAGAATCAGTACAAACTCATGATATATTTTATCTTTTAAAAAATTATCTGTAGGGGTGCCTGGGTGGCTCAGTCGTTAAGTGTCTGCCTTTGGCTTAGGTCATGATCCTGGGGTCCTGGGATCGAGCCCCACATTGGGCTCCCTGCTCAGCAGGAAGCCTGCTTCTCCTTCTCCCACCCCCCTCTCCCCACTTCTGTTCCCTCTCTTGGTGTCTCTCTCTCTCTCAAATAAATAAATAAAATTATCTGTATTTTTTAACTCTGTTAACTGTCAGTCCACAGGAAACACCCAGAAGCAGTATCTCAACAGTGTAAATGAGCATCCCCATAATCCAGACTATGGTCTCTAAATACCATTTCTCTCTTAAAGAAGCCAGGAATGGTTGATTCCAGGTCTTGGATAGGAAATGAATTAGATAATTCTGGAACATCCTGTTATATAAGAAAGTGGGGCAGCCATGAAACACTACTGAGCCATGTCAGCTTAGGACTTAGCCAGTTAAGCATCCAACTTTTGATTTCAGCTCAGGTCATGATCTCAGGGTTGAGAGATCGAGCCCCGTGTCAGGCTCCGCACTCAGCAGGGAGTCACCTTGAGATTCTCTCTCTCCCTCTGCTGTCCCCACCCTGTGTGCACACCCTCTCTCTCTCTCAAATAAATAAATAAATCCTCAAAGAAAATTGTCTTTAAAGATGCCTCAAGAGTATTATAAAAAATGACCTTGAATAAGCTCCTTAAACTCTCGTGCTTCAGTTTTACCTATACATAGGGGTAATACTACCACCTACCTCTGAGGGCTATTACGGGGATAAATGAGACCAGAAACGCACAGCCGCTGGCCAATGCCTCACTCATTGTAGGTGTTCAACAAATGGCATCATGGTCCATATCAGATCACTGGGCACGGAGCTGGGGTGCCGGGCCGCATAGCAATAGGCATATGAGGAAGACCAGCTCCTCCCCAGAGGATCTCCTGGGAGCAGGCTAGAAGAATATCAATCTAGCAAGCCGAAAATACCATGCAACACCTATCATCACGCTGGGAGCCAAGGGACCAGGGGATGGGGACATGGCTACCCCTTCAAGCCGAGTGGGGTCACCCCAGGACAGCAGCTCTATGACAGCAACCATAGTCTATTGCTTCTGAATGAAGGAACCATCCAACATCAGATGCATCATTATTTTATAAATGCTCTGCCCACTGATGCCATCAGGTATAAGTTGAACCCTAACATCAGACATGTTAAAGTGTGGCTAACAAGTGTATCTCAGAATTGGCAAAATCCAGAAAATGCCAAGCACGTCATCTAAGCTAACTCTGCAGCAATCCTGGGTGAGATGCATGGTCCAGAAGGTCCATTCAGACTCATCCTAGGGTTCATCTGGCTCCCGGGGGTGGCCCCAAACTCTGATTTCACTCCAGACCTACACCAGATCCCTGAGTTGAACCTCTAACCCTAACCCTACAAGTAACCCTATCCTTAACTCCAACACCAACACCATTAGCAGCCATAACTCTGCGTCAGTTCTTTTAGGTATGTTGGTGGGTAGCTTCCCATTTTAAAGATGGGCAGAGTGAGTTGGATCTGACCTTAGGGGATTTACCTACAACCCTATGGTTTCAAGTGACAGAGGTGATCGGAGCCCTAAGTGGTTCAACTTTGAAGTCTGTGTAGTTTCCTGCACTCCAGGGAGCCCTGGGCCCAGACCTGAAGAAAGAAATGCAAAGAGCTTTCCAGGCTCTGGGATCGCCCCAGATGGAGATCAGACCAAACCTCGGGGAGGAAACAGCTGCTGGGTATGGGAAGGTGCTTCTGCCACCAACAGGGCAGCCTATACCAGGAAGGGCACTCAGGAAAGCCAAGTTACTCAATAGCAGGATCCTCCTCAGAGAGGTGCAGGGAAGACCAGGGAGTGGGACCCTCGTTCCTAGGCATGAGTGGCCTTGCCCTGGTTGCCAGCACATTCTTCCACTTCTGGGAGCCACCTGGCAGGGCCTGATTTGAGCCCTGTGCAGCTGGCCCAGTGTCCATCCATCTGCGTCCCGTGCCCTCCAGGCGCGGGTGGGTAGCCCACAGCTGTCCCAGCCCACTTCTGGAGAGGAAGAGAACTGAAGGGATCTGGCCACATCCCACACCTCCAGTCAGACCCAGTTCTTCTACACACTCTGCATTGTCCCACCAGCTGCAAGGGGGAAGGGTAGGGCAGGGATTCTCCAATCAGCAGTCCCCTGGAGCGGTCTGTGAAGTGCTACCACACCCCTTTCTCAACTAGTCTTGCACAATGCAAAGCAGGAAACCCGGTGACGGGTTCAAATCCTGATTTCACATGCCCACCATATCTCTTTAATAACCCAACCTTAGCACCTGCTAAGCACCGCATCAAAGTCACGTGCGCATCTGTGCAGACATACCCACTGAGCACCTTCATTCTGATGTGATGTGCGCTTTTGCCTAATGTAGCTAGAGAGTAATTTCCATTCTCTGTCACTCTCTCGTGTGCACAGGAAGGACAGTGAGAGCCAGGTGAATTGTCTTCCTCTGACAAGAGTCCAACTTCTGTGAATCAGGTCCCTGGGTCTCCACATAACATCACCCTCTGAGCCATCATCCCTGTGAAAGCTATTCCTAATTGGCTCCTTTATTCCTCATAATAACCTATGTAGATGGGATGACCACTAGCCCATATTATGGATGCAAAAACTGAGGCTCAGGGAGGTTCAAAAACTCCAGAGCCAGCTAACACAGAAAGCCCCAGTTGAAAGCTTCCATTCTTGGCTTTTGCTCTTTGCCTCGCCGGGGGCTGAATGCAGAGTACAGGCTTCAGGGAGATATGGGTTTGTCTAATACTTCTGCTGCTTTCTTTTTTTTTTTTTTAAGATTTTGTTTATTTATTTGACACAGAGAGATCACAAGTAGGCAGAGAGGCAGGCAGAGAGAGAGAGAGAGGGAAGCAGAGTCCCCGCTGAGCAGAGAGTCTGACTCGGGACTCGATCCCAGGACCCTGAGATCATGACCCGAGCCAAAGGCAGAGACTTTAACCCACTGAGCCACCCAGGCGCCCATTTCTGCTGCTTTCTTCTGATCTGTACGATCACTTAATCTTCCAGGATCCCACTTCCTCATGTGCAAATGAGGATAATATTGCAAGTTAAAAAGCCTTTAAAGTATATTAGAGATAAGGAAGTACTATCAAGATCTTCTTTATCTTTCCCCTTGAAGAAGATCCAGGTGAATTTTCTGGGTCACATTGAGTATCCATACACTGCCTTGAGTCTGAAAGGTGTTTAGGATCTTGGAAAAATGCAGAATACCTCCCCAGGCTACCATTTAGTGACCAGCCTCTGTGGGGGTACAGGTGTTTTGCTGCCCCTCTCGCCTGGGCCAGAATGCTACCATTGGCTGAGCCCCTCTGTGCACCCGTACTCATCTGTGCAACACCCCGAGAGCAGTCCTAACAATTCATCTCCCTCGGATGAGTCCTGAGGCTCTGACACGTTGACAACTTGCTCTGGCCCCCCCTGTGACCGGGCTAGCAGTTGGTGAAAGCGGGATTTGAGCTCAGGTCTGAGTATGGTTTTTGGTCCAAAGTATCATGACATCACAGTTAACATTCTCCGATTGTCAGATGACGATCAGGTGGGTTCATTACAAAAAGCCTGAGCAGGATCTGTGGATACAGACCCATCAAAATCAAACTTGGCATCTTCACCTGAGTTACGAGTCTCTGGGACTCCGTGTAACTCAGACATTTGTGTTCTGTTGTAACACACTGACCTGTGACAATAATTTCCTGCCCTGTTCATTGCGGCCCCACAGCTAAGATCACCTGCTTTATTTCTCCTTGGCCATGGCAATCTCTTTGAGTCTAAGGGACTTACCATGAGGTCAGGGACTTTTTCGTGTTCGTCTTTCTTCCCCAGCACGTAGCCCAGTGGCCCTCACACAGAAAGCAATCAATAAACAGCTGTTGAAGGAGTGCACTGTGAACATGAACATGAACTCAAAAGATCAAAATATTAATTTCATGCTATAAAAAAGCAATTCCTTTGTTATTATTTTAATTCCTTACAAACGATTTTCAGCTCCGTCTTGCAAACATCCACTGACTGCCTACAATGGGCCAGGCACTGTTAGGTGCTGAGGAACAGAGATGATTATAATTTTCATGATGCTCCCTTGCCTCCCTTGTCTCTCGGGCACTAAGGGGTGCCTATGGCAAAGACTGGGGTCCCTGTCGCAGAGTGAGGAGAAGTGACTTATACACATGACGGGCAAGTCTGGGGACTAGAATCCAGTCTTAAGACTTTAAAACTATAATGTGTCTCTTTAGGACTCTCCTCCTGTTCACACCCCCAGCCATGATCCAGGAACCCAGGGGAGCAAGTCATTAGCGAGGGGGACTCATTTCCAAGGACGCTGTTTGCCTGTGATGAGGTGTTAGTTGAGGAAATGAGGGGGGGTGTTGCTTATCCCCCTATTTGTTTGACCTTGGTGCTATTTCCTTGGAACACTGCCTGTGCGGAGGAGGAAAGGAGTTTCAGATTTTGTAAATACTGGGTTTGGATTCATGTTTAGTTTTAATTTCACAAGTAAAACACGGACGCCATGTCTTTGTACAAAAGCAAAACATTACCAATAAGGCTCCAGTCCCCTTTAAGCATCTACTCTAATCCCAGGCCTTCCTACAAAGAGGTGACTTGTCCTGTTAATTCAGCGGTGGACTTTCCAGATCTTTCTCATCTGTGTTTAGATTTGTTTCTCACACACCATACAGCACTTATTATGTTCCGCGCATTGTTCTAACCGCTCCCCAAATATTCACTCACAGGAGCCCACAGTCGGTGTTGCTGGGTTTTGTATGCGTGCGCACACACAGAGTCGTGATATTAGAGTTCTACAACTTGTCTTCATTATTCCACAAGACATTTTGGAGATCATTCTGTACTAGTACATATAATATCATGGCCTTATTCTCCTCCATGGCCACGTGGTTACTTAGTACGCCTGCGCACTAGTTTATTTAATGAGGACCCTACCCACCAACCTTTAGGTTGCCCCTGACGAATTTCATCATCCATGAACGGCCTTCTGCAGACCTGTGTGCAGTGCGAGTGGAGGGGACCACTAGCATGGATTTACTCAGGGGGTCTTAAATCTTAATCTCCAGTAGGTTAGTGTATGAATCATGTATGTCACGCCCAAACAGGTTTGGGGCAGGGTGGTGGGGGGAGGAGGAAGAAGAGGTGGGGGAGGAGGAGGAAGAGGGGTAGGGCCTGGGGTTACTTGTGAACTCTGACTTTAAAATGGCCCCTTCCACGCTGGCCTCCTTGGGAGGCAGATACCTCCCCAGGAGGTGTGTGCACAGCTTTTCCGAGGACCCCACCCTCCCAGCCTCTCAGACTCCCCACAGTTGGATGCCACCCTGATTTTTCCAAAGCAGAGCTGGAGGCGCTGGTTGTTTGAAGAAGCAGAGGGCTAGGCTGCACGAGGAGGGGTCTAGTGGAAGGAGCCCCAGGCTACCAGGAAGTCAAGCCAGGCATGACCTCCGTGTTTCAGACCTGCCCTCTGAGACCAGGAGCAAAGTCCAAGAGGAGCAAAGTCCTGAGACCTCTCTGACCCTCGGTCTCTTCATTGGGCAAGCCGAGTTACTCGTCCCTGCCCTGTGGCTCCCAGTTTCTTTAAGCTAGAATCTGATGACGTGATAGAGAATTGCAATTCCTGAGTGATGCCCCATTTTCCTTGGGAATTCCCCCAGGATAGGATTTGAAGCTTTTGTTTTGCAGCGAGCAAAATCCCAGGCCTCTGTCTACCGGGCTCCAGCTGGTTATGCTTCTCTGTCCCTTGATGAATACTCTTCCTTAAACTGTACAGAGGAGCTGGGGAACCTTAATGGTAACTATTCCTTCACATGGGAAGGACTTTCCATTGTAACCATGGCTACCACTGTTCGATGGGTGCACACACTTGCTTGCCCTGAGCATGGGATCCTACCGTCCCCACTTTACAGAGTCCAAGACCGAGACTCAGAGAGGGGATGGGGTTTGCTCCAGCTCACACAGCGTGCAAACGTCAGAGCTGGAAGCCTGGACTTTCAGACACCACACCACCCACAGGGGGAAGCCACCCTTGGAACCAGACAGAGTTGACCTTTGCCAGCGTTCAACACGATTCTTTCACGAGATGAACCTAGAGCTTCACTGTGGGAGTTTCTCCTTGACTTGCTTTGTCGGTATGGAGGGGCAGGGAGTGGTAAGCATGGATTTCAGGGGCACCTGGGTGGCTCAGCGGGTTAAGCCTCTGCCTTCAGCTCAGGTCATGGTCTCAGGCTCCTGGGATCGAGCCCCGCATCGGGCTCTCTGCTCAGCAGGGAGCCTGCGTCTCCCTCTCTCTCTGCCTGCCTCTCTGCCTACTTGTGATCTCTGTCTGTCAAATAATAAATAAAAATCTAAAAAAAAAAAAAAAAAAAGCATGGATTTCAAAGAGGCCTCCCAGAGGTGGGGGGCCCCCACCAGCAGTACCTGTCACCGTGGGGTCTCTAAGAGGCAGTGTTTTCAACCACCAAGTGCAGAAGGAAAGCATCAGGGAGGGCCAGCTTCGCCCAGGCAGCTCCGCCCTCACATCTCCATGTGGCCTTGAACTAGATTCTGACACCTTCTGGCCCCCTAGGCTGTACCACTGGGAGGTGGGGATGTGTCCTCCCCGAACCCAGCCAGACTCAGATTCAGGTTGAACAGAGCAGCTGTCCGAGCTGGGAGGAGATCTGCAGCTGGTTTCCTGACTGCTCACCCATTTCAGAGATGGGAAGAAGAAGGCTCCAGTGGAGATAATAACCCAGGCCGGTTGGGGGAGTACTCATGCTTTCTTCACTCAAGACCCTCCCAGAGGATAACGGGACACTCCACCCAGACATGTCAGTCCTCTGGTTCAAAGGTGACAGTCGGCCTCCATGTGCACACAGGTGTGGCTGGAAGAGACACAAGGTTCCCTTGCACGCCCTGGCACTCCCCGTGCACACACTAGCCACACGATGACCCCAGCCAGCATCTGGGTGGACGGACGGCCAGACCTTCTCCCTCGCCTGCCCTTTTATCTGTTTCAGGAGAGCACCTGCTGGGGTTTATTAACACTCTCCTGCTAATGGTTTTAGCCTGGAATTTGAGGGGATGTAGAAGCAAGGAGGTGGTGTGGGGGGAGGGGTAAAAATGTATTCTCTCCTTAAACAAGGGATTTGGCACACTCCCTGGGCCAAGGCCTGTGGTCAGCCGGTGGGACACGTGGAGCAAAATCAAGGCGGGCTCTGACCATGGGGTCCCAGTCCCGACACCTCCAGCTCTAGGAGGCCTCTCCCTGCAGCCCAGGAAGGCCCCACCAATTACCTCCAGGCCTTCAGAGAGGCTGAGGCCATGTCCACACAGCTGGACAGGGACACCAGTGTGGCCCACGCAGAGCCAGGAGGGGCAGGCCACGTAGGAGGGGAGAAGAGTGCCAGAGAAGAAGGTACAGAGCAGCCCAGAGCTGCATTTTCTAGAACAACCGAACGGGTGGCTTGTCCTAATTAGACGTAGTCATGGCTGGTCCTCAATAGCGGTTTCCACCGCCTTCCACCCCAGGATGCGGGTATTTGTTCCCATTTAGAAGAGGAACCCATAAAAAGGCAATTTGTTCCTAGGCTGGGAGAGGAGGTCAGTCCCGACAGAGATCCAAGGAGCAAGATTTCACAGCGACTCCGGCTTTCCAAGCGAGAAATATTCAATAAAGAACTTCCCTGAAGTATGGAGTGGCATGCATTCGTCACACGGATTCTATATCCCCGGTTCCTCGCCAGCACACAGCTCTGAAAGCGGCCCACTGCACCGCTGCTCTCTTCCCCAAGGACGCGAATGGTGCACAAGTTATTGCAACAATTATTTCAAGTGAAACATTCACTCGATCACCTAGTTGAACTTGGAAAGCTACTTTCTGAGGGTTTGTTCAGGGGTGGGGGGGAGGGAGAATGGCCAGAGCTTAAATCAGAAGGTAGACAGCATTATCAAAAACCTCTGTTCCCATCTTTTTTTTTTTAAGATTTTATTTATTTATTGGACAGACAGAGATCACAAGCAGGCAGAGAGGCAGGCAGAGAGTGGGGGTGGGGGAGCAGGCTCCCCACTGAGCAGAGAGCCCGATGCAGGGCTCGATCCCAGGACCCTGAGATCATGACCTGAGCTAAAGGCAGAGAGGCTTAACCCACTGAGCCACCCAGACACCCGCCTCTGTTCCCATCTTAAAGTCACCTAGACATCCTGTAAGATCCAAATAATTCCAGAATCCTAGAGTTTCAGAGAAAGCATCGTCATTAGCTGGGCACTAAACGCATTTGTTGACGTCAGCATTTTGCTTGCTAATTTTGTACTGACCTACCAGGCAGAGCTGAAGACGACTCTATCTACAAACCTTCTGAGAGGGGGATGAGAGGTTCTTCGGGGACCTGTTAAAAAAAAACCTGTGAGATATCATGTAGACAAGAGGGGTTCTTTTCAGTTCAACTGCCCTACATTTGGCTATACACTCAATTCCCCAAGCTATCATTTCTAAAAACAGACTACTTTTCCCCATTATCCATAAATTACAAATAACCCAATGACAGGGGAGATGGACTCTTGTGACTTTAAATCCAAGACCTTCTGGTCTGCAGAAAGAATTTTACTGCTAAGTGAAAGCAAATCCACCTTGAGACCTAGTGTCACTCATTTTTTGTCCCTGGCTGCAGGCAGATACTCAAAACAAGAAAATAAACACAAGCTCCAGAAAGGAGGGGACCAAGGAGCTGGTATTGGGGCTCACTGGCCCAGAAATGACAAGTGTGCAAAATGAAGGCATAGGGGGCTGGGGGAGGGCGTGTGTGTGTTAGAGAGAGAGAGAAAGTGAGGACAGTATATTCCCCAACTCCTGATCTCCTGACTATGAAAAGATAATAAAAGTCCCAACACAAATCAAGCAAATGGAAAGTTGAGGTTGTTTCTGAGAACTCTCCTCCTTTTTCCCCTCGGGGACAGAGTCGTGATGGGAATTATCAGCCTCTTCTGCCCGTGGCAAAGCCAAGTTAAGGTTGAATGACAGCATCAGACCCTCTGGATGGTGGGACTGAGCAGGTGACATGACCTGTGACCTCCGAAAGTGGCTTTCTTCCCCCCACTTCCTGTGACTCTGACTCCTTAGGCTTCAGAAGCCTTGATTTCTGCATATCACCAACGGACAAGGGAGTCTGACTGCTTCTTTAAAAGGCAGACAGGAATGAATGGGCCCAAGTGAGGGCCCTTTCTGGAGTTCAGAAAGCTATTTAAAACCACCACTGCCAGTGATGCTGGGGCAAATCCGGGCCTCCCTTGGTGGGTGACTGCTTTGAAGGTCAAGACACACCTGGGAATAGGTTTGTTAATTTCCTCACTCTGTTGTTTAAAAAGAGCCAACAATGCTCCTGCTATACATTTCACATCCAGATCTTAAGAGGACAAGGACGTGCTGCCCAATGCCCATTTTAGCAAGTCCTCCCTAAAAAGATGAACATGCTAGCAAAGTTTCCTCTGACACACATCTCCACTGACACTGACCTTTCTGGACTCTAACACAGCCACCCAGGCACAACTATCTTTTCCTCTAATTTTCAGTTTTATTTTGTAATATTCTCTCCTTCCAAAACAAAACAAAACAAAACACAAAAACCCCAAAGCCCTCAACCTCTCAAATTAGCTTTGAAGTATTAAGTGTTCCTCTTTTACCCCAAATACATCCCTTGCCCAGCTAATTTTGATCACAAACACATTTTTGGGGTAAGTTCCTAAAAGTTAAGCAGCTGAAAGCTACGGAAATATTTTATTAGCAAATCAATTGTTTTTCTAAGAACTTTGAAACGACAGCTAACGGGGGAAAAAATTACCCTTATTCATTTCAAAATGGACAGAAGAAGTTAGACAGGAATGTAGAACGCTCAGGAAAAACAAAAAAAAGTCTGGTGCCTTCTTTATGCTCTGAAATATGTCCTCTCCTTTCCGGTTTGCTGACCACAGTATGATGGGTTGGAATGCGTAAGAAATGTAAATAAAACACCTCCTCCTGTCTTTCTTGGCCAGCCTTTTTTCTGCATCACGGCTGGGTCCTGACAGTCTCTCTTATACAAAGATCTGTTTGCTCCCGTGGCTCAACTGTGTACAAAGAAACCTGTCTCTTTGTTGTTTCCCATGTTGTTTCCCATCTCCCCTTAGTTCCTCCAAAACTTCACAGAGGGGAGATGTCTCTTGGGAAAGTCTGTGTAGGGCAATGCTGACAAGTAGGATAAACAGGGTAGGACCGGGAGAACATAAGGGAAGGCGAGGTGGCCGCCAGGCCAGGGTGCCTACCAAGTCAAGGTATGGCCCTGTCTAGCACTGGGGTAACCTGATCATTTCAGGGGCCAGGATCCTTGCTTTGTCTCCCTCCCTCGTGATGACCTGCCTTCCAATCCACATCCCAAGCTTGTTTACGGGAGACAGAGATATTAGCAACAAATGGGTTTATGTAGATTTATCTGTGTGTTTCAGAACCACCCAGCAGCCCAGAGAGCTCTCCAAACTGTGCCCTCTGCTGTCTCTGCAATCCCCAGCTATAGCCTCCTGCTGCGGAAGATGGGGGGGGGGGTGCGTGACTCAGACCTGCCATTTGTGTCCAGTGATTCTGAGCCCGGGGTGATTCTCTTCCCAGACAGAGTGATTTTTGCATCTTAATGGGTTCCGTGACACGGGAGCCATTTCGCTGGTAACGTCCTGAAGTGATACCTAGATTTTTAACACCTATTTGTGTGCTGGACGGATTGGCGCGGCTCTGCGATAAGCATTTAATGATATGGCAGTCAGTCCCAGGCCTGCTTAAGTGTCCCCTCAGACGGGCTGGCTTAAAGAAAAATGACAGAAAATGTTCTTTAATAACTATGGTTTATCCATTTCTTTCAGATAGTAAGTGGCACGTTCTCACCTCATTTGTAGCTTTTAATCCCAAATGGACATTGCTTTTGAAATATCCTCTTTCTTTCTTTCTTTTTCTTTCTTTCCTTTTTTTTTTCTCCCCGAGGCTGCCACTGGAAAGTTGAAATGTAGCAAGAATGTAATGGTAGGTGCCAGCTTTCAGAATTACAGGGTGACTGCCTGAGCTGATCCTTAAAAAGCAAGTGTCTTTTTTATACCGCATAAAAGGCTGAAATGTTTACATATCAAAAGGCTATAGGCCAATTTCTGTCAAAATTACACATGAAGTTAAGCAGTACAAGCAATTTATTTAAACACTAGTCATTGTAGAAAAATTCAAAACCATATGCTCTTTTAGCAGTTTTTCACAAATGCATTTGACCCATGACTTGGCTAGACATACAAGCTTCATAATTTACTCTAAATTTCAAATCCCCTTGACGTTTAAATAAAAGATCTTCATTAATGAGGTTTACATGAATGAAAACTTTAGAAGCTGCTATCAGTTAGCGAGGGGCTTCGGGAACCGTCTGTGCATTCGCTCTCATTTTCAAATGACTGACTCCGCTAATCATTTCAAGAGAAAGTTCCACCGAGAACAAATTATCGTCATTTGCATTCTGTGATTTGCAAAAGCAACGGTGCAAGTCACTTTGAAACCAACTTTGGTAAACAGCTCGGCTGAGAGCGGGTTTCTGCAACCCTAGAAACCCGGGGCTATTTTTTTCTGATGCTTTGGGAAGACGTCATTTTTCGACACCCTCTTCTTCCTCCTCCCACCCTTCCCGCTCCACCCCCCCAGTTATGCTGAGTTTTCCTAACACCTTGATTATTTCGTCCTCAGGGGCTCAGAGCGCTTATTTGCAACGTTGCAAAACTTTGAGCAAAACTCAGCTAGTAAGCGTCCCTACATCGCTCTTGAACGCGTGCGGGAGATCCAGCCCTTGTGTGCACTTGCCTCTTAGCGCGCGGTGGGATCTGCACCTGGGGCTGTCCGCCACCCACCCGGCCTCGAAGGGAAACCCCCTGGGGCTACGGGAGGTGTCCTCCAAGGCGCAGCGCCGAGAACTGGGGCTTGAGCACAATTTCGAGGCACTGGATTTTTATTTATTTATTTATTTTTAAGCCCGTCTACAGACAGTAAAGCGGATTTGCGCTGTGAAGGCGTGGATGGGGGTCTCCACGCTGCGCACCAGCCACAGCCCGGTCTGCTCATTGTTCCTCATTCCTCTGCCCCAGCTAATTCACCCTTCCTTTGAAAAGGACAAGCCAGCTTTTTGCCCATGCCGCGAAAAATCCTTCTTAAGGGCATCCGATTATGAGCTGCGATCGGGTGAGAGGCCGAAAGAATTAAGAAAGTTCCCGAAACCTCATGAAGTTAGGACCGCATGTGCATATTTTTGTAACAGCCATGCGTGCATGCGTGTGCAGAAGGACAGTGGGCGACAGTTTCCACCAAGATGAGAATCTCTCGGGGTCCGAGGCGATATCCAGACGCACACGCCAAATTTGGGCACTCTGTTTTAAATCAGAGAGGCAATTTAATCTATGCTCTACGAGTCAATTTAGCGATGATTGTGGAGAAAAAAAGCGCCTTGACAGATACCCAACCGCACGCATACCTTACGCACTCGCAATCCGCTGATCTGTTCTTTAATATATTAAAAATGAGGACTATTACCGGGGCGACTGATTCCTCAACGAACACATTTTCATAGACTTCTGGCATGGTGATTGCTTTGTGTGAAATCGTGTTTGGGTGATAATAAGTAAAATCAGCGGCATGTTTACTGCATGTCCGACCAAGGCGCTTGCTGGCCGCCTCCGGACGCTCCCGGTCCTCCCCTGCTGAGCGGAGCCTGCAGGCCGACAAACAATCGCTTAGGAACAGGAGGCGGGCAATTTGCGTGCGTTGCATTTGTTATTCCAATTGCGCCTGGCTACGCAAGGCGGATGATTGTTTGTTTAGTGCCTGGCGGACACTTGTGGGTTTCGGCCGTGGAGGACACTCAGTGCGGGGCACCGCAAGGCGCACCGCCTTCCCGGGGCTCCCGCTTCCCCGCGGTCACCGTGCAGCCAGCACATTGAGGGGCAAGCAGGACGGGGAGTCCCCGCTGTGCAGGGGGTGAGCGCCCTAAGAAAAAGAATAGCCGAATCTCCGGGAGTACAGCGGCGTTTGGTTCCCTGTGTGGTCCCAGAAAGTCCCTTCCGCAAGAGGACAGAGCTTTCAGACTCCCTTTTCCTCATCTTGGACTCAGCTGATAGAGACCCTGCCCTCGGAGGGGGTGGGGATTGCAAGCTCCTTTGCCCCAGGGAAAAGAACTAGAAAAATGCCCCAGGTCTACCCTCAGTCTCCTGGGGAAGGGGCAACAATTACCCAGCCTCGTTAATTCTTAAAGTTGTAAGGGACCCAGTGATTACTGGCGTTGGTTCCATCAACTAAAACAAAACAAAACAAAACAAAAACAAAATACAAAAACCCGGAGACCTAGAGGGGGGTAAATTTGCAAGGTGGCAACGAAGAGTGGAGAGCTCTGACGCTCAGACTCCTTGTACAGTGCTCTTCCTTCCAGGAATCGGATGGTACCAAGAGCGCACTGCAGAAAAGCAAGGGGCGAAATCTAGGGGTCTGCTAAATCTGATCATTAAAAAGAACAGTGTACCAAGTGGAAGGAGGCATGGCGCGTGTGTGGTGAGGTCGCTTTATTTAAAAACTAGAAAGCGCTCTTTTTAGAAACCTGGCTGACGTGTCCGCGCCTTGCCAGTTTGAGCAACTTCACAGAAATGGACCGGGAATCTGCCTCGGTTTTCTGCAGCGCTTCTGCCTGCGCCCGGTTCAGCAGAGGTCTTAAAGGATCCACTAACGCTCGCGCCGCCCAGAGCGCCCGGCCCGGGACACAAACGTGGCCAAGACTCACTACGGGAGTGGCAGCCCCTAGTCGTCTTCCATCAATTGCCCTGCAGAATCAAACCCAGGAAAGGTCGGCAGGGAATGTGTGCCCGGGGAACTGGTAATTTTTTAAGTCTCCCAGAGTGGGGGCGGGGGAGGGGGGAAGCCTCTATTCCTAGGTAGTAGCAAAGGGAAAGCGAGGCACTTCTTTCCCTAGACCTGACCTTTCTGAAGGGGAGGGTCACACTCCATCCCCTGGGAGTGGTTTCTATCGTTAATTAAAAAAAAAAAAAAAATCGATTGTCTACCCAAAGGGAGACCCATCCCGGTCTGGCCCTAATCTCCCCCTACAACATCTTCTTAGTCTACTCAGCATTCGAAGAAGCAAGAAGCGAGTGGGCCTGAGGGTGCAGGGGTCCACGAGGGGAGGCCTAGGAGAAGCGCCGCCGCCTGGCTTCTCCCAGCCGCTCTCGCGCACCGCGGGAGTTCTGCGCCCTGGCCGGACCTACCCTCCGCGCCACCGCTCCCCTGACCCGAGAACAGCAATTGACAAGTGCCCTTTACCCTTTGCCCTACCGCCCGGGAGGAGGCAGCCCACAGACGTGGCCTGGCCGTAGCAACGTCACACAACCCTGCGGGGATCCCTGTTAATTAGCCAGAGAGCAACAGGGAGAAATGGGTTTGAGTTAAAGGCGGCCCTCCTTCGGCAAGCTCGAGCTGCCCCCCAACCCGGCCCTCGGGCCGTTTCGCCCGGGCTCGGCCCTACCCCTATGCCAGGAATGGCTGGAGGTTCCTGCGCGAAAGGCCGAGAAAGGCCATCTCTGCAATACTGGGGTTTGCGCCCGGCCCGCAGTGACCTCGGGGGGCTACTTTCGTTCCGCGCGCACCGTCGCCTACCTTCTCGAAGGGCGGTCTCTCGCCCGCGCACCGTCGTGGTCTGGATGAGTCTCCAGCAGCTCCTGCGGACGGCCCGTGCCGCGGCCCCTTGCTGCGAGCAGAGCCCGCCTTTGGCCAGGCCGCTGGGGCTGGAGAGCCCAGTCCGGGCCTGTCGGGTAGAAAGACAGCTAGGGAGCCTGTCCCAGCCAGGGAACCGGCGAGACGGATAGGGAAAATGCCACTTACTGTTGGGGAAGGGGGTGGGGAGTCCCCAAAGCCCCATTTACAGATTTTGGATTGAAAATAAAACCAGTATGCGGGAGAAGACACCCCATTTCCACGAATAATTTTTTAAAAGCAAAAGAAAAAACAGAAAACCTACCGACACCCTCGCGGGGAGCAGCTGGAGCGTGCTACTCTTGGTGGCGAAGTCTAACGAGCGGCTGAATTTGGTCTCTGCTGGGTAGGGGCCTTCGGATTCCTAAAGTAATTTTCAGACCCAAAGTGCCTGCGGAAAAAATAGATACACATATTTTAAGAACCACAACGCACCTCTTTCGTCGATTTCGCTTTTACAAATTTTGGCCTTTGCAAAAACAAAAGGGTTGGGGATGGGGTTAACCAGTTCCACTCGGGAGAGAATCTCGAAATTAAAAAAAAAAAAAATAGAGGAGAAATTTGGCGGTGAGGGCTTGCGGGTCCGGAGGAAGAGCGAACTTTTTAATCTTGAGAAAGGACGCAGACCCTCTGCATTTTCTGAAACAAACCAAGTTCCGAAATGGGGCAAAAAGTAGCCCCAAAGTAAAACTGGCCACAATGAATTGGAGTTTCTTGCAGAGGAAATCGCACCCAATAATAGGACCCAATCTGAGAAAAAGGGGTGGGGGCGGAGAGGTGGGGCGGCGGGAGTTGTTAACTGCGCCGCACAATGGAATTAATGAGATTAACCCGAGCAATTAGGAAGCCCGCCCAACTCCGCCGGCCCGCTGCGGGGCCGCTGAATGGGAAAGATTAGGTTAATTTCATTAATTTGCAATCCACAATCCCTTTTCTGGCCCCCGCAACCCCCTCCCCTTGGCACCTCTCCCCCTCCCCCTTCCTTACCACCACCACCCCCCCGCCCCCCGGAACAGAAAGGGCCAAATCTGGTTCTGTTTGTCATCTGCATATTACCAGGAACTAAATCCAGGATGACGTCGACTCAGTATAAAACCAACAAGAGGTTCAGCTGGTCTAAACTCCGTCCTACCCGCGGGTTGAGTTCGGCGAACGCTGCAGCGAGGGGAGGGCGGGAGGAGGGAGAGCGGACGCAGCGGGCGGGGAGGGGCGCGGGGCTGCGCGCTCGCCCGCGCTCTCTTTCGTTTTGGTCCGCCGCTGGTGCAGCGTGGACCCCCGCCCCCCGCCCCCCGGCTTTGAGGCTTTTTCCCCGGCGCCTCCCCGCCGCCCCCCGGTCCCGGCGCGGGGCTCGGGGATGCCCGCCAGCATGTTCAGCATCGACAACATCCTGGCCGCCCGGCCGCGCTGCAAGGACTCGGTGCTGCCCGTGGCGCCCAGCGCCGCGGCTCCCGTCGTCTTCCCGGCCCTTCACGGGGACTCGCTCTACGGCGGCGGCGCCTCCTCGGACTATGGCGCCTTCTATCCGCGCCCGGTGGCCCCCGGCGGCGCAGGCCTCCCGGCCGCGGTCGGCGGCTCCCGCCTCGGCTACAACAACTACTTCTACGGGCAGCTGCACGTGCAGGCGGCGCCCGTGGGCCCGGCCTGCTGCGGGGCCGTGCCGCCGCTGGGTGCCCAGCAGTGCTCCTGCGTTCCGACGCCCCCAGGTAGGGTCGCGCTCGCGCCGGCCGCCTTGCCGCGGTCCTTGGTCCCTGGGGCATGGGTGGGCGGTGGCGCTGGCTTTTCTTGTCTCTACTTTTTTTTTTTTTTTTTTTTTTTGCATTAACGATTTTCTCTCCCCCTTTTTTTGGCCGATCGGGCACGGGGGTTTTTGTACACTTGCTGCAAACTTGAGGCGAGTTAGAGGAAACTAACTTACTGGCTTCGTGGGGGAGACGAGGCTTTTTGGGATTCCCTAACTGACTTTGGGAGTGAGCGGGTGGACGCTCTAGCACGGTTCCCCCATTTCCCTGCGTTGTCGATTTCCGCGCGTCCCCAATTCCCAGCACCCCGTTGCAGAGGATTTTTTAGAGTGGGTGGGTCGCGGGGCAGGCCGGCTGGCGGTGTGCGCCGTGGCAAGGCCGACCGTGCGCCCTCCTCTGTCGCAGGCTACGAGGGCCCCGGCTCGGTGCTGGTGTCCCCGGTCCCGCACCAGATGCTGCCCTACATGAACGTGGGCACGCTGTCGCGCACCGAGCTGCAACTTCTCAACCAGCTGCACTGTCGGCGGAAGCGGCGCCACCGCACCATCTTCACCGACGAGCAGCTGGAAGCGCTGGAGAACCTCTTCCAGGAGACCAAGTACCCAGACGTGGGCACCCGCGAGCAGCTGGCCCGGAAGGTGCACCTCCGCGAGGAGAAAGTGGAGGTGGGCGCGCCGCCCGGCCCTTCCCGGCGAGTTCGGGCCCCCGCCTGCTTAGCTCGGCTCCGCAGCTGGGTTAGGTTCCGGTCTCCCCGAACTTGACCGACATCCCGCGGCAGCCTGGAGGCTGCTGGAGGGCGCTTTAGGCCCAGGAAGTTGCACGGAAATGCGGAAGCGGGAGCGAGTGTCTGGTCTTTTTGTGGGCGTGCGCGCGGGATCCCCGGGTTCCGAGCCTACCCGCGTCACTCGCGGCTGCCGAGGGCCCCGAGGGGTGCCCGGGCCGCAGGGGGGTGGTGCGGGGAGCGGGGAGCGCGCCTTTGATCTTAACTCTTGTTTTGTTCTCCGTTGCGCAACAGGTCTGGTTTAAAAACCGCCGTGCCAAATGGAGGCGGCAGAAGCGGTCCTCGTCGGAGGAGTCGGAAAACGCCGAGAAGTGGAACAAGACGTCGTCTAAGGCGTCGCCAGAGAAGAGGGAAGAGGAAGGTAAAAGCGATTTGGACTCGGACAGCTGACGGCTGCGGGCCGGCTGTGGCTCTTGTCTAACTCGAAGGACTTGCACAGACAGACGATGCTACTTTCTTGCACACGCGCTGCCTTTCGGGGGGGGTCGAGAAAGAGGAATGAGGAGCTGTAAATAGTGTACAGAACTGGGAGGGCCGGCGCCTGGGGTCGGGGGTCGCGCCGGGGCTCGCAGCCCCGAAGTCCTAGACCGCTGGCGCCTCACTCCCCACCGTAGTATTTATAGTTAAGTTAACGGTGACAATACAATAAAGTGATGGCGACAATACAATAAAGTGATGGCGATGTATACGGGCCACATTCTGTATTTCGTACCCACCTCCCCCACCCCCTTCTGAGGCCCAAAAAAGAAACTTATTCAGTCTTGCGGCTTCCAAAGAAAAGTGGGGCAGCTCTGACCTGTACCAGAAAAAAGGAAAAGGAAAATCCTGGGCGTGACTTGGTTCCAGGACGGGTGTCGATCCACTACGTCTCTAAGTCTTCTGCAAGAGGTGGAGAGGGGATTTGCAGGCTGGGGGGGTGGGTGGGTAACATTGCCTGCAAGAGAGGGGACTGCATGGGGTTCCTGTTCCCTTTGCCGCTGCTGGGAAGCCATAGCGGGAAAGCAGGATCTGTGGGGAGCTGGGCCATCCTGGGAGCCACTCCAAGAGCTAGCTCAGCCTATCCCCGTTCCCACGAAATCCCCACTTCTAAGGCTGGGACTCTAGGGGGAGTTAGGTGGATGGGCATGGCTCTCGCCCCACATCTTTTCTGGATCTTCTGGCTGCTCTGCCAGTGCCCTTCTAGTGGGGCAGCGTGACCGCCCTACAACCCTGCTGGCTGCTATCCTATCTGGCGGCTCTAAGCAGCGGTCTGGGGCCCCCTGGGAACCTCGGCAGGCACTGGGCCCAGTGTCCTTTGGCCCAGGCACCTGGGGTGGCCAGGTCTGCACCCTGAGTTCTGTTGGCCAACCCGGTATCAGAGTGTGGGGTGGCCACCAAGGCACTTGGAGGCGGGAGTGCTCATGTCTTTGGCTTTCTCCCCTCACCATCTCCCCTGTGCACTAGATGGGGCCCGAGGAGGAGCACCCCCAGAGCGCAGCTGGTGGGTGGGCTGGTCAGCAGCTTATGAAGGACTGGAGAGGCAGAGAAGCTTCCTGGTGCTGGTGCTGGCTCAGCTGAGAGCTTGGGACGCTTGGGACGGGGATGAAGACAAGAACGTGCACACTGTATGGGTCCCCAGACCCCGGGCCAGCGGTTGGGGTGGGTGGAGACCTAAGGCTGGCAGGAGTGGTTTTTAATGCTTCTGCTTTATTGATTTTACCTAAATCCATTTTTTAACAGATAAGGAAACTAAGGTTCTAAGAGCTGCTGGGGTTGGTGGATGTGTGTGTGCACGCACACCCCCCACCTTGTTCTACCTTTTCAGTTCCCTGGGGTATTTGGTGGAAGGACCCTCCGGGGGAGGACTGTGCGTCCAGCCTGTGGAGCACAACACATGCGGAAGGAGGGCTTTTACAAGAGGCAATATCCCCCCCCCACACACACAATGGCCTTCTCATGTTTAAAAGGAAAAGTGACTCCTCGAGTGGGTGAAGGGGACACGTAGGAAATAAGGAGTGACTCCCAGTTAGTCACCTGTTTAGTAAGATGGAAGCAGGAGACCACTGTTTGGAGATCAGGTACCTAGAGGGTCAAGGTCGCCTTGGTTTATGTGTGACCTTGAGCAAATGACTGAACCTCCTTGGGTTTGCACCTTCTGGGACTGTAAAACGGGCACAGCCATGATCTCTGCTTTCAGGGGCTGGTGTGGACAGGAAAGGCACTGAACTAACTTACTCTAGAGTTAATAGCTGGTTTGGGGAATCCTTCGGCATGGCTACCTGCTTTTTAACAATACTACCACTTACATTTTATCAGATCCGGCATTTTGGGCTTTATGTCCCTTTTCATTTTGCCCTTTAAGAAGCTCTTGAGGTGGGGAGTTTCCACCATTTTACAGATAAGAAAATTAAGGCTCCGAAAAGCTAAGCCCTTTAATAACATTCAGTTTCAGAAGATAATCATATTTGGGCATTTTTGCCCAGGTAGGTCTTCAACCGTAATTGGGAATCTTTCCACTGATACTAGTCATGATGAGAAATACTCAAAGGCTGTTACATTAATTTTTTAGCGAATCTTGGCGATGGCTGTGACATCTCTTCCATAGACCTCAGACTTCATGGCACCCACCCTCCTCCATTGCTGTTTCTAGGTGCTGTTTTCTGTCCTACTGGAAAGAGGGTCATTCTGCCGGCGGGTGGGGGGTGGTGGAGGCAGGAAGAGCTCCAGTCTAGAACATTCTAACATAGGACTTAAATGGGCATCATTCTACCGGGAGACATCGGATGTTCCAGAACTCCGTGATAAACTCCTGTGTGTGTCTGTCCATGACTTGCCCTTTGACTCCCTATAAACTGGGATCTTCCATTTTTTCTTACCTGCATTTGTCTGATCTGAAGAGGTGTCCATGTCAGGTGAAGGAAGAGAGGGATTGCAAGAGGCGTAGGTTCTGACATTTCTTCCCCCCAAGGAGCACCTGGTGAAAAGCCAGGACAAATGGGGTGTGCAAAGGGGGAGAGAGAAGAGCCAGGGAGCTCCTCCCTGCTCACCCCGGGCAGATGGCAAGGTGGCAAGATGAAGGTCCTTCCCTGTCCTTCCCACAGTGCTTCAGCTGAGGCCAAGCTCACTGGAAATGTAATAAACATCTGGAACAAAGAGGGAAATGTTGGGATGGTCTTAATTATATATAGTTCACCCACCTTTTGCATTCCCCGGTCAGCTGTGGGGTGCAAACTTTTGTCTTAGCCTGGCCATTGGAATCAGAGAGGGACAGATCATCTCTTGGAGCGGAAGGCACCTGGCCTTTAAGTGCTGTCTTTGGGCCGTGTTGTTGTCTTGGAGACTTTGGCTCACGGTGCTGGAAAGTGGTGTATATGCACGTATAAGGGCAAGGCATAAAGCAAGTGACTTCCTGAATGGCCGGTAGCCTATACGACACTCCCCCACCCTCAAATGAAGGCGTTCTCCCCATTGGACAGTTGAGAGCAGCTGAGGCACGGGGTGAACACAAGGGACCAAAACGAGAACTGTCATCTTCAAGGGACAAGGCTTTTAAGATCTCTAAATCAGGCTGCCTCACTGAACAGAGAACGTTGTTTTGGTGGGGAGGCTGCTGTGTGTAAAAGTTCCCCAACAGCAGATGATCATGGTTGTGAGTGTACTTGCCTCTGGGGGACATAGGATTAATCTGCCCTAAAGTGCTAGATCTGGCAAAGAAGAATGATGACAATCCTAGCCACTCAGAGGAGTCACACTCCACCGTGGAGCCCTCCCACATCTCTGGCCCTCTGGAGAAGAGAATTGCAGCCCATTTTGCAGATGGGAAGTAGAGGCTCAGATAGACGACATGCCTTGCCTAGAACACATAGTAAATGGCGGGGCAGGTCCGGAAAACCCTAGACCTGAGCAGACTCTCCCACACACCTCTTGGGGTGATAGCAAGGTATGAGGTAATGGCTTCCAGCTGCCACAGGTCACCTGGGTCAAGAAGGGCCCTGGCTGCCGGCAGCTAACAAGTACGGAGAGTGGAGTGTGTGGGGCAAGAGACGGGCTGCTCGTGGTTCTGGGTATGCTGCGTAGCGGGTACGTTCTCATTGTTGCCATGAGCTGTGCGCATGCCAGGTGGGGCAAAAGGGCCTGGAAACAATTGTTTTACAAACCGCACCCCTGGGGTGTACCTTTCAGTGACAGTTTTTGAATCAAATTGTCTTCTACTGACTTGAGAACTGTGAGCTCTTGTCTTAAGCCTTGTGTGAAGGACGTCATTTTAATGGGTACGTGTGAGATCGAAGCTGGTAGATTTCTCTTTCATTTCTGTGTGTATGTGTTGGGGGGGGCACAGCTGGAGGCTCGGAGGTGGGGCGGGGTGATGTCTCTGACTTGTACGGGGTTTTAAGTGACTCAAGTAAAATCGTTCAGGCGTCAAGACTCCCAGCCAGAGATCCTCGGTCAGGTCCCCCAAGTCGACTTTCCCTTATTCGTGGCAAACTGCAGATGGAAACCTCTCCCTTAAGGAAGATGGAATTCCAGCCCAGGGAGGGCAAGGTGATGGCAGGGTGGCAAGGGGATGGCTGGGTGACTGGTACAAGCGTGCATCTGGATGAGGCCATGTGCGTATCCTGTGACCCGGGAAAGGTTCCTTCCTCACCTGCGCAGTGGGCTGCGGTTGAGGATTAGAACAGTCTGAGAACCCAGCAGTGTGTCTGACACATTTATTATTGTGTGCTTTGAAGAACACCTTCAGGTTGGCGGGATAATGCCCTCCGTAAGTAGGTTGGAATTAGGAACTGAGGAACGCCCCTTGGTTTTTAATTGTTGCTGGTGTAGGAGTTCATGCGTGACCGCAGGACACAGACTATAATGACATTAAACATGACCACCATGGGTTTAAGCCAGGGAAGCATCTGGTAAGTTGTGATAGGTTGCCTTCTCCCTAAGAGGTTTAGGACGAGGAGATACAGGGCGAAGGAGAGACTTTGGCATGGGTTTGGATTCCATTTCCAAGTTTTATGAAATGACCTTGGAGTTTTTCAAAAGTAAAATGAAAATGGAAGACGGCAGCCGGGGCAGAGCTCCTTGAAAGTTCTAGAAGAGATGGAGCCGGCTGGGTCTTTTGGTTGCAGGGGCTTCTCGTTGGGGAGACATGGTGTGTCCCCGAGGCCCATCCCTAGAGCCGTGTGACAATGCAGAGGACCTCTGGCTTGGTTTTAAATCTGGAGGTGGGGCGGAGTGGGGAAGAACGATTGTCTTTTCGTAGTCCAAAAGACCCATGGGACAACAGGATGAATTACAGCATGTTGCGGTATTTTTAAGTGGGTCCATAATTTTTGGATTCCAGCAGCTCTCATTTGTTCTCGAGTGTCCAGCCCTGGGAAGCCTCAGTGAAGAGCCATCTTAAGAATCCCTCTCCCAAACCCTCCTCTCTTCCCCGGGATTCGTTCCACTCCTACCTTCTGTTTTCCTAATTCCGAGGTCCTCTGGAGTCCGCTGACCAAAGCGAACGATTGGGTTCAGTCGGGTGAGCTGCGTTTTGCCGAGTGTTTGCAGCCTTCCTCCCTTAACCTGAGCTGATTTATGGAAGGTGTCGTTAGTGAGATAATTTCAGCTGTGATGGACAGAGTTCAGAAGCGTCCGTATCCTTTCTTTCCTGATATGCGGGTCCTAGAACGCGGAGCCCTGGGAATGCTCCCAGCTTCTGCGTTATCCGGGAGGCTCCTGACCACAGAAAACTGCCAGCAGGTTAAGGAGACAGATTCTCTTTGTCAGACTGAGGGAGGCTGAGCTCCTTTCCCTGGCGGGAACATTCTTTCCTTCAGACTATTTGCCTGTGCTCCCAATGCTCAGAACACATGGTAACTTGTTTAAAAAAATGTGTTTGTGTGTATGTGTGTGTTGGGGAGGAGGGAGAATGGGGCGGAGACAGAAATACTTAAAAGTAAGAAATTTTCGGAGGAAAGCAAACCCATCATGTCCAGCAGCCTGCCGTGAGAAAGTGGCGTATCACAGGTGCGGTGTCCCAGGTGGCTGCCCTGCACGTGGCCATGGGGCTGCCCAGAGACTTGACCTCCTGGCGGGGCCGTCCCTCCGGAGAGGGGGAGCTTGTGGCCGGGGCCAGCTGGGGCCAGCTAGGTAGCGGCTACCGGCGTGCAGGCCAGCCTCGGGGCCCCACTGCAGTCTGACTCACATTGGCCGGCCTCACCGTGACTGTGTCCACTTTAATCGTGTCCCAAGCAAATTAGTGACACTGCCCGGCAAGGCCTAGAGACGCTGCCTTTCCAGATGGAGTAAGCCTAATCCTCCTTTGAAAATCCTCAAAGTGCTAACCATGGCACCAGAAAAGGAGAACTGCCCCTTCTCCAAGAAACAGGGAGGCCCAAAGCGCTTGGAAAGTCCCCCTCTGCGAGGGAGACTGAGAACTCTGTGAAGTCGGAATCCCAGCTGGTGGTTTCATCTGAAGATGTTCTGACTCCGGGGCCAGATGGCTGGGATATGAGGGGATGCGCGTGTTCGACATTGTTTTGTATTTGAGGAATAAATATTTAAATCTGAAACCGAGTGAGTCGCTTTCTACTAAAGTGGGCAGGGATGGAAAGTTGTGTGTGCTGGTGGATGTCCCCTGCTGTCCCAAACATCACCCCAGCCACGCTTGGAACCTTCAAAGAGGGTGCGCCCCCTCCCTTCGGTGAGTGTGGGATGCCAGGAGCAAGGTGGGGGCGCTTCCTTGGCCAGGGTTCCATTCTGTTTTTCTATTTCATGTCTGCTTTTGCTCTTGGACTCCCAGGGCACGTGGGTAAAAATGGAGACCCCCGTCCCTTTGTCCTTGGTGTGGTGAAACCCTCCTGGTTTTGTTTCAGTGTGGGCCTGTGTGCTAACTAGTCTCTGCTAGGAATGTGAGTGACTGAAAACCTAACCCTTTTCTGGACTGTCATTAAAACTCTAAAAAAAAAAATTATAGGTCTTTATGGTTTATTTTTGTCTTTATAGAAGATGTAGCTGTATAGTTTTTCTTTCTTTAAAGAAGAGATACTTTTTGACAACTCCAAGAGGGTGTTGTAAAGAAAAAAAAATTAATCTTAGGTTAATTTGGGCATTGACAAGTTTTGTGATCATTTTCCTGGCCATGTCCTTATCTAATCTCTTTTAAGCCTTAGGAGGCAGGGCAGAGGGGATGACCCGTCATCTGGTTACATAACGGCTACTTCCACGGTTTCTGCCCTGTGTCGGCCCTAACCCCTCTGTCGTCTGTTGAATCCATCCTGTCCAGGTCCCCACGAAGCTGGTGGTGTCCTCACCACTAGCAGAAAGTGAGAGGACATACCCGTTTGAGTAAGGTTGGATCTTAGGACTCCAAGTCCACTTTTCTTTCTGTCCTGCCGGGCTTTGTGGATACGGACCAGCCAGGAGGTCTGGGTTCGAATCTCAGCCTGGTCGCCAGCAGGCGGTGTCCTCTTTATGCGTCAGCTGCCTCGTATCCAAAACAGCATTATCATTTCCTGCAACACGTGAAAATTACCTGGGCCTTTGCAAATGCCAGTGGTTAATCACGGGAAATATATCAACACAGTATAACAATCCTCATGAGCGCTTACTCAAACAATACACTTACTCAAGATCTTCAATGAAACGGTAGTAATGACGGCCTCCTTTCAGCCCACAGATAACAAAAAGCGTGCCCAGTGTCTGCTCGGTACTGTTCCAAGTGCTGGGGAGAAAGCCTGTGCCCTCCTAGAGTTTGTGTTCTATTGGAGAAGATAGTCGCTCACCAAAGAGACAGGCTGTCATTTCAAACCGTGCCAAGTTCCCATGCTGAAAACCAAGAGAAGAGGGGGCTGGGGGTTGGGGTTGGGGCAGAGTTGTGCTATTTCACAGCCGGGTCTGAGGTCTGTGTGGTAAGGGGATTAAAGGTTATCTCCAGTAATCCTGCAGGACCAGGGCTGGCTGACGACAGCCTTAGCTAGGGCTAATCTGGCCGCTTGCCTGTTTTGTCAATAAAGTTTTATTGGAACACAGTCATGCCTGGTTCATTTGTGTCTTGTCTATGGTTGCTTTTCCCTGTAGAGGCGGAGCTGAGGAGTTGCAGCAGAAACTACAGGGCCCGCAAAACCGGGAAATACCTGCTGTTTGATGTTCCACAGGGTGACTTTGCCGACTCCTGGTCTAAAGTTTAGAGTTTAAGTCAAAAATGGAAACTGTGGCTAATAAGGGGTGGAGCAAGGATTTATACCTGCTTGCCTAATGCATCATTTCCTTCTCTGTTTTTAGCGCAGCATCAGGCCCCTGCGATGGGGCCAGAGGGGAGGATATAAGGTGGGTCTGGTGGAACACGATACGGTGCCTGACTCCGGGTTGCTGCTTTCCCAATGATGGGCAAGAAACAATTTTAGAACAATGGAGAACAGTGTGTCAAGAGGTAGTCAATTATGTGGTATAGACTAGGAGACAAAGAGGGAAGAGAGCCGCAACCCTGGAAGGCTTCCTGGAGGAAGCAGGAGTCGCAGGGGGCTTCGTATTTGGCTGGACAGAGCCGAAGCACCAGGACAGGCAAGTAAGATAGCAGAAAGGAGAAGACCTAATGAGAGAGGAGGCTGACGCTCCCTCCATTCCTCCTACATTTGCCACACCCCTGCCACACCCGGGAAGTCCCTGTGCGGCACTGGATCCCGAACACGAGCAGAGCCGCTAGATCGAGGCACGAGGTTTGGGCTGCTCCAGCACTCAGTGACCAGTGCCATGGTTGAGCAGCATTGGGGTCCTAGAAGCTTCTGAGAGTGGATCCTTGGAGCCACATGCTTTGGGCACATGGTGATGGGCCCGGGGCAGTGGGGAGGGGAGGGGGGGTGGAGAGAGGGAGAGAGCCTTCAGGAAGAGGAAGCAGCTTGAGCGAATGCGGGGAAGGGGGAGGGCAGGGGTGGAGGTGAGCCTGGGAGGCTTTGGCAGGGTAGAGGCTGGAGGGCAATGAGGGTGCGAGCCTGGTGCGAGTCGGACTGTGCGGGACTCAGATCACTGTTTTATAAAAACTAACCTGCAGAATAGGGGTCCCTGCCCTCCCAGATGTCGGACAATAGCCAGAGAGGTGGCCAGGGTCACACGGACAGGTGGACGCGTCACGGCCATTGCCAGCCACGGGCCTTCGTGGCCCCCTGGGGGCCGTGTCCTGTCAGCATCTGCTGGGCGTCCTTGCCATCTTCTATCAGGGGAGAAAAAAAGCATCTCACTCGGAACCTTCTGCAGCGAAGGGGTTTTTTTGTTTTGTTTTGTTTTGTTTTGTTTTGGAAGGGATTTTAAAATACAGTGATTTGTGGCGGTAGTTGAGTTCATCAAAGTGATTTTTCCAGATGCTGTAATTTCTGGGCAGCTGACACGTCAAAGCTGCCTCCTCTCTTCTGCTCCCCCTGTGCTCCAAGTCCCCCCTCCAGCCTCAGGCAGTGATCCTACCCCACAGGAACTGTCCCAGGCACGCGGGCAGCATCTCACAGAACGGCCTTCACGGCTCTTAATTCTGTGTCTATGGCAAGCATGGGATGCGGGCAGGGTGGGGTCTGTTCTTCCCATTTTACAGAGGGGGACCTGGATAGGCCATCAGGCTGCTTTCCTAAGATCACACAGTCGTGACCCGAAGAGTGGAAGAGCAGAAGTCTCCAGCCCGGAACTTTCCATCTCTATCTGGCTCTGTCTGCTCGCGGGAGCGTAGCTGTTCTTTCTGGCAGCGTGTTTGTTTCTGCGTGAAGTGAGCCTCAAACTCATGCCCCTCCTGGTAACCGAATCCTCCCGAGGCCCCTTCCTCCAGGCAGCCTTCTCGGACCACTCCAGCCTTTCGTAGGCCTCAGAGACTTTGGCCTGCTCGCTTGTGCATTCTAAGAGTTTGAAAAGGGCGGGCTGGGACTTCATACAGACCCATCCTGTCGTGCTGGTCCCCTCCCAAAATAAATCAGGCTCTGCGTTTGCCAGGGACCCTGAGATTCTAAGGCTTCAGGGAGCCGATTTGCCCCAAACAGCTGTCGCTACTTCCCTCCCCCACCTCTGTACGGACGTCCGTGGCACTGGCAGAGAATCTCACCCCTTCCGTAGCAAGAGGGATCACCTTCACTCAAAACCTCTGGCAAAGACCAAACCAGGAGGAGGTCTGTTAATGCCCGGGTGTGGCCTCACCCCGGGGATCAGACCCAGGTCAGTTTTGGTAGTGAAGTCAGTGAGTGCTGGCAAGGCCTTTGCAGTCCGAGTGATTGTCGTGCATGGCTTCTCACTGGGGCGAGTGTTACCGCATCACGAGGGGGTGGGGGGCGTGGCCCTCGAGGCTGTGAGTGAGGACAGGGTGACGGAGTGAGGGGCAGCAGGGGCAGAGGAATGGGGCAGAGAGAGAGCAGGATTCGCCATCAAAAGTTAGGCTTCGACCATTTGCAGGCTCGGTGAAACTTGGCCACCACATTCAGCCTCTGGGCCTCAGTTTCCCCATCTGTTAGGGAGAGTCCTTAGGCCTGGCAGGGTTGTTGAGAGGGTCACCTGATTTGATGAGCGTGAACACTCGGCGTGATGGGTCCTGCAATCAGGTGTCAGGCAAAGTCCCTGGTGGCATGAGGACTTGACCTTGGACCTGGCAGGGTTGCTGTCAACTTTGACATTCTTTACCTCTACTGTTTGGTCTCTCCCATCTCCATGTTGCCTCCTAGAATGATGGAAGTATCTGGCTCGGTCACTGGCCCGGCCAGAGATGGGAGGCCCCTGCCATGTGTTAGGTGGCTCCCTTGGAATGTGGGCCACAGAAACATCTAGAACATTGAGTTTGTGCCTTTTGAGGGGAGTATGGGTCCTCCACAAGCATTGGACCTCTTTGTTCTTTTCCTGGAGTGGAAACTGTGTTCCCCAAAAGTTAGGTCCTCATCCTAACCTCGGGAACCTCCGAATGTGCTGTTTTTGGTAAAAGGGTCTTTGTAGATGTAATTAAGTTAAAGATCTCAAGATGAAATCATCCTGGATTTGGGGTGTTCTTAGAAGAAGAAGAAGAGGGGGCACCTGGGTGGCTCAGTTGGTTAAGTGTCTGCCTTCGGCTCGGGTCATGATCCAGGGTCCTGGGATTGAGCCCCACGTTGGGCTCCCTGCTCAGCAGGGAGTCCACTTCTCCCTCTACTCCTCCCCCCTGCTCGGGATCTCTCTCTCTCTTTATTTTTTTTTTTAAGATTTTATTTATTTGACAGACAGAGATCACAAGTAGGCAGAGAGGCAGGCAGAGAGAGAGGGGGAAAAGCAGGCTCCCCGCTGAGCAGAGACCCCGATGCGGGACTCGATCCCAGGACCCTGGGATCATGACCTGAGCCGAAGGCAGCAGCTTAACCTACTGAGCCACCCAGGTGACCTTTCTCTCTCTCTCTTCAAAATAAATAAGTAAAACCTTAAAAAAGAAGAAGAAGGAGAGGAGACTCACCAGGGAGAAGATCTTGAAACCCAGAGGCAGATGGGGGTGAGGCCATCACAAACCAAGGAACACCTGTAGCCACACGGATCTGGAAGAAGGCAAGGAAGGGGTCTCCCTGAGAGCCCCTGGAGGTACCGTGGCTCCATCCACACTGTAATTTTGGACTTCTGGCCTCCAGAACTGTAAGATGAAAGCTTTCTGTTGTTTCAAGCTACCAAGCTGGCAGCAATTTCTCGTAGCAGCCCGAACAAACAAATACACCTGCTTTGCCCTGCAATGCTGTCCACTGAATCTGACTCATCCTACTATTGTTTGTAATGACACTTAATGACGGTGACCCTGACTTGTTCTTTCTGATTCCATGGTGTCAGTGTTTCCACATTCCATTTCATGTGAGGATCTGTGAGAAGGCAGCAAGGAAACCCGATGACTACTTTGAACTTAGGAAACTAACATGATTTTCTTTCTGGAAACATTATAGGATGACATTTACAGGGAAAACATCTCCAGCCCTTTGCAGCTCCGAGAGTTGAGTGTGTGGCCTCAAGGAGACGAGAAGAAGAAAGGCCAGTGCCCAGGCAGGCTGGGCTGGTCCTGCCCTTAGCCACAGCTCACCATTTCCCTCCTCTGGGCAGCTGTCCATGTGGTTCCTCCTGTCCCGGATGCCTCTTCTCCCCGCGGTGCTGGCTCCCGAAACCCCATCAGTCCTGCGGAGCTGCTCAGGGAGCAGGAAGCAGGGAACTTATCACTGGCCTGATTCAGAGACTCTGACTTCCCGTCCTGGGTTTGAGCCTGGAGAAGACTCCTGCCTCCTCTCGGGGCTTCAGTTTCCCCTGCTGTCAGTTTGGCTCAGTTTAGAGGGCGTTTACTAAGCTGCTACTCTGTATTAGGCAGGGTGTTAGTTAGATGGTGGGGATTAAAGAGTGTTCGGACTAGTTACATAGTTCTTGCTTCTGACTTTGGGGCCTAGGAGTGATCTGTAGAATGAATGAGAGAGTGAGTGCCTTTCGCCACCAGCTTGTGGTTCTCCTTGCCAGGCCCTGCTGTGTGTGTCAGAGGAGAGGGGGACTGTGTGTGCACACCTGCCTCTCCTTCCTCTGAACCCCGCCGGGGGCAGGTTGGACGGCAGAGTCCGCAGCACATAGACCAGAGTGCTGTAAAGGCTACTGAATTTGGATTTTTGCTGAACGATGGGGCTCGTGCAATGTGACCAGGTATTTGGGTCTTCTTAGGTCACCAGGGGACTTACGGGTTTGGTGACGATCCTGCCCAGACCCCAGAATGTTCCCAGAGATAAATTCTGATTGCTACAAACCCTAGAGAACCACCGATTCCTTGGCTGTGCTGGGGGTTGTGATTTTGACTCTACTAGTCATTGTGGCACTGGTTGGTGTTTACACAGTGTTTGTTGCTGTTACCTGGACATTCCGGGTCCCACTGGCTTTGGAGTTAGACACATTCTGTCCTCATTCTGGCACTAACCTATCAGAGCAGGGCCCCACCCTGATGGCCTCACTTCAAGACCGATGCAGGCTTCGTGACCTTGGGCACGTCCCCTAACCTGCCTGAGTTTCCTTTTCTTCATCCATGACAAGAACGTGTAATATTCTTAGCCTAGTGTCCACATGGAGCAAGTCCTTAAGAAAACACCGGAACTATTGCCATCAGGAGCTTTGTGTCATGACATGATCTCGCCTGTCTGGTAAGCTAAGCTTAGGGGCTGAAGCAGGGGACGGGAAGGCGCACCCACTTCCGGCCAAGTTACCACCTCCCTTGGTGGCTTAACATAGGAGAGATGCTTCTCTCACGGTTCTGGGCACTGGAAGTCTGAAGTCGACCTGCTGGCAAGAGATGCTCCCTCCGAAGGCTCTTGGGGAGGTTCTGATGCTCCCCTCTGTCAGCTTCCAAGAGTCACGGGCAGTTGGGGCTCCTGGCCGCGTCACATCCATCTCTGTGTTGTTGGTGGCCGGCTCCCTGGGCCTCTCTATATCAGATCTCCTTCTGCTTTTCTCTGATAAGGACACTTTCATGGCATTTACAGCCCATCCTAAATCCAAGATGATCTTGATATCCTTAATGACATCTGGAAAGACCTTTTCCCATAGGTGGTCACATTCAGGGGCTCCAGGGTTGGGACGTGGACACATCTTTTGGGGTCACCACAGGGCCCACTCGGCAGAGGATGAAATATCTCTCATACACGCTCCTCGTTCTAAGAGGGTCTGCGGCAGACCTCTCCCTTGGACGCTCGCTCTCTGGTCACCTGAAGGTGACCCACGCGTGCTCTGAGGCCCCAGGGCTATCCCGTGGCACCCACAGGGCACACCCACAAGTGCCAGGAAGATGACTATAGTGGCAGCAAGGGATAGCTGGGACTGGTACCCACTGGGTCAGTCAGCGTGGGCTGCCGAAACAAAATATCCGGAAGTGGGTGGCTTAAAGGACAGACATTTACCTTCTCATGGTTCTGGAGGCTTCAAGTCCAAGATCAAGGTGCCTGGAGGTCTGGCTTTATGGCCTAAGGACAGCTGCCTCCTCTCCTTGCCTTTCCAGGGCCCAGCCTCTGTGTGCAGGCCCTCCTGCTGTCTCTTCCTCTGCTTATAAGGACCTCCGTCCTATCAAATCAGGGCCCCACCCTCACGACCTCATGTAACCTCAGTGACCTCCTTAAAGGCCCCGTCTCCAAAGATGGGGGTTGGGCTTCAACAAATGAAACTCAAAGCGGGGCACAGTCCAGTCTACCACACCTCCTTTGATTAGCTTTGCCAACGGAAGCAACGTTTTGGTAGATCGGGCTTACCTGATGTGGCATTTCTGAATTCCTACATGATTGTTTCCACATTTATTAATCTCCACTGCCCATTGGAGCCTCTGCCAGGTATGGACATGTCATTAAGATCTTCAGGGGCATCTACTGAAAAATGCTTTCCCTAAGAGCCACTTTGTTTTGAGCACTGAATGCCGTGCAAGGACATTGACATGCTGTATATCCGGGGCTCCTTTCGCACCCCCTCCCTGTAAGCCAGGACCATGATTGTTGCATTTGATCAATGAGGAGCTGGGTGCTCCGAGAGGCGGGATCTCCCAGCTAGCTACTGCCGGGGAGACATCATAAAGACACCGGGAAATGGCATCTGTCTGACCCCTCCTCCCATCGTTCTTTAGCCCATCTCCGCTCAGAGGAGAACCTTTGACACCCAACTTGGGCACCTGCCACCTTCCCTTTTGTTCCAAAAAGGCCTGCTTTTTTCCCCATGCCACAGCTTCTCTGTCCCTCTCTGGAAGGTTACAGTCCTGGCTAGATAGACTGTCGTCCTCTTTGCAATCATCCCAAAGCCAGCTCTGCGGGGACGGCCGCTGGCATGCACAGACAGCCTCCCCTCCCCAGCCCCGCCTGCGATTACGTTCAGTACTTGGGGGAAAAAAACCTTCCCCACGCATGGCAACGGTCTCCAGGCTGAGCTGAGCTGAGGGCTTCCAAGTAGAGGGGTCATTTGGATACTGACCAGCGTCTTCATGGGATGGAGGTAACCGCCAGCTAGCCAGCCAGCCACGAAGGGTGGGTGTGTCTCTTTGCAGCCAAGAGGGGGAGTGACCTTGAGATGCTCATTCTTTCCAGAGCATGGGGCATTCTTGCTGCTGCCCCCCAGAAATCTGGATGCATCTGCCTTTGCGAGAATGGCTCTTTTGCGGGGCAGAGGGGGAGAGAGAGGGAGCAGCGGCAGGCCTTTTGCACACGCTTATCCCCAGAAGCATCTGTTGCCAGAATGCTAGAATGCTCTCTCATTGGCTTTTGCTTTTGTTTGGAGACTCTCTGGAAAGCAGTGATTTTCAATCATTTCGACCCCGTTTGGTGGAATCCTTGAAGCGGTCTCTACTTTCACTGTCCTGAGGGGTTGATCTGCATTTGGTCCAAATTATGTGACCGCTGACAGCAGTAAAAGTGCTTTGGCAGGCGGGGTAGGACGGTGGTTGGAAGAGCTCTCTTCTGGGGATGGAGAGTGATGAGCTTGGCTCAGCTCCCCGCGGCCCCTGGAGCTTGGTGACACAGTGAGTGGTTTAATCTCGCCAAGACATGGTTGCCTCAAGTAGAAAACAGAGCTAATAACTCATGCCCTTTGTTCTCTCCAGGGCAAATTATGGAAGTCTTGGAAGCACAAAAGCAACTTTTTTCCCTCTTTTCCCTGAGAGAAGGAGGGATGCGTGGACCCTTCAGAAATGGCAGAATATGATGTTGATAACAGTCCATATTTTTGCCTGTGGAATTCTGCCTCTAATAACTCTTCTAGACCCATGGTAGAACATCTGGGAAGCCCAATGCAGGTTGCGCGACCATGGTCTGGGTTCCTGATGCAAGGATAAGTGAGGCATTTTCCCATCTAATGCTTGCGATCACGGGGGAGACCAAAGAATGTTCTGGAGAGGAACGGAGGCTCAGGGAGGAGTAGGGGCGTGTCCAGGGTCTCTGGAGCTTGCTGCCTCTGGGAGGCGAGGGCCCGCTGAGCAGAGTCCAGGACACGGGCCTCCCAGGAGGGCCCAGAGCACTGGAGATGGGGCTGGAAAGAGAGCCTGCACCTCAGGCTGGGGGTAAGGAGAGGCTGAGGTCCCCGTCCAGGCCTTCAGTCGGCGCCAGGCAGATTTGAACAGCTTTGGAAGCTGAGTGAGGGGTGAGTCTGGTCGGTGGGCTCAGAGCCTGCTCCTGTGGGAACGAACGGCCGTGAAGGCAGGGAGCAGACCTGCAGGATGGAACATTCTGGGCCTGCACTGACCCCCATGTCCCAGGTCCACAGAAGACCCTACCCTGCTAGGCCGTGTGAATGAGTGCGGCAGCCCTGTGGGAGCAGAACTATTTTTAGCCAACACTGGGACAGAGGTACACAGCACAACGGGTCAGTTCTTGTCTTGACCCTGCCCCAACCACCCCGCCCCCGCCCCGGGCTACCCATCTCCGCCCCACTCAGCCTGCTCTCAGGGCCCCACATCAGACTTCACTTGGCTTGTCTTGTTTGCATTTTCTTCTCCTGCCTCTTTCCCTCGCCTTATCCCCTCTTTTCCTGTCTTGCCCTTTTCTCCCCCCAGACCTTTGCCCTCTGCCCTGTGCTAGGGGTTGCGGATGTAAAGATGAGCAGGGCAGAGCTCTGGCCCCGGCAGGAGACAGACTCCAACCCCAGAATCCTGCGGAGGTAGTGACGCCGCCAGAGAGGTGAACGGAGGGCACGGAGAGGACTGGGGGTGGGCGAGGAGGCTTCTCCGTAGCCCCGGGGCTCCCTACATCTTCACATCTGTGCAGTGAGCCTCCCCACACCAGCTGTTCCCTGGGGCTGAGGACTAAACAAGGTGCAGAATAGAAATAGCTCCCCGAGCTGGGCACCTGAGCTCCACACCTGCCCAGCCGGCGCTGACTGCTCTGTCCTGGTTGTTACTCTACCTGCGCAGGGAAAGAGATCGGGTCAGGAAAGACCAGAATTAAGAAAGGTTGAAAGATTCATGCCCTACGGCCTTTTCCAAGGGGGCCCCACAAAGGGTGTCCAGGTGGAGTTGACAGAGGCAGGGGGAGGGAAGGGAGGGAGGCCCCAGGGAGGCAGGGACAATAGAGGGACTGAATGTCGGGGGTGGGGACAGCAGGGCTAGATTAGGGGGACTTTAGCGGGACAATGCTCATTAATAGGGACTGATCCTGGCCTTTCTTTCCCTCAGAATGACACTCCCAGTGTCCTCAATGGGACAAAGATGTCTCCGGATCAGGATAATGAGGTTGATTGTGCCATAAATTGGTGACAGGTCCATTCATACCTTAAGACGGGGCACAGCTCTGTGGGTCCCTTGGGGAGGGCGGCTAGGTTTTCAAGACAGTGAGTTTTATTTATTTTATTTTATTTTATTTTAATTTAGTGAATTAACATATAGTGTATTATTAGTTTCAGAGGTAGAGTTCAAAGATTCATGAGTTGCCTAGAACACCCCAGCTCACTGCATCACGTACCCTCCTTCATGCCCATCACCCAGTTACCCCAGCCAGCCACACCCCTCCCCTCCAAGGACACTGAATTTTATTTTATTTATTTTGCTTGCTTACTTACTTATTTATTTTCTAAAGATTTTATTTATTTATTTGACAGAGAGAGATCAAGAGAGCACAAGCAGGGGGGAGGGGCGGGGGAGAGAGAGAGAAGCAGACTCCCTGCTGAGCTCCCTGCTGTTGTGCCTGGGGCTCGATCCCCTGGATGTGAGATCAAGACCTGAGCCAAAAGCAGACACTTAACCAACTGAGTCCCCAGGTACCCCAGGAAGCCATTCTTAACTGTCACAGCCCATGGACAACTGTGCGTGGATCCTGTTGGCCCTAGCCCACGGGGGAGGGCCTGAGGGACAAAATTTTGCACATGAACTTGCTGGCCAGCCTCACTTCCCCACACTGAAGGTGTCAGTCATGGATTTGTGGGAGGCCAGGGGTGTGGGCTTCCTTGTCGCTGCTTGCTGGTGTTTGTGAACTGCCAGAAACCTTCCCCATTTTTCTCGGGGACATTTGGCCCTTTTCTTCCTGTTCAGAGCTTTGAGTAAGTCCGCCCTTCATTCCTTGGATATGCTACAGATATTTTCTCTACAAGCTGTCCTTTATGGTTTAACTTTGCATTTTGCCGGTCTTTTGCTGTATAGAGCTTTTCATCCTGGAGTAAAATGTGTGACTCTGTTTCCTATGTGTTTCTTCGTGCCTTCTAGATGGTGCCTTGCCTAGAAGGGCCTGTTTTGCCTCAAGACTATGACAGGCGTCATCTGTAACTTCTCTTAATACGTTTACAGTTTCATTTATCACATTTAGGTCTTTAATCCATCTGGAATTTACTTTAGTATCTAAGGTGATGTAAGAATTTAAATGTATATTTTCTAAGTGACAGCCAGTTGTTTCAACGCTACTTACTATATAGACTGTCACCCCCCATTATTAATTCATAATATAGCATCATTTCTATTTGTTTATAACATTGTATCTATCTTCTCTCCCTCCCTCTCTCTCTTGCTCTCCTTCTCCCTCCTTCTCTCTTAGTACCTACACTTTATGCCCCCTTGGTTGTGTTCCACTGGTGTATTAGTAGCCATGTTGTTTAACCATCTTAGCTGTATGGTATCTCTTAGTATCTGATGGGGTAAGATCTTGTTCTCCGCCATTTGGTCCCCCCCCCCATAATGTTGGTGACCAAATTTGTTTTACAATTTATATTTAAAATTCCAAAGAAATAAATATCCGTTGGCATTTCGATTGGCATCACACTTAAGAGATTAATTTATAGAGAAAGCCTATCTTTACCATACCGAATATCACCACCCAAGAATACAGAGTTTATCAGTTACTCTTACTGTCTAACAAAGCCTCCGGAAACTCAGTGACTTGAAACATATGTATTTGTTATTGCTCACAAGTCTGGGAGTTGGCTGGAGACTGGCTGATCTGGGCTTGGTTCTGGGAGGTGGCCCTGCTTTAAGTTATGAATGCGTCTGGTTGGACTCAGCTCCTAACTAAAGTTGGGGTTCAGGTCTGCAGATCTGCTCCCTTTTTATTCCTTTTGGGCTCCAGGTCTGGGGCAGCTTCTCTTATAGCAATGGCAGAGATGCAGAAAGGCAAGCAGAAGGCTCTTAAGACTAGCCTCGGACTGGGCACTTTGTCATTTGCTTACATGCTGTTGGCCAAATTAGGTCATGTGGTCAGGCCTAGAACCAAGGGATGAAGCAACACTCCACCCACAGTGAGGTTAAGGTAAGGAATGGATGCAGAGAGAGCTGAAGAATTGGGACCAGTAATGCCATCGACCTCAGGGTATGACTTGATGTTTTATTTTTCTTTTTGGTTTCTGAGTAAATTTTATGGTATTTTGCATATGTATTTCATAATGCTTATTAGACTTATTCCCAGATATTACAGTTCTTCTTGCTATTGTAAGTGGGACCTTTTTTCCCATTATACATTAATGTGGTTTTTTATTGGCATACAGTAAAAGAGTTTGCTTATTTTATTGTATCCAGCCACCTTACCAAACTCTTCCTGGTTCAGCATGATTTTCAGTTGACTTTGGGTATATATGAGGTGGACAAAAATATGGTTGGAAATCTATAATAATTTTGCCTGTTCTTTTCCCATATGATTTCTCTCTCTTTTTAAAGATTTTTATTTATTTATTTGACAGTGATAGAGAGAGGGGGGAACACAAACAGGGGGAGTAGGAGTGGGAGAAGCAGGCTCCCTGCTGGGAGCCTGATACAGGACTTGATCTCAGGACTCTGAGATCATGACCTGAGCCGAAGGCAGATTCTTAACAACTGAGTAACCCAGGCACCCTCAATATTATTTCTCTTATTTCTTTTCTTTTATTGCGCTCATTGAGTTTTTCAGAACAATAGTGAATATAGTAGTGTTTGATAGTAGGCATTCTTGTTTCCTTTCCTTCTTGTAAAAGGATTGCTTTTGAGTTTCACCGATAAATATTTGCTATTGATTGTTCCATAGCAAATAATACTAGATGTCTGTAGTGAAGATTAGCTTCCTTCTAGAAAATTAAAGAGGTAAGTTGGGAAGTCAAACATGCTTTGATAAATTATTAGTTTGCATTCTTCTGGCTGCAAGTAATAGATACCAGCTCAGTCTACCTTTAACTAGGGAAAACAACAACAACTCTAACAACAGCATTTATATAGGGATGTAGGAAAGAGCTAAACTTGATGGGGGGCTTAGAAGGTCACTCAGATTCTCCCTTCATCTCTCATCTGTACCTTCCTGTACCTCTTCATTTTTATTCGCCTGCTGTCCGGTGTTCTCTGTTCGCCGAGTCACAGGGCAAACACATGATTCCCAGACACTCGAACAAGGTCAAACCCCTCCTTTCTGTGTCCTCCATCACTCTATTTCTCCATGATCCATTCCAGATTCTAGCAGAAGGAACTCTGGTCAGCCCTACCTAAGTCAGATGCCTGCCCACCCCACCCCCAGGAAACATGGGTGCTCAGGGGCCAAAGATGCCTCAATGTGTATTGGCCCAGAGGGTCCCCGTCTGGGTCTGGGGAGATAAGGGGGGCAGACATTCCACAAATGTTGCTTGTGCAGAAAGTGCCTTCAACTCAACAGCAGGAATCCTGGGTTTAGAGCTGAAAGGCTTTAAGTCACATCCTGACTTTGACCCTGATTCTCTCCTTGACCTTGGGAATATCGAGAGCCCCCAACCCTCAGTCTCCCCATTTTGCCAGCTTTATTGAGGTATAATTAACAAATACATTTGTATATATTTAACGTATACACCGTGATGATCACCACAATCAAGCTAAATGGTGGTTACCATTGTGTGTGGGGGGGGGGGGAGGTGCTGAGAACATAGATGATCTATTCCCTCAGGAAATTTCAAGTGTACAATACAGTTTTATTAACTGGGGTCCCCATGCTGTAAACGAGATCTGTAGAACTTACTCATCCTGTGAAACTGAAACTTGTACCCTTTAGCTAACATCTCCCCATTTACTGCCAACCCCAGCTCCTGGCAACCCCTATTACCCTCCACTTCCTTGTGCTCGACCTTTCAAGATTTCACTTATGAGTGAGATCATATAAGGTCTGGCTTCTTTCACTTCGCATAATGTCCTCCAAGCTCATCAAGTTTGTCTCAGATGGCAAGTTTTCCTTCTTTGTTTGGGGTAAATAATATTTCATTATATGTTGTGTATATATATAATATTTATATACATATCATATATATTCATATCAAACATATAATATTCATATATATGAATATTCACTATATATCACCTTTTCTTTATCCATTCTTCCATTAGTGGTCATTTAGGTTGCTTCCTATCTCGGATATCATGAATAAGCATTTTCTCCTATTTTTATATTTCATTAATAATGCCTCTGCTTCTTGCTTACAGGGCTCTGGGAGAAAGTGATACCATTATTTATGTGAAAGTATTTTTTTGTCCTGTAGCTATCAATTGCATACTTGTTGTGATTATTTCCTCTTCTGTTTACACCCTGTTTTTTCCCTCCTTCTTAAAATATAACTTATTTCCACCTCCTTATAAAAAAATTGTGTGTACTCATTGTAGGAAGATAAAGGGTGAGCCAGAAGAAGAAAATAACACACCCTTATCCTCCCCTTAACACCAGGTCATACACTAGTCATTGCTTCATTTTTTCTCCTTTTTTCTTTTTTCCCCTACTTTCAATTTTTACACAAAAAGAGGAACATCCGAGGAAGTTCTTGGTCCTGAGCGTTTCTTCCTCTTGGGACAGAGTGGGAGTAGTATATGGAGGCAGAACCTTCAGGGACCCAACATTCTGGAGAGGAAGCAGGAAGTTGAGAGCAAGCCAGACCGGGAATCTCCAACTGCCCCTTCCTCTCTCCTTCTTTGCTCCCTTGAGGGGCCAAGGGGCCACTGCTGGGTGGGGGTGCATGACGGGTACACAGCACCACCAGCTGGGTTGGCAAAGCCCTCCCCCCACCGCCGTGCCTCTCCCTGCCTCTGCTCAGCCCCCCACATCTGTACAGTGAAGCTGGACCTGCCTCCCTCCCACCTCAGGACCCTCATCTCTTCATGATTTTTTTCAGTTTTAAGAGCACACGCCCTATTACACCTGCTTAAATTGTGCATATATTCAACTGTAGTGACATTCACTGGTGGGGAGACCCTGCAGGAGATTGGACTTGGGGCACCAAAGCCCCCCACTGATAGTGCTGAGAAACCTGACCTGCCAGAGGTCATGAGCACTGCCCTCCTGGTTTGCACTCTCTCTCTCTCTCTCTCTTTTTTTTAAGAGAGAGAGCAGAAGTGCATACTGGGGGTTGGGGAGGGGAGGGGTACAGGGAGAATCAGAGAGAGAGAGAGAATCTCAAGCAGGCTCCGCACTCAGCGCAGAACCTGACGCGGGCTTGACCCCATGATTCTGAGATCACAACCTAAACAGAAACCAAGTCAGATGCTTAACCGACTGAGCCACCCAGGTGCCCCCTTGCTGGTTTCCTCTTTAGGCTGCTGGGGGTCAGGGGTGGGATCCTGGGGGTGAGGCCAGTTCTTGAAGGGGCCTCGGGGTGGGGGTGTGCTTTCCAGGAAGGTGGGTGGAGATTCATGCCACAAGAGGCCAGGAAAAGTACAAAGACAGAGCATAATAGATCAGTTGGTTAAAAACTGGGCTTCTAAATCAACTGTCCGGGTTCAAACTGTGGCTCTGAGATCTTGGGAAAGTCATTTACTCTCCAAACCTCAGTTTCTGCATCTCTGAAATGGGGCTGTTGAGGAACTGGTTGTGGGGAGTAAGCCCTAACCTGCAGTGTTTGTAGACACTCTCCTCCTGGGGCATGTGCAGTACATGCCATCACACATTGTTCCTGAAAAACACAGATGATGGATGTAAGTGGCTCCCAAAGCATGGATGATAGTAAAATGATTAAGAAGTGATCAGTTTTGAGTATTATTTCCTTTGTTTTTAATACAATTTACTTAACTGTAAGGGCACATAATTTGGTTTTTAACAGCAACTGTGATTAACAAATGGCTCACACGACTTCCAAAAATGTGTGTTTTCTTGCGAGCCCACAGGAGCTGGCTCCAGCCGAGGCTCGGCGGCCACCCCAGATGGAACGAAGGGAGCAGAGGCGTCAGCATCCCACAGGTCGGTGCCTGTAGCCTTGCCTGGAAAATCGGTCCAGGCCACTGGTCCAGGCCTTCACAGTTTCTCCAAATTCCCAGGTGGTTTTGATCTGATCTAAGTCTGAAAACCGCTGGCTCAGGGTTAGTGTTAGGGTATGAGGGTGCCCAACTAGTGTTCTCTTGAGCAGTGCCAGATCACCCCCATTCTACCGTGGGGACCCGTTCTATTGGCAACATCCAGTGGTTCGACCTGATAACTCTTCCTTGCTCCTGCTTGGAATCCACCAAGAAATTACTGGGGAAAGCAGACGGGAAATCCATTTGTGGACAAGCCTGATACGGAGGCCGCAGCCTCTCTCTGGGGGCTGGCGGCTTCCCAGGGCTCCCCACCGGGAGGAGGCTCCACTGACCCATCAGTGAGCATGGGCCACAGCACAGGTGCTGCACGGGGCAGGTGCCCAGGGGAGCCTAGCAGGTGGTTCCTTGGGGAACGGCCCACCTGGTTTGCCATGCCCCTTCCCAGACTCGGCTGTCAGGTCTGCAGGTCTGATGTGCAAAAGAGCGTCAATGACGGATGCAGGAGAGGGAGAATCTCCTCTCCTTCTCCCCAAGATGCAGTGTGGCCTTGCTATTGCAGGTGTGGTCTCTGGGTCTGCAGCATGGGCCTCTCTGGGGAGCTGCTTCGAGATCCACCCCCACCTGGGATTCACAGCCACCCAGCCAGCCCCCAGGGATTCCCAGCCAATGGAGAGACATCTTGTGGAAAGGCAAGGGGGATGGGAATGGGAGCTCTTGAAGGGCGGGGGGTGGTCCACCCACTTTTGTCTTGTGGTGGTTATTTATTCTTTTTAAGGTTTTATTTAATTTATTTGTCAGAGAGAGAAAGAGAGAGAGAGAGAGCACAAGCAGGAGGAGAGGCAGGCAGAGGGAGAAGGAGGTTCCCTGCTGAGCAGGGAGCCCCATGCAGGACTCCATCCCAGGACTCCGGGACTATGACCTGAGCGGAAGGGAGACCCTTAGCCGACTGAGCCACCCAGGTGTCCCCATCATCTTAAGTATATAATTCGAGGATTTTTTGTCTGTTTACAGAGCTGTGCCACTGGCACTACAATCTAATTTTAGAACATTTCCATCACCCCAGAAGAATTCTTGTGCCCATTTACAGTCATCCCCATTCCCATCCCAGCCTTAAGCAAACACGAATCTACTTTCTCTCTCTTTAGATTTGCCTTTTGGGGACATTGCAGAGAAACAGAATCAGACAACGTGTGTTGTTTGAGCTCCCCCACCCGCTATGTTGCAGTGTAATTGGCATACGGCGTGGTGTTTGTTGAAGGTGTGCGGTGTGGTGATTTGGTGCACGTCTGTGTGGCCAAATGATGATCCCTATAACCTTGGCGGATGCCTGCATCCCATCACTGCATCACCCTTTCCTTTTTGTCCTGGTGAGAACACTGGAGATCTACTCTTAGCAACTTTCAAGTACATGATACAATGTTGTTAATTCTGGTTGCTGTAGGTCAGATCCCAGGAACTTAACTCCTCCTCTAGCTGGAAGTCTGTCCCCTTTGACCAACATCTCCCCAGTTCTCCCACGTCCCCAAGGGCTTTGTCTCGTTTGTTCACTACTCTAGCTTTAGCACCAGGGGGTTGGAATGAATGCGGGTTTGTGTATTTCGGTGGGAAAAGGGGGCTGGAATCTGGAGCTCAGGGGCGGGGTTAGCCTCCCTGCTGGGCTGCTAGCCAACTGTGGAGTCTTGAACCAGACAGTTCATATCTCTGAGGCTCAGTATTCCTGTCTACAAAATGGGGTTAGCAACAGCTGCCTTAAAGGGCTGTTGTAAGAAGCAAGACCATAAGGCAGCAGAGAGCAGAGGCCCAGGCCCCGGCTGTTGAATATAGGCAGTGTGTTCTCTAAAAACACTTTATTTATTTATTTATTTGACAGACAGGGATCTCAGGTAGGCAGAGAGAGAGAGGCAGGTAGAGAAAGAGGAGGAAGCAGGCTCCCCGCCGAGCAGAGAGCCTGATGCGGGGTTCGATCCCAGGACCCTGGCACCATGACCTGAGCCAAAGGCAGAGGCTTTAACACACTGAGCCACCCAGGCGCCCCTCTAAAAACACTTTAAATGTGCAGTGACTCAGTGCATGTGTGTGTGTGTGTGTGTGCACATGCATGTCTGCATGCATATCCCTGTGTGTTTTTGTTTGTGTATCTCTGCGTGTTTGTGTATCAGTGTGTGTGACTGTGTGCTTTGGGGGAGGCCAGCAGGAGTGGGAAAAGTCCAGAAGGTAGAAATCCCCCAGGTTTGGGTTTTGGGGGAGGCCATATTTTAAACTCACATCTCTAGGGTGACCTTTGAGTCCAGCCGCATCTTTTGGGATTACACCCGAGATGTTTTTCATATTTTGGGGTTTCTTTTCCTTTCTGGTTTTCATCTTCGCTCCGAGACCACAGAAGTTCGGCTGCCGCCGCCGCCAGTGGCGTGGGCCTGTGCACAGGGTCCTGGTTGTTCCAGAGCCCGGATCTCAGTGACAGAGTTTCCCCTCTGTTTATCCAGCAGTCACACCTGATTAATCTAAATCAATCTGCAAATGTCTTTATTTACATGGAAAATCCTTTGGATAAACAAGGACTCCTGTGATATAGTACACACTGGAGCAAAAATATCCCAGCTCCTTCTTTGAAAAAAGCTTCCCGACGTGCAGACACTCAAACTATCCCAGACTGTTTTCAGTCTGGCCCAGTAGAATCGCGTGTGCCTGGCCTGACGCGAACACAGAAAGGATCCTTGACCAGTTTCTGCAGAACCTGCTACTCTTGCCTCGGATGGTCCAGCTTAAGAGGAAGAGTCAGAATCAGGCTGGCGTGAGCCCCCTGTGGAGGTCTACACTCGGGGGGACTGTGGTGCCTGCGTGTTTCCCAAAGCCAACGGCACCCAGCACCATGAACTTGATGGCTTAAAAACAATGGACGTGCACACTTGCAGAGTTCTGGAGGTGAGCAACCTGACATCTGGGTGTCGGCAGTGCCGTGCTCTTTCAATGGTTCTTAGGAGTTCTAATGGTTCCTAGCTTCTTGCTCCCTTTCCATGGATCCCCGCATCCCCTCGGTGTTCCTGTCCTTCCCCTATATCCCTCGGGTCTCTCCTTCCATCATCATATGGCTTTCTTTCCTGCGTGTGTCCCTCCCTGTGTCTCTTTTCTTACAAGGACACCAGTCCTACTGGGTGAGGGGCCCTTCCCTTTGCAATATGACTTCATCTTCACGATTCCATCTGCAAAAACCCAGTTTCTTAGGTTAGAACTTCAACATATCATTTTTGAAGGACATAGGGCACCCCATCCCAGTAAGAGGTTTGGGGCAGGAACCTCTGGTCTCACAGCCCAGCCCTGCATTCTGCTGCTGGCAGAGAGGGGCAGAGCATGGTTTTCTCCCCAAGACTTGGATTCTGTTTCTGGACGATGACAGGGACGGGACTCTCCCTGGCTGCACTGAGCTGGGATCAAGGAAGTTATGTGACTGCTTGGCACAGAGCTGGGCCCCTTAGAGTGTTGGTTCTGTCTCCTTTCTGCGAGCAAGTCCAGGTGTGAAGTGGGAAATACCTGTCTTCTACACTTCCAATTGGAAAAGTTTGCAGGGCCCGGAAGCCTTGCTGTGACAAGTGAGACCCACGCTAAAATTTTCAGACCACAGTTGGCAATGTATATGGGATGGTAAGGAGAGGGGGTCTTTAAGTGGGACCCCAAGCCTAGAGCTTTCAGCTAGGTCCTGGTGGCTGCACAAATGCAACATGGTAACCACACGGACTCTGTGCTTTTCAGGAGTGGTTTCGTGTGTTGCAGATGGAGCTGTTACTAAATAAAATGTGAGATTCCCCAGTATTCAGATCTGAAGGTCAGACTCAGTCTTGCTTCTGCCCTTCCTTTAAACCTTGGGTACGTTCCATGGAGCGCTGAGGTTGGATCGAAACTGTGAGACTCTGTCTCTCTGTAAACTGTGAGTCCTGAGCACTGGGTGACTGCGCTATTTATTTCTTGACCCAGAATATTCCAGTTATTTCTTGCTGCCTAACAGACCACTCCAGTGCTTCGTGGTTTAAAATACTATGTTATTAACTTATGGTGCTGGGGGTCGACTGGGCTCAGCTGGGTGGTTTCATCTGCCTCCCACACAGTCACAATGGGACTAAAGCTGGTGCTGGAAACATTGGAGAGTTGCTTGCGCATCTGACAGGGAAGCCTGGGCAGCTGGGGCTCCTGGGGCGCTCTGATCTCAGGGTGGCCCCTCTGAATGGCTTCTTCCCTGTGGAGCCTTCAGGAAGCATGGAGGTCTGCGTTGCTCAGGGCCCCAAAAGCACAGGCCCCAAAGGGAGAGCAAGGTGGAGTCTGCCTTGCCTTGGAGGCTCTGAAGTCAGAGCACAGTCACTTTCCAGAAAGTCACAGAGGCCAGCCCATATTCAAGGGGAAGGCGATCAGACTCTTGTCTTTGGCTGGAAGGAACATCAAAGGACTTACAGACATGTTTTACAACCTCCACAGGATGGACAGGGGTCACTGGCTTATTTGTTTTTTACTAAACAAAGGGGACAAGAATGCCACTCAGGCATTTGGAGATCCAAGCATTAGATATAAATTAATTAAACTATTAGTGGAATTCTGAAGAAACAGATTCATGTTCATGTGCTAGACTTTTTTTTAGGATTTTATTTTTTTTAATTTGAGAGAGAGAGAGAGAGAGCATAAGCAGGGGGCACGATAGCAGAGGGAGAAGCAGATGCCCTGCTGAGCAGGGAGCCAAATACAGGACTCGATCCCAGGACCCTGGGATCATGGCCTGAACTGAAGGCAGACACTTAACTGACTGAGCCACCCAGGCTCTCTCTTTTTGTTTTTCTTTAAGATAAAGGTGGCATGGATGGTTAGTTTGACCTTAGTCTCCTCAGAGATCAGTATCCACAGAAAGAGTTATGAACCGCAGCTGATGCTCGTGGGGCCATCTTACTGCCCCAAGAAAGGTCTATTGTTGTAAGAAACACTTGGAGGATTCATTTGATAGGAAATTGCTGTAGCTACCTGTGCAAACTGTTTTTACCTTATCTCAAGACTTTCCTTTCTCTTTGCTGCCACGAGAGGGGATTATTCCCAGCAGGAGAGCAGACCTCACAGAGAACACACAGTAGGTGCGCCATCCATGTTTGCTCTTTTGACTTGCTAGAGACAGCATCGGCGGATTCCTGCCCGTGGGTAAGCGGACACAGTGACAAAATGGCCAGGATTGGCACCAGCCATCAAGGCGTCAAGTCTTGCTCTGTCACAGAGCTGTATGCAGAGCGACAGTTGTGTTAGTCAGGATTCCACCAAAGAAACAGAACAGCTTGAATGTCATAAGGATTCGTTCCAGGCATTAGACTTTACACCTTTATGAGAAGCAGTTAAACAGTCTACATCCATGTGTTGTCCTCGAGTCTGTTGTGGGTCCGAGCCCAGCAGGGCCAGCCAGCAGAAACAGAAGACAAACACGCAGGTGGGAAAACAAAGCCCCACGGGAACCCAGGAAGACAAGCTGGAATCCGCTGGAAGGCTGCATCCCATTGGATCCCTGGCTGGTCTTTCATTTCTTCCAAGCTCACATCCTAGATGCCTTAAGGTGTGCTACGGAAGACCTAGGTGCTTCTCTGCAGAAGCATCTGACTCAGATGGGCATGGACAAGTTCCTACACATAAGCCCCTGCAGCTACAGCAAGCCTGGGGGCTGGGACACGGTTGTCGGGCGGGGGCGGGGGGGTGCTGCAGGGTGGGTGTTCAGGTTGACCAGATGGCCTTGGCTTCCCTTTGTGGGAGAAGAGGGTGCAGGTACCCATTGCTGGTAGACATGCAGCTGTTAGAACTCCTCAAGGAGTAACCTGGCAACATGTACGAAAATTACAAACACATGCCCCTTTGGCCGCGAATCCCACACCTGGGAATCCTGATCACACAGATAATGGAAGAATATACGTTCACTGTCAAATAAATTGTGGATCCCTCCTAATGATTCGTAGTACTTCATGAATAATTACAGTAACGGATCACTCTTGATTCATTGAAATGAATAAATTGGCCCTCCCCCTGTCTGGGGCACCGGAGCACGAGGTATTCAAAGAGCGAAGCCGAGGTCAAGTAAGTATGCTTCGAACCCATTGTTTTTAAACAACTACAAAAATATTTCGGGTATGTATATATGCTTGTAAGTGTGTAGCCATTATACATTTAGAAGTGATTTTACAAGCATGGGGAGAGTGTGGGGAAAATAAATACAAGGTTGCTAAAACTGGTTAAGTAGGATGGAGAGAAGAAGGAGCAGGGAGCCTCACAGAGAGAAAAGCAGGGATAAGACTGGTTCGGGGCGGTTGGCGGCTCAGCTGGTGGAGTATGGGACTCTTGATCTCTGGGTTGTGAACTTGAACCCCATGTTGGATGCAGAGATTACTTAAAAAAATAAAATCTTAAAAAAAAAATACTCTGGGGCGCCTGGGTGGCTCAGCTGGTTAAGCATCTGCCTTCAGCTCAGATCATGATCCCGGAATCCTGGGATCGAGCCCCACATCCAGCTCCCTGCTAGGCGGGGAGTCTGCTTCCTCCTCTCCCTCTACTCCTGCTTGTGTTCACTCTCTCTCAAATAAATAATATATTAAAAAAAAAAAAAAGACTGGGTCAAACACAGATCTAACAGCGGTGGATGGACATGATCTCATTTAAGCCAGAATTCAAGATGACTTATGTGTGTTTATGTGTAGTTTATCTCTACCGATATTCTTTACCTTTACCCTTCTTAAGCTTAATTTATATATACATAAGTTGCTTTATCCCCACTTACTGTCACTCTCTCGGTCTTCATAATTAGAGTCTGTCACTTTCAGATAATGTATAGATGGTTTCGTTTGTCCATTCCGATTATTCTGTTTTAATTAGAATGTTTAGACCATTAACATTTCTTTCTCTCTCTCTCTCTTTTTTTTTTTTTTTTGAAGATTTTATTTATTTATTTGACAGAGAGAGAGACAGCGAGAGAGGGAACACAAGCAGGGGGAGTGGGAGAGGGAGAAGCAGGCTTCCCGCGGAGCAGAGAGGCCTATGTGGGACTCGATCCCAGGACCCCGGGATCATGACCTGAGCCGAAGGCAGACACTTAACGACTGAGCCACCCAGGCACCCCTAGACCATTAACATTTCATGTGATTATTGCTATGATTGTATTTAGATCTGCTACTTTATTATTTATTTTTGGTTTGTCCCTTTGATATTTTTGTGCCTGCTTGTGAGAATAATTTCAAATTCATAGGGAAGGTGCAAAGATGGCTACAGACTGATTGTGCCCCCTCCCCCACCACCTGTACGTCCAAACCCTAACTGGTATTTGCAGGGGGGGGCCTTTGTGACGTGATTAGGGCCTGAGGGTGGAGCCAGCCTGAAAGGGATTTGTGCCCTTGTAAAAAGGAGGAGGAGATTCGGGATCCCCCTCTTTCTCCCTGCTGTGTGAGGACATAGCAAAAAATAGCCATATGCAAACCAGGAAGAGGACCCTCCCCCTAACTGACTGTGCTGGCCCCCTTGACCTTGGAGGTCTCACCTCCAGAGCTATGGGAAATAAATCTCTGTTGTGAGCAACACCCCCTTTCCCCCTGCTGAAACCGACAAGGATAGCGGTACAGGCAGTTTAGGGCCGGCTCTTCACTTTCCCATTGTTAACATGTTCCACGAGACCTCACCACGGTACATGTGTCACAAGTGAGACACCAACGCGGGCACGTTACCGTTAACTGCGCTGCAGACTTTTTTTGGGATTTCACCAGTTTTTCCATCGATGTCCTCTTTCCAACCCAGGGTATCACCTTGCACTTAGTCAGTTTGTCCTCTTAGTATCGTTTGGTTTCTAATAGTTTCTCAAGTCCTGCCTTGTTTTTCACGACCTTGACAGTGTTGAGGGATCCTGGCCAAGTATCATGTAGAGTATTTCCCAACTTGGGCTTGTGGGATGTTTTTCTCATTAGACTGGGGTTATGGGGTTTAGGAGAGATTACCAACAGAGTGAAGTGCCCTTCTTGTCATGGCCTATCAGAGACACGTCACTGGTGACGTTGACCTTCACCACTTGGTTAAGGGGGATTGTTTGCCAGGTTTCTCTCATGGGAAATTACTATGTTTTCCCCTTTCCATGCCCTTTACATCTTCGGAGGCAAGTCACTAACTAGCCCATGTGTAAGGGGGAGGGGGAATTCAGCTGTACCTTCTCAAAAGGAAGTATCCACATATATTATTTGAAATTCTTTTATAGGGAAGGTTTGTTTCTTATCCCTATTTATTGATTTGCTTGATTATTTATAAGTATGGATTTGTATACATTTATTTTTTGCTTTGGGTTGTAATTTAAAATTATGTTATTTATTTTGTTCGGATTGTTTCAGTTGTGGCCACTGAGAGATCTTTCAGATTGGCTGCTGTTTCTGTGTGACATGTCCCTACTCTTTAAGGCTTTATGAGGACATCTACCCTGCACTTTTCAACTTTTCAGACATATGAGCCAATAATGCCCCCCCCATATTGCTTAAGCTAAATTGAATTAGATATCTGTCAGTGGCAAGCAAAAAGAGATCTGATAAAAGTATGTATCTATATATATTATAAATAATATATCTGGTATATAACATATAATATGTACCAGACTTAGCTCAGATCTGTGAAGACTGTTAAAATTATTATTTACATTTGTTAAAAATATTTTGAAGTAGGCAAAAAAAATGACCATACTAAAAATTTGGGCCAATGTAGTTACTGGCCTTAAAGAGATAATTTAACTTGGAGCTTCCTAGCAGCCAGAGCAAGAAGAGAAACAGGATGACTTCTGTAATACTTGTCTTATTAAAGGAAACATATCAGTCTCTTAAGAGAGATAACATTATCTTTGATCCAAATGTTGCAAATATTTGCTCATGAGCATTCTTACTATGAGGATTTCAAGCAGGTAAGGATGTTTTAAAAGATGCTGCAACATTCCAATATAAAAGCAAAGAGATGTTATTATTTCAGTGTAATTTAGTAAAGATGTTTCTGTAAGAAGATAACTTCTTATAGTCCTGAAACCATCTCTTTCATGTTCTAACCCTGATACAGACCAAGAGCTTATGGAACTGAAGGAATGGATGGATAGCCTTTGTTTTAGACTATCTTCCTCCGATATCCTTAGGATTGTTGCCCAACGTTCTCCAAAAATAATGCCCATACTCAACACGCATATATTACTGAAAGGGCACTAATCTGTAAGTCAGAATTCCAGCTCTAGTATTTCATCTGGAAATTTAACTCTGCAGTTTCCACCGTCACGAAAGAATTTTGTGTCTATTTTCTATCAGTCCAGCAAACGCCATTTAACTTCTCTGCAGAATTTAATGGGATTCTTCATGAACGAAGAAAGTGCTCTGTAACGCACTGAGGATAGCAGGTTTGTAAGGCAAAGGGGAAGTAAGCCCATGGGAAATCTCCTCCCAAGGGCAGCTGGGTGGCTCAGTCAGTTAAGCATCCGACTCTTGAACTTAGCTCAGGTCATGATCTTGGGGTCCTGGGATCGAGCCACATTGGGCTCCATGCTGTGGGGAGTCTGCTTGGGATTCTTTCCCTCTGCCCCTCCCTTCACTCACACTCTCTTTCCAAAATAAATACATCTTTAAAAAAAAAAAAAAGACAGAAAGAAAATCTCCTCCCAAATATTTGCTTGTTTTCCTCTTGCTCTTTCCTTTCCTTGTACCTTCACGTATCCCACACCTTGGCATCGGTGGGCAGAAACAGGGACTGCTGAGCATTCCATCCCCACCCCTCTGGATCTACATTAGAGCCCCAAACCCACATTCCTTTGCCTTAAAAGAGCCCACCCAACCACCAGCTGGTCCGCCTCCTGATTTGAATGCCATCTCTAGAAAGCTTTACCCTCTAGCGGCTAAGTGGGTTAATCTGCTTACTAAGGGTTTGGCTGCTTTTTGACTTCCAGTGGTATTTTCCTGCTACGGGCAAGCTCTCTCTTTTGACATCAAGTTTCTGTAGTGCTGTTAGGATTTCAAGTGTGAGAGATTAGCCGTTTTGAAAGACTTCAAGTCAGGCAGCTCTGGTAGAGCTCATGATTTCCAGTCCCCAGAGACAGGTGGCTTGGAGGAAACCCCAAATAGCATGCTGACCCCAGGTCTTAGGGGAACAATTCATTTGAAAAGCTTAGGGTCCCGGTCCAAGACATCGTGGCCAAAAACGTCCACCGGCCATGCACAGCCCATCAGCCTCACCCGAGGTTTACTGAATTTTTCTTTAAGTCATTTTGCGTTTTAAAGTTTAAATACATTTATTTAAAAATGAAACATGGTGGCCCTGCCCAGCCAGGGCTGGAGGCCCTTTCAGCTCCAGGAGCTCTGGCTGTGGAGCTGGGAGGCCTTCAAGGGCTCCGTATGGACTCAGCCACCAGCTCAAGCACCTGTCAGAGCCTCATGTGTCCCTCCACAGACCCCGATGGTGGCCCAGAGGGGAGAAACGGGACCAGGCCAGGCCAGTGAGGCCCAGACAGTGGTCCTGGCACCTCTCCACAGGCTTCTGTCCTGTCCTCCTCCCACATCCAGGCTTGTAGCTGCCCCAGGCCAGACCAAACCAACGTTCCCCAGCGGGGCTCAGCTTCCTCCATTTGCTCCTGCTTTGTTTGCTAATAGTAAGAGCAAATTTGAAATAGGATAGTTCTACATTCAGAAATACTTCTTTGTCCTGAAAGTGCTTTTTGCAGTCCCAAAGTTCCCAGAGCGTCCAGACCCAGCGGCTTGTGGCCTGTGGGGGCGTCGTTTGGGGAAAGTTTGAAACTCTCCACTGTGAGCCCAGCATTTTCCAGCCCCTGGATGGGGGGTGGGGGATGGGGGTTGGGGAGGGACGCTGTGCTCCTAAGATCGGTCCCCTCAGCTTAGCCCCTTCCCTATTTGTCCATGAAAGTGGGAGATGGGGCTGACGTCACAGGAGCCTCGCAAAGAAGGCACTGTGAGCTTTTCAACTTCTAACAGGTGACACATTTTTTGTCTGTAAAAGGAGACTTTGCAAAAACGAATCAAGTTTGGAAGGACAGGTGTGCACGGACTCAGTTCCGCAGTTCTGAGGAGGAGAAATGCTTGAATCAAGCCGCGTGCTGCTTTGGCAGGAAACCGCTCCTGGCCCCTCCGTCCAGTCTCGTGCCTGGAGCTCCGCGCCACGGAAGAGGCTGGACGGGAGCACGGGTGCTAGTCCGCAATCCCACGGATCCGGTCTATGGAGACCAGTGGAGGGCTCCGGTCCACAGGGGTGCGGGTGGGAAGGATGCCCGAGGGCTCCCCTTATGCTGGGGAAGGGGTGCCGTGACGGTTGTGGAGGGTCAGAAAGTGATTGGCTTGGGATCGTTTTCAGTTCAGCGTTCAGCCTAACTTCCACGGTCTTTTGCGATTTTCGTGACAGCACAGAGCCCCTGTTAAACGTTGGCCTTCCCTAACCTCCGAATAATGCAATGTATCTTCCGCGACCTGATGTTTGGACCCTACTCACCCCATCACGGAGGGACTTCATCACGGAGGGCGTTTTGTGATAGAAAACTCGGTGACAGGAGGCATGGTCCGACCTCAAGTCCCTGGAAGCCTGACTCCTGAAATATACGTTTAAAGAGGCACATTCTGAAATTCACAGAAAAGGAAGAGGACACAAAAAGGGATCTTTACATCATTGTAGTCGAAGGAACACAAATACGGTTTGCCGCAAGGAGGTGAAAACCACCGCGGAGGAAAGACTCCTAAGGAGGAATAGGACTGATGAAAACATAGCAGTGTTCAATTCTGGCTCAGGCTCTTGGCTGGGGAGGCTTCTCGGACCCAGACCTGCCTGCTCGTCATCATCTTTCTTCTAGAGGTCATCAGCAGTCCCATAAGGGACCTTTGGCACTGTCGCTGAAGGCTGCCTAAAGCCTTCTTCCATGTCCCAACTCTTGGGGGTCCCTGGCTGCTAGAAAGAGACCAGACATGCCTACACATCACCTGGGCTTCCACCTCACCTTTGCCCTTCATAGCCGTGTGATCCTGGCCAAGTTCCTGACTCTCTTGGTTCTCCCATCTGTGGCAACTGTAAGGCTGATTCCTCCCTTTGAGATCTGTTCAACAGTGGTTGGAGATTCCCATCAAGGACAGTGCTTACCTAGCACATAGTAGCCACTTATACACGGTTTCAGTGATACGTAGACCTGGAAGTCCAAGGCAGGACACGGGGACTCCCAGACTCCTTCAACTGGCGGGTGGAACACAGCATTTGTCCGCGACGTGTATATATTAGGTTAAAGTCTGTCATCTTACGGTTCCGACACAGCCATTTCACCCTCCTTCTGTCCCATCGCTGCCTCTGTAATGTTTTTCAATCTGTTTTTTGCACTGAACATCATAATGTGAACATTTCCCCTTTTGCTTCTCGGTCTCTCCCAAACAGCACCAAGTCAGGGTGCGCCTGATCGCGGGGTCTGTGGATTATCTTCAGTTACGAGCAGCTACATCGAATGCTCTGTGGACGACCACAGTGTTTGACCTCATTGTTCAGCCCATTACAACACATAATTCTAGAGAGCATTGGGAAAGCATTTTCCATCTTACACAGTGAATTCACATGATTTTTAAAAATTTTTTCCTACAAGATTGGGTCCTTAGAAAAATTCCTAGCAGAAAAAGCCAAACAAACAAACAAACAAACAAAAACCAAACAAAACCTTTTTCTTTATTACAGATAATGAACATTTTTCGTGGCTCTCCAGATAACGGCCAAGTTGCTTTCTCCCAGGGTTAGCAAACGTACAAGAGCCCAGTCCATGACTTGGCTTCTCTCCTGTAGTAACAAGACATCTGAGCATGGATGTGTGTCTGTCTTACTACCCTCGTTGTTATTGTGTTTATTTTTTTCTCCCAGTTTAACAGTACCCTTTTCTTTGTACTACAGATCTGTTTTTCATGAGTTTTCCCTCAGAGCTGATGGTTGGGTTTCCATCATGACCAACGGTCAGAACCTTCAAGAGCAGGGACCTGTTGCAAAGGACACGTTGAAGCACAAGCCTTAGTTTTATGAGCACAGGACAAAGGAGCCAGAACAGATACCCATTAACTCATGGGTAGGCAGCCGGGGAAGCAGGTGTTGGTGTTATGCCCAACTTGCTGTGGAGGAAACTGAGGCTTGGCAATATTGGGTAACTTGTCTGAGGTTGTATTTGTAGTTAAGTGCCAATTCTCTCTAAATCATAGGTTTTTTGGGATGCCTGGGTGTCTCAGTTGGTTAAGCGTCTGACTCTTGGTTTCAGCTCAGGTTAGGATCTCAGTGTCATGAGACTGAGTTCTGCGGTGATAGGCTCTGTACTCAGATGGGAATCAGCTTCTCTCCCTTTCCCTCTGCCCTTTCCCTTTAGCCCTTGCCCTGCCCTCGCTCGCACTCTCTCTCTTTCTCTCTCTAAAATAAATAAATAAATCTTTCAATCATAAGTGCTTTGCCATGCTGCATGGATTATACTGAAAGACACTCCAGGGAGAGAATTTTGCTAGCCCATGTAGAAGTCCCCGCCCTCCTCTTAGCCCCGGATCTGCTCACTGTCTCCATAGGCTCTGCAAATCAAAGTACCCTTCCCATTAACTTTAACAAGGTGGCTACGAAGACCTTCAAAAGAGACTCTCCTTCCCTTCTTTAAAAATGGAATCAGACTCTAGGAGAGCTTCTGTTTTAAGTAAAGGCTGTAGCAAATCATCAGAAATTAGATTCTCCGCTGGTAATTTATCAAAGGAATTCCCTCTTTGAGTAGCAACTCATGATTTCTGAGACAGATGAAAGGAGCCAGAAAGCCCATATATCTTAATAATTGTAAAGTTAAATGCCTGCAGGAACCAGAAGAACTACAAGTGAGTGGTGCAGGACAATAGGGAGTGGTGGGGACTGCGGAAAACAAGACACGTGTCTCTGTATGGAGGTCATATGGCTCAGTTCCTGTAGAGTGTCACCACAAAGGAAATAGGCCCAGTATTTCTAAACCTTTTAGTCTTCAAGAGATGCTGGAATTCTAGATTTTTGGGTGAAATCTGCCCATTTTTAGAAGGGAGAAATAGGTTTGGATTCTAAGAGAGAAAAATGCACCCAAACACCAAAGGTGCCTGCCAACGGACTTCAGCTGAGGGCAAGCAGCTGTGAGCTTTGATCTAGGGGAACCATCTATTTTACTGAGGAGAAAACTGAGACCCAAAGACACGGACTGTCCATATGAATCATTCTGTGCTAATGGTTTAGGGGCCTTCAGAGAGAAGAAGTTGCATTGCCAAAGTACAGCATTTTGAAGTCCCGGGGAAGGCCGTTTAGGTGCACTCATGGCTCACTGTGAACTTTAATGTTTATTGACCACTCACGACGCTCTAGGCCCTGGAAAGAAGTGTGTCTCCTGTGGTCATTATAGCTAACTGCTTCATCCACTTTGCCAACGGAGGAGCTGGGGCTCATGGACGACGGGTCAGAATAAAGGGCGGGCCAGCTTTCAAGGGTGCCTGACTCCAAAGCCCATGTTCCTTCTGCTGCTGTTAGCTGTCTTCTTAGGTAGTGAGCCTCCTGTCCCAAGCAGAGCCCCTACAGTGAAAAAAGATTCTTCTAGTGGGTAAGCAGGTGGGACCTGATGCTCCTGGGAGGCTCCTTGGAGTGGCACTTCTGATATTTTGGCACATTGTGGTTCTATGTTGGGGACACTGTTCCTATGCACTCTGGGGTGTTTGGTGGCATGTCTGGCTTCTACCCAGGGAACTTCAGCATTCCTAGATGTCAGCAGCGCCCCTCTCTGCCCCCAGCTGTGACAACCCAAACTGTCTTTAGACAGTGTCCAATGTCTCCTGGGAGCAAAATTACCCCACTTCGGAAACACTTCTTCAAGGTTTGAGATTCTCGTAAATCTGGGATTAGTGGTTTTCTCGTTAGTTTGGGAGCAAAGAAAGGGAAACAGACTAAGATCAGTGGATCCTCTGGGGGCCTCCTGTGCAACTTCTTATAGAATCATCACCATAGGTAGGAGGGAGGGCTGTCACCCCTACTTCACCGTGTAGGATAAAGACGCTCCCAGGGGCTCAATGAATCATGGCCATCATGGAGGACGTGATAGACACGTGCATGTCCTAATATACGGGGCTTTTTACCATATAAGCATTGCGACGGAAGACGAACATGCAATATCCAAACAGAATAGGGAAAGATCCTGAGGAACATTTAACCAGAGAGGAAATAATTAAAGACAAAGGCAGAAAGCAATGAACTAGAGAGTAACTAGCACAATAACAAAAATAGAGGAGAGGATTGAGACCAGGGTTGGTCTTTTGATTATATTCGTAGGATTCATAGGAAAAACAGTGCTCATAAGACTGATGAAAGAAAGATGCAAACAAATAAAGTACAAACCTCTATGGGGAAAGTTTAAATGTTTGATATGAAAGAACAAAAAAAAGGTCTGAAAAATGAGGAAACACTCCTGTTCTTTCATAGCATTACTTAACGTTACGAAGATGTCAGGCATCCGCAATAAAGCTATCGTTACAACGCAGGCCCAACCGAATCTCAGTTGGATTTTTCGGGGAACTCCATAAACTTGTTCTAAACTTTTCTTTCAAGAATAAATGTCCCTGGATAGCATAGTCAACTCTGAAAATGAAAAGCGGAGTCAAGATTTTCCCTCCCCGGGGTTGCGGCGATGAAGACAGCATGGGACAAAGACCGTCCCACTGGAGCCCCGAGCAGAACGGGAAGCTCAGAGACCAAGTCGTGTGTGCAGGTGGGAACTCAGCGCGGTAAAGGGGTACGGACACATCAGCGGGGGAGCACGAGCAGTCTCGTGGGTGGAGTTGGAAGAATGGACCCACCAAATGGAGGGAAAGAGAAGCCTAGATCCCTTGCTAATGGTGCCACTTACAAAAGAGGGTTCCAGGTGGAAGAGACTTACATCGGAAAGGGAAGGCTCAGCTATCCGTAGGAAATAACATGGAAGAAAATAATAGAGGATTCTCGTGGGAAATCCCTGTGTGTGCTGGTGTGTGTGTGTGTGTGTGTGTGTGCGTGTGTGTGTGTGTGTGTGTAAAGCAGAGACCGTAAGACAATTCCAGGGATGGATTTGATTATAACACAATCGAAGGTTTCTATCTGGGAAGGACACTTCGGAACACGGTCACAGACAGGTACACCGAGAGACGTACTTGCAAGGTTCCAGCAGACGGGGGATAATATTGAACATATCCAAGAAATTTCTGCAAAAACAAGAAAAAACAGGAACTGCAAGGAAAAACTGGAGAAAGGGGGTAACGAGACCCAAAAGACTAACCAGCAAATGAAAAGAAGGCTCGAAGTCTGCAACCAACAGCTCCATGCTGAGTAAAACGACAAGCCGTCACTCACCCCATCAGGCTGGCCAGGACAAAAGCCCAGAAAGCAGGATAATGCTAAATGCCTGGGGGATGTGCCTGGCTGGTGGGAACCATCAGGCACTTGTGGCTGTCCTAGAGAGTGACCTGGCTGGCCCTTGGTGTCATTGGGGTGTATGTGTGTTCCCCACGACCGTGCCATTCCCCTGGGATTGCTATTTCTCAGTGAAAATCTCACGCATCTCCATCAGGTGACATATACAAATATTCATCGAGGGTTGTTGGGGCATGCAGAGGGAGTCTAGCGTGGGTCCTGGGGGAATGGGTCCATGAGATGCACTGGACGAACACGGCGGAATACAGGAATACCACACAGGAGTTAGCAGAAGAGTTACAGATCTGAGGGCTGCGTGAATAAAGCAAGAAGTAGGAGAAATATGGCCCAATCCCAGTTCTGTAAATTCAACACGGGCAGGAGACTATGACGCATAAGGGGTGTGCGTGTTGGAACGTGTGTGAGTCTCCCCGGGAAGACGGCATAGGGGAGGGGATGAGTCTGAAAGAGAAGAAGTAAGTAAGTGAATCAAGACGGATGCCCTGAGTTGGTGCCCGATGGTGAGTGTGAGCCACGAAAGGAGCGTGACGATGAGGTCAACCAACACCTTGCCCTGGAGTTAAAAGAATATATTGTTTTAAGAAAATAAAACCCTCTGCCATTGCGCTGCTGGGAAATGGTCAGAATCTCCAGCCCACTTGTCATTCGCAAGACTGACGTTCTCCGTCCGAGCTGCGGGTCTGGTCCTGATTTGGGGTCTCCCTGTCACAGCTCCTTCCGACATCGCGGCTGTCATGTTGAATCTTCCTGGCCTTGCCTGCCGAGCAGAAAATCAAGCCCCGTGTCTGCACAGCCCAGGGTGGGTGTCTTGTCGTGAACAAGCTGAGGAAATTCTGAATGATGTCATGGCCATGGGTCTTCTGGGTGAAAATGAGAAAAAGTCCTCACCTAGTATCCCAGCCAACATTTGCAGACTGTAAATAGGAACCTTCGAGGCGAAAACTAGGCAGTCCCGATGCAGCTGCTAAGGAAATCTTTGGCTTGGGAGGTATTTGGGCCAGAATTCGGTAGAACAAAGGGCTGGAGGATGTGCTTGTACTGATATTTTATCCCCTCGCCCCAATGGGAGCTTCCGGATTTTGGGTGCTGCAGAACACACGGCTGGACCCAGCAACAGAATCAAGAGGACGATATTTATTTATGTATCTATTACCTGCTGTTTGTCGATTACCCACTTTGTGCCAAGTACCAGGACGGGACCGTCACGGAAGTTGTTGCTAATTCTTATGACTCCCCCATGTAGAGAAGGAGTTTAGATCCCAGGTAGTGAAAGGAAAAGAAAGGAGAAAGGAAAAAGCAGATACCTGAACTCTCGAAAGGCCTTCTGGACTCTCTCTCACGTGGGTTGCCTCTTCCCCGCGGAGACGGCTGTGGCGGGAAGCCTGGCTCGAATCCCTAAAGCGCAGTGCTGGGTGTCCTTGGGCAGGACACTCAACCTTGCTGAGCCACAGATTCCTCATCTGCCAGATGAGCAGAGGGCCCCATCCCTGGCCACTTTATCAGGATGTTAGAGGGGGGTCACCTGGGGGCTTGTGAGGTGCTTATTGAATGAAACGTAGTCCCCTCCAGGGTCTCATTAATTTTAAGTTGTTTATTTCCCATGCCCCCTTCCTTCGCCTATGACATATGACGCTTTCACCACCACGTATGTGGTCCATGTACATCATTTATAGTTACTAGCATTGTTGTGATGACTTCTCTTGTTCCATTGCACACCAACCATGCAAGCATTAATAGGCACTTCCTATGCATTATCTAAATGTTCTGTGTGTGTGTGTGTATAAGAGATGAAGAAGAAGACCTTGATGTGAGAGTGTTGGGGACCAAGGGGAACCAGGCTCACCATGACCAAGTAATGACTCTTCTTTCTATCTGGGCTGCCTGTCTTTCCCCAACATCCCTCGGGTAGCTCCTGTGGGGGCTGATGGACCATGACTTTGGGGTCAGTAGAGAACTGGCTTTGACTCCTGGCTGTGCTGAGGATCAGCCGTGGGACCCTGGGTGAGTCACACATGTGTTAGATGAGGACACCCATAGCCCCTCATATGGCTCAAGTGAAGCCATGTATACATGCCTGGTATACAGTAAGCACTCAATGAATGCTAACCACCTCCTCTTGTTGTGAAACCTTGTATGTTTTCCTTCCCAGCATGCTGGTTTGTTGGTCTTTCAGAGACACAGAGAGGCAACGGAGAATAATAATAAAAAACTTCAGACCCTGTGAGGGTCAATCTTATGTGGACTTGGCTGAGCCATGGCACCCAGATATTTGGATGTTGCTATGAAAGTGGGTTTTTGGTGTGTTTGTTTGTTTTTGGGTGAGATTAACATTTAAATCGGTGAACTTTGAATGAAGCAGGTCACCCTTTATAGTGTGGGTGGGCCTTGTCCAATCAGTTGAAGGCCTGACTAGGACAAAAATGAGCCCTCTCCTGCGCAAGAAAGAATTCCGCCAGCAGGGGGCCTTTTGTCTGGAACTGCAACCTTCCCCCTGGGTTCCCCAGCCTGCCAGCCTGCCCTGCAGATTTTATACTACTAGGCTCCATAATTGTGTGAGCAGTTCATTAAAACAAGCTTCTCTCTCTCTCTCTCTCTCCCACCCCCACACCCCCCTCTCTCTCTGTATACACACACACATACCCTGTTGGTTCTGTTTCTCTGGTGAACCCTACCACAGACCCCGAAGTCAAAACTCTGTGTTGTCTGGCAATTTTCTCTAAAGAATCAACCTTGAGGGGCGCCTGGGTGGCTCAGTGGGTTAAAGCCTCTGCCTTTGGCTCAGGTCATGATCTCAGGGTCGTGGGATCGGGCCCCACATCGGGCTCTCTGCTCAGCAGGGAGCCTGCTTCCTTCTCTCTCTCTGCCTCCCTCTCTGCCCACTCGTGATCTCTGTCTGTCAAATAAATAGCTAAAATCTAAAAAAGCAAAATAAAACAAAACAAAAACAAAAAAAGAATCAACCTTGAAAGCGATTTGGGGGCAATTTTGTCCCTGGACACCTCAGGACGCAGGCGAAGGACTCAGCACGAGTACCTCAGAGCTGCTTTGCCGAGCAGCAGTCTCTGCTTCGTGATAATGAGAAGCTGACCAGGAGGCAGGAGGCATCACGGGACTTCCCCAATTTGCCTGAATAATGAAGTGTTGCTCTCCGCTGGCACAGCTGACTCTGAACAAAATCTGTGTTCTGGGCTCTATCCACCATTTGGGGAAAGAGAGAAAAAAACACATTTGGATGTTTTATGAATGCTCTCATGAAAGTGTGTGCTGTGTTCATCGACGTCTTCCCTACCCTAGAGCCTTGCTAATTACCCAAAGTTACGTGCTCCCCGTGCTCCTTACAGCTGCTGCTGGGGCTCAGACATGACGTTTCCAGGCTTTCCCATTCTGAGTTTCACTTTATAACAGGTTTCTCAACCTTGGCACTATTGGGGTCGTCCCCCACACTGTGGGAGGTTTACCAGCTTCCCAGGCCTCCGGCCAGGGCCTACCTACCCATTCGTCTCAGTGGACCCAGTGCCTAAGTTTAGGGGCTTACGAAAATGGGTTAGTTTTCACTTACTTCTAAAATCAGAATGGAAAAATGATCCGATAATAACGGGTCTATAATAATGATTCCAATGTGGATTCTCTTCCTCTTCACACCAACTCAGCTTTAAAATATAATTTGGAAAATTTTGTGTTTGGAGGAAGGGGACCTTGATGATGAAAGAATGTAGGGTCCGGGGAAGTCTTGACGTGTAGCCATGCCTCACCCACCAGATGCCGTGAGCGTTCCCTTCACCGACTGTGACCCCCCTAGACATTGACAGGGGTGGGGCAGGTGGGGGGCGTCATGCAAAATCAGCCAGCTGAGAATCACGGCTTTACACTACTCTATGCTGTATCGGTAGTAATCGCTTAGTCAGTCAACAAACATTCAGAAGGCACCTCCTGGGTGCTGGGTGCTTGCTCCAGGAACCGGAAGAATAGAAGAATAAGATATTCTTCCTGCTCTGGACTGCTTCAGGAGTGGCCAGAGAACCAGGGGAGGTGGGCAAATGGGCTAAGAATGTGCAGGGACACAATGGTCCCATCCCTACAGAGGAAGAGGCGTTGATGAGGGGAGTTGGGAAGGATCCTCAGAAGTGGGCCTTCTGAACCAGGTCTTGGAAGGTGTGTGGAAGTTTCTCAGGTTGGAACGACAATGGGAAGAGGATCCTTGGTCGGCACAAAAGCCCAGCAGGCTGTTTCTGGGGCCGCTGCAAAGTGTTAAGGGCCAGACATAAACCCTTTTGTAATAAGCATCAAAGAGGTATGTATTTCGTTCCCTGGAAACGCAGAAATATTAATTTCTTCTTGAATCTCCCGAAAGATTCGTTTCTTCTGTGGCACCCATACTGACACACGGTGAAATGCCGGCAGCTCTGACACCGCGTCCAGCCCCGGGAAGTCCAACGACAACATAAACGTTGATTTCAGATTGATCGGATTCGAGTTTTGACTTTGGTCCAGAGGTGAACAGGGGCACGGTGTTATTCCAGGCTATACTTTACCTTCTTGAGGAAGGAAAGGAAAGTTTTGATGGGATCCAGAGCCCGCTCGGAGAGAGGTGCCCTGTGTTATGACGGCAGGGCTGTCTAGAGTGAGTCTGACCCTGCAGATGCTGGTTAGTCTCTGGGCCCGTCGTGCCAGCAAGTGTGAAAGAGGACGCAGTCCCGGGGCTGACCCCAGCTTCTCCAGGGCAAGGGGATCTGCCCGTGGCAAGATGAAAGGCTCTTGGCACAATGCGTGCTCTCACCCTGACTCATGGGGGCTGGGAGGGACGATGCTTTTGGAACTTCCAAATTCGCTTTACCTAAGAGGGGTGGTGACCGCCCTTCTCGATGGACACATAAAGGCAGCCCGGAAACATCTCAGCCTCTTTCTGACTAGGAATCACGCAGCAGTCCCTCCGCACACCCCCTTCCATGAGCCATGCAATATGGGGTGGACGGACAAAGATTTGGGGAGGGGTTGAGTCCCTTCTCGTCCCCTGATGGGGCACGTGAGGGGAGAAGCAGGCTCTGTTGCCTCAAGTCCCTCTCCCGCCACTGGAGTCTGGGACCGTGAGAAAACGGCGTGACTCTGTAGGGTGAGGGTAGACCAGGCACAGTTGCACCTGTTTCTCATGTCTTTACCCATTGGCCAGGGCAACACCCTAGCAGGTGGCGAGGGGCACAGAGTGAGCCCTCGGCAAACGCTCGTCCTGGGCGGCACTCGTTTGACTTCTCGTTACTAGAGCATCAGAGGAGTAAGAGCTACGAGGAGCTGAGCCCCGAAGCTGATGCCTCAGAGGTGTTTACAAAGTAGAGGGTGGTGTTCCTATATACTGAGCTATGACTGGCTCCTGTATTATGATGGGACTCTGGCTGGAGGGATCTGGACAGTCCGCAGGGAGAGGGGTCCAGCCTGCCTGATTCCTCAAGGAACAGGGACACCTCTGAGCTCCCACTGGAGGCTGGAGCTCCTGAGCCCATGAATCTTGCCCAAGGCCACACACTGAATTGTGGCAGAATTCGGAGTAGACTTGGGACCACCTTCCCCTATACCAGAAGGCCATGGTTCATGGAGAAAGTCTTCCTGGGTTCACACCACTGCCCTTCTCCAGCCCCTTACCCCCGCCCCCCTGTCTGGTCCCCAAAGTAAATTTGGATGGATGCCCTTTGCCTTCCCTCCCTGGCTGGGGGCTGGGGGCTGGTGACTGTCACTGCAGGTCTCTGGTCTCTGGGTGCCCGCTTGCCCTACCCAGCATCTCCCAGAGAGCAGAGCCTGGTCGCTTCTGGCACCATTTAAAAAAATAAAAATAATTTAATACTTGGAAATGCAGCCCTCATTATCTCTCCAAGCAACAAGATCTGTCTACAAACCTGAGAAGTTCAGATTACCAAGTTTCCAGGCCTTTTCACCAACCCAATCCAAAAACAATCCTGGTTTTATAACGCAATAAAAAGGACTCAAGAGCTTTCATGCAGAGCAGAGCAGGCGGGGGCTCACAGGCCCAGGGGCTGACGGGGTAAATGATCAGTCTCCCCAGTAAGGAGGAGGTGGGGGTGACGGCCAGGCAGGGCCTGGGGAAGTCTTCGGACCAGTATCCTTGTATGGGTAGAGAAATAGGCAGAAATGTCTGCTCCCACCTCCTTCATGGGATTTACCCTCACGACAGGCTGGAGGAGCCGCAGGGCAGAACTCCCTCCTCTCTGTCTGGCCGATGGGGAAACTGAGGCAGGGGGACAGGTGCCAGGCAGGGTGGGGTGGGCGTCTAGATTGTGCTGGGCTCACCAGCAGCCATGGTCCCTGGTGTGGGACTGCCTCTACCTGGAGGAGTCCTGAGTGCCTGCCTTGTCGACCTGCAAGTTTTCTGCAGTTTCTACCGAAGTCCACCCAGGGCACCTTGTGTCCAGGGCTCGCCTGCTTTTCCTGCAGTCAGATCGCTCTGGCTGGGTGGTGAGCACAGGGATCTGTTTCCTCAGGGTGTGGGGGAAATGAAGCTCTCCACTTTTCCACTGCAGGGTGATATGTGGTTTCAGTGAGGGTCCGGGGAAGACGTCCTCTCCCACCCCGCGCAGGGGCACGTGAATTGGTGCAATCATGTCCACTCGTTGGAAGTGATCCTGGGGAGGAGTTTATGCAAAAGGCCAAATGTATGGAGGAAGAAGTTCAGGAAGACCCTGTGTGTGGAGGAGAAAACTGGCAAATACCCAGCCACGGATAGAGCTGGTTTCACCAAGGTACCCCCTCCCCCACTCATCCCTGAGTTCCTGGGGAAGAGCATCAGTTAGGACCACCTTCAGGGACCCAGACTGAAGCCTAGCGTCGTGTGCGTGTGTACACACACACACACACACACACGCACACACGCATGTGCGCGCACACACTCATACACACACAAACACACAACAGGCTGTGGAACACTATGGAGGGTATTACTGGATTTTGGTAAAACCCTGATAATACGCATTGATTTATATATTTTCTTAATATACACAAATAAATCTGGAAGCACACACCAACCAAACTGCTCACAGCATTCGCATATGGGGAAATGTTTGCAATCTACTGAACCCATTTTAGAGTGTTTGATTTTTTTTAAAGATGTAGCTTGCATTAATTTTATAATCAGAACAAAAGTTCTTCCAGTTTAGAAAAGAAAAAAAAACACATTGAGAGAGCACAGAAAAATGTGCAAGGAGTTTCCAACACATAGTAGGTGCTCAATAAATGAAATTCTGTCCGCAGGACCTCCTGACGCGGTCACAACCAAGTGGCTCTTTGAAATTTATGTGAGTGTTTGTCCCCTGTCGAAAACCCCCAAGTCCGGGAATATGTGGCCAAATTAAAATGGAAATATATGGGCAAAGTAAGTCTCACGGAAAGCAAAAAAAAAAAAAAAAGAAAGAAAAGAAAAGAAAAAACCTGACTATACATGTATATAAAATCCACATTACAACATGCTGGGCTGGAAACCATAAATTGGAAACATGTGAAGTTGCCCTACGTGGGCCCATAGACTGCATTTTTAATACATGGACTTGAAATTGAGCCATCTTCGTAGAGCATCTGAGGATGGAAAGGGGAGCCCCGGCCCGAGGGAGGGCCACTGCCCTGTGCTCTCCAGCGCCTCGGTGGCCTCTTTCTTCAATGCAAAGACATTAAAAAGGAACTTACTTGTCACCTCCTGCCCACCTTCCCAATCTCCCAAGGCAAATGCCAAACAGATGTTCTCAAAGGGTGGAACAATGAAATGAAAGGCACATTTAGGATTTATAGAGCTGAAAACCAAAAACCAGTGGAAATTAGAACTCTGATGAGCACAAAGCTCCCCATTAAAGCATTGCTTTTGCTTCACCGTAGCCTTTGCAAACTGGCTTCCAGGTCCCAAAGCAGTCGGCGGCGTAAAGGAGAGCCTCCTTAGTGTGATAAAGTGATAGGTCTGAGCCAGGCATCTGAAGGTCTTCGGGACCAGGCAGGAACCTACCTGTGCAGACTCACTCAGCTCCGTGACCCGCCTTGGTCCCCCCACCTCCCGACACTGCCCTCTTCCATGCCCTCCACTCTCCATGGCTGCCCATTCCCCCAATACTGCCCTCCCCCATACTCCCCAAATCTCCATCATTGCTCTCCTTCATCCCCCCCATGACTGCCCTCCTCCATCCCCCCCACTCTCCAACATTGCCCTCCTCCATCCCCCCGACTCTCCATCACTGGATCCTTCATCCCCCCTCCCTTTCTGACACTGTGTCCTTGTTCCCCCCCAACTCTCTAATGCTGTGCTCCCTGGTCCCCCCTTCTCCAACATTCCCATCCTTGATTGCCCCCTTCTCTGGACTAACATTCCCATCCATGATGCCAAGTGGACTGCATAGTGGTGAGTTACAGATTGGCTCTTATCCAAACCCACCGTGCCTTCATAATGTAGTTCCTGCGGTCTAGAACACTCCCCATAGGGTCTTTCTGAAAACCTCTTGCAAACTTCAAGACTCAACAGAAAGTCACTCCCTGTGGGCTCCCCTCCGCCCAGGAGAGGACTCGGTCATCACTTCCTACACCAAACTGCCTCTGCTGTTCAGGGCTGTCTCCCCAGGGGGAGCCTTCTGGAGGCAAGGACTAGAGTCCTTTTCGCTCTGGCCTAGAGGGTCATATTCTGTGATGAGGATTCCCGTAGCCTTCTTCTCATGCAGCAATAGTATGGACTTTATTGAATGAATGGATGAAATGAGGTCTTTCCCAGAGGCTCACACATCTCCCCACCCCACAACTGCTCACCTTCAGACCCTCTGGTGGGAGAATAAGGTCATTCCTGGAGGAGGCAAATTGCCATTTATCTAGATGTCCTCTGACTGCACTCCCTGCTTGCTCCAGGGCCTTAAAGAAACTTAATCTCATCTAATTCATCCATTTCTGTTTTACAGATGTTGAAAGAATCCCAGAGAGTGAAGAAATCTGCCCAAGGTCTCCTTCTGTCAGGACCCTGGAACCTGGACTTGGGGACCGAGGTGGGGAGAGATGGGAGACCCTGGGATAGGTGTGTGGGACGCAGAAGAGGGTGGTCAGCACGGGCGCTCAGGAAAAAGCCCGCTGACCACAGGGTAACCGTTCTTTTCAAATTCATGATTGTCTTTGTGAGCAAATGCCCGCTTATCTTCCAGGACAGGATTCCGGGAATCCTGGAATTTGATGTGATTTCCCTCACAATAGTGCGATAAGAGCCCAGAGCTGTTTTATCCGCATAAACACTCCTGAGCATAACTGCAGTAGATATGATGACTCTTCCAACTCTGATGAAAAACGGAAGCTTTGAGGCATTATCAGTTCCCCAAATAACCTTAGGGGTTTAAGCCAGGATTGAACCTGAGGGGTCTGACTCCCAGCCCCTGTGCCTCCAACCATCCCCAGCTGCTTTTTAACTCCTTCTTCAAGTTTGGGGACCCCAGGCAGGGGTAAATATGGAGGTCTCCACTTGTACAGTAGGCCACATGATCCTTCCCTTGGAATTGGAATCAGGAATCCCACCAGGGCCCGGTGCCTTTCAGGGTTCAGTCTGTCCATCTGCAAATGGGCACCTACTCTGCGCTGGGCTCTGTGCTTGTCCTTGTGCTGGTGTTCACAGGGCTTGCAGTGGACACAGGATGAACAAACACAGAATCGAAGTTATTGAAGTAGCAGTAAGTGCTACAAGGCACTTCATCCCCAGTAACCCAGACCTTGGCTTGAATAGGGACCACCAGCCCACAGGTCAAGGATCGCCTGGGTGCCACTTTGTAAAGACAAGGGCATATCTTGGGTCAAGACCAAGGGTACGGCCATGTGGATTCAAAACCCATCTTTGTGGGTCTCTCTCCTGCAATTTCACTGGGCAAGTGGTGCATTACTGGGGGACATCCAGGAAAACCAGCCTCAGTAGACATTCCAGAGAAAGGGTTTGCCTGTGGACTGACTTTGCAGGTGATGGAGCACTGAGCTGAGCCAGAGGTCAGGGCCGCAAGCAGCTGCCACCCAAGGGAGGGGAGACAAGAGGTCCAAAATCAGGATCTTGGAGGGGGCGCTGGTGGAGATGGGGATGGGACCTCTGAGACGGGGTCAAGGGGGAGGCCGCAGCTGACTGCAGGAGGGGAATTAGGGTGGGGGGCAGGTGATGCCATGGGAGATGGGGGGAAGACTTGGGCAAGCAGGACAGAGGATGTGCCCCTTCCTCCTTCCACCATCCACCCCCCCTCCCCAGTGCAGCTCTTGGGGGAGTGGACAGGAGAGCTGACTGTTGGTCAGTCTGAGAAACGATGCCCACAAACCCGGTTCCGGCACCCCCCGACCACAGGGCAGACTGTGGATAGGAAGGGCAGACAGAGTAAGTGATACTATCCCTTCCTAATTGTCTGACTTCTGGAAGTTTCCTTAAATTAACATCTCTGAACCCAGTCTGTGAACTGGGCTAGCAACTGGGCTAGTGCTGGTCATGTAGTTGCTCTGGATGTCACCAGAGCTAAGGATGGGAACTGTTTGGCACCTGCAGCCACTCACTGAATAGCAACTAGTCTTTCCTCCCCTCTCCCCTTCCCTCTTCCCTTCCCTTCCAAGGAGTTATTTGAACAATCTTGTGCACTGTCCTCTCCCACTAGAATCTGAGCTACAAAAGGACAAGGATTTCCGTTTGCTTTGTTCTCTCGGGAACAAGAACAGGGGCCCACATCCAGTTGCACTCAGTAGATATTTGGTTGAATAATGATATAGGAGGACTTACATCTCTTCCTTCCCACCTCCCCTCCCACCCCCTCCTTCTTTTCTAGAATAATGTCCTGGGTGTCATTTAAAGCACTGGAAACGATGCGCAGGTTAACTTTTAGTTACCAGTCGACTTGCTTGTCAGCCTGGTGGCCTCGGAGGTGGGGTGTGATTCCTCCCTTGGTCCCAGCCCCACCACAAACCGGGGATGTGTTCTTTGGATCGTTACGCGCTCTCTCATCCATTCGTCCAGTGAACCTTGAGTTGGGCTGTGTGTCCAGGCTTTGTTCAGGACTGGGATAAAGCGATCCATGTCCTCATTACTTTATAGCCAACTTACTTAACATCAGCTACATAACTTACTTTACATCCCTGACACCAAGTTTCCTCATCGAAGGATGGGCAGAACAAAGCCAGTTGTCAAGGTTACTGTGCAGAAAGCCATGGAAATAAGTGAAAGGCTCAGCCTCATTGCCAAGGGCAGGGACCCTGAGTGGACTGTGGATTTCTGCAGCATGAGGAGGGATGTACTTAATTCGTCAGCTAGCGAAGCTTGCCTCTGGCTCTGTGCTGAACCATTCTAAGTGCTTTCCTGATACGAACTCATCTAACCTCATAACAGCCCTGGGAAGTATATGTCATCCTCTTATGCCCATCTTACAGATGAGGAAATCAAGGAAAAGTGAGGACATGCAATTTTCCCAAGGTCACACTAGTAGCAGAGGGCAGAGCCAGGATGCCAATGCTGCCACCTGATTCCGGACCTCTGCCTTTGACCGTGAGGATATGACATGGAGAGCAGGGGGACCAGGGACCCAACATTCCTGTGTGGCAGTGGGGCTGGAAGAGTGTTGTATGGGGGTGGAGAAGGTAGCTTGCATTGGCTTGAAACTTTCTTTGCCTAATTTTACGTAAGACTGAAAAAACATCCACATCAAAGAGCAGAGGGGAGACCCACCCGCACCCAGGCGTAAATGCAGTTGCAGCGTCTGTGGGGAGAAGGGCCTTGGGCAGGGAGCCCAGCCCCCTACCACGCAGGGGGTCCACGTACTAGCAGCACCAGCCTAATTTGTCCGAACCCCAGGCCCACTGCGTTAGACCCCGCCTGTCATGAAGTCTCAGGGCATGAGTGTGCACATCGTGTGTCCTGGTGAGTGTGACGGTCCCAGAGCATGAGCACCTGTAGAAGGTGCTCTAAGGTCAAGTCCAGGATAGGAAAACCTGCTCTGGACACCTTCGTCAAGGCCCTTCTATTTCCTTCTTTTAACTTCTCATGTGCACACGCTTGTGTATGCACACACACACACACACACACACGAGATATGAGTGGGGGCAGGGTGGTTGAATCCTTTGTTTCCCCAACCTTCAACACTGGAATATGACGGAATCCTTGGCTTTAAATGTAAAACTTTGTGGGACATCCGTTATTTCGATTCTGAGTTTGATATGACCTGCTGATTGGCTAAGCCCAGAAACAAGGATGGAAACAGAAGAAAATGCTGGTAAAATGTGTCTTCCCTGGGTTTGCTTGACATGGAACCACAGGGTAAAAGTGGAAAAAAGAGTGACAAGTCCCCCGAGGCTGGGTGGAGTCCAAGCACACCTCATAAGCCTGAGTGCTCCCTCAGGCTCCTCCCTGCTGGATGATCTGGGACACCCCACAGAACCTCTCTGGGCCTCAGTTTTATAATCTGCAAAATGGGGAGAATAACATCTGTGTCACACTCAGCCATGTTGACAAATTTCGGCTCGCCCCTCCCTCCCCACACAGAATCTTACCTCCTGGAAAGCAGGGATTAGAGTCCTTGGATTTCCCTTGTATATTTCTTTCTACTTCTGCTCAGCCCTGATTTCAGGTAGCATCTGCTTAGTTCAGTTCAATTCCATTCATCCAGCCAACACCGGCAGAAAGCCCACTGTGGCGTGGGCCCTAGCATAGACACTGGGGGGACAGAGAAGAGAGGAACCAGGTCTGGACCCCAGGGAGGAAGCGGGGGTGAGGGAGAGCAGCCTGGGAGGTGGTCGTTTCAATACAATAACACAGGAAGGGTTACAGCTGTGTAGCTGTTTGAGATCCCATAGTAAGGTCAAGGAGGACTCCCTGGAGGAGATGACCCATGCAGGACAAAGTAACAACTAGGCAGGAGAGAGACCGATGTTGTTGTTGACGAGGAGGTGGTTGCTGGTGAGAGCCAGCACTGAGCATACTGTGTGCCCAGCAGCGTGCTAGCATTTCCCAAGGGCGATTTTATGTAATCTGCTCAACAACCCGATGCAGCAGGCACTACTTTATCCCCATGTACGGATGAGGAAACAGAGGCACAGAGAGGTTAAGTAACTTCCCTGGGATTGCATAGCTCATGCAAACAACCACAGGTACAATTTACCGTAGGGTTTTTTTTTTTGGTAACCCCCATTCCAGGGTTCACTATTTTGCAGGTCACACCCACCACCATTTTTCGCCAGTCCTGGTAGATGCATCATGTTGGTTCTTTGTCATGATTCTTACTTCACAAATTTGGAAAATCTGACCCAAAAGGCCAGTGCTTGTCCCCTGCCATGGAGCCGATGAGCAGGGAAGCCAGGCCTGGAACTCGGGGCTCGCGGCCCAGAGCCGAGCATCGGTCACTCGGCTACCCTGCGTTGGCAAAGCCGGCTCTGTGCTGCGCACTTTCCCCGGGAACGTTCCGCTCACCGCGACCAGGCAGGGGCGCATGCGCATCCGCGTTGTTAGAAGCTGCGCACAGTGTACCCCTCCACCCTTCTCCCCAGCACCCCCAACTGCAGAAGATTTTCCAGGCTCTTGGTTAGTGACGGGGCAGGGGCTGGGGGGCTTCGCACACCCTCCCGCTTCCCTGGTTTTCTCAGTTGCCTGTTGATGTTTCACTGGGGGGGCTCCCGAAGGGCAGCATCCAAGTGTTTCACAAGCCCAGCGTTGGACAGATGCCTCTTAACGTCTGGAGGAAACGCAATGAGGGTTGCACTCGGGTAATGAAGCTGAAAGCTCTCCGGGTCAGTGGCCTTTGGGGCTTGATTAGCAGAGCCTCGCAGAATTGGCCTCGGTGCTTGGCACTAACGCAGGGCGCATTTATAAAACTTTGGAATATTCGGTCAGGAAAAGCCAGCTCCCCACCCCCAGTCTGGCAGGGACCCAGATGGAGCCTCTGGTGGCTCCCTTGACCCCTCCCGGGGTCTGCTGGGAGGGAGGGGAAAGACTTTGAAGACGGAGGTTCCAGTCTTGGCCCTGGCGAGTCTTTGCTGTGATCCTTTGGTCAAGTGTCCTCACCTCTCTGAGCCTCAGCTTTCTCCTCTGTAAAAGGGGTAAGTGTTTCCTGCTTCATGGCATCGTGGGAGGACTCCATGAAATACTGCACGTAAGGCGTGTGGCATCTAGGCTCTTTCGTTCTTCATTCTCTGTATTTTGCCTGCCTGCCTCCCTCCCGAGGCCCCACCACCTCCCAAACCCATGACCTTCCCCGTCATTCTGTGCCTGGGAGGCTGCCCCCTGGACTTCATGACCCAGCCTCCCTTGCGGTGGAGCTTCAGCCAATGGGAGGCCCTGGTAGGGGCTCAGAGGGTGGCTTCGGGGAGAGGCTCGGGTGTTTCTCCTCCACTCTGTCCTGGCCTCAGTGCCGGCATCCTGGCGGCACCCAAGTCCCTCTGGAGCGATGGCTCCCATCACCAGCCCTCACCGCGCTCCAGCTCTAGCGGGACTCCAGCCCCAAGAGAGGGCAATGTGTCCTCTGGTGCTGGTCCCCTTGCCTGCCCTGTACTCCGTGACTAACCCTTCATTTCTCTCCCAGGAGTCCAGCCCTCGCGTAGCCTGTGTCCAGCCAGGTATCTCCATACGTTGCTCTCAATAACTTCAGGTTTAATCTTTCTTCTAGTTCCACCTCCACTGCAAACAGCCTACGTGTGGCCTGAGCTGAGTCTCCTGTGCTTCTCTGCGCTCCCCTGGATCCCCAGTAGGAGACTGTGTGCTCTCCCTCTGCAGGATAAAGAGCTGGGAGGTTGACAGTCTGGCCTCCCACCAGCCCCAGCTCAGCCTGTGCTTTGGGAGGAGGAGTGCTTAGCCAGTGGTGACTTGGGGATGGGAAACCGAGGGGTAGAATTCAGCCCCTCCTTTTGGGAGGAAAGTAGCCTGTGGTTGTGCGGTTGGATTAACTCTGCGAAATCTTAGGGACTCCAGCTTGGCCGCAAATCTGTTCTCTAATCAGCTGTTCCAGGAAAGCTGATGTGACAGTCAAAGATTACGAGGTCCTCGCTGCCTCCAAACTCAGGAGGGCAGTGGTCACGGGCCCTGTGGTCCCCAACACCTCTCCAAGACCAGTCTCTTCCTCCACAGATAACAGAGGACTACCAAATGCTCCCTAAACAGGAAAGTTCCACAAGTCTGTGGATGTTGGAACCCATATTGGAGTGTGGGAGCAGGGGTTTTGATCCTGTCTTCCCGACAAGCTCTTGAGGCTAAGGGTGACCAGATCTGTTCATCCTGAGGAGAATGGGCCCCTGCCCCCAGCTCCCAGCCGGTGCTCCGTATACAGCAAGTGCTTGATAAATGCATGTGGGGCACCTGGTCCCCTTGGTAGTTCAGGTCCTGCAGAGAGTCATCGCCGAGGTGGGTTTGCGATGCCAAGGGTTTGCTATAGGGTAAAGCCTGTGAGGGAGAGAAGGCAGGGATATCAGGGAATGTCTCAGAGCCCCATGAGCTTCTTGCAAAGTCTTGGCCAGCCTGGTGGAGAGCTCCAGAACAAAGATTACACCCTGAAGAGTCCCAGGTTTGGGCATAAGGGGCCAGGCCCTATGACCCTTATGGAGACCAGTAATCGGCTGGGGGCTGACCCGAGTGGCTCATCTCCCCTGCCAGTCACTGGGCCATCAGCTTCATGACAGCTGAAGGAGACACGCAGGTCGCAGGCCTTTGAAGGGACCCTGGTGACCAGCCACAATGAGTCTTAGACCCGCCCGGGCGGCAGACCCTTAGAGGCTCAGCCATTCATTCAGCAAGTATCTCAGGGAAGCCTGATGGATGCCAGGCACCGTCCTAGGCTCTGGGAAGAGAGTAGCGAACAAAACAGTCTCCACGCAGATCTGCAAGGACCTGCCTCCAAAAACTTGAAAGGACTGCAAGGGAAATATTTTAGGTCCATTGCAAATACTCTGCTGTCGCAGGGCCAGAGCCGTCGTGGACGCTGAGTAAGTGAACGGGACCTGTCAGACTTTACAGAAGCAGCCACGTGTGGCCTGTGGTTTTCTGACCCCTGATCTCCGATGAACCTGCCGGTTCACAGATGGGAAGACAGAGGCCAGAGGGAGTAGGGACTAGACAAAGCTCACACAGCGGGTAGTCAGGGAGCCAGCAAGGAGTTAGGAGCCTTGACTCTGATACCCAGGTGTCTCTTCAGCATGCTTCTGGTGAGTGGGACTCATTGCCCTGTTCACGGAGGACATTCAGGTTGGAGTGGGGCTCCCACCGGTGCCAACGGTGTGGGGTGTGGAGGAGGGACGCTGGGTCCTCTGCTAACATCAGTCATTTGCCCCTGTGTTGACCAACGCCAAATCCCAATCCGCTGCTTCTAGTCGTTGAGCCTGGGTCACTCTTCCTCAGTCCCTTCCTCTGTAAAATGGGTCGACGAGCAGTACTTCTCCGAAGGACGGTGAGGGTGCATGGAGTTAATACTTGTGAAGAGCCCAGGGGCACGTAAGTAGGTATTCTGTCACCATTTGTCGAAGAAAACAAAAGGTGGCGTCCGCTGGAGAAGATCCCAGACCCAGACCCGGAGAACGAATCACCTAGAGTGAGGGTAACTTTCACTGCCCGGAGCCACTGCCCCCCTCGGCCGAGGACTCAGAGGGATCAGCAGTGTTCTCCTCTCGCTGGATGGAGAGGTCTGCATCTAGGAGCCTTCTCCAGTCCCGGTGGAGGAAGACCCCCCGTTACTTCTTTTGATCGCAGATCCCACTGAACGGTGCCAGTGACCAGCCTCAGCGCGACATCGTGTCCGGACCACGGACCACGCCTCGTGCTTTGCCCCGTGCGGCTGAACCCCAGCCGGTGCCACCCCGCGGAGCCCCTGCTGGGGGGTGAGCCATAGCGGCCCGTCCCTGCACTACGGTTTACTTAATTCAGAATTAAATTTAAATGAAATAAACCTAAAATTGAAAATCTGTAGCTACTGATAATTTTTCTTAACTCGATCCTCTTTTTACGGGGATCCATTTCCTGAAGAGGAAACTACAGCTATAAACAGAAAGCTCCAGCCCTTGGGGGAAACAGAGGCCGTTCTTGAAAACAGTCAAGGTGGGAAGTAGGGCACATTCCTCTGGCTGTGGACTCTTGCCTTTTGTCTGCTGCAGGATGGGACCCTGAGATAAACTTTCTCCCGGTGGGAAATCGGGGAAGAACAGGTGTCAGAGAGGCATTGAAAACGTCAGCACCGATGGCTCAGTCGGTGAAGCGCCTGCCTTTGGCTCAGGTCACCATGGCAGGGTTCTGGGATTGAATCCCACATCAGGCTCCCTGCTTAGCGGAGAGCCTGCTTCTCCCTTCCCACTCCCCCTGCTCATACTCGCTCTCTCTCAAATAAATAAACCAAGTCTTTAAAAAAAAAATTAGCACCAGTCTGAGCCTTACTTCCTGACCTAATCAGCCAGGCTGAAAGAATCATAAAGGCAATAACTTTTCCACTGGGTGACTCTGTTCCTCCAGGCGAGGTGTGTGTGTGTGTGTGTGTGCGTGTGTGTGTCCACCACTAACACACTCCTGCTTCTGGCGAACTCTGCTCCAGACAGAGAGCAGGAACTCTGTACCCCAGCCATCTCCTCTGCACAGGGGGAAAGTCTGACACGAGACCACGGATGTCCTCTGTGACGATGCCCCAACTCCGGAGTGGTCACGGACACATGGTTGGAGCGCTGGGCAAGTCCATTTCTCACCTGGACACACCTGAGGCCCCGCTAGCCGTGGCCCAAGCATTTCATGGGGACCGCTGTAGCTGAGTGGCAGGAGACCAGGTATGGGGGCAGAAGAGACCTAGGTTCAACCCCCTCTCGGTTTCTCAGGAGCCGCGCAGCCCTGGGTAAGTTACCCACTGCGTGTGAGTCTCATGTCTTCACACGGAGCCGGCAGTACCCTCTCCAGGGGATTTGTGTCGGAATCGAAAGGTCGGTCATTCCGGCCGCTTAGCACACGGCAGCTTGCTAGGGAGTGCGTGTGGAATGGACATGCACAGGAACGCAAGGGCCCGCGGGTTCTCCAGCTCCCAGGGCCTCGGTGGTCCTTGTGGGGATTGGCGACCCCATTACTCAGGGGAGGGAGCTGGGACCTAAGAGTTAGGGTTTTCCACCCAAGATCACAGCCGGAGCAGAAGCCAGAAGGGAAACTCCCCAGGGCCCTTGGTCCCCAGCTTCTCCCCAGGATGCCACACCACTCTAGTATTCCAGTTGCCTGCACTTGGGTCTGGTTTTTATGGCCCAGGTTTTGTATTTTCCTTTTGGAGACTCTGGGAAAATCTTGGTCTTTCCGCTGTCTCAGAAGCCATAATTACCATATTCACTGGAGAAGACTTTGGGTTTACTGGAATGCATAAAAAGCAGCGGCAGGCCCTGGCCGGGAGGGTCTGGAAGCCAACAAAATGCCCCCTTTCGCCTGGAGACTAACTGCGCTCTTGCTTCAGGCACGTAAGTGTGGGATAAATATTGATCCAGCACAACTGAGGTTAGAACCAGTGCTCGCAGTGAACCGGGCTCTTGGGGAGGCATAGAGAGCCTTAAACACAATGCTTGGCTCAGTCTGAGACTGATCGTCTAGCTCTCCACTGCCCCTGCCTTGAGGCCAAGAGCACCGGGACCCAAATACCAGGCACTTACCAGCCTTGTGCAAGGTAAATGCTCAATTCAAAGGAAATGGTCCGGTAACCCCAGGTTTTTAGACTGAACCTGGATTAACCATTTGGGAAAGGGTCAAGCATCGAGGCAGAAGGAAATGAAAATTTAATGAGCACCTACTCTGTGCTGGGTACTGTCCATGGAAAATCATTTCTCTTTGTCATCAAAATAGACAGGAGGGCATGACTCAGCTGCTTCATGCAAATGAGGAAGCAGAGGCTCGGCTGGGATGAATTCCTTGCCCCGGATCCCAGAGCAAGGAAGGGAGTGGGTATCAGGAAATGTCTGGAGAGTCACGTGCATCTCACACTTTTCCACGGGCCCTGCTGGCCTACAAGGAGCTACTGGCCCATTATCATGGGGAGGACATGGAGGAGGGACGGGGCAGTTCTTCCTGAACCTCACCTAGTGGGAACGGGTCAGGAGATGTGCAGTCTGCAGCAGGCTTCAGCAGGGCTCTGTGATTAGCCTAATTACATTGTTCGTACCTTTCCAAGGTGCAAAGGTATTCTACCTTCATTCCCCATGCCCAGTCTAAACGGGATTTATTGCTGACTATGAAACTAGCCCTGTCTGGGCATCTCATTTAGCTGCTGAATGGAAATAGCTGGAGTCTCAGCAGTGATGAGAAGTGGGAAAGGGAAAAGGATTATGCTGGAACTTTCATTAGGGGTAGGGTTCTTCAGACCCATCCACCCACCATCCACCCATCCACCCATCCATCCACCATCCACCATCCACCCATCCAACCACCATCCATCCATCCATCTACCCATCTACCCATCCAACCACCATCCATCCATCCAACTACCATCCATCCATCCATCTACCCATGTACCTATACATCTACCCATCTATCCACCCATTTGTCCATCCACCCATCCATCCACTATTCACCCATCCATCCATCCATCCATCCACCCACCTTCTATCCATCCACCATCCATTCATCCATCTCTCCATCTTCCATCCATCCATCCATCAATCCACTCATCTACCTATTATCCATCCAGCGTCTATCTATCTATCTCTTCCTCACCCATCCATCTCAAGGCTGGAATGGAAGCTTTCACCGCTGAAGTCTAGAAGTCCAGGAGCCATCCTGGGCTATGTCACTTAGGTCCTATGTGATATTGAGTAATGAGTGTCACCCCTCTGAGCCTCTGCTTCTCTGTCTGCAAAGCAAAGCTGATAATACCTCCATCACCAGAGTGATATGCTGGCATTCATACGAAGAGGCTCATTAGGGGCTCAATCTGGTGGTTGTTGCATAGTTGGCTCTCAGTAAATGTTGATTTCCATCATGTTTCTTGTCAAGGACATGGGCTCTATTCCTTCTTTCCCCCGTTCCTTCTTGCTCGGCATTGTGCTAGACCTTCCCTGGGGATCCTGCAGGGAACAGGAACAGTAGGGCCTCTGCCTTCATGGAATTTACAGTCTAGTTATTAAACAAAAATGCACAACTGGGACGGCAGGTGGGTCTTTCTTATCCAGCCTATAAATGGGTTTGCTTGGTCAGCAACCTGTGGACTTTTTAAAAAAAATAGACCTTATGTTGTAGAGCACATTTAGGTTCACAGCCAAAGCGAGTGGCAAGTACAGAGCTTTCCCAGGTGCCCCCAGCTGCCACACACACACACACACACACACACGCAGCATTCCCCCATGATCCACATCTCCCAGCAGAGGGGGGCATTTTTTGAGGAACCTGTACTGATACAACATCACTGCCCAAACTCTACACTTTACATTGGGGTTCACCCCTGAGGCTGTATATTATATGGGTTTGGACAAACGTATAGTGACGCGTATTCACTGCATAGTCTCCTACCAAAAAGTTTCACTGCCCTAAAAATCCTCTCTGCTACACTCATTCATCCTACCTTTCCCCCAACCCCCGGCTGCCCCCAGCCTTCTTGCTGTCTCCATAGTTTGCCTTTTCCAGACCATCCTATAGTTGGAATCCTACAGTCTGTCCCCTTCTCAGATTGGCTTCTTGCCCTTAATAATATGCATTTCAGCCTCCTCCATGTCTTTCTACGGCTGGATAGCTCATTTCTTTCTAGCCGTGAATAGTGTCCCATTGTCCGGATGGACCCCAGTTTATTTCTCTATCACCTACTGAATGGCATCTCGGTTGCCTTCAGGCTTCAGCAATTATGAATAAAGCTGCTGTAAACATCCATGTGTGGACTTTTGTGCAGACAGAAGCCTTCAATCCATTGATTTTAAAGTTGAGATACTTTGCATTAAAAACCAACATTCTAATAGGACCTCTAGCTTTTCTTGAAAATTGAAAGATCTGGTGTCTCCTGCTGCAGAGCAGCAAGTGTGGGAGCTGGCCTCCTGTGGGGCTGGAGATCTCCACCCTCAGCCAGCCCTTGCTGCCCCTTTGTTCCTGGTCCGAAGTCTCTAGGCATGTGAGTTTGAGATCCTTGGAGGGGTGCTGGTCTCGATGCCTGTGCTACCTTAGCAGGGGCACTGTTGTAAGCGCTTTATAAAATTTAACTCTTTCAGCCTTCATGGAAATTCTAGAAGGCCAGTACTATTGGGATCCTCATTGTGGGAAACTGAGGCACAGAAAAGTTAAATAAGTTGTCCAAGTTCACACAGCCAGAAGCACCGGAGCTGGGCTTTGAACTCAGGCCATCTGGCTCTTAAGCACTAAGCTGTGTGTACTCTATGGGTGGTCAAGGAGAGATGAAGATGGGAATGAGTAGATAACAACGAGGAGAAGGCACAGGTCCATGAAGCCAGTAACTGGGAGGCCAGAGAGTGCCAGGGAACTAAGAGGAGAGAGAAACTTCACAGGTCTCCTCAGCACCTGGCATGGTGTGGATGATGCGTCAGTGCTGGCCCAGAGAAGCCTGCAAGGTCTGAATAAGGCTGGAGAAGTCCGGGAAGGCTTCCTGGAGGCAGCAGCCACTGGCTGGGCCTGGGCCTGGAAGAAACTTGGACTTGCTTAGTTCTCTTAGATGTCCTTAGACTTGACAAATGATCACTTCTTGTTCCCCTGGGGGCATGATCCCGCCGTACAGGCTGAAATAAGGGCTACGGGTGTCCTGCTCCTAGAGCAGGCAGAGGTTTCTGTGATCAATCTCTGAGCAGAGCAGCTCGGTGCCCAGTCCCCCATCACCGAGCCCCGAGGGTGGTTAACCCGGGGTGGGCCCTGGACAATGGGCTGGCCTGGGCCGTGAGCAGACCATGGCAAGTATTTGGGGGCACCAAAGAGCAGCGGTGGTGCCAACGTCAGGGAAAACACTCGATGACCTTCACCTGTCATGGGCAGGGGACCCAGAGAACTCTGCCCTCTGATCAGACCAGGCTCTGGGGAGCAGCGAGCCCCACGGGGCAGGGCAAGGACCACCTTCGAGGCTCCAGAACCCAGCTGGAAACTCAGGTCCAGGGAGGGAAAGGGGGGGGGTCACCAAGTTGTAAATTTGGGGGTGAGATCCCCAGAAAGAGCATCTGCCTCACTGAACTGGAGCCACTGTCCTCCCATTATCTCATGGTGACATCTCGCCATGACAGAGGACACTGAATCCTGACTCGCCAAGGAAGCGGCGTGGCTTTGAACCTGGCAGGATGAGCACCATGGGGCCGAGGAAGGTGGTCACCCGCCCCCACTCTCCCAGCCACGCGCGCTGCAGCAGGGCCCTTCGGAAACCCGCTGCCAGGACAGGTGGCTTAATTTCCCAGAGGAGGTCCCAGCAAAGGTGAGTGTTGGGGCTGTGTGAGGTAAAAAGAAGCAGAAATGCCCCGGTGTCTCGCCTTTCCTCTCCTCCCTTTCCCCCTTTAAACCAGGCTTTTAAGCGCTGGCCCTCAGCCTGCTGATTGCCTTGCTGCAAAGCTATTTAGAAACTTCCCGTTCCATATGCTAATTAACAGTCTATGAATTTTAACTTCCACATGGGGCCCACGTAGCTATAACGTGCATTCAAGGAAGGACTGTGTTTGCCAGTTGGAGTCTGCTGAGTGTTTTTCTCCTTCCTGTGAATTTGGATGCACAATGGGGATCTTAGCGGGGATTATCCGTGCTCCAGGCACCACTGACTCTTGGGCCAAAAGACCTGGGGTTGGACCCTTTCTCATGATCCACCTTCCCATTCCTGGCAAGTTCAAGGCAGGTGCGGGTTTTGATTCACAAACACAGCCGCAGGACAGGAGACTCAGTGCTGGGCCCAGCCCCTGCCCTCTAGAGCTCCCAGACTTGAAGGAGGCATTTCTGAGGAATAGTCATGTATTTAATTTTCACCCCCCACCCCACCATGAGTCAGGATCCTTTTATAGACAGGAACACCAAGGTCCAGAGTGGTTGAGTCATTTGCCTAAGAGCACACAGCCAGCCCACTTTATGTCCTGGGCTCATTTTTTCTAGTGAGGTTTTTTGTTTTTTTTTTTTCTTTTTTTCTTTTTTCTTTTGGTCTTACTGATTTGGAGGAGGTCTTTAAATATCAAGAAAAGTGTCTCTTTGTCCATGATATGAGTTCAAAATATTTTCTTCCTGTTTGTGGCTTGCCTTTTGATTTTGCTTCATTTTTCCCCTTGTAGTTTTAAAGATTTATTCATGAGAATTTAACAGTTTTTCCTTTTATGGTGTTTTGAGTTTTGGGTCATGCATATAGAAAGGACTTCCCCATTCTGAAATTATATATAAAAATGCTGTGCTTTCTTTGAACATTTTAGTCTGGGTTTTATTTGCTTGTTTGTTGCCTAGAAATATTTGTTTCATTTGGAACTTGTCTTAATGTATCTGATGAGCAGTGACACAGTCTCCCCAACCAGGAGAACAAAAGCAGAGGGTCTAAGAGTATCCAGGAATATCTAGTACTTGGTGGTACTGGGGATTCTAGAAAACCGTAAGGAGGATATGGACCAGGCTCACAGTAACAACTTAGATAAAGCCCGCCCTATTTCCCAGACCCTCTGCCTCTCAGTGGCAACTGAAATTTAAGGGCCCCTTGAACTGGAGACCGAGGCACTCTTTGGTGCCAAGCCTGGGACTGACACTGGGCATCAGGACACAATTCAGCGAGTCCTGCCCTCATGGATGGTGTGGACAGGCAGACGGATAGACCCACTGTGGTGAGCCGTCCAGAGAAGGCCAGCCTGGGGCCACGCTGGCAGCACTGAAAACAACTGCACCAAACAACTTTTCAGCCATTCCGGATGTGCCCACCTGCCCATGTGTGGACCCACTGGGTGCCCATTCTGCCCCATGAACTATGGGACCAGACGATGTCCAAGTTCCCTCCCAACAGATGAGTTACAGCTCTATTGCAGAGAGGTCCCACGAGCATTTCTGACATCGGAGTGACTTTTGTCTTAACACTTTTGTTTCTTTCAACCTCAAGCATAAATGTGTCTAGAAAAGCAACCTGAAAGGTTCCTTCTGATACCTCACAGGAGATGTTATTGGGAAAAATGTGTCCCAGCGGGAGAGGTGGGGTGGGTGCAGGTGGCGCCCCCCGGGACCGGCTGTTTCTGTGTCCGGCCCCCAAGGGGGTATGGCGGTGCAGAGGAGCTAGGGGGAGGCCACAGGCTGCCATAGACCCGCGATGGCTGAGTGGCCACGGGCCCACCCATGGCCTTCGCTGAACTCGGCCGCAAAGATGGGGGGCTGGGTTCCAGGTCCTGGCGGGCTGGAAAGTTTTCCATGAATGCCCTGAGAGGGTGGGGAGGGACCCTTTTCCCTGCTTGGTGTCCGATAGTGCTGGCCACCCTGCGGATCCGCCCTCTCCGTCCTGGCCAGCACACGAGGTCCAGGAAGCTCAAGAAAGCTGAGTAACTCTGGGCTGCAGAGTGGGGGTGGCGGGTGTCCTTTGAAAAGTTTCTCATCTGCTGCCAGAGCCTTCTCCCACCCAGTGTTCTCCAGAAATCCCGGTCAGAGGCCTTGGGTTCTCTCCAGGGCTGGACCCGCGCCTCCCCGCCCACCTCTCTCAGCCCTGCCGGGCCGGCCAAGGCCATCGGCGCTGCTCTGGCGCCGCCTAGTGGCGGGAGAGCGTCAGCGCCCTTCCGTCCTGCCACGGAGGCACCTGGCTCTGCTCACCTTGATCAGCGGCGGTCCCCCAGGTCTTCTTGGCGGGGGGGGAGGGGGTCCCCCAGGTCTTCTCAGTTCTCTCCGCTTCCTATTTGTAAAAGCCGGCCAACAAGGCGCTTTTCAGCTTCCTCGGATGTTTCCTTTCTCTATTGTGGGTGGCGGGTCCTGTCCCCTGGTTGGTTGGGCGGTGTTTGTATTTTATCTTTTTTCCTTCCTCACACACAAATTCTATAAGGAAGGGAAAGAGCCCAGGGGTCCGTGTTTGAGCTGTGGCTTCCCAGCGACTCTCTCTCTGAGCCACTGCTTCCTCATCTAGAAAGTCGGTTTTATGCAGTCTTTGAGCACAGTAACTACGGAGAGACCTTAACCACACAGGCGATGCTCATGCAGTAAGGTTAGTTGAGAACGTGGCATACGAAGCCAGGATTCCATCTACTGTGATGACAATCGGTTTTTTAAAATATTATTTAATACATTTGTTATTTATATGGTGCAATGTGATAATATACAAGATAGAAGATACCGTATATAATATAGTAAATTAAAATGTATTTCTTGCAGGAAACCTACCAAAGGACAAGAATGTCCACACAGCCCCAAACTAGACACAGCCGAAACGTCCGTCAGTGGTAGAACGGACAGATTCGTAATGACTCGTGAAAAAGCACACGCCCAAACGCGGGGAGCAACACAAAGGCCCCACAGTCACACCGAGTGGGAGCGGTGAGACACAAATGATGTCGTGCACCTATGGTTCTAAAACGAGCGACACTCGTCTATGGTGGTGGAGGCTGGAAGAGCTGCTCTGGGCGTCCGGGGGTGGGGTCGGGAGCGAGTGCCTGCGGGGTTGCTGAATCACTCTGTACGGACACTCCAGCAATACTTGATCCAGCTAGAGGCTACGTTTGCAAGCTGTACCATCGAAGTCAAGCACTGTTGTGGGCTGACTGTGTCCCCCACAAGTTCATATGTCAAACCCCTAATTCGCAGTATGATCGTGTTAGGAGGTGGGGGCCTCAGGGAGATGCTCAGGTCATAAGGGAGGACCCCCTGATGAATGGGATCCGTACCCTTATAAGAGGGACCCCAGAGAACTCCCTTGCCCCTTTCTGTGTGAGGACACAACCAGACTCTGGGACCCGGAGGCGGACAGTCACCCGACCATGCCGGCATCCTGAGCTTGGACTTCCAGCCTCCAGATCGGTGAGAAACAAGTTTGTTTTTAAACCACGCGGTCAATGGTATTATTATAGCCGCCTGAATGGGCGGAGATGTGCACTTTACACATTTTTTTGATGATATGCTTCAATAAAAATTAAAAAAAAAAAAAGGTAACAAAGGAGGTGGGAGGAAATGCGCCAACAAGCTAAATAAGGTAGGGGCGCCTGAGTGGCTCAGTCGGTTAAGTGTCTGCGTTCAGCTCAGGTCGTGATCCCAGGGTCTTGGGATCAAGTCCCGCATTGGGCTCCCTGCTCATCAGGAAGCCTGCTTCTCCCTCTACCTGCTGCTCCCCCTGCTTGTGCACTCTCTTTCTCTCTGACAAATAAATAAATAAAATCTTAAAAAAAAAAAAGAAACAGTTAATAAGGTAGTTGCTTCTGGACAATGGGAAATTTTTCCTTCCCTTTATGCGTTACTGTGCTTTAAATATTTACAATCAGAAAAATCACTTTAAAAAAAATGTTATGTATCTCAGGACTTGTAGTGAGTCATTGCAAATAACGTGTACATGTGATTTGTAAAACGGAACGTGTTCTGAAAACTGTTGAGATTCGATGTGCTCTGGAAGATTCTCTGTGTGTATGTAGTGGAAGGATCGTGGATGGCCCCCACAGGCCTCTTGCCTTTTGCTCTGTGGAGTGTGGTGTCCCTCTCAAAGCTTAGGAGGTTCTCAGGGAACAGTGAGGGGCACTCGGTGCCCTGATGGGGAGGGAACCCGGTACTTGGGGGCTTCTCAGTTCTCGCCTCCCTTCTGTTCACTGCCAGAGTGACCTTGGGCACCTGAGTAATCTTGGGCAGTCTCCCCATCTGTGGGACATTCATCTGGGAACACCCAGGGCTCCAGCCCCTTGTCCCTTTCAGCTTTAACGCCAGTGATGGGCATCCGGGAGAGTGAATCAAGGTCAGCTCTCACCAGGCCTGTTCCCGTGGTCCAACCAAGAGGGTGGGCCTATGGAAGGGTCTTACCTGAGGGTCCCAGGAACCCTGGGGATGAAGGTCACCCTCAGCTCTTTGGTGATATGAGAGATGAAGACTTAGAGCAGGGGCTCTGCAGTCCGGCAGAGCCAGGCATGGGTCACAGATCACCACTTAAACCATGGGGTCCGTTCTGACCCTCAGTCTCCTCATCTATGAAATGGCGATGACCATACCCATCTAGCCCCAGAGTGGATGAGGAGGGCATGTGTTCTCACTTGTCTCCTGGCCCATGTGGGCACTCAGCCACAAAAGGGACTCCCTCTCCTACCCAGGCTTCTCTGGGCCTGGCTGAGGTTCAGAGGTCCCAGAGGGTGACGTTTCCTTCTACCCACCAGCACTCATTAGGTGCTCGATGAATGCTTGCTGGATGTGCCCAGAACAAAAAGGCAGGAGTACAAAGAGCCGAAGCTATCTGATGCCTCCTCTCTCTTGGGGTGCTGAGGAAGAGGCTGGAGAGGTAGGAAAGGGAGTCCCCTGGCAGGGAGCAGCCCCACGTCCTGCAGAGTGTCCTGGGCTTCCCTCAGGCCCCTTTAGAAGTCCAAAAGGAAACCAAACAGCATCTCCCAGAGCTCTCTCAGGAGGGACCGCAGAGCTCAGTGTCTCCCTCAGCCCTGAGGTGCCCAGAGGGGTGGAGGTATTTCCCATGGGCTCCATCTGGGGCCTGAGGGGATGGCTGGGCGGGGCCTGTCCCAGGGAGAGCCCTGCTGTGCCATTGTCCAGCTCCCTGAGGCACTGCGGGTTCAGGTTCCTGCATCTCCAAATGCATCACCTCCTTGAATCCCCACAATGACCTGAGGCCCCTTAGCCCCCCTTTTACAGAGGCAGACATGGAGACCCAGAGAGGTGAAGTAACTTGCCTGAGACACACAGCTCAGATTTGAACCCTGTAACTCCAGAGCCCGGGCTCCCCCTGTCCCAGCTTCCCAGAGAAACTCCACTGACAGAAATGGCTGTGTTGGGGACAGACCTTGCTCCCTGAGACCCCGGGCTGGGCCCCTCGGGCACTGTGAGGGAGTCCTCCCTGGGACTCCTCTGGGGCTAGATATCACCCCTATTAGTGGGGCTTCAGCATGACTTTGGTGGGCCCTTTTCTTCGTGAAAACAAAGTCTGAAATGCTCCTTCACAACGGCACCAGTGTGAAGGGAAAGGTCAGCCAGGCCGAATGATAATCTGTTTTGGCCTCTGATTTTAGAAGAAATGAAGATCTTGTCACGGCTCGCCAAAGAGTAGGCTGGGCTCTGGGCGCTGAACCTACTGTGTCAATGGAGAGGTCTGCTGTGCCCATCAGGGCACAGGGGGGACCTGGGAGGGGGGGACCTGGGAGGGAGCCCCTATGTGCGTCTGGCGAGGGCTCACGTGGTCCCCCCATTCTCCAAGCTCTCTCTCATGTAGCTGCATCCCACCCCCCATGCTTTGTGGACTAACAAAGAGCCTCTGAAAATTGAGGGGGAGACTATCTACTATCTGGAGGGGGGTCTTGCGACCGTCAGTGTTTCCCAGATGCCAGCTCTCAGCCCTCCCCCTGCAGCCTTTACAGAGTGGTACCCTGGGCGGCCAAGGCTTGCATGTGAGAACCAGGAAGCCAGCACTCCTCTCTTAGGGCCCTTCAGGCTCAGCAGCGAGAGAGGGAGGGATGGGTGAGCTGTGACGGAAGACCTCTGCAGGAGGTCACGCTTGGTGCCAGCAGACATCGGTGATGCGGACAGCCAAGGCCCTCCTGATGGAGGCCAGGCGCTCCCTGAGCTTGCTCTCGCCATCCTGGGGATCGGGCACGAGGCAGCCGTGGAGAAAAGTGCTTCCCTCCAAGCTTGTGCCCGAAGCCGGAAGGCTACCAGGCTGGGTCGTGAGGTCCTCGTCGTGGCAACTCACCAGGGCCCCCGTAGACCAGAGGTTCCCGATTGGCTGCACGTGAGAACTGCCTGGGAAGATTTTATAAATCCAGATGCCCAGGCCCCACTCCAAGCCAATTAAACCGGAATGTCGCGATGGGACTCTCCCCGCGGTGTTAAAGCTAGGGAGGGAATTCCTGCATCATACCGGAGGAGCCTGAGTCTGGCGGTGGACGATCTCCTAATCGGAAGGGGGCCGGGTGGCACATGTCGACCCTTGATCAGACACCCAGAACAGTGTTGGCTCCTGTCTGGGGTCCGTGGGCTGCGCTGAGCTCTCCCATCTGGCCGTTCCTCTTCTTCGTCAACCCCCACCAGTCCTTCTGCATGGAGTGTGCCTTCCCTCCCTCCCTCGGCCCCACATTCCCCGCCCCCTGCCTTTTGTCTCTGGACCAGACTGCTTTGCACCCCCAAGGTCTGCAATCTGCAGGACTCACTGTGTGCGAGTCTCCGAGGTTTCCCGCTGAGCTTGGAACCTGCTGTGGCCAAGACACTAGGAGGGAGGGCAGGTAACCTACAGAAGTGCTGCCTGTGTCTGACGGCGAGGGGGCCAGCACCGATTGCTTCTGGGGGCTTCTGGCTTGGAGTTTGGCTGGGCTCCGTGTGCACGTGTGTGAATGTGTGCATGGAGCCTGAGAACCCGTGTGCACACGTGGGGTGCGCTGGTGTGACCAGCGTGAGTGCTCGGTTCTTGTTGGCATGTGCGGCTGCGCGGATGGGTGTGCCCACGGCTGCTGGGGTGTCTGCAAGGCAGAATTGTGCACCTATGTGTCCAGGGCTCCCACACAGCAGGAGCCCCAAATAGCAGGTAAATGAATTGTTCCTTCACAAACCAATAGTTGCATGCATGGAAAATAAACAAAGTTGAAATCAGACATATTCAAAAAGAACCTCCTTTATTTTTAGCTCACACGCATATGCTTTCTTGCATTTCAAAAAATATAAATTTTCTTTTAAATTTCACGTGGGGTACAGGGAGGCTCCCTGGGCTTTTCTGTGTTTAGGAACTCTTTAAAGTCATTTCAGACCTTGGCACACACAGGAATATGTGCGGTGGATGCTTGCTTTTCTGCCTACGCAGAAGAAATCTTTGCTAACTCAGCTACCATCTCTTAACAGCAAGTGTAAAAGGCAAGAACGAAGTCACATAGAACATGGGAACAGATTCTGAAGCTAAGTTTGTGCTCTTCAGCGCCTCACAGTGAAGCCTGTGTGCCTTATGCTTTGCAGCCTTATTGATGCACTAGTCCAAACACAGAGACAGATGAGTACATATGCCACTGCAAGTGTGGAGACAACCATGGTCGTGTTGTGTCGTAAGCTGGAAAATTATTCCTGCAGATTATGACCATTACAGTTGGTAACAAAGGTGCTTGTAGGAGGAGGGCAAGGGTTAGATTAAGGGGGTAATCACAGGAGTTCAGGGCACTGACAATACCCCTGCCTCTGGCTACCCCATGACCGTGCCCCTTAGCGCCCCCTGCTGATAGGTTCCACCTCCTGCAGACCGATTTGGGGCAGGGGAGGGGAGAGCTCTCCCTCCATGGCAGGCTCAGGAAGGATATGTACTGACAAACGTGAGATCCTGGGAGCCATCCCAGTCACCCAGGCTGAGAAAGGCACATGACTTGCCTAAAGTCACTGGGCCAGTGGACAGTGCGTCTAGGACTAGGCACCCTTCTCCAGACCTGGGCGTGCTCAGCCCGCAGCCTGCACCACCTCTCCCAGCATCGTGTCTCTCCTGAGGCCATCTGGCCCCAGTCGGAATGTGGGCAAGAAGCAGCAACAGGTGCCAGCTATGATTTCATGGTGTCTGGACCCCAGCGATGTCCACTGCTTGTGTTTAGTGATTGTCTCAGAAGGTCTCCGTTAGAGGGAAATGCCCTCCATGCCAAGGGTCAGCAAACGTCTTTTGCAAAGAGTCAGATGGTAACTTTTTAAGGCTTTTGGGCTAGACAGACTATCTTTCAATTACTTGGCTCTCACTGTAATGAGAGAAATGCACTGTAGTGTATTTACACAGACAATACGTAAAAGAATGAGTGTGGCTGAGCTCCAGTGACACCATTTACAAAAAGTGTTGGGCTGGACCTGGCCCCTGGACCTTCCGTGTCCATGCCTGCTCCCAGAAGCAGACATCTCCCGCTGCTTTCCCAGTGTGTCCTTTGGTGAGAAAAGTCTCCCCTTTGGGAGCTTACCCTTGCTCCACTTTCAAATGCATGGAGTATGTGGGGTTGACCGTCAGCTGCCCACTTGGCTTAAATTATCATGTTCTGTCTTCCTTTCTGCCTCTCACATGCTAGTTGGTTCAAGAATGGACACCTGACCCAATGGGTGCCAATGAGAGTAGGAGCCTTTGTTCAGCTCATGGGGGAAAAGACAATCTTTCTTCCCCCGAGTCTGTGAGTTCTAGAACTGCTACAGCCAGTTTGCCTCTGGGAGAGAAATCCTGCATCCTACAACTCAGGGCCACTGCGGATGCTGAGATGGAAAGCAAGGAGAAAAGACGGAAGATGCCTTCCTCCTGGTGATGTCATTTGAGCCCCTGGATCAAGCCATACCTGAAGCTGGAACCATCTTTGGACTTTTCCATTGTGTGAGCCAATAAATTACCTTCATGTTTGAAGTTGTTTGAACTGGGTTTCCTATTACTCACAGCCTAACCCCCAGCTGATATATCATTCTTATGGTCTCTTGGGGCTGGCATAGGCCAGCCTCTTGCATGATGAGGGGTTTCCATAGGCTTGAGACAATTTGAAGTTGCCTCTGAGATGCTAGCTACTGCCTCTAGGTTCTGACATATTCTACTTTCCAGGGCAGCCTGAGTGCAGATCTCTCCTGGGACCCAGGACCCTGTGCCGAGCTTCATGCTTTTGCCTCCAACCAGGACTAAACCTTGCTATAATAGTTGGGAAGGCTGGACTTTCCCAGGCTGTGAACTCTAAAATGCTCTGTAACGGAAACATCTGGGCCCTCTGCTGGCCCCAGGGTGCACGGCCCTCAGACTGCCATAAGTCACCACAGCACATCAAGGGTTTTATTGTGGTTATGAATTATGGATATGGCCCTGGCTGTGCGCTTTTCATTATTTTTTTCCTGCTGCAATTAAGCCACAAATCATCCTTGAGAAATGTGAGGGTGACCGAATTAGTTGGGATTCGTCCGTAATAGGCTGACCCTGGAAAAGTCATCCAGGAGGGGGTCAGATGTTTGCCAGGTCCCAGGAGCCCAGGCTGGGAGACGAACAGCATCTCCCTGTCCGGGCTTTCAGCTAATGGACTTCATGCATCCGAGAGACTTGAGCTGCCCAGCCACACACTTAACCAATTCGCTGCCTTGGTCCAGCCTCAGCCGGGAAGCAGAGCAATGCCACAGAGGAGGGAGGAGGCGGGGTTGGTCCTGCTACTTGGCTAGTGGCTCTAGGATGGAGGACCGGCTTTCTGATCCCCTAAGTGATGAGAGGAAGAGTGAACGGGACCCTCCCAAGTTCTGAGCCACTGGGATGAGTTTTTTGTTTGTTTTTGTTTTTGTTTTTTTAACCCTGCTGGAGTATATGAGTCATTACCTTTTTTTAAAGTTAGCTTTTTATTGGAATACCCATCTAGAGAAAACTGGACAGCTTGATGAATTTTTGGCCTGAACAGGAAGGCATCCAGATCAAGGTGAGGGTTTGCTACTCAAGAGCGAGTCAGGTCTTTGGCCTTTGAGAAGCTCGTGGGCAGCCAAAGGAAAGGAGGCACAAATAACACATGGTAATATTCACCGAAACAAGGTCCACGAGGCGGGACACTCCCTGCTGTGGTACCTGGGCTGTCCTTTGGGACCTGACCCCCTCCCGGTACCTGCGGACAATTGGGTGGGTCAGGAGCCTAGTTCTGGCCCATCCGTTGGGTGCACACAGCCAGTGTCACTTCTGCGTGGAAGTTTTCCCTGTCAGCCGGAGACTCTCTGAAGCTCTCTTTTCGTGCCCAACGGTGACAGTGATGGATGATATTTGAGATGGGGACCACAGAGCAGGGCGATGGGAGCACAGCCCTCTGCTGACCTCAGGCGATGCACTGGATCAGCTCTTTTTCCTGAGGAGAAGCTGAGAATTTTAGGGTTGATTGTTAGCACAGCGGAAGCAAGCATATCCCTCCCGACGCGAGCCCAGGCTCTGCTCCGGACTCCAGGATGTTCGGTGCCAACACTAACACCAGCTGACAAGCAAAGCTGACAATTAAGAGGAATGAGTGACTCATGTCTTTTAGCGATGGCTAACCTCAAAAAGATACCTGCCTTCCTCTGGCAGCCCCCAAACCACGGGGACAATGTCTGATGCACCTCTCTGTGTCCCTTCTGTCCTCATCCCCGTGACCGAGGCAGGGATTGATCCCTGAGCTGTGGCTTCTGTCTGTTTCCTTGTCTCCACCCCCACAGCCACTGCTTGGTTCGAGGTCCCATCATCTAGATGCCACAGTGGCTGAGGGGCCCCTCAGTTTCCAACCTTGCCCCAACCTCGTACTCCGTGTCTCCTCCATGTCTCCTCCCTGCTACTGCGAGCACAGTCTTTCCAAAGTGAAAATCTGACCATGGCTGCCCTTCTCCACTTCCACGCTCGAAACCCTTCAAAGACCCTCTGTTTGTAATACTGCTTCTCAGGAAAGGCAGCCCGAGTCACTGGAACACGTCCTGACTCCAAAAACCAGGGAGTCTGCTTTCAAATCTTAGCTCCACCATCAGCTGCCTGTGCGTCACTGAGCAAGTTACTCAACCTCTCTGTGCCTCAGCTGCTTCATTGGTAAGAATGAGGAGACTAGTAATAAAAATGGCAAATCACAATACTTCCCTCATAGGATCGTGGCGGACACTAATCGAGTCAGGACATTACTTAGGACCGCGTGTCCCAGGCACACATAAGCACCCCCAAACCTTGCACCTCAACATGGTCCTTATGGTATTCTATTTCTCACATTCCTGGGCATCGATGGGGCTCAGCTGGGCTGCTCTCATTTAGGTCCCTCTCGTGGTTTCAGTCTGATGGGAGCCGGGGCTGGAATCAATGCTGGTCTTCCTTCCTCACCTGTCTGGAAGATGAGGCTGGCTGTCATAGACATCAGCACATGTTCAAGGTCACATGGTTGTCCCTGGCTGCCAGGGATGCCGGGAAAGAAACTCACTGCCTTTTTCCTTGGGAAGGCCAGAATTTCTAAGTGGAGCCTTCTTAAATGCAGGAGGAGTGTTCGAAGGTCTTAGGCAGTTAAGGAGCGCCTCACGCGTCCCCCTCATCCACATGGCTCCCCTTCCGGTCCCATGAACAGTCCTACAGCTCCTACCCTGGCTCCCTCTTGTCCTTGCTCCCTGACCATCTCGGATCCAGCTCCCCCCTGCAGAGCTTTTCCCCTCCTCTCCTGCCATGTCTCTCTCTGTGCCCCATGGGGTCCCTGCAGGCCTCTGTCCCCTCAACCAATTGCAGAAGCTAATAGCTCTTACTGATAGTCTGTCTGTCTTTCTGCGGACTGAGTCCCCAGGGCCGTCGCCGTGTGGGTTCCAGTGCTAACCGCAGCACGTGTGGCCACGAGCTGGCACCCAGTAGGTGCCCTGTGCATGTGCACCGGGGAGTGGAATGAATGGCAAAGTTCCTATCCTCGCGTCCCGTGCCCTGCCCGTGCCAGAAGCATCTAGAAGCCCCCGCTTAGTCTTAGAGCGGAGTCTTCTCAGCGAGCGCACGTTTCGCCGTGCTGACTTCCTGCGATTCCCCAAAGAAAACAGTACTCTAGGAGGTCTCTCTGCCCAGAAGAAGTCTTGGGGCTCCAACCAAAGGAAAGATCCTGACAGGAAATGAGGCTGTTTTCCGGCTCACCAATGGCCTCTCTGTGGAGGGGTGACCTGCCTTTCTGGCTAAACACATTTTCTTACCAAGGAGTCGGGGAGTGGGTGGCGAGCTCAGGCTCAGCTGGTTTCCTCTTGATTCATTCTGACCTCTCCACGAGAAAGGCCGTGCTGTTGGCAGGGACTAGGAGGTAATCTGGCACTAGCCGAGTAATTAAAAGTGAGGCCTTGGATGTTTGCGTAATGAGCCGAGAGCAGTTTCCACCAAGCTGTCACGCAGGCTCCCTAATCAATGTTGTCTTCATATTTGATGACAAATGACAGTGTTTATATAAAAGAAGGAGAAAAAGAAGGCATATGGGTCTCCCGCAGCCCAGTCTGTCTCCCCTCCTTTCCCATGTGAGTTTCCATCTCCCACCACTGGCCTGGGCCATGGCAGGCCGGAATGTGGGTCATGGGTGGCAAATATTTATGGAACGTTCCAGAAGCCTGTTATACCTGCAGGTGGGGGTCAGGGCCAGAGAACAAAGGTCCTTCGAGGCCTGGAGACAAATGGTGGTGTCTAGATATAATCTGTTCTCCCATTCCTCAACTGATTCGTGTTGGCACATTCATTTCAAAAAGTATTTCCCAATATGAAAGCAACTAGAACAAAAAAGCTTTCTCTCTCCTTCTCTCTCTCTTCTTTAAAAAATGATTTTGTTTATTTATTTGAGACAGAGACAGAGAGAGAGAAAGAGAAGAGGAGAGGGACAAGCAGACTCGGAGCTGAGCACAGAGCCTGACACAGGGCTTGATCCCACAACCCTGAGATCATGAGTTGATCTCAAAACCAAGAGTTGAGTCTCAACTGACCAAACCACCCAGGCGCCCCTTCCCTTCTTTTACCTCTGCCTCTACATCCCTGCATTCTCGCTACACATTTATATGCTTCTTACACAGATATGGACACTTAGAACAGGTGGGGGTCCTCAGGATTCTATCCTAAATCTTCCAGACTCCCCCTCCCGATGACGATCTGCTTCTTTCTCCACCCCTGGACGCTGGCTGAGGTGAGTCCCATCCCATAGCTTTTTGGTCCCTCCTGGATAATAGTATATCCTCTAGTTAAAAAAAAAAAAAAATCCTTTGTTTAGTTTGTGTAATCATAAAAACACTGAATTCCACCCAAAGGTGAGCTCCTCGGGGGGCACCTGCAAACTCATGCCAGGGTCCTGTGGGGTGGGAGGGAGGCCTGGCAGCCTCTTTCTTCTTTCTTCCACCAGCACGTCACTGGGACCTTCCCAGTGTCATTTCTGCTGCTCCGGGATTGAGGGAAAGAGTGGGATCAGCGAGCTTCGGGAAGAGTCTGCTTGACCTGGTGGTCTGAGCTCGGTAGTGTGCTCTGAGCTCCTTCTTGCCAGCTGTTTTTGTGGGATTCATGGCAACTCCCCCGCCAGGAGCCTCCTCTAGCTTCTAGATGCATCTTTGCTGTTGGCCTTGGGCTCTGTCTGTCCACCCTGTCCCACGGCATGCTGCCCCTCCAGGTGCCCTCGGGACAAAGTCCCTTCCAAGATGACCCCAAGCTGGCTCCCTTGGTGGGTTTACTTACTGGGTGGGGCAACACCATCCCTGTTGCACACCCTGACCTCGAAGGAAATACTGTCCAGCCCCGGTTCATCCTCCGCCAGCACCCTGCTCTCTCCCTCTCCAGGCTGGGACCTCCGCCTCTTGCTTTCGGGGTTTCTCAGGCTTGGGGCTGACACCTACCGGCTCTGTACCCACAGACTCTGGGGCCCAAGGTCTTCACGGGTCCCATGACACCGCCTGCCAGGGCTTGAGGGAAGAGAGAAGGATCATTCCTCCACAGGGCAGGGCATCACCCCAGCCGTCAAACACCTCTCCCCCAGAAATCCTCTCTCTGTCCCTGTCCCATCCACCTGGATATCGGTATTGGGCTGAGAGATACCAAATAAGTTTTCATCCACTTTCTTCGTGAGCCCAACCACGTAGTCTAGAATCCCACCTTGAACTGTGGGGATATCTGGTACCTGGGGTTTGGCTACTGGCCACTGGGGCTTCAGTGAATTGTGAGACAGAGTCACACTTTTGCTTCCTGCACCCCGAGGTGAGGACCAACAGTGTCTTATCCTGCTCAGCTTTGGGCTCATCCCACCCTGTCACCTCCACCCACTTCTGCCAGGACCAAGTGATCTTATACATCGTGTCACTTGATCCTCCCAACTAATATGTGGAACACATGGGAGCAGTTAACTTTGTTCCCATTTTACAGATGAGGACACTGAGGCTCAAAAAGATCAAGGAATTTGCTCAAGATCTTATCACCAGGAAACGCAATCCCTTGACGTGGACTCTGCACTTTGACTCCACGTGCCTGCTAATGAACATTCACACAGGGCTCATCAACACCATTTCATGCTCTCTGTTCTTCAAGGGTTTCCAAGTGGATCCAGTGTGGGACTCTGGGTTATAACTGGTCCCACCTCCTGTTTTTTTTCTGAGCTCTGTTAGCCAGTGGTGCCTCCCACATTGCTTCTCCTTCCGGACTGGATGCCGCGGAAATATTTATGCATTAATTTACACTAAATTGTAGGCATCATAATAAATTTGCTTTTCAGGGGAGGACTTGAATAGGATGACACTCGGCCCTAAGGTGCTAGGCAGGCCCCAAGGATCGCAGATGAACAAGACCCACTCTTTGTCTTTGAAAAGGATGTTGTAACTGACCACCGTCCTAATGGACAGGATACTTCATGGTGTGGGGTGTGTGTGTGAGCAAACTGGTGGCCGAGGGTCACCATTTTAATAATTATTGCCAGTTTTTTTAATACCCATTTAAAGGAATTATATGTTTTTTTCCCAAGTATGGAAGTACATTACACACACTGCTCCGTTCCCTACTTTTTCACATAGAGATTTATCATTTTTGGAGAGAGCAAGACAGAGTCACTCATGTCAGTCAAAGAGTGACACAAGCAGCCAAGGGAATTATAGCTGAGACCAGATATCACCAGGACGATCGTCAGCTAGTGACACACTCAGAACTGACAAGCAACACAAACAGAGGAGGTCTGCAAAGGCCCAAGACGGATTAAATCCCTTTAAAAAGGGAGTGTTTTGGCTGCAAACTGTCAGACTCCTCAGACACTGACCCCTCTGTGTCTGACTACTTTAAAAAGTCAGTTGTGGGGATGCCTGGGTGGCTCAGTCGTTTGACATCTGCCTTTGGCTCAGTTCATGATCCCAGGGTCCTGGGATCGAGTCCCATATTGGGCTCCTTGCTCAGCCTGCTGCTCCCCCCGCTTGTGCTTTCTCTCTCTTTCTGACAAATAAATAAATAAAATCTTAAAAAAGGAAATTTGTTTTTTTAAAACCTCAAATGCTAGCATTGTCCAGAACATTTTAATGGTTTTCTTTAACATTGTTATGAAGTTGAACCCCCGAAACGTGTTTATTGAAACGTTCTGATTTGCTTTAATGCTTTACGTCCCCGTCTGTGGATGGAAAAATTGCACACTAAGGAAAATGAAAAACCTCCAGTACCTGATTTCTGTCTTCTATTTTTCCACTTGCAGTCACCCGCTTAGGTGCCTTCTGACCCCACAGGGAAACAACTGATGGTTCAGAACTACTAGTCAGAGGAAAAAGAGATTTCTTTTCTTCTCTTGTTTTTGACAATGAAATGCTTCTCATGACAGTGAAGTCTTTTTTTTTTCTTTTTTAAGGATTTTATTTATTTATTTGACAGAGAGAGAGAGAGATCACAAGTAGGCAGAGAGGCAGGCAGAGAGAGAGGGGGAAGCAGGCTCCCCGTTGAGCAGAGAGCCTGATGTGGGGCTCAATCCCAGGACCCTGAGATCATGACCTGAGCTGAAGGCAGAGGCTTAACCCACTGAGCCGCTCAGGTGCCCTGAGTGTGAAGTCTTAAGCGTGACTCCATGAGCGTGGCATCCTGCCTGTACGTCCTTGGCGTGACTGTGAGCCCCATGGCATGGACAGTACAAGCTTGGTGTGTTAACAAAGGCCAGCTGTATAGGTTTTGTAACTAGGAAGCCAGTTTGCTTTGTAAGAGCCATGGTTTAGTGTCTGCCTTATTGACACCCTCCTCTCCAGCTGGAGCCCCGTGAGCCAGAAGTAGTGCCAGTGTCTGGGAGGTAGACTTGTTTCTTTCTTTTAAATAGCAGTGCAACACCCCCTAAAATGGGAAGTAATTCAAAGTCTAGTCCCTTTTCCACATTGCCTCTCTTTGTTCAACCTAAGATAAAAAAGCAAGTTGGTTTCACCATCTCTTTGGGTCTTCGTTCCTCATGAAGGCTCCTCCATGGCACGCAAAACTTGCATTAGATAAAATTGTATGCTTTGTTTTCCTGTTGATCTGACCTAACTCTTAGACCCCGCCAAAAAGCATCCTGAGAGGGTAAAAGGTAAAAGTTGGGACTCCTCTACAAAGAGCTGTCCCACCATTTATTCAATCAGTGCTATGCTTAGCTTGCTTCCAGTCTCTGCTGCGAACACAATGCTTCGGTGAATATCCTCGTGTGTGTGTGTGTGTGTGTGTGTGTGTGTGTGTATTCTTGTATTATTGATTTCATAGGACAAATTCCTACAAGTGAAACAGTCAATGAAAGAGCACTTAAATCTTGATAAAATTTGCTTCCTACAACCGTTGTGCCCATTCACACACCTTCCCCAGATTTCTGCAGGTGCCTGTTTTCCCATACCCTTGACCCATGGCACCTTGCCGATCTTATTAGATCTTTGCCTAGTTGGATAGAAGAGTAAATATGATATCAAGCTGTAGATTTCACTCTTCATGACACTGCATGTTTAAATACCATCCATATTTCTCCCTCTGTGAACTGTCCGTGTTCTTCTTTCACTTTGCTCTGTTTGTTTTTTTTAACTTTATTTTTTCAGTGTTCTAAGATTCATTGTTGATGCACCACACCCGTGCTCCATGCAATACGTGCCCTCCTTAATACCCACCACCAGCTCATCAACCCCCCCACCCACCTCCCCTCCAAAACCCTCAGTTTGTTTCTCAGAGTCCACAATCTCTCATGGTTCATCTCCCCTTCCAATTTCCCCCAACTCCCTTCTCCTCTCCATCTCCCCATGTCCTCCATGTTATTCCTTATGCTCCACAAATAAGTGAAACCGTATGATAATTGACTCTCTCTGCTTGACTTATTTCACTCAGCATAATCTCTTCCAGTCCCGTCCATGTTGCTACAAAAGTTGGGTATTCATCCTTTCTGATGGAGGCATAATACTCCATAGTGTATATGGACCACATCTTCCTTATCCATTCGTCCATTGAAGGGCATCTTGGCTCTTTCCACAGTTTGGCGTCCGTGGCCATTGCTGCTATGAACATTGAGGTACATATGGCCCTTCTTTTCACTACATCAGTATCTTTGGGGTAAATACCCAGTAGTGCAATTACAGGGTCATAGGGTGGCTCTATTTTGCTCTGTTTCTTAATAATCAATTAGTAATATAGTAATAAGCAATTACTTATTAAATTACTAGATTAAATAATGTAATAATAATTTGTAGATTATATACTTATGGATATATACATAATATCATAAGCAACATATACTTATGTATATATAAGCATAATATTATAAACAAGTTATATATACTTATGTAACTATAAATTATATACAGTTAGATATATATAAATGTATATATACATATACATTTAACCTAAAACTGTTTTTCTGGGTTGTCACTTGTCTTGTGACCTCATGGTACATTCGCCACATTGGATATTGAAAATTTACATAGTAAAATGTATCAAATTTATCATCTTTTCTTTTTGGACTTTGGGTTTAAGGTCATGCCAAGGAGAAAAGACACACGCACACGTCATAATTACAAACAAATTCCTCCTGTTTTCTTTAATACATTTTAAAATTTTTCATTTTTTACATTTAAGTTGTTGCTTTGTCTGTAATATATTGATATAAAGAATGTTGAAGCAGTCAGAGCTAATTTTGTCTGCATAGTTATCACATTGTCCTGACCACATTGACTGAAAAAGTCATCTCCTCACGCCCCACTTTAAAGTGGCACATTTATCGTAGATTAAATCGAGAAGACTCTTTTAGCCTAAAGGTAGGAGAAGAAGTTACACTGTAAAAGGTCAGTAGATTTGACTGCATAGAAATGGAAGATTTCCTTGCATTGCCATGTGCTGTAAATAAAATTAAAAGGTTAAAAAAGATGCAAACTTTGGCAAAAAAGGACAGAGGACTATATATGTAACATATAAAGATTAATATTTTCACATTTTCCAACTATATGAATTTTATCATCAGAGGAAAAGTTACAAACTGAGGAATTCCTCAGGGACACGTGCTCATGGCCCTTTTGCTGGATTGGTGCCCAGGGGGATGAGAGAGGTTAGCAGCGGGTGGGGGGGGGGGGGGTTACGTCGTGGGAAGGCAGGGACCGTGTGGGAGCCAGGAGCAGGATCTTCCGAGCGAGCGGCAGGCGAGCTGGCTTTTGCTTGAAATTGGATGCGTCTGTGAGTGCATCAGTACTGCACTGTTTAATTAGCATGGACTGATAATACATTTTAATACCTGGCCACGTAAGGGACCTCCTTTGACCCTTTTAAAAAATTCTATTAGCTCTTCCAACTTTTTAGAGGGATAACTTTACAATCACTTCTGTCAAGTTACGAAAATCTTCTGTTGGTTGGACTGTTATTGCATTAAACCTTTATTTAATTTGGGACACATCGACATCGTTTTCCCCATCGTGTCCTCCCATCCCAAAACAAGGTCTCTCGATTTCCTTCAGTCTTGTTTTATAGGTCTGGGTAAAGTTTCACGTTCTTCGTCATACAGACTCTTAGATTACCTTTTTAGAGTCATTCTTGGAGATTTTATGTTTTTACGGAGGGAATCTTCTTTCCTTTTTTGTGTCTTCCCATCTGGTATTGCTGGTCTATAACAGTGGTATTGACTTTGGCATATTTATCACATATCTGGCCATATTACTGAACTCCCATTATTTCTTAATAGCTCTTCAGATGATTCTCTTGGGTTTTCTTGATATATCAATACTGTCTAAAAATAACCTGATTTCATCCTTCCTCCAGAGATCATATCTCTTATATCTACTTTATACAGACTTGTACTGGATGGGAACTCAAGAACAATGTGAACTAATAAAAAAGAAATCCCTGGCATCCTTTTCTTGCCCCAATTTAATGACAATGTCTGTGATACTTCACCATCAAACGTGAGACTAATTTAGATGTACTCTTCCTAATTTTCTAAAATGTTCCCGAAGTCTAAATGGAGAGTGAATATCAAATTGCATCAACTTTCCATGTGGCATTTGCTAAGACTATCTGTTTTTATAAGTGCACCTTAATAAATTAATAGTTTACTTACTATTAAACCCCGTTGCCTTCCAAGTTTCTCTGCTAGGTGCTGGAGAACCCTGTCAGAATTTAATTTTGGCTTGTTAACGTTTGTTTGTTTTCCCATTCACCTCTTAAATAAATGAGGTAAGTGCACATCTCCAGAGCTGTAGACAGACCCAATCTAACATCTGCAGGAGCCAGAATGGGACTTTATCTAGAGGCTGTGGGTTAAGAGAGGGATCAGAAGGCCACGTACTATATGTCTGTAGTATATATTTACATATATATAAAACAGATGTTTAAGAGTTGTAAACCAAAATAACGAACCACTAAATACTATATGTCCTATCCTACCTTTTCAAATATATTTGTGCGATGGCAAAACAAGTAATCTATAAAGCTATGATTTTTATCTGACGAAGTTGGCAAAATATTTAAGAAGAAATTGAATTGAATGACTATCATGAATGTCTGGATATTCTAAGGATGAACTGTCAATATTTGGTTGTTTAATATAATATATAAATACAAAATACTTAAATAGTTGTATGTTTCAAAAAATATTTTTATTTATTTATGCCTTCATTTCAGCAAAATCACTAATAATGTCACTATAATCAAGATGATTATGCAATATTTTCTATTGATGGCAGTGAGCTGAAGTATTAAACAATAAAATGTAATGAATTCAACGTATACAAAATGTGAATGCACTTTTCTAAAAGTATAAATGAAAAATGTAAAAGAGAGAAAATTAAAAATTGTTCATGATTTGTCTTCTAAAATATTTTAAATTATTTTTATCCCATGACAAAATGCAAATTTAAATTAATGAATATACAATTTTAAATAAGAATTATTCAAATAAGGCAGAATTTATTTATTTTCAAAGCTAAATCTTATTAAATATTTAATGAATATAAAATCATTGGCAATTCCAGCACAACTGGCCATGTGAAAAATGCGTGTTCTGTCTGGACCTATGTTATACAAATTTGGGACTAATATAAATAATTTAGTATTGAAAAATATTCTTCAGTTGTCATGAGCAACTCTTTGGGGATATTATGCTAATGTGTAAGCACAAATTGTAACACAAAAAGAAGCAGGAAAGTGGCTGTTTGTGCTTCCAGAAAATCTACATCATTATGCAATAGTTATCTAACTCTTGTGGTCTGAGATAAAGAATTGGCAAGTCAAGATATCTCTCTTTCCTCTTACCTAAGCACTCAACCCCCTGCACACTCAGAAACAGGGTCCCTGTCCAAAGTCAACAGGGACTCAACCCGCAGTCCTTCCCAGTATCTGGACACACTTATCTTTTGTTTTGATGACGTGACGGCAGAGAGACCTGGAGACACATTCCATTTTCCTGGGGCGTTAACGTGGTAGTCAAGAGAGAGGCCGTTTAGAGTTACACTGAGCACCCACCTCTGAATGTTCTTTAATGCACTCAGGTGTGTGTGTGTGCCCACTCACGTGTGTGTAATTGTGTGTGTGTGTGTGTGTATGTGTGCAGAGAGAGAGAGAAAGAGAGACAGATCACCTATAGCAAAATGTTCATGACTGGTAAATCTAGGAGAAAGGTATATGTTTCTAAATTGTGTTATTCTTCTAATTGTTCTATGTGTTTGATATTTGCCAAACTTGACCAGGAGGAATATTTTACTTGCTTCTTCCTTCTTATCTGTGGGGTACTAGAAACTTCTTATTTGATTCCAGCACTTGCATGGCGATATTCCTGGATGTCTGAGCTGTTCCATCATGGGGCATGGTAACCCAGCTAAATATCCCAGCGTTGGTTGGAACTTTGGAGGGCCTTGGGTATTCCTGGAATCAGTACCCTGTCCATAAAGCGATTTGGGGATCCACGGGTTTGGAGGTTTGCCAGGTCCCTATTTTGGAGGGTGAAGGGGGAAAAGGAATTAAAACTAAATGCAAGGGAGTAGTTGTCAAAATTGGATGGACTCTCAGCCAGGAGAGGAGGGAAATGAGCACACGAGAGAGTCTGAAGTAGAGGAAGTTTCAGGTCAGTACCCGGAGAATTTATTAGAATGGAGAAGGATGGGAGTGGGCGTGCTGTAAAGACAGAGGATAAGGGTCAAGGGTGAGAGGCTCATGTTGCTGAGACATCATGTGCATGGTGGCCAGTTGTCTGTCATGACTGAATCTGGGGTGCAGCCAAGGGAATGGGTGGCCCCGGGAAGGTAGAACAAAAGATCATTGGAAGTGTAGGTGTTGGTAGATACTCAGAGGAGTTGTGGCATATCACCTGGAGACAACAGGAGTACACTACTAGCTGCCTGACCGGGACAAGTCGCTTCACCTAAGACAGTCTCTCCCCATCTGTAAAACTAAGATAATAACCCTCCCTCGTAGGGTTCAAGCCCAGAGTACAGTGCCTGGTGCATGATGAGTACCCATGAATATAGACCATCACCATTGGATGGAATCATTTGAAATTACCAATATTCAACCATTTTGACCTATAAAAAATGACAATTTCATAGGTTTTAAGCTAATATGATAATATTTTATTCTTTCTAATAAAAGTCATGTATTATATTTCCAATGCAACATGGTGTAATGTTTACAGAGCTATTTTTTAATTTCTTAATTTAAGGATGTCAAAATATGTTCACTCAGGCTTTGAGGGCCAAGCCACCAGAAAACAATGCATGGCTTGCATGCCTCTAGAGCCCCACCCCCACACTTGTGGCCCAGGGTCTTCACGGCATGAATTCAGGAACTGATTTCTGCCAATCATGAATAAATGGGCTTGTCTGTCTGGATGTTGGCTGGTCTGAGGGTTGGCTCCCACAAGCCTGGGCCTGGGTAATGAGCTGTGCCATGGTGGTGAGGGAAGGAGGATGGAAGGGAAGGAGGAGATCCTAGAGTCAGCAATGGGGCTTGGAGGAGCACAGGGAGGAGTGGAGTCCTAGAAGATGCCTTGAGAAGAGGGTCCTGCTGCTGATGTCCATGAGTATGGCTTCTTGGACAGAGGGTTCTGAATCTCTGAGGACTTCTGAGTCTGGCTTCTTCTCTAGAGTGTTAGAGAATGTCACTGATGTTCTGATTACCATCAGCACATTATGGTCTTTTCTTTGGGTTTGCAATTTTTTTATTTATTGTTCCACTTCCTGTTGAGTTTCTCTGCTTGCCATCTGCCAGGACCCAGCATCTGAGAAGGGCTTGAAAGTGAACCTTGTGTACACGTGAAGACATTGGTGGCTTTCCATAACTGTGTGGGATTAAAATGTCACATCGTTGTTTTTTGGAAGACATTTCACATTTTTGCTCTGCTTCAGGGGAACAGAAGGAGATGGTGATGAGAAGGTGGGGACCTTCCCTAAAAATCACTGAACTAGATTTGCTGAAGTGACTATTGTGTGGTCGATCTTGAAGGAGTGGCCCAAACATGAGACAATAGTGTTATTAGCTCTCGTTTGCGATGTCCACCACATGCCATGCACTGGGTGAGACACCCTAATTATGTGACTTCATCTGGCACTCATGAAAACCCTCTGAGCCGTGGCCCAAAAGATAGGAAGAAGTTGAGAACATCTGGACCAAATCAGACATGTAGTTGGAGAAGCCAGCAAATATGCAAAGCCATCCTGGAGCTTAAAAAGAGGGAAGGAGAATGTACTCAACGTAATTTTTCTGTTGAGTGGCTGAATTGCAGCAGTCAACCAGAATTTGAAAAGACATGTGAGAGGAAATGGGGCCACTAGTAACTTTCTACCTGAAGGAACTTTAGCATTTCCAAGTGCATTCGAGGAGTACTTGGTAAGAGGGGCTTCCGTCAAGCTGACATCTGAGGACAAGGATGACAATGCCAAGGCAAAGGGCAGAAGATCTGTAGTGCAGGACCCAAGGGGTAGGAGGAAATGGGTGTATGTCAGCTCTAACAGAGGCTGTCCTCCGGCAGTCTTGGGCTAAGCGTTTCATTCCTTCCCTGATGGGGTCAGGGGCAGCTACAAGCACCATGAGAAGTCCTCAGATAGGATCCACGATGCGTATATTTTTGCTTAAATTAACCAAATGTATTTCCTACTCCAAAACAAAGGGTCAGTATTCTCAATGAACTTTATCTATATCCATCAAAATTCCAAGTTAAGGAATTTCTCAAGGTGGACTTAACGCACCTTGTATGATCACTCTAGCAGCAATCTTGACACTCAGCATAAGCAAATCAGAAGACACTTCTGGACAACCTTGGTCACCTGTGGGATTTAAAACTAACAAATATGGAGATGCCTGGGTGGCTCAGTCAGTTGAGTGTCTGACTCTTGGCCTAGGCTCGAGTCATGATCTTGGAATCATGAGATCGAACCCCGTGTCGGGGTTCTGTGCATGGGACGGAGTCTATGTGAGGTTCTCTCTCTCCTTCTCCCTCTGCTTGTCCCTCACTTGCATGCATGCTCTCACTCTCTCAAATAAATAGATAGATAGATAGATAGATAGATAGATAAAATCTTTGGGGGAAAAAACAACCAAAAAAAGAACACTTAAAGGATATGGAGGTCGTTGGAACTAACCCCTATGGGACTAGAAGGTGGAGCTAATGGACAATGTCTAGGAGCAATAATGGATCCATAACCAAGCCCAAGTTTCAACAGGAGAATTGACCCAAGGGTTTTAAACAGACAACGGAGCAGCCAGAAGAGACACTGATTCTGAAAAAGTTGGTTCAGGCTTGGGGGTGAGACAGCCTGAGAGAGCTTTACTCGTGAACCCAGAGGGTTATCCCTCCCCTTTAGTTAGCTGAAGGAGAGGTTTGGGTGGTAGACAATCCTCAGCTCTTCTGTCCTAATGATGCTTTGGGGATGCTCAGTGTCAAAATCTTCATTGTCATGGTCATGGTGTCATGACCACTGGCACCATGACCATGTGTGGGAATCCACGGATGGTTTTGGAATGTGAGAGATTCTGCATACATCTCTCAGTGAAAGGTGCAATCATATCTGGGGTCTTCCTGATTCTGAAGTTCCTTCTCAGACTGACCTCATGCAAGAAGTCCTTAGAGCAGGCAGTGTAGGGTTGAGTGGCCCAAAGTGGGAGTGTGATTGGGAGTGGGAAGTGGGAAGACCAATTTTGTCCCAGCCCCTACTGAAGCACACAGCTGCCTGATGCAGAATCCCGTCTTTCCCCAGGAGATCTCAGGTTGGTATTTCTCACCTGCAATTAGTGGTTTAGGTGGATAGAAAATTCTCCATTGAGGCAAAAGTCTTTCGTGACCTTCTCCACTGAGAAGAGAGCTGTGAGTGCGATCTTCGTGGGAACATCTGTCTCAGATAAGAAGATGAAAAATGCATTGACATTCTGGAGCAGTTTGATGGCTCTCATTAGAAAAAAACAATCTCTCCGCTGAAAAGAAATTAGAGTTGACCTTTTAAAGAAATTTTGGTCTTAGCTTCTCTGAAAAAATGTCTTCCAATTCTGAAATATACGAAACTCAATGCAGCGGGAAATTATGGTCAATTGCCTTGAACCTTCTTGGTATGAGATTTCAGAGCATCTAGGGTTACATAATCGTTTCCAATGCTCAGAAACACATAAACACTTAATTTCATTGTCTGATGGATCCTCACTGTAGTCCTGGGCTGGTGAACTCGAGAGAACTAGTCACACTCAAGAGTGTTTTGTTCACCCCTGGTATTTTAAGTGCTATTTGGAATAGGTAATTTTCACAACGTTCGAAATTCAAAATGAGTTAGAGGAAAACGGTAAAATCTTCCTCCAAACCCTTCCCAGGCATCAAGGTCCCCTTCCCAGAGGCAAACAGGTTTTAAGCAACTTGAAGGGTTTTGTCGAGAAATATTTTATTCACATGCAAATGGCAACATGAAATTCACGCTTTTCTGCCCTTTTCATATACTTTGTAACATGTTTGGCAAATCTTTCCATATTGCTCACAAAGAGTCGCAAAACATTTACTCATTCTTTTTGTCTGCCTCATATTCCGTGATATGCACGAACTGCCATTAATGTAAACTGTCATTTGCCAATGGGTACTTAAAGTGCTTCCTTTCCTTTTTCTTTCTTTTTTGCAACTTTGGATGATACTGCAATGAATAACTTTGTTATACAGACCAGCTCTCACCTGTGTAAGTATACTGATGGGATAAATTTCTAGAAACAAGATTGCTGGCTTAAAAAGTAGGTGTACCTATGATTTTGAGGGATTTTCAGATATCTTTCCACAGAGACTGTTTCAATTTATATTTACTCTAGGAATATATGAGGGTCCCTATTTCCCACATTCTTATCAATATGGCATTGACTTTTCTCATCCTTGTCAAATCTGACAGGTGAAACAGAGCTTCTCATTTGTAGTTTTAATTTGCATTTTTTCTTAATCTATGTTTTCGTAAGTTTAAGAGCCAAGTTAATTTTCTTTATTATAAACAATTGATTAATACTTTGGGTCAATTCTTATATTGGGTCACTAGTCTTTTTTCTTATTGATTTGTAAGAACTCTTTATATATGTGTGTGAAATTAATCCTCTTTCCATGATATAAGTTTAAGTATTTCCTCCAGTTTTCCTCTGTATTTTAACTCTACTTATGGCTCTTTTTGTCATGTAGCAATTCTTTTCTTTGTATTTAAACTTAGTAACCTTTTAAAATATGTTTTTGGGTTCTTAAATCTTAGTTAGAAAGGCATTCCCCATTGTAAGGTATTAAGCTCTCTTGTGATTTCTTCTAGCACTTTAAGGATTTCATACTTTACTTTTAAATCTTAAAGGTCTATGAAATTTATCCCAGCGTATGTTGTGAATGCAACAGGGTAATATAACGAACATATGCCACAATGCTCATTCCTTATTCGTGTTACATGTCCTTTCTGTATTAACTCTGGGCTCTAGGACCCAGGAAGAGAGAGAACGTCGTTGGTCTACTGCGGTGCTAACACAGAGATATGGCAAATTGTAACTTGGATCTTAAAGGCTTCCTCTTGAAAGAAACACATTTATGCTCACATTTCATCAATCAAAGCAAATTACATGGTCGGAAGGAGAGGAGAACTGGACTATTTGTGAACAGATTTAATGACTACTAAAAAGATCATGGATCCAAATTTTTATTTCCAGATGACAACTTTGTTTTCTCAGCTCAATTCAATGACTAATCTACCGTTTCTCTACTGATCCGAAATACCTTTTTTATCATGATCTAAATTCTATGCATATGTTGAACGATTACCGATTTTCTGTTTTGTTCCAATGATGAGTCTGCCCACTCACACACCGTATGGTTTTAATGATATGTTTTATAATTATTAAATTATTATTTTATAATTTATAATTAAGAGTTTTATAGGATGTTTTAGTATCGGGGGGGCTAGCCCTCCCCCCCAATTCTCTGTTTTTTTTTTTTTTTTTTTTTTTTTTTTTTTAGAATTTTACTATTCTTGCTGGTTTATCTTTTCAGATGAATTTTGGAATCATCTTCTTTAGTGACCAGATCTTATTGGTGTTTTTATTGAGTTCCCCTTAAATTTATGTCTTCACTTGGGAAGAACTGACATTTTTATGATGCGGGGCCTTCCTGCTCAAGGCTATGATGTGTCTTTCCTTTTGATCGACTCTTCTTTATGCTCCTAGCAGCATTTAAGGTTTTCCCTCCTCTAGTGTTAACATGTTTCTCAGCTCATTCCTGACTATTTTGTCACACTGCTATTGTAAGAACAAGGACCCTTCCTTCTTTTTCCTTCTTCTCCCTCTCCCTAGCTTATTCTTCCTCCCTTTCTTTCTCCTTATTTGTATATATGAAAACTGTTGGTCCCTCTAGCCCCTTTTGCAAATAAGGTGGGATAAGCAGGGCCCCATGTTAACATAAACATGAGGTAGCATTGCTCACAGACATGTTTTTCCCCCATGTTTAACCTCTATAGATCATAGGACAATGAACTTGAGCTCTAGGGTTGTTATTTACAAAGTTAGTTTATTTGAAAAGTTGGCAAGATGGAGGCAGGTTAATAGCAAAGGAAGAAAAGCACCTTACTTCAGGACTCCCAGCTTCAGCCACATTAGGCATCTCCCAGGCAGATAAAAAGAAGGAGAGCTTCCCTGGGCCAGACACCTAACACAGCACCTGAAACCCACTAGGTGCTTTATCAGATAGTTTCAAAATCCAGCTAAGTCCATCCACAAAGTGTGAGCACTGGAAGAGGGTTTTCAAATTACCTAGAGCAGCAGTTCTCGACTCCACTCGCCCATGAGAATCACTAAAGGAACTTTCTGAAAACACTGATGCCAAGGCCCATTTCAGAGCAGTGAGGTAAGAACCCGGGGGAGTGAGACCCCCAGGGTGGGGGGCAATTAACACCTTTCAAAACTTCCCAGGTGATTTCAATGTGCAGCAGAGTAGAGAACCACAACTTTAGATCCTTTAGACCACATTGTCGTTGAGCAGAGGAAGGGTGGGGAGTGAGAGGCGGTGAGGTGTCCGTGGTCAAGCTGAGAACCAGTAGTAGATCTCCTGGGTCCCCAGCCCAGGGAATGGGTACTCTGCCTCCCCAGGGTGCCAGGCCCATAGGCTCCTAAATGTTTTTGGGTTAGAACTTGGTTTACCCTGTCAACAACCCCAGGACAGAGGCACTATGTTATCCCCACAATAGGGGAAGTGAGTTCTTCCCCTTGCCTGAGGTTATACAACTAAAAAGGTCAGAATTCAGGAGAGAACCAAGGCCTGCCTAACCCGGAGGCCCTTGCGACCCAGGTCAGCCTAGTATTACTCTGGCCATGAGGCCTTGGGACAGTGCCAGCCACTTTCCCCTCCCTGGAGAAATAATAAGTTATATAATATGGTCATTAAGAATTGTTTCCATTTGAAATATTTTTTGCAGTGTCAGTTGAAACCTTACTTCAGGAACAAGGAGCAGAACCCCCCGCTTCGTCAGTGCACGCCACCCGCTGGGTCCCTCCTCCCCATCAGCCCCTGGCGTGCGCCCCGTGTGGAAGCGTTGTACTTGAAATGCACAGGGATAAATGCTCTAACGTTAGATGCTGGACAAGATAATGAAAAGAATGGGAGGAATTTGTTATTCATTCACCCGCCCTTGGACATTTAGATTGTTTTTACCTCTGAGCTGTTGTGAATAATCCTGCCGTGCACACGGGAAAGCAGACATCCCTTTGAGATCCTGACTTCAGTTCTTTCGGAGGTGTACCCAGAAGGAGGATTGCTGGATCATAGGGTAGATCTATTTTTAACTTTTGGAGGACCCTCCATACTGTTTTCCACGTAGCTGCACCATTTCGCATCGCCACCAGCAGTGGGTAAGGGTTCCAGTCTGTGCACATCCTTGCCTACCCTTATTTTTTGTTTTTTGATAATGGCCAGCCTTACGGGTGTGCCGGGATACCGTGCTGTGGTTTTGATGTGCATCTCCCTGATGATTAGTGGCATTGAGCAATCTTCTCATATGCCTGCTGGCCATTTGTAGGTCTTGAATATCCTTTTGAATGTCTATTCAAGTCTTGGTCCATTCTGCAATAGGGGTCATCTGCGTTTCTTGATGTTGAGTTGTAGGTGCCTTACGTCCTTGGGACATTAACCCCTTATTAGATAGATGGTTTGCAAAAATTGTCTCCCTTTCTGTAGGTTTCCTTTTCACCAGATACATGCAATGGAATATTATTCAGCCTTAAAGAAGAAGGGAATTCTATAATGTGTATGTGTGACAACATGGAGGAGCTTGGGGGACATTATGCCGAGTGAAATAAACCAGGCACAGGAGGGCGAATTCTATCTGACTCCACTGATGCGAGGTATCAAAAATAACCAAACTCATAGAAGTGGAGAGTGGAAGGGTGGTTGCCTGGGACTGGGGGAGGGGGGCGTGGGGAGTTGCTATTTAATGGATGTAAACTACAGTTACGTAAGATGAAAACGTCCCTGAGACCTGCTGTACGATGTTGTGCCTATAGTTAATGGTGCTGCGCGAACACTTTGTTTGTTAAAAGGGTAGATCTCGTGTTAAGTATTCTCACTATAACAACAACAAAAAGGAATTCAGCTGGATCTCCTCACTTCTCACTGTTTTCCCTCTAGAACCGCATGTGAGTTTTTTGTTTTTTTCGTTTTGCCAACCGCAGATCTAGCCAACGGAGTCCCCCCTGCGTCGGCAGGGCCTGGTTTTAAGGGCCACACCTTCGGGGCTCTCGGGTTACCCACCCGGCCTCTCGTAATGAGCAGACGGGCATCTGGGGTATGCGTGTGCACCAACCATATTGGACCACTTTTCTCGGCCACCCCTCCCCCAGGCTCAGGGCAATCAGAGGCCCAGATGCCAAGCCTGGTTTGGGGAGATTTTCTCCAGCAGGCCCTGACCGCCCCTGCCCACCCCCCTCCTCTCAGTCCTGGCAGCTGCAAGGGGGACCTCTAGACCTGCTAAGTGACAGGACTGTAGGGGCCAGGCGGGGGCCAGCTCCAAAGTGCCTCTGGAAACAATTTCTTCTGCTCTGCTTTGGGAGTCTGTGAAATTTTCTCTCCTGTCTCCCTGTTGCCTTCCTCTGCCTCCATTTCTGGGGTTCTGCCTACCCCCTCGCCCCAGCCTGCCCTCTACGTGCACACGTGTGTGTATGTGTAAGACAGAGGGTGCTCTGTGTTAACACTGCTCTCCTTGAACTCCATCTTTCTCTCCTCCGATCCTCGTGTGGGGACAGCCCGGGTTTGCCGGGGATTCCAGCCAGCGAGGGTCCCCCAACGGCCCACCCTGGCCTAGGCACCGCCTCAAGGTCCAGAGGATTCAGAAGTGGCTCAGACATGGTCCCGTCTACTGTAGGCATGACAGGTGGACACTACAACCAACCTGCCCAGGAGAGAGGGGTCAGGGCTCCGGACAGGTGTGGAGGGCACTGAGGGATTTGGAGCAGACATTGTTTCCAGTTGGGAGCTTGGAGGGGGAAATTACTTGAGCCTCTCTGTCCCTGAGTTTTCTCCACTGTCCAAGGCGAGAAGCCGTCCCTCAGAGGGTTGTGGTGAGGACTGAATGAAGGTATGTCACCTTCTGAAAGCCTGCCTGCAGGGGCCCAGGGTCATTCCAGCCTCCAGTTTACCCTTGTACTTGCCACAGTGCCATAGCTCATGGCCAGCATCAGGTGCCACCTAGGACCTCCCAGCAGGGCCACACTGCATCCCTGTCCTCCCCGTCCTAGCTGCGCCCTGCATCACAGCCAAGATCACTCACATTCTACCTAGGGGAGCAAGGCTCCCCCTGTGAGCTCTCTGGGGTGCAGGGTTGGTATTAGGCTGCCCTTTGCCCGGCGGATGGTTGACCCCACGTGGCCTGTGTTGCCAGGAAGTTTGCTGGTCCCAGAAGGCTGACGGGCTTTAGTGAGCTGCCTTGTTGCTGGAATTTTGTGTCACAGGACCAAGAGCCATGTGAGCAGATGGCCAGAGGGCCTCTCCTGGCTTTGGTAGGGTGGGTACTGGAGCTCACAGTGGGACTTTGGATCTGAGCATCCCTCAGGTGTGGATCGGGAACGGGGGCTTGGCCAGATCACGTTCTTCTTCTTTTTTTTTTTTTTTTTTTAAGATTTTATTCATTTATTTGCCAGAGAGAGAGAGAGTGAGCATGAGCAGGGGGAGTCACAGAGGGAGAAGGAGAAGTAGGCTTCCCACTGAGCAGGGACCCCCCCTCCCCGAGTTGGGACTCGATCCCAGGGCCCTGGGATCATGATCTGAGCCAAATGTAGATGCTTAACAGACGGAGCCCCCTGGGAATCCCACCAGATCACATTCCTTAAACCTGAGAAGGGGAGGTGGCCCATTGAGCAGGACTGCCCTCCCCACTCCCTTGCAGAGGCCCAGGGCTCCCAAAGCCTTGGAAAAGGTCACTCCAGGGTAGGTGGAAATTGCCTGGGAGCTGTGCCCTGAGGTCCCCCAGCACCTTAGCAGGGCCTCTGAAGGCAGAGCACCACCGTTCCCCAGGCGGGGCCAGGGGAGGAGGCCCAGATGATTGAAACGGACTCTCCACCAGTCCCAAAGAATGGGGTCCAGAACAGTTCTCATTCATCTGGGGAACGCAAGGGACACAGCTGACTCCAGAGGTGGGGATTCGAGTCATTTCTGCTGCGTCTGAACCCCCATGGGGGCATCCCTCAGCAAACAGTCCCCACTATGGTGCTCTGCCAACACTGAGGCCATCGCAGACTGCTGACCCCGGTCGTGCCCCGCTGCAGCTGGGCTGCGGGGACAAACGACCACCAACAAAAGAAATGTCTTCTCTCATAGTTCTGTATTCCCGAAGTCTCAAACCTGGCTGTCAGCAGGGTGTGGGCTCCCTCCAAATGCTCTTGGGGGGAATCTCTGCTTGTCTTCCGCTCCCCTTAGTGATGGCTGACATCCCGGTATAACCTAACCCTGTGTGCAGGACAGGGGTGCTTGGCCCAAGCTGTTGGGCAGACACTGAGTTTTCCTTCTAGTCATGCTTCTGCGGGAGGCTGAACCTCCCCTGGGGTTGGGGTCAATGTGCGCCGCCCCAGACTCTGGTCATCCCTTCGAACACATGATTCTGGGTTGACTTGCCTTGGTAAATTCCTTCCTCTTAAACCAGAAAAGTAGCCCCAACCCCTAACATGCCTCATCGTATGCCCAGACTCTCTGCTCAAGGAGCTCTGGCCCTTCATCGTGGTTGTTGGAGCAGTGAGTGCTGATGTCAGGACCCCTCCCCTCTGGGACTTCTGGCATCAAAACCTTGTGTTCTCTACAGGGGGTCCTTCGGGGTGGGGTCCTGCCTCTGACCAGGGAAGCCTGAGCCCCGGTGCTTGGCATGCCGTGTGTGTTCAACTGATGCTTGTGGAATGAATGATGGGTGAACCCTTCAGCTACAAAGGTCCTTCTCTGCTCTGGGACCCCTCCAGCTCTAAGCTGAGGCCTCTTGAGGCCCAAGGAGTCCCGGCTTCATCCACATCTTCTTCCTGATGTCAGACCTCCATACCTTACCCCCACCCAGAGGGAGCAGGTGGGAGCCCCTCGTTGCCTCTCAGCCAGAGCAAAAGGCCCCAAGGACAAAGTACAAAAGGCAGTCAGTTTTCCATGCATATCTGGAGCCCCATGAGCTCCCAAGCAAGCCAAAACCAGCTGCTGAATGAAATGGAAAAATGATACCTTCAAAACAATAGAATCGAAAGTTCTGTACACAGCTGGAGTTTTGTGTGACTGCAAATCAGCAAAATAGCAAAGGTGATTGAATTTAATTATGATTGTTCATGTCTGGGTGTCTGTTGATGGGCCGGTAATGTTGGATGGGAAATAAGGAAAGACACAGATGGGGGTGGGCGTCTGGGTGGCTCAGTGGATTAAGCATCTGCCTTCTGCTCAGGTCATGATTTCCAGATCCTGGGATAGAGCCTCGCATCCAGCTCCCTGCTCAGTGGGAAGTCTGCTTCTCCCTCTCCTTCTGCCCCTCCCCCTGCTTGTGCTCTCTCACTCTGTCAAATGAATAAATAAAACCTTTAAAAAATAAGAAAGAGGAAAGACATAGATGATTCAAAATCTTTATATTTTCCATCACATTTATTGTTTTTGTCTTCATTCAACAAAATCATGAGTTATCTTGTTACAATAGTGATCTTCGCACAAATTGGATTGATTGGAAGAAAGAGTTTAAAGGATGAATCTTGAATATCTTTTGTAAAATCTGTTCACATGTTTCTGAACCACGGTCCTGTGACGAAGCTGCTTTGTAGCTGACACCTTCTCTCTCTGGGGACAGTCTCATGGTTGCCTGGAGGTCTCAGTGCAGGTCACACCCCAGGGCTGGGCTTTAATCCAAGCTCTGGAGGCCATCACCTTGTGCTAAGGCCAGTCTTGGGGATCCTGTAGACGGTCTCCCACCCTGCCCAGCTGCATATTTCATTTACCCTGTGCACTATTGACCTGCTCAGTATTTTAAAAAATTGTACTGGGCACCTGGGTGGCTCAGTGGGTTAAGCCTCTGCCTTCCGCTCAAGTCATGGTCTTAGGGTTCTGGGATCGAGCCCCGCATCGGGCTCTCTGCTCAGCGGGAAACCTGCTTCCTCCTTTCTCTCTGCCTGCCTGTCTGCCTACTTGTGATCTCTGTCTGTCAAATAAGTAAATAAAATCTTTAAAAAAAAAAAGGGCTGCATTATATTCTTAAAAAAAAATAAAGAATTGAACTAATAGTCAGCATTCAAAAGCAGAAACATTGTCACCTAAAAACCTAGCTCTTTAGTTTCTCTTGAAATTTGAAAAGCCAGCAGCCCTGAAACACCTTTCTGCAAGGCAATATCCAACTGAGGCCAGCAGGAACTTAGGCAGATACTGTGGGAGGAGGGCCTGTAGCCAATCATCTCTTTTTCTGAGAAGCCCTCATTTCTGGCCAGTCACGTGGTTACCCAAGATGGAAGCCACATTCTCTGTCTCTCTGGCGGCTAGGTGTCTAGGGTCTGACCAGTAGGAGATGAGCTGAAGAGTAGGATGTAACTTAACCAGTTGTGCCTTTCAAGAAAGAGTGTGCCTCCATTTTCCTTTACCTCCTTCCTGTTGAGCGGAAGGTGGAGGCTTTGGTGGGTGGTCTTCAAGCATCCAGGAGAGGACAACACCCCAGGGGTGGCAGACCTACCATCTAGAAGCCTGGGTGAAATGGCTACTAGGTCTGCTCACATTCTTAGATGAGGTCAAAATTAACAACAACAACAACAACAACAAAAAAGATTTATTTAATTGAAAGAGAGAGAGAGAGAATGGTGGAGGGGCAGAGGGAGAGAATCTTCAAGCAGATTCCCTGCTGAGTGTGGTGCCTGACTTGGGGTTTCATCCCACATTCCCTGAGATCATGACCTGAGCTGAAACTGAGAGTCAGACACTTAACTGACTGAGCCATCCAGGCACTCTGGTCAAAATTTAAATTTTATCTCATCTAAGCCACTGTCGCAGACAAGCCACCTGTGGGTGGCTTTTGATGGGGGCTCTGTTTTCCAGTGTACCCCCTTTCCCACCATCCCCTGTGCTTTCCCAGTGCCAAGGTCAGGTGATTTCTGCTACTGAACTCACAGTGTTAATGTTTTTCCTTGATCCCTTCCTACTGCCCACCTCTGCCCTACACATTTGAGTTTGGGACACCCATTGTCAATCTTTGAGAAGCAGAAGAAAAGGAAGATACCTGTTTTCCAGTACTTTGGGGGGGCTGCTCACCCTTCTTTTTTAGTGGATCTCCTCAGTGATTCAGGGCCCCCCTCTCTGGGAAGGCTAATTTTATGGACTCATTGGTGCTCACTGGAGAAAAGGGAAAAAAAAATCAGTCAATTTTTTCTCTGGCACTAAATGCAAACTGCACAATGAGGCTTCCATGGGATGGCACAGTACAGACCCTGACCAGAGCTCAGTGGGCTCTTTGCACCTGACAGCTGCCCTCTTATTGCTCCTGCTGGGGAGCTAGTGAGACCCAGAGAAAAGATCTGGTCTCAAGGGTGTCCAACCCCAAGTGTGTCTCTGTGGCTCCTTTCTTCTGCACATTTGGAGACCCAGTGACCTTAGCCAGCTGACAGCCAACATCCCAGCAGTAGGGACTGGCATGGAGCATAACACGCAGAGAGTTACAAACCCCATTTTACAATTAGAACGGGCAAAATGCCTTTATTTAGGACAATTATCTTCCCCCAAAATGCTTATTAATCAGTGATCCCGAAGCAAGCTTTGTCCACAGACTTCAAAAAAGTATTTCCAGAATTGTGCTCAGCCTGACATATACACCAGGGGACCAGGGCCACTCCTCCGCCCTGCCGACCACACGGACTTGGCCCCTCCTTACATCCCAGGGACGGGAGCATCAGGCACCTGTTACCACAGGGGAGCTCACCTGACCAGCAGCCGCCTCGGCAACGCTGGGACCTGCTCAGGAAGCCCAGATCTCAGTGCCTAGCTCCAACTTACCAAATCAAAATCTACCTTTTAACAAGATGTCTGGTGGATCTGCGCCCATGAAGCCCGAGAATCCCCGAGATCTGGCCAAATGGATGAGAATGGGAAGCATGCAGGCTCTGAAGTAGAGCATTCGAAGCCTAGCTCTGCAGCTTTGGAGCTGGCCAAGCACGCTGCCTCTCATCCACTCTGAGCCCCAGCTACGGAAGGAGAGAAACGATCTTAAGCTGAACCATGTGAAGGTGCCCTTTCAGGTAGGTTAAAAAAAAAGCCAAATATAATCAATTTGGTAAGATTTCACCTAGCACTTATCCTATTGGGTTGTGGGACTCAATCTCAAAATGAGATAAAGTGCAGAGAGCACCTGGACCCCCGCAGCCATGCACGCCATACCACAGCCTTGACAGCCTGTGCAACCCTCACCCGGCATTCCCATTTCCCCTGAAACCATGCAGAAGAGCCAGGTGTACATGATCTCATTGCACCTTTTTCCTCAACAGAAGCCCTGGGCACATGAGCAGATGTTACTCTTACAGCAACGTGAAGCTTGTATAAGGACATCCACCAGCAGTCCGCTCCAGGAAGACTTCCCATTTCACTTCAGGTAAAGAATCAGAATCCCCAGTAGCCTGGGGAATGTCTCCAAGGCCACGCAGAGACTTCCATGATGACTCAGTCCCCAGAGCAGGGAACCCAGAGTGGTCCCCTGCTCTGTGCTCTCGGGACCGTCTAAGTGCCTCTGGGAGCATGATCCCGGTAGATTTACAATCCTTCCCAGGAAAAGCATGTTTCCCGGCTCCAAGTGCCAAGTCTTCACGAGGAAGGGTCAGTTGAACACAGTGCTGGGAGAGGGTGTGGGGTTGAGGTCAGGGCGAGGCCTGGGAGTGACCTGGAGGCTGATGGCAGCCATGGCCTCTGAGCCCCGTTCATCCAGCATCATCGTGGCCTTGTGAGTGACCTACAAGGAAAATTCTGGAATCACTGATTGACCCCACAGGAGGGATGGGGCGGGCTTTATTTTTATGCCATTTTTTTTTCTCTTCTCTTACTTAACCCCACCCTTAACATCCCTCCACTGACCAGGTCATCTACCCTTTTGTCCACCCTTTGGGTGGTGGGACTTACCGTCATCCACATCTTACAAATGCATGTGGTCTGTTTGTGGTTGTCCCCTCAGTCCACACACTAGATTCTGAGTTTGCTCTGGTCCCTGCTCCATCCCCGAACTCGATCTACACCTGGGACATAGTAATTCCTGGCTCGGCCTCATGTCGCCTCCATCATCACCTTCCTGTGGAAGGTCACTTGGTCTGAAGTCAGAGGACTCTCGTTCTTTGTCCCTCCCACCACACCACCCCATCCCTCCCACCCTACCCCACCGCACCCGCCCCAGGATGTGATCTTAGAAAGTTGCTTCTCCCACGTACTGCTCAGGGTCCCCAGTGATCTGATGAGGGTGTGGAGGTTCAGAGAGGTGGTGTAGCTTGCCTAAGCTCACACGACTAGGATGCAACAAAATTAGGTCTCAGACTAAAGTCTGTTTGACGTCAAACCCCTCATCCCTTCCTTCACCCTCCATGGCCCCTCCTGGAATGTGTAGGACATGGAGGCCACAGAGACCCAATGCTGTTTGTCAAAGAATCCAGGCCTTTCAAATGATTTGACTTGGCCTCAAACCCCGGCTTGATGCTAACTAGCAGTGGTGATGCTAACTAGCAGTGGTGACCAGGTGATTAGCCTCAGGTTCCTCATCTATAAAATGGAAGCACAGCACTGACCTCATTGCCTGAGTGGTACCCAGCAAATGTCCAATGAGAGAGCCAGAGGAGAGGGAGCTGATGGCGTCCATGGGCTATATGTTACCCCCAACCCACCCCGATTTGCCCTCAGCCCTCTGCTTCCTCCTTCTGTGATTCTCTCCCTGAGTGCGTGGCTCTGGGCCTTTCCCTGAAGCGACGGTCTCATCTGAACAGAAGCACACTGACCCCAAGCACCTGCTGGGAGTCCCCTGGCACCAAGTGCAGGTGAGGACTCTATCTACTCCCAGGGCAATGGCCCCGCTTCCCCCACACCCGTCCCTGGGTTCCAGAGGCTCCACAGATTTCAAGTCAGTGGAGTCTTCCCTAGCCGCCTCCCGTGATTTGGGAGGCAGCCCCCTTGACCTTTGAGAGGGTCCATTTTGTCCCTTCCTTCCCAGTCCTCCTGTTTCTTGCTCACGCACAGATCAGGTCTCATCCAACAACTCAGAGCACCTCCTCCAGGTGTCCCCTTTCAAGCCCTTGCTCCACCATGTCCTGGAACGTGACCTTGGGTGACTCACTGACCCTGTCCAAGCCCCGTTGCTCATGCTTGGTCTGGGACTAGCAGAGTGCTCAGGAGGAGGGCAGCTGCAGGAGGCATCTCGTGGTGCAGGGAGACATCCTGGCAGCCCAGGCTTGGCTCAGGCTCTCCTGCTAAGTGGGAGCCTAGCAACCTTGGTCAAGTCACTTCACCTCTTGGGACCTCTGCTTGCCCTCTCTGGGGTGGCACTAATATTCCCCCATCACAGAGTTATAGGAGTTCAAGGTGATTTTGCCCCATTCTGAACCAGCCCAGCACCTGGCACAGGACGGGCTCCCAGAAAGCCGCAGATACTGGGAACTCAGCAGACTTGAGGCCTCTCTTCCAGTGATTCTGAGATCTCAGTGAAGCCTAGAATCCATTTTAATAAGGAGGGTGAGCTGACTTTTACTCCACTGAGGGAGCTGCTGTGACCCTTTTCAAAGGTAAATCAGATTCAGGGCCCCTGGGCAGCAGAGTTGGTTAAGCCTCCAGCTCTTGGTTTTGGCTCAGGTCTGCATCTCGGGGTTGTGAGATTGAGCCCTGTGTCGAGCTCTGCACTCAGTGGGGAGTCTGCTTGACAGCCTCTACTTCTTCCTCTGCGCTCTCTCTCTCTGAACAAATCACATTAACCTTTTATAAAAGGTAAAGCAGATTCATTCCCTTGTAATTCAAGATCACCAGTGGTCGCCATCACACTGAGGAAAAATTCTGCACTTCTCACCACCTCTTAGGCCCTTGTCAGTCTTCTGACCTCACCTCTGACCATCCTTTTCCTCCCTCCCTCTGCTCTCATTACTCTGGCCTTCTTGCTACACTAGAACTTGAGAGCTCATTCCTGCCTCAGGACCTTTGCACTTGCTATTGGCTGCCCAGGACTGTGAACAGCCTTTCAGCAGCTCTTACTTCTGCACACTTCCTTGCTTCACTCAGTTCTCTGCTCAAAGGTCACCTTCTTAGGGAGGCCCTATGTCTGTCTTCCCCACCCTATGCCCTGCTTTATTTCTTTATGCTCCTCTGGAGTGATGTGAAATGTTTGTCTATCTTCCCTACTGGAAAGTAAGCTCTATGAGGGCAGGTATTCTGTCTGTGTCATTTACTTCTAGGTTCTTAGGACTCAGCATAGATCGGATATTCAATATTTGTTGGAAGAGCAAACAGCTCATGGGGTACCATTGGAATTCCACTCTAGGGAAGACTGGGTGGCTCAGACGATTAAGCATCTGACTCTTGATTTCAGCTCAGGTTCTGATCTCAGGGTCATGTGTTTGAGCCCTGCGTTGGGTTCCACGCCGAGCACGGAGACTGCTCTATGACTCTCTCTATGCCCCTCCTCCACTGCTCATGCTCACTGTCTCTCTAATAAAAAGAAAATTCCATTCCAGGGTTTCAGCACTTCCCCTACCAGCACAAGCACCATCCTTTGGGGCTCCACCCCTATCATCAGACCATCCCGAGCTCCCCCTGCCAGTCTCAGTTGGCCCCTGGGTTTGGGTTAATTATGATAGAATTGATCATCATCACATCACTCTGTCCTGCCTCTGATTTTCCATGTCTTCAGGCAGCCCTCAACCTTTTCGAACTTGAGCTCTCTCTGGAAAAAGAAGAAGAAATTGAAACGGCCCTGGGGAAAGCTTCATCTGAAAAGGTTTGCTCCTTACCATGTAGCAGCAGAGAACAGACAAGTCTCCATTTGTCTATTTGCCTGGTAATCTGCTTTGGTGGCTATCCTGGTTTTGTTGAAAAGTTTGTAAGACGTTCTTTCCCTTCTTATATTGAGCATTCATTCATGTGTTCATTCATTCATCGGCTGCACAAACATGGACCAGACGTCCATGCTGGGACCTGAGCTACATGCCGGGGAAGCAGAATGGATGAGAGGCTGCTGCTCCCTCTGGGAGCTTGGGTCCACTGGGAAGACACACACGGAATTCACAAGGGCAGTGTGTGTGGCATGGCCAAGTCCTCCAAACCAAAGTGTTATGAGTCACCAGGACACCATGATCCCATCCGAGCATTGTGCACACAGGAAAAATGAGACCCAGAGAGAAGCTTGTTCCTTCACTCCCTCATTCAACAAATAATTTGGGATCCAGGACATGAGGGACTACCTGGAAGAGGCTTCCCAGCCTCCATCAGAGGTGGCCTATGCAGGGTGAATGGGGAGTCTAGAGGAGGCATAGAAGGCAAGGAGTTCCTGGTAGGAGGGCTTCCCGGAGGAGGCAGTTCCTGAGCTGAGACTAGAACATGGATTGGTTAAGAGAATGAAGAAAGGAGTTTCAACAGAGGGAAGAGTATGTTCAAGGTCATGGAGGCGGGGCGAGCCAACACCACTCCAGGCAGCTGCCTACCCCTGCCACTTTTGGGGCTTGAGGGCGTGTGGATGCGTGTGTCGTGATGAGACACCCTTGGCAGGCTCACCAAGCTGGCCGGGGGTGGGGGGGGTGGCGGTGGTGGGACTCCTGCCCTACCTACCCACAGCCCCACACTCACCTGGAATCGAGTGCTTTCCAAGGTGCTGGGGAGACTCAGTGTGTCTGCCTGACCCTGGACACAGAAGTCTGTCCCTTCGGGAGGACGGTGACAGGTTGGGCCTCCGGGGTTAACCCAGAGGGTACTGACGCTGCCCTCGGCCCAATGTTCACTCTCAGCACAACCAGTTGTGAGAAAAACAACCCACCCCTCAGTTCAGGTTGTGTGGAGATTCATGCAGAGAGAAGAAGGAGTGATGCAACAGGGGTGATGCCCTGCCCTCGGGGCTGGTGTCCTGGGGCTGAGGCGCGACCCCACCACCGCACACTCTCCTGAGTGCCCATTTCCTCCTTCACCCTCCTCACCACTCAAGATGAGGTCCTGAAGACCACATTGAGAGACACAGGACACAGTCTCTAAAACGGGTAAAGGGCTGACCTGATTGGAACAACTCTCCACCCCCTCCGGCTTCATTCCTCCCCCTGAGGACACCTGCTTCCTGCCGGGCGCTGTGCCCGGGAGCGTGGATGCCTGAGCCATAGCTCTCGCGTGCAGGGAGCTTGCGTTATGAAACTTCAAGATGCTCTATTCCTTAGACACTTGGGCTATAGTGTTTTTTAAATGGTAATGACCACTTCTTCTGGAAAGCCAATAGAACTTTCTGCTTTCGTGCGGCGAAAACAGAAAAGTTAATGTGTACTCAGCAGAAAACGTCTTTGCAACACTTTTGCCATTCCGATGCCTTGTCCTTCCTGAGCTGGCTTGGTGGCAGGGATGGTACAAAGGTGGCCTGCGTACTGAGTGTGGAGACAGGGTTTATGTGGGCATGAGATTCCTTGTATCCATCCATCTATCCATCCATCCATCCAACCATCCCTCCACTACGGAGTACCCCGGCATGCAGAGGATGCATTGAATACTGGGGAATAAGACAGGGTCCTGTCTTCATGGATTTTTTTGTTTCAAATCTTTGTTATAGAAGAATTCAAGTAAATATAAAAAACAGAGAGAATGTCATAATGAACCTCACCTACCTCCAACAGCTTCGATTATTATTAATGTGAGGCCAGTACCCTTTTTTCTACTCCTTCCAGTCCCTTTTCCCCCTCAGGTTTTTTTGAGCAAATCCTACAGATCATTTCTTTTTACCTGTAAGAATTAAAAAAAAATTATAGCAATAGCCATGCATCACACCTTTAAAAAACCATAATTCCTTAGTATCAAGTCATTGTTTCCCTCACTGGTTCCTCGATGTTTCTTTTTATAGTTAGTTGGTTGGAACTGGGATCTCATGTGTCCCTGAGTTCATGTCTGCAAGCCTCCCTTTCTGTCTAGTGAGGTGAAATGCACATAACGTGAAATCAACCATCGTAAAGTGTACAATTCAGCAGTGTTGTGTACATGCACGCTGTTGTGTAACCGTCACTTCCCTCTTGGTTCAGATGGTGTCAGGCACCACCAACAGAGACCCCATCCCCGTTCTCCCCCCTCCCCGGCACCTGCCAGCCACTGATGTGCCCTCTGTGTCTCTGGACCTGCCTAAGCTAGGCGTTTTCTGTAAATGGAATGATGCAGTCTGTGACCTTTCGTGTCTGGCTTCTTTCACTGAGCACCGCGTGTTCATGGTTCACCCATGCTGTGGGCTGGGTCAGCACCCCATTCCTCTCTAGGGCTGAGTCCTATTCCCATGTGTGAAGGTACCACACCAGCCTCTGCTCGTTCCTTCGTGGGTGATGGTCAGGCATCTCTGGTCTCTATCACCTTCCTCACGAAGCTTTGTTTAATGTGACCCATCTTACCAAATGATGTCTTCTGGTTTCCCAACCTCCCGTATGGCAGTCTGAGTGTCACCTCTTTTCGCTCAGTCCAATCAGTGACATTTCCTAAGTATGTCTCAAAATGTCCCTTTTTCTCTATCTTCACGCCTCCATCCTCTGCTCAGTGTCCTATCACCTTCCACTTTAATTCCACCTACCGCCTCCTAGCCATGGAGGGGCCAGAGCAGGGTGGAATTTGGCGAAGAATTTGCTGCAAGGAAGTGAGTGTATTATAACCAGGAGACCTCAGTGCTGATCATGTTTCTGGCTCCCGTGTTTTCAGAGAGCTTCACACACAGATCATGGAGGTTCAGGAAGCACAGTGCAGGGCACCCCCCTTCCCTACCACACCAGATCACTCAGCCCTTAGGACCTCAGCAGGGCTTAGGGCCCTGAGATCCAGACTTTTGTGCTCTCTGCACCTTAGCTGGGCACCTCCCCTCTCTGCTGGGAATCCAGAGTTTTCTTAAGATTGCAGTCCTCCCCCCACCCCAGAGGTCACCAGGGGACTCCGTGGATCACGCAGATCTGGGTTTCATAAACTCACTGAGCAAGGGGGAGCTTCACCCAGTCAGCATCTCAGTCTGCCTCAATGGGGGAAGTTAGGGGAAGTATGTACGGGGTTTCCTGGGCTGCAATGAGTTCACGGTGGCTTTAGGGTGATAGAAAGCACGGTCGGAACTGACAAAAGGGCCAGGAGTGAGTGGTTTTAGCTTTAGAACCCGTGAGTCCAGGAAGAGTTACTTTTTTCTTTTTAAGATTTATTTATTATTGGAGAGAGAGAGGGAGAGCAGGGGGAGGGCTGAGGGAGAGAAGTCTTAGCACACTCCCTGCTGAGGATTAACTCCTTTTATTTTCTACCTTCAATCGCTCTTGCTGACTTTTACTATGTAAACACACTCAAGTCTCTCATTATTTAAAAAAATGGAAAGAAAATCCTTCCTTTAGTCTAAACGACTCTCAAGCTCCTGTCTTTCCTGCCTTCCGATGCCAAACAGCTATGGAGTGGTGTTGACAGTCGTAGACTCCCTGAGCCGTCTGCCCTTCTGCCCAACCCACCCCCAACTCCCGGTTCCTGCTCTCACCCTCCCCCGGGGATCCTTCCTGCCAAGGTCACCAAGGAACCAGCGTTGGACTCTCCCAGAGGACGTTCTTCGTCCTTCTCCAGAAGGGTCCAGCCCCATTCCACACCATCTTCTTCCCGGGGACTCTTCATGAGACCACCTTTCTCCTCCTGTGTCTTCTCCTGCTCTGTTCCAGTCTCCTTGCAGTCTGCTTGTCTCCTTACGTGTTGATGTTTGGGTAAGGGTGGCCCTAGGCCCTCGGCACCATGCACACAGAGATACCTGTCTCCTCTCATGGTCTCGCTGAACCACCAACTCACGATGACCATGACATCCATCTCTCTGACCCAGATTTTCTCACTGAGCTACAGATCACCACAGACAACTCAGACCCCACATGAGCACATCAGAGCTGTTCATCTTCCTGCAGAAAATTGTTCTTTTTGTAATCCAGAACTCACAGCACAGAACAGTGCATCAGTTCTAGTCTCCTGAACCCCCAGCCCCACAACCCGGACATCATCCGTGACTCGTTCCTGTCCTCTGCACAATCAACCACCAAGTCCTGCCGCTTGTACCTGTCGGCATCTCCCATAAGTGCCCCTTTCTCTGCACACCTGCCCAGTTCCCTGGCTTGGGCGAGAACGCCTGGCCGTTCCTCCGCCCCTCATCTCCCCCAGCCCACCCCCCGCCCCCACCATCACCCAGTTCCTGGTAACACCAGCAGAGGGATGACTGCGTGGCTTTAACAGCAGCTCTCCACAGATCGCTCATTTTCTCCCACCCTCCATGCCAGCTGCTGAGGGGTTCGTCTATTGGGGAGCAGTCGGAACTCAGAGGCACGTGACAAGCTCTGGCCAGGAACTTACAAAGTAGCTACTCTCCTCAGATTGGGGGTGTCGGGGGGTGGGTAAAAAGGAGGGATCCTGGAAGAGAGAAGGTCTAGGACTGAGGGGTCTAGGGGCTCTGCCAGATGGGGTCAGGGTCGGGGGTCAGCACGTGGCCACATCCTGGGCCCAGGGGAGGGAAAGAGTGAGACTGGAACTGGGGACAAGGGAGCCCACAGAAGAAGGAACCGGATAACACCACTCTCCCCTCCCCTCCCAGGCCTGAGGTCTAGGTGGGCTTGGCCACAGGCACAAAGCCTGCTTCCAACCAGGCTTCTGCAGCTGAAGGCAGAGGGGCCCCGAGCCTGGGTGAGACTGAGTCCAGTGGGAGGTCCTGGGGCTTAGGCTCCAGGCACAGGCAGCTACAGGAGCCTGGAGTCAGGCAGATCAGTGTAGAAAGACACAAAGAAAGTGTCTGGTCTGAGAGAGTTTATTGCCATCTGGAGGTTCAGAGCCTCCGATCAAAAAGTCCCCAGGCTCCCAGGGCACATGGAAGCCACCAGAATCATTGTCACCTTCTAAGGGATGAGCAAGGATGGGCCTGGCCTATGGCTCTTTGGTGCATGGCGGCCCAGGCTGCATCAGAGGCCTGGCACCTGAGAAGGACGGGCAGCCCTAGGCTTGGTTGGGGTTGGTGACTTTGCCCCAGAAGAGGATGTTCTTGGTATCTCTGTGAAGTATGGACAGCAGAAAGGGTCTATTGAAATGCACAGTCATCAGTGGACCAATTTTTCTGGACAAAAAAATAACTTTACTTCCTGTGGCGGCCGCAGCCTCCGTGCCCTCCTCGGCGACATCGAGCAGGGCCTTGTGGACCACCTGTGGGAACACGAGAGCATAATGCACTGTAGGTCTGGTGGGTGAGGGGTGAGGGGCCCGCCTGAGAGCCCGGAGGGGCAGACATTCATGCAGACTTGACCCTGGCCCATCACGGATTGGCGGGGTGGCAGGGGGATTTCCTCCTGACAGCCCGGTCCCTGGTTCTGAGTGGTTCTGATGCACAAACTGAGGCTCCCAGGCTGTGAGGGGTCGGCCCAGGATCGTGAAGATAAAGGGGAGGGGCCCCCTGATCTGGATGCCTCTCTGTCTGAATGCAGAGACTGTACTGCCCCCAAACACTCACTATTGGGAAGGGAACAATTGAAAGTGACTTTCTAGCAGCCTCTCCACCTGAAGCAGCTGCTGCGGATGTCCCTGGGGACCCACGGGCCTCCCTGCTCTTAGCCCTGTCTGCAATGACCTTGGCACCCTAGGCTACTTTGTGTGGATGTGGCTTCACATCCCTGAACCCCATAGGCTCCTTTACACACCTCCCTCCATGACCATGTCTTTTGGAAGGTGGGGTGCAGAGGAGGGCAAAGTGTGGCTCAGACACCCTGCCTCATTCGGAGGACCTTGTTTCTCGGAGCACAGTGCAAGGGGCCCTCTGTCTTTCTTTCACACCCCTCACACCTGCCATTCACACCCCCATTTTACAGGAAAACTGAGGCATCCAGCACTTTAGGTATTGGCTGCTGTCGGCAGTAAATGGGGGAGTGTGGATGGAATGGGGTCCATCCCCAGTTCACACCAGGCTCTTCCCCATGAATGGCTTCTGGGTCACAGTATATTACAGGGGAGGTAGGGACCAGCTTCTAACATGCTTGCCACCCAGCTCTCCTGAGCTTGGGGCAGATCCACGAGGGGGACGGGGTAATGAGAGATGCTGTTATTCACGCAAATTCAAGGTCATCCTGTTGTCCGCCCTGCCTTTACCATCAAGCTCAGATATGGAGGACAAATGATCTAACGTTTTAACACTCACCTGGGAAACTGCCAGGTTCTTCTCCCCTGTGACTCCTGACAAGTCGGCCTGGTGGGTGAAGACTTCCCTCACACCCAGCTGGGGAAGTATCCCTTCCAGATTATAGCTGCTGGAGATGGAAAACTTCGGCAGGTAGAGGTTGTCTATCTTCCTAGGAAGGGAGAAACAAGAATTTGAACACCTGCTTGCCTCAAGGCTCGCCTTCTCCCACCTCGCGGCATGGTCTTCCCTGGTTTCCTTTCTGACCACCCCCTTCTTGCTGGAAAGAAGTGCTCATTTCCTCAGTTTCTTGATCTCTCGTGCTGAAGGGACTGTGTTCGAAGGGCCTGGAGGGATCCTGAAACAAGCAAAGGAAGGTCCCCATCTTGGCTGTCTGGTGAGCTCCGTGAGAGCAGCAAGACTTCTGCTTCGGGGCAGAGCTGCTGGTGAGTTCTCAGAGCAAGAGCAGATACCTTCCATCTACAAGCCTCCCTCTCTCTCTCTCTCTCTCTCTCTCTCTCTCTGTTTGTATCTCTAAGACTTCTGTCATGGTCTGCCTGGTTTGGCACGAACCAGATCCGAGGAGGCTGTGACTCCCAGCAAACCCTGAGTCCCACGAGCAGGGAAGGTGTCAGTTTCTCTCCATATTCATTCATTCATTCATCCCCCTTCCATTCACTCAACACACATTCACTGAGCACCCACAAAGGGCTAGAACTGTGTTAAGTCAGGTGTCCTCAATGCTTTGTGAATCAGAGGTGTGTGAAAAATGTTCTAACCATTCACAACGAATCATCAGCCCTGGCCAGGTGGGAGCTAGAAACCGCCTCCCCGTGGCCCCACCCTCAAGGACCAGGCCCAGAATTCACTCTGCTTTGTGGGTCCTCCTTGACTTCAGTCATCCCAATTCCATATCCTAGCCTGTCTCTAACCTCAGGTTCATCTGAAACTTGACCACCTCTGACATGTCTCACGACGTGGATTGCTGCCCTGGGCTCCTAGCTGGTTGTCCTGCCTCCCTCCTTGTCCTCGTGGTCTATTCTCCACTCAGCCTCCTGGATGATCTTTTTTAAAACAGTACTCAGAACATACACTCTTTGGCCCAAGACCTTGGGATGACTCCCCATTTCACTTAGAGGAGGAAGAGGCAAGGTTCCCAGGGGTCTGCAGGGCGCTCCTGAACCCGAGCCGTCCCGCTGGGCCCCCTCACTTCTCCTGACTCTTGTGCTGCTCCAGCCTCTCTCACCTCACTAACCCTCAAACACACCAGACTTTGCACAGAGGCTTTGCATTGACTGTTCCCTCTGCCAAGAATGCTTTTCCCCAACCTACCCACAGGGCTCAGGTCCTCACCCCTTTCATGTCAATGCTCAAATATCACCTAATGGTGATCCTATTTAAAACCACGAACTACCTCCTGGTTGGTCCAGTTTTCCTTCTCATTTTACCCCACTCTATCACCCACCCACACACCCTCATTTCTTAATGTCCAACATACTAAATAACTGACCTATTTGTTATATCCCTCTATTTTCTCATTTTCCAGTGACAACGTAAGCTCCATGAGGGCAGGAGATTTTTGGTGTAATTGCGGACATGTCATCCGGGTCTACACCAGTGCCTGGCACCTACGAGGAGCTCCGTTAACCTACGTGACCTGAGCCAAATGGATGAACAGATTAATAAACGAATGTTAACGGCCAGCGCAGAGCTGGTGCTCAGAGCCCGTCTGGCTTTGGCCTTCAGCTGATCTCGGAACCATCTGTCCCCTCTGCCTTCAAGAGACTGAGACAAGGAGAGGGCAGGCATGAGGACTGGGTTGAGTTGAGGAGTCCCCAGGACCTGAACATGTCAACGTCAGAGGCAGCATCACCCCTGTCCCATTCAAGGTCATCATGTCTCATAGAACAAACATTTTCAGGCTCAAAGCCACACGGACAGCCAGGGCAGGGTGACCCCAAGCTCCACCTGTGTTGGGATGGCTTTCCCAGGGAGGAAGGAGGAGGCCCTGGGTGCTGGAGAGTCTGGGAGCGCCTGAGAAGGGAGGAAGGAGGGAAGGCCTCATCCCCAGGTCATCACCTCATCTGCAATGAGTCTGTCCACCTCCTCAGTGTCTCCGGGAGCAGGCTGGCCTCCACCGCCCCCATGCTGCCCTGGTCCGGGAGGATGAAGAGTGCACTGTCATTACTGGTGTACGGGAGCTCCACCATCGTGCAGCCCAGCGCCTCGTCTCGGAAGTAAGGTGCCCACACGTCCTCCAGGTTCATCATGGGCACCTTTACCGACCTGTGCTTGCTCACGTAGAACTTGGACTTGAAAGTGTCTCGGGGGTCAAAGGGTGTCTTCCATTTGGCTGAAGGTCAGAGAACTCCGTGAACACAAGGGCTGCCCTGCTCCGACCCCTCCTCCACCCGGGTTCTCTGGTTGATGGATACACTCCGAGTGCCATCGGCCCTGCCACCGGCCCCACCTTGGTCTGCTGGCAAGTGGGTAGGCCACTGGGGACGGGGTGATAAGCCACACAGGTCTGGTTGGAACATGACAGTGAGACAAAGACCTGGTTAATTGTGGTAAGTGAGAGACTAACAGGAGTTTGGGAATAGTGGGTGTAAAAGAGAGGTGGGGGAGAGGCAGGAGAGGGGAGAGATGGGAGAGGGGACCCCGAGCACTGTGAGGGGCGGCAGCAGGGGGAGCACGGGGAGGAACAGGGAATCCCTGACCCTCTAAAAGGGACAATACTAGTAACTCACTGGTAGTCATCGGCGTTACAATGTACAAACATGCCCACAGCCTGGTCAAACACGCCGAAACAAGGGGCAAATGGGGAATCTGAGGGTGGGACAGAGCTTGACTGAGGGGGGAGGGCATAGGGCATCCCCAGGAAGACTGGAGCCTTCAGTGAGGGGGGTGGGGAGAGCTCCTGGGGAGACTAGAGACCGGGGGCTTGCTGGGGAATGTGCACACCCCCTCACCCCCCACCCACACCCCACTGTTGGAGGCAGGAGAGGAGGGGAAAGCCAGGCCAGCTGGTGTGTCCCTAGGGCAGGCAGGGTGTTAGGAGGGACAAATCAGGAGACACAAAGAACAAGCAGCACATCGGGCCTGGATTAGCTTTATAGGGAAATCTTGTTTCTGGCCTTCATCTGCAGCCAGAAACACAGGCCCTGGGGGGATCTTCTCCAGGACTCAGCCAGAACCCCCAGTGCAGGCTTTCCGTGTCTCCACCCAGACTCCATGACGCTTCTATGGTTCTCTGTCTATTTTTGGTGCCCATGGGGACTGAGGCTCCACAGGGCCAACTCTGTCTGTGCATGCCCCGCCTCTTCAGAACTCATGGGCTGGGGAGGCTTGTGTTTGTCAAGTTCTGACCCGTGGGACCAGGCGCTGGACCAACTGGAACTTGAGAATGGGCCCTGTCCGGGATCCTGCCCTCCCCCAAGGTCCTTCTCCAGATGGTGACCCAGCTGACGCCACCCCCAAGATGATGGGGGGCACTGTTGCAGAAACCTGGGATGGCCAGGTTCCTTAAATGCTGTCTTCCCATGTAGACGGCACCTCCCTCCCCACCCCACCTGCCCCAGGCTGAGTCCCTGGCTAGGACAGAGCCCAGGTCAGAATGGCCCAGCAATGCCCAGACAGAGGGCTTCCTGAGCCTACGCACAGGCCCCTCTTCAGGGAGGAAGCTGAAGTTCATGCCCAGCCTAGAGGGATGTAAGGGGCCACTCCTTCCTCCTGGGAGCCAGGCATGTTTGAGTCAGAGTAACAAGCGCCAGTCTCCCTCAGACAAAGTGTTGCTGGGCCCCTCTGCAGGGACTTCCTACAGTGGCAGAACATCATTTGGAAAACCCTAAGACTAAGAGGGAACCCATGGAATGGGAGAAGATATTTGCAAATGACAGGACAGATAAAGGGCTGATATCGAAGATCTATAAAGAATGTCTCAAACTCAGCACCCAAAAACCAAATAACCCAGTCAAAAAATGGGCAGACGAATGAACAGACACTTCTCCAAATAAGACATACAGATGGCCAACAGACACATGAAAAAATGTTCCACATCATTAGCCATCAGGGACATTCAAATCAAAACCACATGGTGGGTACCTGGGTGGCTCAGTGGGTTAAGCCTCTGCTTTCAGCTCAGGTCATGATCCCAGGGTCCTGGAATCAAGTCCCGCATCAGGCTCTCTGCTCGCAGGGAGCCTGCTTCCCCCCCACCCCACTCTGTCTGTCTCTCTACCTGTTGGTGATCTCTCTTGCTGTCAAATAAATAAATAAATAAATAAATAAATAAAATCTTTAAAAAGAAAAAAAAACACATGGAGAGACCCCTTACACCAATTAGAATGGCAAAGATTAACAAGACAAGAAACAACAAGTGTTGGCAAGGATGTGGAGAAAGGGGAAACCTCTTACACTGTTGGGAATGCAAGTTGGTGCAGCCAATTTGGAGAACAGTGTAGAGATTCCTTAAGAAATTAAAAATAGAGCTACCCCACGACCCTGCAATTGCACTACTGGGTATTAACACCAAAGATACAGATGTAGTGAAAAGAAGGGACACGTGCACCTCAATGTTTATAGCAGCAATGGCCACGATAGCCAAACTATGGAAGGAGCTGAGATGCCCTTCAACAGATGAATGGATAAAGAAGATGTGGTCCCTATATACAATGGAGTATCACTCAGCCATTAGAAAGGATGAAGACCCACCATTTGTATCAACATGGATGGAACTTGAGGAGATTATGCTGAGTGAAATAAGTGAAGCAGAGAAAGACAACTGTCATATGGTTTCAGTCATATGTAGAACATAAGGAATAGCAAGGAGGACATTAGGGGAAGGAAGGGGAAACTGAAAGGAGGGATATCAGAGGGGGAGATGAACCATGAGAGACTATGGACTCTGGAAAACAATCTGAGGGTTTCAGAGCGGGGGTGATGGGGAATGGGGTAGTCTGGTGATGGGTATCAATGAGGGCACGTGTTCTAATGAGTGCTGGGTGTTATATGCAACTAATGAATCACTGAACACTGCATCAAAAACTAATGATGTACTGGGGCGCCTGGGTGGCTCAGTGGGTTAAGCCTCTGCCTTCGGCTCAGGTCATGGTCTCAAGTTCCTGGGATCAAGCCCCACATCTGGCTCTCTGCTCAGCAGGGAGCCTGCTTCCTCCTCTCTCTCTGCCTGTCTCTCTGCCTCCTTGTGATCTCTGTCTGTCAAATAAATAAAATTAAATTAAAAAAAAACTAATGATGTACTATACGGTGGCTAACTGAACATAATAAAAAAATATAAATAAAATAAAATAAATTTTAAAAATCCTAAGAGAAAACAATGCCTACAGGCAGGGCGAGGCCTCAGGGACCTGCCTCCTCCCCTCCCCCACCCCAGACCAGAGGCACCTGCTCCATGGTGGTTTCCCCAATAACACAGTTGACTGCACCAGGCCAGAATATGGCCCCAAAGTCTCAGAACTAAAACTCTGCTTCCAAACCCTAAGCCAGGCACTCACCTTTAAGGAAGATGTAATTCACCAGGACCATGGCTGTGTTCAGGTCAAGGTCCTTGACCAGATCCACAATTCTCCCCTGGGTCTGATTCCTCACGTAGTCATTGATGAGCTTCTTGGCGGAGGCAGAGTCCTGGAAGTTGGTGGAGAAGGCCTCAGAGGCGTAGAGCGCCCTGGCATCTTCCATGAACTTCTCCAGCAGCTTGAGCGACTCACTGATGAACATGGCGTTGCCCACGCTCAGCTGCAGCTCGTTGTTGGGTTGGTGGAGGGTTCGCAGCAGGTGCTGGAAACCCCGGTGGATTTCGGTGTCAGGGGTCTCTGTGAGGTTGAACTTGAGGCCTTCGAGGATCTCCGTCAGGGTGGTGTTTTGGGCCCCCAGGGATAGGAAGGCCAAGGCGATAGAGACGCTTAGTGGGGAGAAGATGACATTCTTGTTGGGGGTCCTCGAAGCCAGTTGCTTATAGAGGCTGAGGGCGAAGTCAGTGTTGCTGGAGGCTAATCGGAGGCTGTCCACAGGAGTTTCATTGTGTAGGTCCTCCTGGGTCACATTTGGAGGGTCAAGCACGCCCCCCGGGGCGCAGTGGACAGGGGGGCAGAGCCCAGCCACCAGGAACCCCAGAGCCAAGAGGAGCCACATCCCCTCTGTCCTCAATTCTGAAAAACAAAGCTCCTTTAAGTGTTGGGGGGCCAGATGGTGCCCCAACTGCCTCCCATTGCTCCCTCCGCCCCCACCGTGTGGCCTGTGTTCCAGCCTCTGCTTCTCTTAGCTTTGAGACTTTCCTGGGTAGGCACGCTCATAGGCACCCAACATACACAATTATATGACCCTCGAGGTATGTACTGTACGTACTGTACGTACTGTAATTTTGCCACTTTCCCCGAGGGAGAAACTGGGCGCAGAGCAGAGAGGGGCTCACTCACAGTCGCTGCAGCAAGTGGGGGAGCAGAGGGAGGAAGCTGGTCAGCCTGGCTCCCGACTCCTGGTTGGGGGAGAGCAGGGTGGGCTTCAGAGCTGCAGAGACCTGGACTGGGATTTCATCTGGGCTACTTGCCATTGCTCTGTGCTGACAAGTAAGTGACTGACCCTCTCTGAGCCTTGGTTCCCACCTCCGTACAACATGCTGAGTAGCTCCCATGAGACACACCATGAAGGTGCTGGGCTCCTAACGGGGTTGCCAAGGCGTCCCTCTTCCCACAGGCCACCCACTCTCTGAAACTGCCCACCATGCCAGAGCTGTGGGTCCGTGGGGAGAGGGGATGGAGGTACTGCAGGAAAGAGCCGGAGAGAGGGGCTGAGTTCAAAGCTGGTGAGAGCAGCCAGCAGGGTTGTTTACCTTCAGCCTCGTCTACTCAGGCCCAGAGTGCAGAAGAGAAAAGGTCAGCTTCAGAGGTGGGGAGGGGAGTACGGGAAGGGGAGGGGAGCCGAGCTGAGCTGCCTTCCATCCGCAGGCCAGTGGGAGGAGCCCAGGAGCTGTAGCTTCTGGAATTGTCTCCTCGGTCTGCTTACCCTGGGGCTAATGCAACCGTTTCTTGGAAAGAGTTAAACATCCCCGGCCCCGCCCCCGAATCATTTCTGGAGCAAAAGAACTTTGTTTGGACAAGTTGGCAGGCTGGCTCTGTTTCTGAGCAGCTTGTCTTTTCAGTTGCTGGACGGACACTGCCTGCCTGTCTGTCTGCCTTCTGCTTGGCCAGGGGCCTTGGAGGGGAGAGGAGCCGTAGGACAGTCCTCCCCTTAGAGACCCCCTGGACTCTGCCCAGAGGGACTCTGCCCACATCAGTCTGGTCCGCATCTCGCTGTGAGAGCAGTGCCCGGTCCCAGACAAGGGGAGGGGGGGCCTCGTGCCCTGGCGGGGGGGGGGGAGTTGCCTTCCAGAGCATCTGCTGTGGGGGGTACAGAGGTGGCTAAACTCAGAATCCCGTAGTGTGTGAGGCAGAAACGCCAAAGAGACCCTTGGGATATGCCCCCTTTTGCAGGTGGGAAAACTCAGACCCAGATGGAAGATATGTCTCCACAGGGCATGGCCTTTGGGGCCAGCCCTAGAGCTGTCCCCAGCGCTCTGGGATGCCCTTGCCAGGCTCCCTCCTGCCTCAGAGGCTCCAGACCAAGGCCTAGAACCTCCCTAGAAAAATGGATTCCTTTGCTCCTGGGATATCACGGATTACCTGCCGTTGCTGCTGGCTGTCCTCAGCAGATTCCAAAGCCACCGCCTGCCCAGAGTGCTGGATTTTCATGGGCGCTGACTCCTATTTACCCGTGCGAAGAACTCCTCCCCTTGCTTGGGAAATGTTGGCAAGGACACCCAAGTGTTCTGTTTTCACCTGGGGTAACCAAATAATCATTTCTGGTAGCATGAATTCATCAGAGCTAGTGGAATCAGCCAGTTACAGGAACAGCCCCCAACTGGCTTCTTAGAACAAAACAAAAAGCAACTTTCCCCTTTCATTTTTGTCTTATGTTTGTGAAATAGTCATTGAGGAGCATGTGAAAACTGAGAAAATACACAGAAGGACATTGATAACGGTCCCCCAAATTTCATCCCCCAGCTAACAGCTCGTGATTTCTGTTACAAGTCACTTTCTTTGACATGTGTGTGTATGTGATGTGAAACTTCATACACACACTCAGATATATTTTTAAAAATGCAACACTCTTTATTTGCCTGTAGATGGATTTGGGTTTTAGGCACCCCTCCCCTATTCCCAGATTGAGGGTGTCAGTCTGAGGAGCTCGAGCATAGGGGAGCACAGGGGTTGGGGGCCTCTGGTCTCAGGCACCCTCCATCCTGGGCAGCTTTCTCTTCATCGGAGGGCCCTTCCACTCTTGATTCGCACTCAGAGATGTGGTGACCTTGAGGTCTCCTTGGGCTTTCTCCCAGGCCTTTCTTGGGCTCCTGAGAAAACCTTTTCCTTGATCCCTCATGGTCACGACCCTCCATCCATGACAAACTCCGACAGACGTAGGGTGCCACAGAGCATAGCTGGGAAACCACCAGGTTGTCGGTAAGGGTGTGGCTGTGGCCTGCCGGGAATGTCGCCAGCTGTGTGTGGCCTCAAGCAACTGGAAATCCCTCAGGCTTAACCTCCCTGTCTCTACAAAGCAGATAGTGACATTTTCCTGGCAGGGTGATGCAAAGGGTAAATGACATAACACGGATCATAAGCTTCCTTCTGATAGGACCGTTTGTGCTGTGCTGTGTCCTGGGGTACTTACCAAGTTCGTGCTGGCCAATAAGCACTGAGGTGACTAAGGAGAGTTCCGGTTCCATCCTTCCTAAAATGGTGGCTTAATGCCCTTTTAGTTTCCAAATATTTTCAGAATTGAATACATATTATAATCTTACACAGAATCCCAGGGTCTCCTGGGTGGCTCAGTCAGTGAAGTGTCTACCTTCAGCTCAGGTCATGATCCCAGGGTCCTGGGATTGAGTCCCACATCGGGCTCCCTGCTCAGTGAAGAGCCTCCTTCTCCCTCTGCCCCTCCCCCTGCCTATGTTCTCTCACTGTCATATAAATAAACAAGGTATTTTTTAAAAAATTACTCAGAATTCCTTGTATGCAAATAATGAATCATGGAACACTCCATCAAAAACTAATGATACACTATATGGTGACTAACATAACATAATAAAAAAAATTACACAGAATCCCACAGAAATAGTGGTTAAAACAAGGCTACAGTTTATTTCTCACTCACATCCGTTCAGGTGTGGACGTGGGTTGATTTGGCAGCTACACTTGGTCGGGGGCCCGGGCTCCTTCTCTTTTGTTGCTCTGACATTCCTGGAGTATGTTTGCTGGGTCCTCCCCCTCCTCCTTTCACTCTATCCTACCAATTACAGAGAAGCCCTTCCCCCAATGGAATTTTCTCTCTCTCTCTCTCTCTCTCTCCCTCTCCTTCTCTTTCTTATTCCCAAAGCCTCCCAATCCTGAACCCTCTACTTCTCCGTGAGACCTGAAATCATCATTCATTCCTTCAGGGCCATCAAGTGGCCCTATGGGTGGGGCCGGGTGGGGGTGCTTTGTCCGCAAGCAGAACATCTACTAGAACATCAGTGCCCGCCGTTCCTGGACTGACCGCCTCTTTGTATAGCCCCAGTCCTTCGTTTTGTTGAATAGATCTCTGTCCCTTTTGCATCTCAAGCATTGTCACCAAGCCTTGTGCTATGCCAGCCTCCCGAAAGAGGAATGTATGACTTGCCCAAGGACCCTTAGCTGTTAAATGGTGGAGCTGGTGGAGTTTGGGCAAAATCAACCCAATGTCAAATCCAGGCTCTCCCGACCTTCCCATGCTCAAAAAAAAGAAAAAAAAAAGAAAAGCGTTTCCATCCTTGAACTTATGACAGAAAATGCCAATCTTGGGAGTATAATTCTCTTAAGATTTTATGTATCTATTTTAGAGAAAGTGAGAGCAGGGAGGGATAGAGGGGGAGTGGGAGAGAAAAATAATCTGAAGCAGAATCCACACTGAGTATAGGGCCCAGCCCCATGGGACTTGATCCCACGACCTCGAGATCATGACCTGAGCCAAAACCAAGAGTCAGACACTTCACTGACTGAGCCACCCAGGTGCCCCTTGGGAATATAATTTTCTTTTAAAGATTTTATTTATTTATTTGAGAGAGAGAACAGTGAGAGACAGCATGAGGGGAGAAGGTCAGAGGGAGAAGCAGAGTCCCCATGGAGCTGGGAGCCCCATGTGGAACTTGATCCCAGGACTCCGGGACCATGACCCAAGCTGAAGGCAGTTGCCCAAGCAGCTGAGCCACCCAGGTACCCCGGGAATATAATTCTTGTACAGGTGTTGAGGACACTTTAAAAAAAAAAAAAAGATTTTATTTATTTATTTGACAGACAGAGATCACGAGTAGGCAGAGAGGCAGGCAGAGAAAGAGGGGGAAGCAGGTTTCCCACTGAGTAGAGAGCCCGATGCGGGGCTTGATCCCAGGACCCTGAGATCATGACCTGAGCCGAAGGCAGAGGCTTTAACCCACTGAGCCACCCAAGTGCCCCAGAGGACACTATTTTTATAAGGTGTGGCTTGTCCATAGGTCTGAGTAGGGAAGGCTGCCTCTTTAATGTGGATTGGGGTCCCAGCTGAATAAGGGCTGTCCTTGCCTGTCCCCATGTCCTACTTGGGACAACAGATGGGCATTTTTCTCGGACTTGAGATGGACCGAGGTAAGCAGACCAAAGGGAGCTGGAAAGTTCCACTTGGCTTTGGCGGGGTCAGGGCCAAGGTCTCCAGCAGCCTACTGCTGGGGCTCAGGGCACCTGGCAATGTAGAGAGAGACAGGCAGAGGCCAGAGGGGCACTGGCCTTTGGGGTCCGTTTGGGTATGTCTGTTGCACCTGCCTCAAAGGGGAAGATGGGAAAGTCAGACCACAGGGGCTCAGCCCCGGACCTGAGGCTGGCAGGTGCTCTGTCTGTGAGACAGTCACTCTTACTGTCTCCAGCCACATATGGCATCCATCAAGACTGGACTGACTTGGGTCTTGCAAATGTGACCATTGTGCTCTGTTGACCGTTTTCCATAGTTCTCACCTTCCCGTTGTTACCACTGATTTCCGAATGCCAGTTTGGCACAGGCAGGCTCCAGAAAGCCTTAGGAAAAGAGTTGGGCACCCCATTTGGGCTGCGGTTGCATGTGGAAAAGAGTGTACTTCTGGGGTGCAACCAGGGCAGGGGTGTGTGGCAGGAACCCGAGTAAGAGGGTGTCCCACCTCCACAGAACAGGAGAGGCTGGGAGGGACAAAGGCCAGATCCTTCCAGAGAGCTTCTTCCTGGAGGCTGGGGAGGCGGTGGTCATGGGAAGGGCCCCACTTAGCCAGGCTCCTCCCACGTCACAGCTCTGCCACCACCTACCAGCTGGGTGACTTTAGGCTCGTCCTTTCACCTCTCTGAAACTCCTTTGTCAATCATTGCTCCTTAAATAATTCTTAGGAAGCAGAAATGAGACCCTGATAACTGCCCAAGCCCCAGAGTGGGTCGTGCCTTCTCTCCTCCAGGCCAGTGAGTGGACTCAGCTCCTGGAAGGAAAAGTACAGAGGGCGGCCCGCTGCCTCTGACACTCAGTCCTCTCTCTGGCTGTGTTTGCGCTGACCTGGTTTCCTGTGGCTGGAGATGCTGGCTGCGGATCGGAGGCGTGTTTGCCAGCTCCCCTCAGCACCACCCTGACTGTGCCCCCATGAATTCCGGGTGCCCGTGGGAGGATCTGGCCGAGCAGGAGCAGGGACACTTCCCACCTCTGTTTTGCTTGCAGCTTGGTCATCTGTCCCTTTAAGGAGGAAGCAGCTTGCCATCATCTGCTCATCTGCTTTCATTTCCTGTTCTAGGCCGCATCTGGGAACTCCTGGTGAACGGGGACTTTGGGTTCGGAGCAGCCCTGTCCCCGACTTACCCCTGACACCCTGATGTACCCTGAGTTTTACATCTGAAGGAAACGGAGGCACAGAGAGATGGCACAGGTTCCAGGTGGCAGGAAGCCCACGCTCCTGCCCTCTCTGAGAGACGTGGTGTCCATCCTGGCTGGCCTAGGCCCAGCCCCACCGTGGTGGCCCACCAACCTCAGACCCAACAGCCCTGCTGAAGGCAGCTTTGTCCTCGCTCTGTGCCAGCCCATGGCCGGGTCCCCGCATTTGGTCTGGAAAACACGGCTGGTGGCCCGGCAGTGGGTGAGAGGTTTCTGACGTTAGGGTCGCGGGACGGGAGGGGGACCATAGGCTGCAGAGCTCTTGGTAAACCCAGGTATGGTTGAGGGGAAGCCCTTTTGAGCCCCCACTTCGTCCCACACCCCCTCTAGCAGTCTGGGCTGGCCTCAGACCCTCTCCCAGGCCGCAGGCCCTTTCCAGTCCCCCAGGCAGGAGGGTGTCCCATCAATCACCTCCCACATCTCACCTGGGGGGATGTGACTCTTTCCAAGCTCCAGAGATTTCTGGTAAGAAGAATGTGGACACCACTGTCTCCTTGGCGTCTTTCCTAAGTGATCTCTGAAAAGGATCACACCGTAAATCGAACCCCCTGCTGTTCCCTGCCCGCCCCCAACCTGCCTGTTCCTTCCTGCCTCCCAGTGAATGGTGCCTCTCTCTCTCCCAGACTGGGGGCTTTCCCCCCGCCCCTTCAGTGTGGGGCGGGGTCTCCCTCCTCCAGGTCCAGTTCTGAGGCCCCCCACTCCAGCCCCCTCCACTAGCACTGCTTCCCACAGCAGGGACCCTCAAGCTGTGTGCTCTCGTCCCCACCAGCACCCTCCATCCCATTTGCTACAGAATCGCTTTAAGAATATGGGTCCTCTATGTGGAGAAAGGGGAACCCTCCTACACTGTTGGTGGGAATGCAAGCTGGTGCAGCCACTCTGGAAAACAGCATGGAGTTTCCTCAAAAAGTTGAAAATAGAGCTACCCTAAGACCCAGCAATTGCACTACTGGGTATTTATCCCAGAGATACAAACGTAGTAATCCGAAGGGGCACGTGCACCCAAATGTTTATAGCAGTAATGTCCACAATAGCCAAACTATGGCAAGAACCTAGATGTCCATCAACAGATGAATGGATAAAGAAGATATGGTATATATATACAGTGGAATACTATGCAGCCATCAAAAGAAATGAAATCTTGCCATTTACAACAACATGGATGGAACTAGAGGGTATTATGCTGAGCAAAATAAGTCAATCAGAGAAAGATAATTATCATATGATCTCCCTGATATGAGGAAGTGGAGATGCAATGTGGGAGGTTTAGGGGGTAGGAAAAGAATAAATGAAACAAGATGGGATCGGGAGGGAGACAAACCATAAGAGACTCTTAATGTCACAAAACAAACTGAGGGGGGTTAGGGGGGAGGGGAGTAGGGAGAGAGGGGAGTAGGGAGAGAGTGGTGGGGTTATGGACATTGGGGAGGGTATGTGCTATGGTGAGTGCTGTGAAGTGTGTAAACCTGGCGATTCACAGACCTGTACCCCTGGGGCTAATAATACATTATGTGTTTATAAAAAAATAAAAATTTAAAAATGAAAAAAATTAATAATAATAAAAAAAGAATATGGGTCCTCCAGGGCCCTGTCCCTCTTGGAACCCTGGCAGCCTCCCCTGGTCCAGAAGCCCCTATATGTTCTAAACTCCCAGCCCCACCCCTACAGTTGGGACACCAGACCTCAGGGGCCTGAAATACACTCCGCAGAGCAGAGCTGTCTCTACAGAACCCACGGCCCCCCAGCTTGGACCAGGAGAAGGGAGGGTTTTGGCTTCCTTTACAGGCAAGGAAACCTACTGGAACATTCTGTCTCAGGCTTCGGTTTGATGCAATCATGGGTGAGTCAACACCTTTGTTATACTTTGGGCTGCACGTCGTGTGGCAGGAGGCCTCCCGTGGTCCTTTCTGGTAGAACCAACCCTCCTTTGACTAGGCCAGATGTGTCCCCACTCCTCTTCCCGTGCTGTGTCCGTGATTGTCACTTCCCCCATCTCTGCAGTGAAACTGTTGGCTTCTGGCCAATGGGGATGTGCTTCTCGCTCATCCTTGCTCCCTACAGAGAGAGCTGCCAGAATTAGCAAGCAAAAATGCTCACAATGCCTGGGCCATACTTCTACTAAAAAGTGATTTATTACCTGGAGTTCTCATTTAGCTGGGTGTCCTGTATGGTGTCACCAGCCCACCTGCAGGGTGTGTTGGGGGTCCCACCCAAGGAAGAGGGAAGTCTTAGGCAGTGACCTGAGGCCTTGCAGAGGCACAGAATCCTCTTGAACCAGCTGGCTGTCCCCTCATTCATTCCTCCAATGAGAACCCACTGTGGGCCAAGCCCTATGCCGGGCACTGGAGTGGAGAGGCAACTTTAGGGCCCTCACGGACTTCATGGTCTTTGAGAGACACAGACACTTGGAAAGAAGCTAACTATGATATGGAAAGTGCTAGAGGGAGGCACGGGGAGCTGGGATGCCAGGGCTGGGCTGGGGAGTCAGGAAAGCTCCCCGGGCAGGGACCTCTGAGCAGAGTCCCAAGGAAGGGCTTTCAGTGCTCAGATGGGCATGAGCTCCAAGGTGCACTCGGGTTTTGTGGGTTTGCTCCCTGGCTGTTGGCCTGAAAAAATTAGCTGGAAAAACACCTGAAAGCAGAGAGCATCTGGGCCCGTGAGCCCCTGCAGGATGAGGGTCATTGGGCCCTGAGCGTGGGTGGGTGGCAGCTGCAGGGAGGAGGGGGCACCGAGGGCCTGGGCCCAGTGAGACAGCCCTGTCCCCCGACCAGTGGAGACACCAGTTCTGCATGTGCATCTGAATCTGGGGACGAATGGACACCTTGTGTGTCGGCTCATGGGCACACCCGGGAGCCCAGGCTCAGGCCCACACACCCCAGCTCCCCTCATACTCCTTCACCCCCCTTCCCAGGCCTACCAGACCCACCTTCCCATTCCCATCCCAGACCGGCCCCAGGGCCCTTAATATTTGCAAAGGAGCAGGGACCCGATCAAGTCCACGGACGGTTTGTGGCAGCCTCTCTGGCAGGCTGAGGCAGAAGGAGGGGCTCCCAGAGAAGACTCTGGAGGACCCCCTGCCCCCAGGCGTCCAGCGGATGCTCAGCTCTTAGAACCACTGAGAAGGATGCGGTGGGATTAGCCACAGAGCAGCCACAGCTCTCCAGCAGGCGGGACATAGGCACATGCGTGTGTGTGTGTGTGTGCACGCGTGCGCACATACGTGTGGGCTGCAGCGTGGCTGTGTGTAGGAGCGTTTTGCTATCTGTACCCTGCCTGTATGCCTTCATGGACAGTCACCATGAGTGGTGGTTTATGGACACACACTGGGCTCTCCCAAGTGCCGAAAGGACCTGGCCATTTTGGAGCCACCTCCCTCCTACCTCATTCCTTGCAGAAAGGTGACAGATAATCCGTTCAGGGGTGCGGCTTTGCAGGAAACTGGAGAAGGGCACCGATGTCACCTGCTTGCCATCCCCGATCCCTCGAAGCAGGAGGCTCTCTGACTCTTTGTGAACGGAGACATACGTGCGGAGGCAGAGGGCAGCGCCAGGCATCAGCGGGTGGCATCCAGTGCCAGGTACACAGGTGGCATCCGGCGGTCACTCCCTGCCCCGGCACCCTACACGGTGACATGGGTGCAGATGATGAGTGAGACTCCGGTCTCCAGCCACGTGTGTCCTCTTTCAGTCCCGCGAGCGGAACGGACTCTCTGCCGTCTGAGTCTTTGCTCGTGATCTTCACCCGGTCCAGTCCTGCTTGTCCCTCAGACTGCAGCTTCCATGCTGCCGCCTCAGGGCTCCCTCTGGACCTCCAACTGCAGGAGGTCTCCCCATCTGTCCCTCTGGCACCCCACACTTCTCCTTTACTGGCCTCCAGCTTCTGCCTTTACAACCCACTCCCGCCCCTATCCCCTCCTCTGCTTTGCTTTTTCTCTTCCTTAACATTTTTCTAAAGAAAACAGCTTTTTATTTCACAACAGGTTGTGACAGACGGAAAAGCAGTAAAAACAGTGCAGGGAGTTCCCATGACATAAACATCTGAGGTCTCTGCGGCGTATTTATCGAAACGGAGAAGTGAATGTCTGTACAATGCAGACTTACTTGTATTTTAACAGGTTTTCCACTACTGTCCTCCTGCTCTTCCTGGATCCCATCCAGAAAAGCACATTACGTTTAATTTCCTCGTCTCATCCATTTCCCCTGGGGGGTGGCAGCTCCCCAGGTGTCTGGGGACACTACAGACAGGTGCGTTATGAGCAGCAGAAATGTATTTCGCAGCGATCCAGGGGCTGGAAGTCCGAGGTCAGGGCCAGTGTGATGGGTGCAGAGCCCCCTTTGGTCACAGGCTTCAGGTCTGTGCCCTGCCTCAGGAAGGAGCAAGGGAGCTGTCTGCGGTGCCTTTCCCAAGGTCAGGAATCCTACTGATGGGGGCTCCACCCTCATGACCTACCCACCTCTCAAGGGCCCCTCCTCCTACACCACCTTGGCGGGGTGGGGGGTGGGGGGGCATTAGGGTTTCGACCGCTTAGTTAACGTGATGGGCACCAGTGTCCTTCCCTCCCTGGGCTCTGTTTATAGAAGCGAGGTGCCCCGTTGAGCTCACTCGCCACAACTCTTGTCATCAACAGACATGCGTCATACTCTATTTCTTTTATTCCTTGTTATTTCTTTATTTCACTGTCTCTCCAGGCAAGATCATAGCTTCACCAGGGCAAGGATTTGGGGGATTTCCTTCCTTTATCTCCAGCACCCGGGACAGTTCCAGACACAGAGTGGGCGTTGGATAAACTCCTCAGACGAACCCATCGCCCTCACCACAGTTTGTACTCCCAGTTTATCTGTTCGGTTAGCTGGTGGTGGCCAGAGCCCGTGTCTGCCGGGCCACGCTTGTACCCTTGTATGAATTCCAGGCCCGAGGCCCCGTCGGTGGCCCCTACACAATGGCCCTTGGCTGAAAGAATGTAAATAAGCAAGAGTGGGAAGGGCGAGCTCGCTGGGGTGTGAAATGTTTCCTCTTGGAGTCCAAGGTCATTTTCCTGGCCCAGGTCTCTGCAGAAGAGGCAGGGGGGCAGAAGTCCTCGGCCCTAGCATTGTCTTCTGAGTTCTGGAGGCAGTGGGTTCGCTAGGGGAGGTCCTGAGAGTCCATGTGGTCAGAGAGGGAGATGATAGTGGATTCCCAAGAACAAACTGGGAGTTGGCAATAGCAGCAGGAACTCGAAGGGAAGTGGCTCCTAAGGGCTAAGTTGTGTCCCCAACCCCATCCATCTGTTGAAGCCCTAACCCCCAGCACCTCAGGATGACGTTGTATTTGGAGACAGAGCCTTTAAAGAGGTGATTCAATTAAAATAAGGTCAGTAGGGTGGGCTCTGATCTAGTCGGACCAGGGGAGACTGGGAGGCCGAAGAAGAGGTTAACACCCCGAGAGATGGCCATGTAAGGGCAGAAAGAGAGGAGACCATCTGGGAGCCCAGAAAAAGGAGAGGGCCCTCCGGACGACCCAACCCTGCTGATGCCTGGGTCTCAGACTCCAGCCTCCAGGACTGTGACATCACACAGTTTCTGCTGTTAAACTGCCCTGTTACTGGATAGGACGGACGAGGTCAAGGGGAGAAAGGGCCGGTGGGGCACTGGGGGAGCAGGGGCACGCGGTGCGAGCGAGCACCCCCTACAGGGCTGAGTGGAGGTGTCTGCTCGCATGCCAATGGGAGGGTGAGGCACACACTCAGGGGCGCTCAGGGTGTGATGCGGACCACCAAACCACCCTAATATTGGGAGGAAAGAGAACAGACAAATGGCAGCCTCATGTTGTCGTGGGACCCTCGTGGGTCCCTGTCCCAGATGGCAACACAGGCCCCTCCTCTCCTTTGCTCCCCTTCACACCCCCTATCCTGGCCCGGAATAAGGTCTCCATGGTTCCCGCACACACCAGCTCACTCAACACCATTCTCCAGCCCTTCCCTCTGCTGGAGTCCCTTCCCTGTTCCCAAACCTGCTGTCTGTGGAAGGCTTACTTACTCCTTAGACCAGCTCAGTACCATCTTTTCCAAGAAAGCTTTCCTGATCTCTCCCTCTCTCCCAGGGGCTCTATCATTTTGTTCATCCCAGGATTGTGTGACAATTGATTTACGTGGCCTGCAATGACACCCAGCAAGGAGCTTCCATGTGTGACATGAGGTGTCGTGGAGCCCAGCCTGCCCTCACACCTGGTAGCTGTTTTGTGGCCATGTGACCATGTGACCATGTACCCAGTGACCTTCAGACAATGCTGGACCTTGGTCTGACACACAGCACACCGACTGGACCTCCCCTTGACCTTGGGCTGGCTGAGCAAACAGTAAGAGAAAGATCTAGGCATTTCGCAAGGGAAAGGCACACAGGAGCCGATCTGACCCCGCGAGGAGGCCCAATCCTGGAACGCTGACCTGAGCAGAAATCACAGACGCAGACGAGCTGTCCAGGTCCGGTTGCAGCCATCCACCTGGCCATACACCAACACAGGCACCACCCGGGTCCCAGAGCCTGAGCCTCTCCCTGACCTCAGCCTCTGGGCAGGCACTTATGTCCCCTCTGTGAGACAGGTACACTGACAGACTGTGCTGAGGGATTCCGGAGATGACAGATGCAAAGTGTCCCCAGAGGGCTGGCCCAAAGTAGGTGCTCAGTACTTCGGGGTGTGGCCAAAGCTTGGGGTTCTGACATCGTTTGGTCTAGGGGTTATTCTTGGGCAACACAGTGCAGACTCTGGGATCAGAGTGGTAGAGGCAGCCTCATGGGGGTAGAGGGCAAGCTGAGGGGCAAGCACTCAGATTTAAGGAGGCAGCTAATTAGGGGACAATGTGAGTGAAGGGCTCGTTCACTCAATCATTGATTCTTTAAAGTGTCCGATCCCATTCATTTGATAGATGAGGACCTGTCTGTAGAGGCTTTCATAAAAGAGGAGAGAGGATAAGCTTACCTGCACCCCATGGGGGCAGATGACTGAGAGGTCCCTGACCCAGGCTTCTGGGACATATTCATGTCTTCCCTGCAGCAGAGCACAGGGTTGAAAACATGCATCTGGGGGGCCACACTCCCAGGGTCAAATCCTGCCTCCACCCCTTAGAAGCCACGTGACTGGGTTAACAGCCTGCTCTCTGCAAGCCTTGCCTTCTCCATCTGTAAAATGGGGAGAACCATGGTACAGGCCTCAGGGCAGATAAATGTAGCCAACCAGGTAAAGCTCCTAGCACCAAGCCTGGCACATGGAAAGCTATTGATGTTGCCCTTCCCAGTGTTATTTCCATAAGGACAATGACACCCCGTGTTTGCAACATGCTGTATTGTTATTGTGGACACTAAAATTCACAGTTAGTCATCAATGTCTTCAGTAGATATGGCAGTATTTGCAACGGGCCTCTGGGCTACCCCCCAGACAACGCCAGGAGGTTGTTACTGAAACCACATGATGGCTCGATGTTGTCATGGACCATTTCCACCCTGCTGTCCACTTGCTTTTCTTCAAGGACAAGTAGCGCTGGAATATCTTAAAATCTACCTTGACTGGCAGGGAACACCCAGCTTCCTTACATAACGTCAAGGAGCCTTTAGCCCTTCACCTAATCCTTCATGGTATGCATGGGGGAAATAGAGGTCCAGAGAGGGGCAGAATTATCCCAATGTCCCCCAGCTGGTTAGCTGGGACAGAAGCCCCATTCCAGACTCTCATTTCAGTGTTCTCTCCACACCATGATGAACTGATGGTTGGCGTGGTTGGCAAGATGAGGGCTCAGCTTGGAAATACATTTCTTGATAGAAATATCTACCAGAACAAGCCTCCTACAGAGCTCTGTGTCACTGGGCTGGAGGTCAGGGACCTGGATTCTGGGCTTCTCTCTACCACTAACATGCTGTGTGACCTTGGGCAAGTCAACCAGCCTCTCTGGGCCTCAGCGCTAGACTCCACCGAGGAAGGGTAAAGGCAAGACCAAATGCTCCTGAAGGATCTTCAAGGTGCCCACGTTGTGCAGTTGTGTGAGAAGAAGCAACCATTAGTACGTCAATACTATGACTATTATTACTTGTAAAAGCCTCATTAGTCCACGAAACCTGTGTCAATCACCAGCTCCCAGCAGACAGATGCCACAGTGTGCCTTCAACTTCCGCCACCTGTGACCTTCCAGGAGACACACCCACCTCAGGGGTGGGTCACTTTGCCAACGAAGAGAATATTCGTGGAGTTCTCCACAATGACCATCAAAAAGGGCCTGTTGAATATGACCCTTTGGGAGCTCATCGGAGCCGACTTGAACATGAAGATGGTCTCTGTGGCTGCAGCCGCTTTGGTCCCTGACTCGTCCACCTCCACCATGGCCTTGTGCACCATCTGCAGAGGAGACATCAGGAGTCACTGAGCCACCAGGGGCTGGGAGATGTCATCCCAGGAGACAGTAGAGCTTCTGCCTGTGACATCCCTGTCCAAGTCTCTGTGACACCAAGCAGGTAGCTAATGACACAGCTGTGTGGCTGCCGTGCACTGGGATCTGTGCCAGGAGGTGACTGACTGCGCCTGTGCTGTCCATTGAACTGTCACGGCATCCCACAGCAAGGCTGTGACCCTCCAGTTTTATAGAGAGGAAGGTGGCACAGAGAGGTCAAGTAATTGTTGGAGGACACACAGCTAGTGAGTGAAGGAGCTAGCACTTAATTCTTAGTTTTGATTGCTGAATGAGAGCTCCTGCTGAGACAGGGAGCTGCATATGGTTTCCCATGGCGCATAGGATAAGACACAATGAGAGATTTTTTGCTTCTTAAGGGAAAAGAGGAGAGTGAGAGAGAGAGGAAGAGAATGTGGAATGGAATGGAATGGAATGAAAGGAGCAGAGTGGAGTGGGGTAGAATAGAATAGAAGAATAACATGGCATGGCATAGCAGAGGAGTAGAAAAAAACAGATACCTCTGAAAGCAGGAGCTCAGGAGCTCCCGAGCTCACCTCAGACACCTGGATGCTGGAGTGGTTGGTGATGCCAGTCAAGTCAGCATGGCTGGTGAAGATGTCACTGATGCCCAGCATGGGGAGGACCTTCTCCATCTGGTAGGAGCCCTCAATGGAGAACTTGGGAAGGTAGAGCTCAAGCTGCCTGGAAAGAGGACAGGAACATTCTGAGACTCTTCCCAGAGCGTTGGCTCCCCGAGCTCATGTCCCCGCTCTCCCCCCTCGGCTTCGTAAGCATCCTCCAGCCCCTCATCTAGAGCCCACCCCACTCTGGTCTTGGACCTGGGTTGTCCCAGAGGTCCCTGCCTACTCTCATGGCTCCATCAGGAAAGCGGGTGGGTGTCCAGCCCTGCTCCCTCAGGCTGGGGCAGGGCCTGGGGGCTGGAACCTCATGGGACAGCTCCAGGCTTGGAGGCCGCTCCTGGGCTGGGTGAGACCTTCCCACCACGGCTGTGTCTCCCCAGAGGTGAGCAGGGCCAGACTGGTCCCATGTCACCTCAGAATACCTCTTTGTGAACATCCTGAGCCACTTCCTCAGCGTTTTCTCATTCAGTCCGTTCTCCAGCTGTCCCATCCTGCCCTCACCGGGGAGGATGAAGAAAGCGGTGGCATTCCCTTGGTAGGGGACACCCACCACCTTGCAGGAGAGGTTTCGGTCTAGGAAGTAGTAATAATGGTCTTCCCCTTTCATCATGGGCACCCGCACCACGGTCTCCGAGGTCACATAGAAGTCCTGCTTTCGGGTGTTTTTGTGGTCAAAACTTGTCCTCCACTTAGCTAAATATCAAAATGGGAAAGACATTAGAAATGCTTAGCTGCAAATGAACAGTGTCAAGACAGTAAACCCATCAAGCAGAGCTTGTCCTCCCCAGCACAGTCTCCTTGGGGGCAGGGACAGCAGAACTCCTGGAATAGGAAGGTGAGTCTTTTTATAACTTCGGGGATGTGCCCGAACTTTCTGTGGGCCTTTTCCTCTGACGTGGGCCAAGCAAGGAGGATGCTTTTCATGTCTTTGGAGGCCCTCAACCGCTTAATGGAGTTTGATTCTCTACTGTTTACTCAAGGTCAAACACCCTCGGGAAAAGGGTCAACAATACAGACGATGGACAAATCGAAACTATACCTGGGAGAGTTATTCTGTTTTTCACTCTTTTCCCACTTTTGGATTTTGATCTATGTTTGGGAGAGAGGTTTGTAAGGTTCCTGGACACACAGGATTCTTGTTACGGAGAAGCCCTCCGTTTGCCTTGCTGCTCCGTCTGATTCCTGCTGCGTCTCTACATCAGCGAGATACAAGTAGTTCTTTCCATCTAATTAGTAGTCACCAGATTTGGAACCTACCCCAGGGCCCCCCCTAACCTATGTCACAGTTGTCCCCTGCAGCCTGGTGTCCTAGAGAGAGCCCTGCTCTGGGAGACAAGAAATCGTGGATTCCAAGCTGGATGTTTGCTTGCCTTCTGTGCTTCTAGGAAGGGGGAGGAGTGAACAAGCCAACTATTATCCCCTTTCCTCCTTCCTTCCCCTCCCTGCCTTTACTCACTCCTGCCTTCCCACCCTTGGCCGGACCCCATACGGGCACTGAGGGGCTCAGCATCTAGAAGGAGAAGCAGACATGAGAGCCAAGGTGAGTAGGGGTAACCACAAGAAACGTCAAGGGAATGAAGATGAAGAGATCATCTGTCATGAGAGAGGGGGAGAGGACTCTCCATAGGGGACAGGGGCTTGTCAAGGCGTTTCTCGCTGAGGGAACAGCCCCTAGGAGGGCACAGGAGCAAGGATGTGGGGGTACGGGAAGGCCCTCCAAGGTCTCTCTTAGACCCGCAATCCTGCCCTGAGTGGTCCGGTGGCCGTGGCGGTCTCGTGCTTTAGATCCAGCGTGGAAGCTGTGACTCCAGGGCCCACGGAGAGGACCCAGCTCTTCCCGGTGGGGGAGACAGCAGCCGGGGGTCACTGACACCCCTTTACGCCCTCAGAAGATGCCTGCTTAGCCTCGGCTGCTTGTTGGCCTCACTCTGTCAACAGGCCCCAGAAGGGACTAAATCCACTCCCACTCCTTGATGCGTGTGGGGATTGGGTGCTCTTTTGACCAAAGCAGCAGGAAGGAGAACGTTCGGGCTGGCGCGCAAGGGTCTTACCTTTAAAGAAGATGTAATTCACCATAATCATGACCTCTGTGCTATCCAGGTCCTTCACCAAGTCCGCAATCTTGCCTTGAGTTTGCTTTGCCACATAATCATTGATCTGCTTCTGGGCCCCTGCGGGGTCCCCAAAGTCAGTGGGGAAGGTGTCTGCCAGGTACAGCGTCTTCATGGCACTCAGGAAGGTGTCCTGGAGGTGCACCTCGGGGCTGATGAACAGGGCGTTTCCGAGGCTCAGCTGGACGTCCTCCCTGGGCTGGGCAAACTCCAGCAGCAGCTGGTGGAAGGTGTTGTGGAGCTCCTCCTCCGAGCCCTCCCGGGGACGGACGCCCAGGCCTTCCAGGATCTGCTCCTTCGTGTGGGATCGCGCCCCAAGGGACAGCATGGCCAGGGTGGTGGAAATGCTCAGAGGGGAGAAGAAGATGTTCTGGTCGGGGGCAGCCGTAGCCAAGGCCCTGTAGAGGTCAAAGGCAAAGTCCCTGCTGGCGGGGGCCATGGTGCTGAGCACGGGTATCTCCTTGGCTCTCTTCTTCGTCTCCCGCGAGCGGGGGCGGAGCAGGCTGGCACCCGAAGGGGTAAGGAGCATCAGGCACAGGAGGAGGGAGAACTGCATCGTGGCCGCTCCTCGTTCTGAAAGGCAGGTGGGAAGGGGTCCTCTGGAAGGGTGCACCGCTGGGGGGAAGTACGTCAGGCGCAGGTCCCAGGGAGGTGACCCCCTGAGTGGCAGAACCTAAGGGAGATGAGGAGCCTGTGCGGTGGGGAGAGAGGTTTTGGGGAGAGCATGGGGGCTCGAGGACTGAGACTCGGGGGACTTGGGCATCTGAGGGTCAGAAAGGGAGGAGAAGGCAGAGCGTGCAGACCTGAGGTGGGGGCTGGCCCCCCGGGGGCAAGAGTCCTCTCATCCACATCAGGGCACATGCTATAGGGGGGGTGGGGTGGGGGAGGGCAGGGCTCTCCCTCCTTTTGCCTGATCAGCATCTCTGAGATTCCCAGGGAATGAGAAGCCTGCCTCCCAAGTGGCCTCTGACTGTCACTTCGACCCCTGGGGACAGAATTTGCAAGGCCTGGTGGCCCTTTGATGAACTCAGACCAACTTCCCACCCCACGGGCCCCTCAGACTGTTGGTCTACCCTTGTTTACTCAGCAGATACATACTGCGCATCTCCCAGGTTGCAGGCAGGGTGCCAGGCTCCAGAGACTCATTGGTGAACAGGCAGATGCCAGCTGGTTCTTTCCTCCTCTCCCCTGGGGGGCTGTGCTAGGACACCAGGGCCATCCTCAAGCCTCATCAGAGGTGCATGCCTCCCCCGCAACCCCAGGAGGAAATTCTGCACTCTTAAAGTAAACACTCCAACTTCCCTCCTATTCTATGAGGGCTGAATTGTGTCCCCCAGACTCCTATGTTGAGGTCTCAACCCCTAGCCCCTCAGAATGTGACTATATTTGGAGAGAAGGTCTTTAAAAAGGTCATGAAGTCAAAATGAGGTCTTCCTGGGGGGCCTTGATCCAATCTGGCCGGTGTCCTTGTGAGAAGAGATTAGGACCCAGACACACACAGAGGGGCAGCCATGTGGGGACCAGGGAGGAGACCAGCATCTGGGAGTCGAGGAAACAGCTTTGCCAAAACCTTGAGCCAAGACCAGTTTTCTATTCTGTGATGCTTTGTCACGGCGGCCTGAGCCAAACATCTCCTCTTCCTTCCATCCCCCAGATGAGGGGGCCAACTAGGTGGGCCCTGGGGGTCTTCAACCCCTCTTCTTCGTTCTTCCCGCCCACCTCCCTAGACCCCTCCTCTCCAACCAGAATCCTTCCTGTGCCCAGGCCTGCCAAAGTCCCCTGTGCTCCTGGTCCCCTGTGATGAGCGCAAACTCTGCAGCCTCCTGGGTTCAAAGCTCGGCCCTGCTACTTCCTACTAGTGCGGTTTGGGGCAAGTCAGTCATGCCCCGTGCCCTGTCCCCCACCTGTCTGTACAGTGGAGGTGACGCTGTACCTGGGCCAGAGAGTGGCCGGGAGCTTTAAGGGGTCAGCATAGGGCAAGCGTTGCGGTTGGGCCTGGAGCAGATCTGGTGCATGGAAGGGTCAGCCATGGCTGTTGCAGGTTCAGGGTCAAAGCCCCACCGAGATCCCCCAGTTCCTCAGCTATGCTGTGGGGTACACGCTCTCACCACACCCTTGCTCTTGTGGGGGGGCCGGCGGCCTGTCTGCTGAGGAAAGCTCTCAGTGGTGAGAACTTCCCCGCGACTGGGTGGTCTTCTCCCACGGACAACATGTCATCAGGTCCCTGGCCTCAGGATCCTCCCAGAGTCACATGACTCCCCCCAAACCCCAACACCAAAGGGCCCCAAACAGCTGCATTGGACATTTTATGCAAAGTGGCCCACTATAGGGTGTGGGGGGATGCCAGTGACCTTGGGGTTCAGGCAGACCTGGGCTGCAGTCCTGTCTTTGAGCAAAATCAGATGACCTGAGCAGGCCATGCCCACCCACTCTGGCCTCCACATTGCACCTGAGCTCACAAAGGAGGCTCATCTAGAATGTTCTGTCTGCAGACACTCCGGACCCCCAGAGCCCCACACATCAGCCTCTGCCGTTATGGAGGTTCCTTGAACCCACCTCCGTGGACCTCACACCCACCGGCAGAGGCAGGTTCTGCTACTGGCACTATTCAACAGAGGCGTCCTCTAGAGCTCAGAGAGGCCGAGCCACTGGCTGGTGGGGGCCCAGCTTGGGCTCAGACCCAGTTCTGACACTGTGATAATGTGATAATGTGATGTGCCCTAAACCGCTGCGCCATGTGGCTTCCCTGGATGCCTGGCCCTCCTTCCGTGCGACAGCCCCCGGTCTTGTTGTCCCCCACCCTGGCAGCCAGCGCCGTAGCTGCGAATCTGCAGATGATTCAGCAACAAGGTCCGGGCTTCCCAGGCTGACACCCCCTTTCTGTGTGCACCTTAAGAGTGCGGGTCTTTAAAGGACGTGACGGGGTGGTTTAATCTCTGTGTCCTTTGAACTTGTTAATTTTACAGCACAGTATGGTCCCTCCCGCAACGTGTCGGGGCGTCAGGGCAGTGGGATGGAGCTGAGCAAACATTCAGCTCCACACCCCCCCTCCCCGCCCCCATTATCACAGATTAACACCCAGCTGATAATTACTTTAAAGGAAATGCTTTCAAGGAAGAGTTGCAGACACAAGGGAGTGTCCTGCTTGGATGGAGCCCAGGGCTCAAGCAGGAGAGAGAGTTCTGGCCTCCTGTCCTTGCAGATGCCCGGTGGCCTTGGGCCAGTCCCTGTCCCTCTACAGGCCTCACTGTGTTCATAATCAACTCAAGGTCTGTCATGTGCTGTGGCCAGTAACCTTTCTCTCCACCAGTTCCCCACCCCGTATCCCGCCAAACAGCAGAGGTCTAATGGGCCACAGCCACTTTCCTGGTGCCCCATGAGTCTTCCTGGACAGCTGGGTCTCTGTGGAGGGGACCCCAGCTTCATCCACTCTCCCCTGGGCTGCAGGCTTGGGACCTAGAACTCTCGCTCCTTTGGGGCCCACTTTATCTCTTATGAAAGCCAGACACTCTACAGACATTATGACATTGAACCATCCACGAGAGTCAGCATCATGAAGACCATTTCACAGATGGATAAACTGAGGTTGAACAGAATAGCACAGCTTGTCCCAGCTAATGTGTGATGGAACCAGGATTGAAATCCAGATTCCTGGGACTGGTGTACACACTGCCTCTTGTCTTCCTTTCATGGTTCTGAGACAGGAGACCTCGTTCCTCCTCTGCTGTAGCTCCTGGGGAGGATCCCTGGGTGTCACTCAAGCTGTTCACCTATATGAGCTCATTTATCCTCCTCCACAGCATCTCGGAGTTGGTATCATCATCACGATACAGAGGAGGAAACAGAGGGTCAGAGAGATCTCTTCTGAGAAAATGGGGCCTCAGGGAGCTCGGTTCAGGTTTCCCAGGGTCCCAGCCTGTGCCATCACACCCCTGGTCTCTGGTGGAAATATGCAGCTTTGACAGAGTTTTGTGTCAATTTGAAGCTGGGGCGAGTCTGCTCCAGGCCCTGGGAGCCTGGCCCTTGGGAGACCGGCTCTCAGGCAGGAGATTGGAGCCTGGCCCAACTGACTCTCTAGGCCCCTGATTCCAGCGTTTCTGCAGATGGGCCCAAGGTCCAAGGGAGGAGAGCAGATCATTCAGGTTCCTCTGGCATCCCAGGCCAAGGTGATGTGAGCCGGCTGGTGCAGGCGGGTGCGGGCAGGCACTGGGGCAATCCTCCCACTGATCCCCACAACCCATGGACTCAGAATCTGCTTCATTTATTCCAAATGTTGGGCAACAAAGTTCTACCGGGTCAACTTTGGACTCAGCTGGGGGAGGTGGGTGGCGGAGGTCTGTCCACTGATTGCAAAAGGAGATGTGAGCCTTGGGACACAGGCAGAGAGGGAAAAGCAAAATCCCAGTTTCCTCTATCCTAAAGATCTGGGAGAGCTTCCTGGCAGCAGTGACTCAGGGAACTTTCTTAGCCTTCCTCCCCACCTCCAGACCATCAGTGAGGTTTATAGGTTTCTAGCTCCAGAGCAGCTCTGACATCTGCCAGCCTCTCCCCATTTCACCTGCCATGTCCTTCAGAGGCCCTGTCACTTTTCACCCACCCACTCCACTTCTCCTCCTGCCCCCAGAGCCATTCTGAAGACATCTCCCTTGGTCACCCACCCCGGGTCACAGCGCCCCACCACCTAAGAAGGTCATTGCTGCCCCCAAGGTGTTGAGGGGCAGGACCAGCTTCTCCCTGGGCCTTGGGCCCCTGCTTGAATCCCACTGCTGGTGATCCCTTGCCCGCACCTGGCCCCTCCCTCTGTGTTGTTATGCTCTGTAAGGGCCCCTTGATTGTCTCGCTGCTCTGTTGTGATGTAAGCGCGAGCCCACATGGGTTTGCTGGGGTCTTCCGGCATTCCGGCCTCTCTCCCCAACAAAAACATGTGCTCCCAACAGAGAGGACCGGCACCAACCCTGCTCTCCCTGTGAGATTTGCAGTCAAGGGCTGGAGATTTTTGCAGTCAAATGCTCTACCACTGAGCTATACCCCCTCAGACCCCTTTTTGGAATGAATGAATGAATGAATGAATGAATGAATGAATGCCTTCTCTGTGGCTCAGGGGTTTTAGACCCCATGCTGGACATGGAGCCAGGCTGGGCTCCCAGGACTTGCCAGCTCCTGTCCTGCTGCCTGGCTCCCATTTCCCGTTTCTTTCTTAAAAACTATTTTATTGAGGTCTGACTGACATACCAAAAGCCATACATCTTTCCCATGTACACCCGCGAAACCACCACCACCACCAACACATCCCTCGCCTCCCCCTTCTATTGTTGTATTTTTTTGCCAAGGGCCCCAGCTTTAGGAAAACTGAACAGTACACTTATTTCATGTCGACATTTTGCTTATTTAACAAAATGCCTGGGCTGCCTGGGTGGTTCAGTCGGTTTAAGCGTCTGCCTTCAGCTCAGGTCAAGATCGCAGGGGATAGAGCCCCACATCGGGCTCCCTGCTCAGAATGCAGCTTGCTTCTCCCTCTCCTTCTGCCCGTCCCCGCTGCTTGTGCACACATTCTCTCTCTCTCATTAAATAAGTAAAAGCTTTAAAAACAAAACAAATAAACAAGAACCAAATCGCCAAACAGCGTCTGGAGCTTGAGCAGCCAGCCTCCGGGCCGGGCAGCCCTCACTCACGGAAATGGAGATGTTCCATACCTTCTCCTGATTTCTCAAGGTCCAAGATTGCAGACACAGAAAACAATACAGAAGGGCTCTGGGTTACGGAGCCCAGCCTTGGGGACCAGACGCTTCGTCCCCACAACCTAACTTCGGGGTTTCTCTGCCTCCTCCCTGATCTTTATCACAGGGACTGTCCCGTGCCTTGTCGGGGGTCTACTCACTGGATGCCAGCGCAGCCCTGTCTCCAGCTGCACCAACTACAAATGTCTCCAGCTGTTGCCAGATGTGCCCCAGGGATAAAGTACCTCCTGGGTGACAGCTAGCACGAACTGAATCTTCAAAGCAGCCATGCATCTTGCCTATAGGGACACTGAGGTGCAGACATGTGGAAGGTCGTGCCCAAGTTCACACAGCCAAGGGTGGGGTTGGGGGGACGCTGCTGCTTCCAAGGCCCTGGCTGCTTCCCCATTACCGCAGAGAGTTTTCCTGGTCGCTCTGGGACAACACCAGAGCTTTGAAGCCCTCCAGATCCCATAACCTGAGTCCTGTCTTCACCGTTCCCCACATACCCTTAAGCTCATGGACCCCCTGTCTATCTTCAGTACCTGTACTTACTCTGTCCCACAGCCAAGTGTGCACGCAGTGGAGGTCGCAGTCCCTCGTGCTCAGTGAGAAGCTGAGTGTTGGGACTGGAACCAGTATTTGCCACTGACCTTGGTTGGGCCCTGACTCCACCCACCTTGGCCCTGCCCCGTCCTGTTCCACAGGCTTCTAGCCAACCCACGGGCTGCTGGCATAGCCACTGGAGCCCTGACCCAGGCCACCAGCTCACTGCCCTGCCGCTGCCAGCCCCACACAGACCCCTGTTTGCTTGCAACGGCACAGGATCCCCCAGGGAGGACACCGGCTGCTGGCATTCCAGACACAGAAAAAGGGACACCCTCTGGTCGGCCTCCCTTTCTCCAGGTTGATTCCATATCTCCTGCAGCCACTCGGCTATACATCTGGGGAAGTGCTGTGTGAGCCCAAGATCTCCGCAGCCCTGTGTGCTTGCTGGATTCATTTACCAGTGAGAGTCTGGTGGAAACTAGAGGGACTGCGTGTCACCACAGCTGGATGAAGGGACCATTGTTTCCAGTCCCTTGGCTGTGCGCATAACTTAATTGAGGCTCAGAAAGATGGAGGGACTTTTCAGAGTCATGCAGCAAATTAGGGACAATGTGGGGCCAAGTGCCCAGATCACCAACTTCAAGGTCAGGGCTCTCTACCTGTATCTAGGATTTTGGTAGGCTCATCTGGACTCCCCTTTCCAACCTTGAAACGGGGGCTCTGGAACTCAGCCCCATGATTCCAAGAGCATTTCCAAGATGCTGGTGCAGGGTGCTGGCTCAACCCTTGTCTCATTCCTAAGGTCCCCATGCCCCGGTATTAGGTGATCCGTGTGTGGCCATGACCCAGATGTTGTGTGGGTGAGCTGGGGTGTGGAGTTGGCAGAGGAGACAGGGGGCTGGACATTGCCCAGGGGAAGCAGTCTTGGTTTTTGGCAAACAGGGTCCCTCTACTGCCTCTAAGACCAGGAGGAGACTGAACTCAGCTTTAGTCTAGAGCCTAACACAGTCACTACCAGACATTGAGCACTTGCTTTGTGCTCACTGCCCTCCCAATGAGCAGGAAGGTGGGTACTAGTATACCCATCGAATTAGTGAGCAGGCAGAAGCAGAGAGAAGTTAGGTAATCAGCCCAAAGTCACACAGCTAATAAAGAGAAGCATTAGCAAGAAGAAAGCTAGGTCTTTTCTGTCCATTGTGCTATGTGATGTTGCAAAAGTCCATTTCTTCAGAACCTAGAGATTCCTAAGCTATGCTCTGTAGAGTGGAAATCATATTATGCACCTATGCGGGGGTGGATAATCTTCCCCCCAAAGATAGCCACATCCTAATGCCCAGGATCTGTGAATCTTCCCTTATATGAAAAAAGGGACTTTGCAGATGGGACAAAGTTAAGGATCTTGAAGTGGGGGGGGCTAGCACAGATCACCCAGGTAGGCCTTTTTTTTTTTTTTAAGATTTTATTTATTTATTTGACACAGAGAGAGAGAGATCACAAGCAGGCAGAGAGGCAGGCAGAGAGAGAGGAGGAAGCAGGCTCCCCGCTGAGCAGAAAGCCCGATGCGGGGCTCGATCCCAGGACCCTGGGATCATGACCTGAGCCGAAAGCAGAGGCTTTAACCCACTGAGCCATCCAGGTGCCCCCACCCAAGTAGGTCTTAAACATAATCACAGGGGTCCTTCTAAGTGAAGGCCATGGGAAACCCAAATCCGAAGAAGCAGATGATCATGGAGGCAGGAGAAGACCATGCGATGTGGGGATGCTGAGGAGATGTGATGGGCAAAGATCTCCAGAAGGAAGCCCTGCTAACTCTTGATGTTGACCCAGTGAGACCTGTTTTGGACTTTGGACCCTTAGGAATTGTGGGAGAATAAATGTGTGCTGTTTTAAGTCACTAAATTTGTATTGATTAGTTATAGCAGGAACAGGAAACGAGTGCAATATTCCCCAAATGGATATTGGATATAAATGGATATTGGGAAGATGGGACTGACCACGATAGGAAGGACTTCTCCGGCTCTGTGTGCTGCTCCTGGAGACAACCCATGGCCTGCATCTAAGCCTGTGTTATAAAGAATATCTTGAGAATTTGGGGAAAGTCTGTGGCCACCCCGACTTCCCCTTGCTGCTCAGAAAGGGCTCTGAAGGAAGGGGGCAGAGACTGGGTAGGTTCCAAAGAGAAAGGTTTGGGGGTGAGGTCTCAGGGCATGGTGACCTGTGTTTAGCCCGCTGGGGCTCCCATAACAAAATGCCATAGACTGGGGGACTTAAACAGCAGAATTTATTTTCTCACATTTCTGGAGGCTAAAATTCTGAGATCAAGGTAACATCAGATTTGGTTTCTGGTGAGATGTCTCTTCCTGGCTTGTAGATGGCACCTTCTGACAGTGTGATCACATGGGCTCTTTGGGCGTAAGGAGAGAGAGAGGGCAAGAGGCAGCTCTGATGTCTTTATGAGAAAATCCTCTTTGTATAAGGACACCGTTCCTGTGGGATTAAAGCCCAGCCCTGAGGATTCATCTAACTGTAATCACCTTCCCAAAAGCCCCCATCTCCAAATACAGTCACATTAAAGGTTAGGCCTTCAACATGTGAATTTTGAGGGGACACACTTAAGTCCATAACAGCCACAGCGAGAGAGTAGGATGGGCTGGTGGCCATAAAATAGGAATTTAAAGGACTCAATAGGTCATGATAGATTTATTTTCCCATTAACACCAAGAGCCGCAGAGTGCCATCTCAATAGGTGAGTTTTTCCCTGGGCATAGGTGGGTTCTGTTCAGTCCACTGAGGGTTACAATCGGAAATGCCTTTAATGAAATGGGGGCCATTACTGACCCACCTGCCTGGACCCCGACACCGTCAGGCCACTTCACCTGTTCAAGGAACCTGCAGCGTATGAAGTTGTGACTTGCTCTAGAGGACAGGGTTGTGACAAAAGATGAAATGGGAGACTAGTTAGCATCTGCGGGGCACCAAAGACGTGTGCTCTATGTATAATAACTCATCCAAAGCTCGAAACGGGCTTCCATGTTAGGTAGCATCGTTGCCATTTTACAAATAAGGGAACTGAGGCACAGAATACCCCATTCCCCATACTGTTATGGCTTGAACTGTGTCCCCCCCCAAATTGAAGTCCTAACCTCCATCATAACCATAAAGTTAACCTTATTTGAATATAGGGTCATTACAGACAGAATCAGTTAAGATGAAATCATCCTGAAGGGGGTGGACCCTTGATCCCCCATGACCAGTGTCCTTATAAAAAGGGGCAATCTGGGCACAGACACACACAGAGAATGCCACAGACGGCCAGCAAACCACCGGAAGCCGGGAGGGAGGTCCGGAACAGATGCTCCCTTACAGCCCTCAGAAAGAACTGCCCTGCCAATGCCTTGGTTTGGGACTTCCAGCCTCCTGAACTCCGACGTAATACATTTCTGTTGATTAAAACACCCAGTCTGTGGTGATTTGTACCGACAGACCTAAGAAGCTAATACACACAGACATTGGTGGCGGCCAGACTCAAACCCAGACATTCTGGCTCCAAAGTCTATGTTCCATACCTGGGAATTCTGTGGCTTCTTGATAACTCCCATGAACATGGGTACCAGGACTCTCTCCCCACAGGTGCTCAGAGCAGGGAGCATGGCAGCCACTGGCCTTTGCTCTGCCACTTATGAGAGGGGCACCTCACCTTCCCAGGCAGCCAGGGATGAAACGGGCTCTTTCCTGCCCCTCCCCTACCACACTGAGTCCAAGCCAGCGGCTCCTAGATCTGTAGCTTCATGGGACCCCATGTCCACCTCCCCTCTCTGCTGCTACAGCTGCTGGGGGTGGGGCTCTGTGCCCACTTATGGGGTGGGGAGTGGGAAATGAGGTCCGGAGAGGTCAAGTGCCTGCCCCACAGCACAGGGTTAGAGGGGAAGCTGGGGCTGCGCCCCTCCTTGTTTCCACCCAGATTTCAAGTGCCTCCCCCCTCCACTGGGGAGATCCCTTGCTTTCCTGATGGCCCCCACCTCGTCACTGTGTGCTGAATGGCAGAAAGAATAACGGAGAGAGCCCACGCGGCATCTCCACACCCACTTAGGAGAGCCATGCACACGCATCATTCCACTGGCATCTGGGGGCCCGAATGCTCATAGTGTTCCCATCACCGCCCTCTGCCCTCCTGCTGCTAAGTGCAGGAAGGTTCCATTTTTCCTCTGGAAGAGACCTGCTGAAATCACAAATGCATGTGGCCCCTCGGAGCGCTGAACGCTGGTCCCCAAGAAGCGGGTCCCCAAGGGGCATAACATACCCAAGGAGGGGACCCCATAGGGGAGCAGCAAAGGAGAAGAGAAGGAGGCCAGGGCACCACTCTGGGGGATAAGTTGCCCTGCCTGGAGTCTTTTTTTTTTTTAATTGATTTCTGGGTTTAATGTTCCAAAAGGGCATTTAGAAATCTGAGGAGTTGGCATAAATATTTACCCAATCGATGCCAGGGATGAGTCAACGCGGTGGTGCAGAACAAACATCTCGGGGACCTTGTTCAGGGCAGAGCGTTTTCCATTCATTCATTCATTCATTCATTCACCAAATAGCAGCTGAGCCTCAGCCACACACCAGACCATACAGTCCACCCAGGGGCCAGGTTCTGGGGTGAGTGAAGGGAACGCAGGTTGAACAGAGCCCTGCCTTCCAGACGTTCTATCTAATCAGGGCCAGGGGAGCAGAGACTATGGTCCGCCCACCACGTTTGATGGTAGGATGGCAGTCCGCCTTGGGGAGGGTGCGAGGCATTTGTAGGAAATCCTGGCAGATTCTCAGAGATGGGGAAGGGGGCTCTCTGGAGACTGGGAGCCTGCAGGGAGCAAAGGCCTGGAGTGGAGGCTATACGACAGCCTGGGGAAACAGCTCGTTTCCGTGGCTGATGTCACTGGACGTGAGAATACAGGAGGAGGGACTGAGGTAGGAGAGGCAGGTGGGGACCAGGTCGGCAGGGCATTGACTGTGGGTAGAGGACGGCGAGCTTTATCTTGTTGACAATAGGGAGCCACTGAGGGCTTCCGATCTGGAGAGGGACAGACTTCATCAGAATAGGGGAGCATCACTCTCAAGGCTGGACTGAGGGTGACAGCTCCGCTTTCCTCCCCTTCATCACACCCAGGCTTCATGTTCCCATGCCCCTAAGCCACACCAGGACCAGGCCCTTTCACCCAACGGGCTTGAATCCACCCACCCATCTGCCTCCATAGGGACAGAGTGGGCAGTGTCAGCCTGGGCCGGACTTCAGCTCCTGCCTGGCTCTTAAAAACCAGAATTCAACTTCCCAGCAAGTGCAGGGGAAAATGGATCAATACTTTCAGTAACGTAACTGCTTTTCAGCCAACCAAACCAGGGGATAGAAAGGAGGGTCTGCACTCCTCTGAGCATGGGAGGGCACAGGGTCCTGTAGCATTTCCAGTACCTTGTCAGTATAGCTCGGGGCCGGTATGATGAGCTCAGTACTTTCCTTCTCTGGGACTTTCCCTTACCAGTGTTGTTCCCAGGCTGTCCTGTCCAGCTCAGGGTTGTGCTTTAGAAGCCAAGGGAGAGAACCTCAAAATCTCCCCTTCCCATCCTCTCTAGCTTCCTTCCACAACAGCGTTCCCACCATAAGCTCTTGCCCTAGATACTGGTTTCCTGGTTTCCCACAACAATCTTATTCTTGTATCTGTTAGCATGATGTGGGCTGGGGACCACCTCCCATAAAGCCTGGATCATTGTGACTCTGGATCAATCGTCTCAATGCTAGCCTGTCTCTCCAGGCATCAGTAGAAATCAGGGTTCGTGACAGCAAGACTCCTGGCCTCTGACACACTGGCCCGAAAAGAACACCCCAGGGCCCGGCTGGGGAAATGCGTTTGCCACACATTCCTGAGATTGAGGACAAACACCGCCAGGGGCGGCCGGCCTGCCTCTTCCTGTGGGAAGAATAGAGGTTTCTTCTCTAAGACTCTGGGTAAACCCTGGCTCAGAGAATTCACCCCACATAGTACAGACATCTGAGTGGGGCCATCTGGGTCAGTCCCTATCAGCCAGGTGAGGAAGCAGACCCAAGAAGGGAAGAAATTGGCCTGAGGCCCGAAGCTGATCAGCAGAAGAGTAGAACATAAGCACGGGCCCCCAGGCTCCAATCTCACGTTCTTCCTTCTTTCTGCTGTGCATCTTTGACCTTGGCTGTTGATCCTGGGGGACTGGCCCCATCTCCAAAGCAAAGGAAGGGACGGTGCCTGTGCCACCCCGGGGGAGAGGGGAGCTGCCTGCCTTGCTGAGCCTTCCTCACTAGGTCGCTATGGCGACTACTTTGGTGCTTTCCCAGTAAAAGCCTTCAGAGCCCCGCTCTAGAAATAAGGCGTCCATTCTGCTGGGGACAGCCAACTGCTGACATTGCTCCCCCCTTCCATATACACCTTGCCAAACCACTGGAACTTGGGACATCTCACCCCCATGTCCAGGGCAGGGCAGAGCAAACCCCAAAGGTATGGAGAACAGGGATGCATTTATTGAGTATCTACTATGTGCAAGGCACCAAAACATGTTCCTCATAGCCATCATTGTATTTAATCCCTTAAACCACCTAGCAGAGTTTCTCCCACTATCCAGGGTGGTGCTCAAAGAGGTGAGATGATCTGCCCTGAGAGCTGGGTGTCTAGTCCACACTTATCTCATACCACCTATGTCCCTCACCCTCACCAACAGCTTCTGTCCAGGATCTCAGGATCTTCTGTGTCCACCACTCCAAACACAGAGCTGCTCACACCGAGCCCCCCCTGGGCCACATCATCCTGCTTGTAATAGAAGAGCCAGCCCTGGGAGGGCTATGGTTTCGTGGGGTTGACAACCTTGCCCAGGAAGACGATGCTCTGATTATTGGTGGAAAAGATCACCACGAGGAAGGGCCGGTTGAACCGAAGGATTCTGCGATTGTGCTGGGCAGACATAAAGGTCACAAAGCTGCCAGTGGCCGCTGCTGCCTGGGTGCCAACCTCATCCACCTCCAGAATGGCTTTGTGAAAACTCTGGGAAGGAAATCACAAGGGTTACCTCTAAGAGAACATGAATCAGAAATTAGGGAAGCCTGGACGAACCAGAGATCGCTGGAGATCAACACTGCAGGCCACTTCCTGGGGATCCCACAGCAAGAACATCTACACTGGGGAGATCTGTAAGCTGGATGACCTCTTATTTATAGGAATAATTATTTCATTTTTTAAAAAAGATTCTATTTATTTACTTGACAGAGAGAGAGCACAAGCAGGCAAAGTGGCAGGCAGAGGGAGAGGGAGAAGCAGACTCCCCGCTGAGCAGGGAGCCTGATGCAGGGCTCAGTCCCAGGACCCTGGGGTCATGACCTGAGCGGAAGACAGACTCCTAACTGACTGAGCCACCCAGGTGCCCCTCAGAATGATTATTTCTATCAGCAACTGAACACTTACTATGTTCCTAGGGCTCTTTTTAAATCTTCATAGCCATCCTAGAAGGGTGATATATTATGGCTCTTTTGCAGACCCACACTCACCCTTCAATGCCATAAGAGGAAGACCTGGAATTCAACTCTGCAACCCAAGGCTCTACCCTGGCGTGCACTTCTGTCTTCTTAACTAAAGTCATAGGTCTCTTTCTCCTATCAAAGTGATCTCTGATACACACACCCCGGCCAACCTCGTCGGTATCCTCCTTCTATTTTATCAATGCGTTTGTCTATACATTGTGATCTGTGAAGCCCACTTTGCTGTGACAACTCCCTGAGGACAGCGGTGGGATGAGCGTGGGATCCCCCGTGCCAAGTACCATGCCAGCATGGGAGTGGGCTGGTTCGGGGATGCCCATGTCTGCAGATGGCTGAATGAAACCCAGGCTCTGAGATTTCACATGGGACAGAGAGAACACCCATAACCCAGCAGTCCCCAAGGGGCAGAATTTCCCTACCAAGTCTCCAGGCATGGAGGGCCACAATGACTTACCTTGGACACCCGCAGTCTCCGCTCTTCGGTGATGCCGGAGAGGTCAACCTCCTTTGAGAACAGGTCCATGAAGCCCATCTTGGGCAAAATCTGATCTAACTGATAGGAGCCAGAAATGGAGAACTTGGGGAAATGTAGCTCGAGCTTCTTATAAAAATACCTGAAGGAGGCATGGGGTTACACAAGTGAGGGACCCCAGTGCACTATGCTCCTTTTGACTGCACCCTCTAGCTGGCTCCACTGCATCTGACTTTTCTCCAGTGTCCCCAGGGACTTAAGGCCAGGCCCCTTCGCCCTCAAGACTGCTCTCTGCAGGAACTCCCTTGGGAGATCATCTTCAGCAGAGGGGGCTTTCTGTGGGCAGGCCAGGTGCCCAGGGAGATGAAGTCTCCCTGTGTGGTAGCTTTCCCTTCACCTCTGTTGGGGTCCTATGGTTTTCACTTACATGGGACCAGATGATTTTTTTGGCTAGAATCCCTCTGTCACATAAGCTGTGCGAATTCTCCATCCACATGTGGCCTTAGGCTGAGGCCCTTATCTATGGGCCCTCATCTATAAATCTGAGGCCCTTATCTATAAATTTTTCCCATTTATAGCCCCAGGATGATAGAAAACTACTTCCTTGGATGGGTGGATGGGATCTTTTGAAGTCCCTCTGTGCTAGGAACCTTGACGGGAGGTCTACCCACTCACTGCACAGTTGGGCAGACCCTCGGAGAGCCAGTGTCACCTCACCCAAGTCTTGTGCGCTGTAAGGGCTACATCTAGAATCAGGAATCTTAACTCCTAGGTTCTCTTTTCACTAATGGGGCAAAAATCGTATTTCAGATATAACAAGAGAGTTCATCAGCGAGGGAAACCCATGGAAAGGCTTAAAGCAAATAAGAATTCTTTCATAATTTGACAACACCCCCATGTAGGGCACTGGCCTTCCTTAGAAGGGTCCATCTGAAGGGCAATGCTGTAAACTCAGCACCACAGGTCACATTGATCACCTCTTCTGAAGCAAGTTGTTTCACCTTGTTAGCATCTCTGGAGTCAAGACCTCCTCCACATTCGCCATTTTCCCTCGGTCCGGAAGGATGAAAAAGGCCACCATGTTTCCTTGGTAATCCATCCGCAGCACCGAGCAGGGCAAGAATCGGTCATGAAGATACCAGTGGTGCTGTGTGTCCTGCAGCATCATAGGTATCTTGACGACAGTATTCTCATCGACGTGGAAGTCTTGGGTAGTAGTCATCGAGGGAACAAATGGTTTCTCCCAAAGAGCTGAAGGGAAGATGGAAAGAAGGCACAGGGCACCTGGGGACTAGCAGGCCAACTGTTTAGCCAAGGGAGTGTCACTCCCACAGCCGTGAAGATGCCCCCCTTACTATTTCATCATGGTGTACCACTTAGATCCTTCAAAACCTGACCTGCCTAAGAAATGGATTCTCTCAGGGCTCATTTAAAATGGGAGATACAAAAGGATATCAGCAACATTGTTTCACGTCTTCACCATTTAAAAAAAAAATTATTTACTTATTTGTTTTATTTACTTATTTCTTTTAGAGAGAGAGCGAGAGAGCATGCAAGAACAGGGAGGGATGGGGGAGAAAGATGGGAAAAGAATCTCAAGCAGACTCTGCACTGAGCATGGAGCCAGACACAGGGCTCGGCGCCATGACCCTGAGATCATGACCTGAGCTGAAACCAAGAATCAGACACTTAACCAACTGAGTCACCCAGGCACCTCAGGTCTTCACCATTTAATTTACATTGCCAACCTGATGTTTATGTAGTTGTAGCTTATTATGACTTTGTAGTGTACTTTCTTGGTTAAAAACGAGGTTGAGCAATCTTTTGTATGTTTATTGACCAACAAAATGTCCCTCTCTTTTCTTTTTTTTTTGTTTTGTTACATCAGTGCTAGTTCATGTTCCTCCCCTGTATTTGTGTAGGGTTGTTTCTTAGTGGTTTGCAGGAGTCCTTTCTGAACACTAGTTGTCTATCAGTAGTGTGAGTTGTAAATCCCTTGTCTCTCTCTCTTACTTGCCTTTTCACTCTAGTAATGGTGTGTTTTGAAATTCTTAACTTAAATGCAGTGAACATATGAGTCTTTTTCTTTGTGGTTAGGACTTCTGTGTCTTGTTTAAGACAACTTTCCCTTCAAGGTCATAAAGATACTCTCTTACATGATATTCTAGGAGATTTAGTCTTCTCTTTTGCAAAAAGGACTATACTCCACCTAGAATAAATACTTATTGTTGGTTGAAAGGAGGGGTCCAAACCCATTTTGTTCCCCTTGTGGGTACCTAGCTGTCCCAGCACCAGTGTTCCATCATGGCAGTGATGGGGGTGATGCCAGCTTGGACAAATACCATATGTCTCTGTATCTATCTGTATCTATCCATGGGGCCACTTCTGGACTCTATTCTGGCCTCACTATTCTGTCCCATTAGTCTATTTGTACTTCACAGCCTAAATTAATATAGATTTATGATAAGTCTCACCTTCTGTCAGGTAAATTTTCCCATCTTAACTATTCTTGGCCTTTTGCACCTCCATATACAGTTTAGAATCAGCTTATTAACTGCCACCAAAAAAAAAAAATCTGTTAGGCTTTTGATTGGGATTGCATTAAATATTTAGATTAATTCATGAGAGAATTGACATCTTTACATATTAAGTCTTCCTTTTCATGAACATAGTATATCTGTACTTTTAAAATTTAAGTGTAATATCTCTCAAGATAATCTTCTCTACAGAGATCCTATGCATCTTTTGTTTGTCTTCTTCTAGGTACTTTTCAGTTTTGAAGGTAAGCCACAGTTGTTCTCCCCTTTACCATGTGAGAGTGAGAGAGTGAGGCCTGGGGCTAAATTTACATCCCAAAGTTTTAGGTAAAACATCTCTATCTCCTTCTTATTTCTAGGGAACCTCTCACTCTCAGGCCGACAACACTAACCCAACTGGAGCTAAGTCTCTTTCAGGAAGAGAGCACCCAAACCCTTCTTTATATTCAGAGCTTTGGGTAGGTTGATGGTGTATACTATACATTTAAATTACATTGATGATGCGTACTCTACATTGAAATGGTTCTATAAAATATCGTGCAGCCATTAAAGTAAGATCTAAATAAAGTTTTCAATAGCATAAAGCTGTGCGTGCACACACACACTCACACACACAAATGCATGTAAAACCTGGTAAATCTGAATAAAGTCTATAGATTGCACCAATGTCAATTTCCTGGTTTTGTTTTTGTATGACAGTTATGTGAGATGTTATCTAACCTGGATGAAAGGTACACAGGATCTCTCTGGACTATTTTTGCAACTTCTTATAAGTTTATGGTCATTGCAGAATTGAAAAGATTTTTGAAAAAGTTTTCAGTGGTACATAAATAATTCCATGTGTAGAATGCAAGCGATGACTGATTTGGCTGGATTGTTAGTCTGGGATTGTTTCCCAGAATCTGTTCTCTATAGATTCTGGGTTCAAGGTGGTTACAGTTGTAAGATTGGGAGGTAGATGTGAAAACAACCCTCACATGCTGAAGGTCTTCCCAGGAAGATTGGATGATGGACAGACCTAGTGGAGCTCTCTGTCTTCCAGGTTGTCCATGCTGTCCTCCAAGTTCATTGTCCAACATTAGCCCTCCAGAGCAATGTGTCCCTAAGTCACTACCAGGTGCCTAGCATGGGACTCTCCAAAGTTCCCCCTACATGGACCCACTGTGGTGGTTGGATGTGCCTGGCATATAGATCCTTAATAAGGTCCAAACTTTCACTTGCACCAAGGACTTCACACTGTCCATCCAATGTTGTTTCCTCTAGGTCTTCATTTGACTAGAGTTGAGTGAGGTCCAATTCCTATAACAATCCCCTTTCCCTTAATAATCATGGTGTCTTTGCTCCTCTGATGGAACACTGATGATACACACTGTACAAATCTGTCCCCATGCTGTGATTTCAACTGTTAATATATGTGTGTGAATGGAAGACGGGAATGAATTAGGTGAAAATGTTAACACTGGTTGCCTCAGGGTGGTAGGATTATGGGTAATTTCTACTTCTCTTTTATATCTTTATGTGGTTTTTAAATTTTTTTTTTGTTTTTAAAGATTTTATTTATTTGAGAGAGACAGAGATATGGACAGAGATAGTGAGAGAGAGCACAAGTGGGGAGAAGAAGGAGAAGCAGGCTCCCCAGTGAGAAGAGAGCCCAATGCGGGACTCAATCCCAGGACCCTGAGATCATGACCTGAGCTGAAGGCAGGTTCTTAACTGACTGTGCCACCCAGGCTCCCTCTTTATGTGTTTTCAAAGGTCTTCGAAATGAGTATTGTTATCATTAGATAAATTACAATACTCTAATTATTTATTGAGTATATATAATTGTCAGAGATTAACAAACCTCTTTCGCAAAGGGCCAGAAGGCAAATATTTTAGGCTCTATGGCAACTGTTTATCTCTGTGGCTGTGTGAAAGCAGCCAGAGACAATACATAAATGAGTGGGCATGGCTGTGTGCCAATAAAACTTTATTGACTAAAACAAATGGCCCAACAGATGTGGCTGGGGGCAGTAGTTTGTCTATCCCTTTAGATCCTCTTCTAAGGAGTACACAAAAATGTCACATAATTTGATCCTCAAAACAAAACTTTGAAGGAAGGACTCTTATTATCCTTACTTCAAGCAAACAACCCACCCTGCTTACACCATTGGTAAGTGACAGAGCTTCGCTATGAACCCAGCAGTTCACCTTGTGCATTTCATACATTACTGTTACAAAGAAAATAAGAAAATATGTCTAAAGACATGAGGAACCTCAGTACTACACAATCTTAAATACCTGATGCTCTCACGTGAATCTGCTAAGGATTGCTTGACCCTATCTGACCCCATCCCTCCACTTTCTCTTTTTTAAATACCTAATCCATCCACAAATCAGAAGAAGAGAGAAGCTAGAGGATCTACCAACAAACCGAGTCTTACCTTTGAAGTAAATGTAATTCACCAGCACCATTGTGATGTCCGTGCTCAGGTGGCTGACCAAATCCACAATCTTTCCTTGAGTTTCCTCTTTGACGTGGTCATTGATGAGCTGGGTGGTGCCCACAGAATTGTGGAAGTCGGTGAGGAAGAGTTTGGATTCATAGAACGCCATGCTGTCATTAAGAAATCCCGGAAGGATCGGCAGGTCCTGGCTCAGGAACAGGGCGTTGCCCATGTGCATCTCCAGCCCGTTGCCCGGGAGTTGGAGAGTGTGCAGGAGGTGCTGGAAGCCCCGGTGGATGTCCTGCTCAGACAGCTCCGTAAGGTTGAAGCCCAGACCCTCAAGGATCTGGGTCTGACTGTGCAAGCGGGCCCCCAGGGACAGCATGGCATAGGAGGCAGAGATGCTCAGTGGGGAGAAGAAGATGTTGCTCCCAGGACTTTGGGAAGCCATCAGGTGGTAGAAATGGAGAGCAAAGGCTGTATTGCCTGGGGCAATCTTGAGGCTGGGGGAGCCCTCACCTGTGCTTGAAGCCTCCTGATGGGGGTTGCCCATATGATCCTGGAGATAGTGCTCAGGATTCACTTGACCATGACAAAGGAGCATCAGTCCGGCCAGAAGGAAGGGCAGGAGGTTGGCAAGATGCATCTTCTGAGGTCTCCCAACTATAGGAGGAAAGAGAGTACCCAGGCAATTCCCCGACAGAACATTCAACCCTACTGAGAAGTCGGGCAAGAGCAGGGTGATAAGTGACACCGTGAACTTGTGCAGATGACTCTGCAAGCGACTAGCAAACACCTGGCACTTTCCCAGAGTGTGGCAAAGATCATACTCTGCAGCAGTGCTTTAGATGAACAAAGCCTGCTCCTCATGACCACACCCCCTGTATTTCCCATCCTTCTTAGCTCTGCAAGGCACTCGCCCCTTTTCTCATCCCAGAGACTCCAAAAATGACTTCATCAGGTCACCTAACTGGTAAGTGTCTGAGCTAGAGCACAAAGTCTCCAGACTCAGCCTGGAGCTCTTGTTACCATTCACGTTTATTCCTTCAGCCCAGGAACCCACTGCAGCAAAACACCAAAGGTTATTTTAACTTCTACTCCACCAACACCCGTGGTGTGCTTTACAGTTTACAACATCATTTTAATGCCATTTTGTTTGACCCTCTTATCTCGGTAAAGGTCAGTAGAATGGGCATTCTTACCATTGCTCCATGCAGATAAGATCTCTGATGTTCAAAAACTGATCTGCCCAAAGTCCCAGGAAAAGGACTGGTCTCTTCTCCTAGTAAATTTCACCTGCCCAAAACAGGGTGCTCAATTTTCCACATCAAATCTGCCCTGCTGCCCCGGTTCTCAGCCCCAAACCCGGTTGTCATCCCTAACCTGTGTCTGGCTCTCCACCTCCCCACCTCATTCAATCTTTCTGTATGTTTGGCAGGGTCTTCCCATGACCCCTGAGCCTCTCCACTGTTGTGACCCTCACTTAGGCCTCCAGCGTCATTCACCCAGACCAGGCGTCAGAAAATTTTTCTTGAAAAGGGCCAGAGACTAAACGTCTTTGGCTCTGCGGGCCATACGGTCATGTTACAGCTGCCCAGCTTGGCTGTGTTGGCTGGGAAGACGTCACCCACAAGGCATGCTTATGTGTGGCTGGGTTCTGGTGAAACTTTATTTATGGACAATAAAATGTGAATTTCATATGCTTTTCATGGGTCACAAAATATTGTCCTCCTTTTCATTTTTTCCTACCATTTGCAAATTTTGTATTTATGTTTATATCTTATATTTATGTTATATCTTGCATTCTTAGCTCAGGGGCAAGACAAAAATAGGCAGTGGGCCAGATTTGACCCACAAGCCACCGTTTGCTGAGCCCTGACTTAGACCGCTGTTGCTTCCTACCTGGTCTTTCTATTCTGTTTTCCACCCAGGAGTTGGAGTGACCACTTCACTCACCAACTTCACACCCGTCCCCAAAGCATGGCTTCCTACCAAGCTATAATACCTTCTCCCGCCCTAACCTTCACATGTGTGTTTCTCTCTGGCTTTGCAGCAAGCTACCCAGAATTCCACTCTGCCAGGCACCCTCCAAAAGCACCTGGATCAGGAGCCAGAAGACCTGGGTCCTGAGTCCTGTGTGGCCTTGCATGAGGCTGTTTCTGGGCCTGGGCACCGGTTCCCCCACGGGTGCGATAAGAAGGTTGTGCAATCACGCATAGGGGGTCCTTCCAGCCAGGAGGTGTCACCTCTGGGTCATTCCTGGTCTTAGCACTGGAATTTTTATGCTCCAGAAGTGCCAGTCCTGAGCAAACTAGGATGATTATCACCCTCCCTTTCAAGTCTCAATTGTAGCCCTCAGAGCGTTACTCACGGTCAGTCCTGGTATGGCCCCCCAGGCAGCTGTCTGAGTGCTAGAGGAAGCCGAGGAACGTGGCCTGGCTTTATGAAGCCCAGGAAGGTTGGCAGAACCTGTCAGCTCCACAAGCACCACCTGCCACCTCCCCTATTAGGTAATTATTAATGAACAGACCTATGGGTGCAGCATGGAGTCTCAACACAGAGAAACTCCCCTGAAAGCTGGCTCAACCCTCTCAGGGATGACCCCCCTTCCCTCCAGGGAGACTCCAACAGAGTTTGCCCCTTGCTGTTTATGTCATGCACTGAGGTTTGCCTGGCACATCCTTCCCCCTGAGGCCAGGGGGCCCGTTAGTGGATGTGGTCTCCCCATTGCCCGTCATTGGCCATGTGAACTCAGGCACATCTATTCCCTTCTCTGGGTTTGTTGGGCCCCCCATCCCATCCACCACCACCTCTTATAAAATGAAGAGGTGGACCAGACTAGGGGCAGCAAACCCCAGTGCCTTCACAAATCTGGTAAGGCTGCTTCCAGGGTGACATAATGAGGAATGGTGGGCATGTGGAACTAGAGAGGGTTAGCTCTCTGCAACCATCAGGACCCATTAGGAGGGGCTGGATCCTGCCCTGGGCCTTCAGGTTGCAATCCTGGACTATGTGATTGCCCAGACACCTTCCAGCTCTAAAGGTACATGAGTCAGTGACAGAACCCTCTGAGGTTCTGTCATTTTGGCCTTCAAGGACAATGCAACCCGGGGCAAGGGTGGCATGGGGTAGGAGCAAACCCCTCCATGGGCCAGGAACCCAACTGCACCCTTCCTTTTTAATTATGGATCTTGAAGCTGCTTTATGTACAGTGATCGGTGAGCCTGGGCACCCTTGGACCATTCTGGGGCAGTTGAATATGGGGTGACATATAGCTGTTTCTTAAGCCTGATGGGGAAGAAAGAGATGTGGCCCTTGGTGTCCTGAATTAGATGCCCTTGGCATTCAGGTTTCCATTAGTTGGCTTTTCTGAATGTGTCTCCAGGAGCTTGGGGCTTTGACTTCATTGGAATGTGTACCACTGAGCACCAAAATTGGGTTGGGAGCCTGGAGCTGGGCAGAGCAGTGGCAGGGGCAGTACAAGCACAGGCTTGGAGGCAGCTGGCCTGAGGTCTCCATCCCAGCCTGTAGTTGGGCTCCAAGAAGTTCAGGGGCCGCGTCCAAGTTCACACGACAGATATGCGTCAATACCAAGGCAAGAGAGGAACATGCCATGCCAGGTAAGAGTGAAAACCCATTACCCGCTTGCATCCTCCTCTGTTACCACACACATGCACACCACCCCAGGAGGACTGTCTTTATCCCGTTTTACAGATAAGAAAACAAAAGCCCAAAGAAGTTGCCAGCTCAGATTCCAGGGTTAGAGCAAAGCCCGTGTTCTTTCTCTGCTTGGAGAAATCTGCCATTCTTCTCAAATAACAGCTCTGGTTTTGTTCTCAGCAGGAACCCACTTGATAGAACATGTGTGGCACACAGTAGGGGCTCCAACAATAGTCACTGAGTAAATGAGTGAAGGCAAGATGGTGATGGGTTCTTGAGCGTGAAAATCAATTATTCCCTTTCCAGAATCTGCAACTTGGGTTTTCCTTCCTTAGCCTGGCGTCTGCAGTGAGTTTCAGCTTGATGAAGCAGATGCTGGGGGGACAGTGTGTGTTTGGGACAGCTGGAAAGACAGGTGCCCTGAACCCAGTGTGAACTCATGGCGACTGCCCTTTGGCTCCTGGACTCTGCCCCTGCAATGCTCTGGATGGAGCCGGGCTTTGAAGTCAGACAGACATGGCTCGGCTGAGCTGGTGAACCCGAGGCAAGTCACTCCACTCTCTGAAACTCACTTCCCTCTCCTTTCAAATCAGGAGCAACCACTAATCGGAAAGGCAGACTAGAGGGGACCGGGCATCCCCAAATATGTTGGGCTCCCCCTCCCGCTCAGTGGCTTTCGTTTCCTTCTTTCCTCCTGGATTCTTGCAGAGGAGAAGAACAGGGACTGCGGGCCCTCAGTCCTGGCCCCGCCATCAGCTGCGTTAACTTCTTCCGCTTCTCCTCTGTAAGCCTAGGGCAAAAATTGTTCCAAATCTCAGGCTTGTCATGAGAAGTCAATAAATTCGTGTCTGCAAAGTGCTTAGAGTAAGTGTCAGCAACAAGGGTGCCATGTAAGTGGGAGTTATTCTGTCGTCTTAAAGTTTGTACACTGTTCATTTATCCCTAAATGTGTAAATACGGCTAAATCCGTGTTTTTAACTTTTTTTGCATTGTGGTCCTGACATCTCAAGAAAGCCCTGGACTCTCTCTCTAAAACATGCACATACTCTCAAATTTTACAATTTAGGGAGTTTCTTGAATTGCACAAAGCCCATGGGTTCCCTGTGTGCTAGGAGCCATTTTCTCCCACAGGAAGCATCCCACAAAAATGCAAGTATAAAAATGACCTTGAGATCCTTAAAGGAGTCACTGCCTGAGAGCCTGGAGGATAGGAACCGATAGCTGGCAGCACTGGTGGCAGGCCGGGCTCGGCCACTAGCTCAGAGCTCACTCCCGTCCAGCATCTGGCTTATCCTCAGGCCTCTGTGTGAGCATAAGGAGTGTGAAAACTTTGCAAGGTATATCCCGGAATGCCAGGAATTTCTCATTCATTGTCTGTGAGGTCCAAGAGGGCCACAGATCATGTTACAGTCAGATTTGCATCTCTTTATCAGAATAGGACTGGCCTATAGAAGATGCCTCATAAAAGTCAGGGAATGAATGAGTGAAGGAATGAATGAATGGACAGCAGAGGCTCTGCTCAAAGCTTGGGTGGGGTGCACACCTGAAAACAGCAATGATCTCAGCAAGTACCTTTTTAAATAGAAGAAAAGCTCCCTGACCTGGAAGTCCAAGGTGGAAGTGGAGAAGCATGGGGCTTGACCATTTATCTCTGCCCCAAGAAATGCTAGTGGATTTCACTGCTCCATGTGGGGCTACTGCAGGGGCAGGGTCAAGGTCCCTGAGGGGTAGCTGCTTTCCCAGCATCTGAACAGTGGCCTGAGCTGTCCCACAGTCAAGAGTCTCGCTCCCTTGGGACCCTCCCTCTCTCATTTTGCAGCTTGAGACCCAGTCCTTTGTGGATGTCCTGGTGTCCCAAACCATCACAGGTGTACAATGTAAGCTGTCCTTCCTCCTCACCACTCCCGACTCCTTTCTCATTCCCTGGACTCCAGCGGGAGCCAGGATCTTACCCTCAAAAGAGGCTGTCATTGTTTTTCAATGGATGGTCAATGTAATAATGGTTGTTAGGAAAAATTGGGAACGTACGAAGTCTAAAGAAGAAAAGAAAATCATTTCTAAACCTGTCACAGTTAGATTTAACTTATTTACTTCCAGTCTTTTTAAAAAAATGGGTGTGTGCACATGCAGAATATCAACAATGAGGCCCTTCCTGTCTTGGTTTTGATGGAAGCACAAAGACAATTAGTGCTACAGTCCAGAGGACCCCCTACCATGCAGAAATTTCTCAAAAAGGGGTCAAGAACTGGTCTCCTGATGCTTAAATCCTTTATTGGCATGAATGAAGATTTAGAAGTGGAGAGAAGGTGCAACCAGGAGAGGGATTACAAGGGAGGCCCTCTCCTCCACCCTGTTGATACCAGTGGGGTCACGGTCTCAAGGCCAGCTTGGTCCCATTCTGGTGAAGGCCCGCTTCCTGGTTTGCAGACAGCAGCTTCTTGCCATGCCCGCACATGATGAAAGACAAGGGTGCTCTCCAGAGCCTTACTTTTAAGGGCACTAATCCCATTCACAGGGGCTCCACCGTTCTGACCTAATCACCTCCCAAAAGCCTCACCTCCTGACATCTTCATCTTTGGAAGCCAAAATTTCAACCTGTGAATTAGGGGAGGACACAAACCTTTAGACCACAGAAAGGGCAGTCAGTAGGGGCAATCAAAAACACAACGTGCACCCCTGTGGTTAAGGGGGGCCTAGTGAACTGGGGCCTGCTGCTTGTCTGAAACATCCTCCAGGTTCCGCTGGGCTGGTCCAACCTCTGGGGGCTCACAACATCTACTTCCTGTTTCTCTCTGCCTCATCACTTCCTGCCTGGCTTTGAGCCAGGTAGATATGCATGCACCCACGTTATGTAGCACCAGTAACAAACCACCCCAAATTTAGGGGCATAAAAGAACAGCAGGCATTCAAACCACCACATCTTATGTCCCTACTAGACTCTGAGCTTTTTGGAAACAGGGTCAGGATTTTATTCATTTTTCCCTCTGTGTCTGTCCTCTTCCCTCTAATGTTTGATGCTCAGCCCAGAACAAGCCCTGTGTGAGGGTCTTGTGTTGGGTGGTTTAACCATGTTATGCTCTCATGGGATCCTACAAGGTATACTTTCTCCTACTAACTGGAAGAGCAAGTTAAGGCCAAGAGAGATTAAATATCTTGCTTGTGGTCACAATGCTGGTACACGGGAGAGCTGAGGTTGAGCCCAGGGATAACTGATTCCAAAGCCCAAGATGATAACCTCCACTTTTGACTTTTATTGATAGAAATGGGTTGATGAACCTTTGCATAGTGGTCAGCCAGTGCCCACAGTTTTCTTTAACTGGGCGATGCTGGGAACTGACAGACACAGAGAGACACCGTGTTTGACCCTGACCTTGCTAATTCCTGAAGCCACACTTAAGGTCACAGTTTGGAGACATCTCCCTGGTAAGACCACACAAGAGGCTGGGAAACTGAAGGATTCGCTGCTTTTTGCCCAAGACTGACATTCCTCAAAATGCGGGCTGGGGTCCTCCATAAGTGGGTACTTGCTAAAAGCGAGGGACCACAGGCTTTCCCTCAAGTTTCTTGAATAAGAATCCTGGGGCCGGTGTAGAGTGGGTTCAGGAATTGCATTTTCATGAGTTCCCCAAATGAGTCCTGAAAAATAATCACCCAATACTGGAAGCCAAGGGGCGTAGTCCCTGCGGTTTGACATTTCACCACAAGAGGGCGCGCCACCACTGCTTTATCGCACAGGCGTCTCTACTGTCAGGCATTCCTGTAATGCTTAACTCAGGGCTTTGGTTGAAAAAAGGGCTTTTGTGTTTAGGAAAGCACAGCTGTTCCTCTGCTATTCTGAAAAAGCATTAAAGCTAGCTCATTTAGCCAAACGCCTCCTCTTGCAGGGAGGGACCGTACACGTCTAAAGCAAGTAAATGGTCTCAGTTCAGCAAGCAGAACTGGTCTCAGAAAACAAGGCACAGCCCTGCACACACTACGACAGACCTCGTTCCCCTCTGAGCTCAGACTTGACTGCAGGGTGGAGGAGAAATAGAAAGACCCACTGATCCTTGCATTCATTTACTGACTTGCTCAATCATTCTAGCTATTTACTGAGCTCCATCATCGTGAGCAACATCACTGTGGCATCCTTTGCGGACTCGGGGGAGGGTGGGCAAACACTCAGCTATAGCCACACTAGTATGCAGTTCTGAAGGGGAAGGTCAGGAGTTGGCATTGACCGTCCAGGGATTTGCTGTCACCAGGGGAAGGAGGTGGAGATTAGGAGGGGTTTCCTGAGGAAGGGACTGGAGCTAAGCAGATGACCCCAAGTTAAAGCAAGGCGTTGCAGTGGAGCACAGGGTTCTAGAAAGGGGAACAGCACTGCAGTGTCTTGCAGAAGAATGAGGCACGGAATGGTGACAGATGCAAAGTTGGCAGTGTCCCTGGGAACACACATGAAAGGCAGGCCAGTGGGAAAGGACAGGGACGGGTGGGAATCAGGGATACACAGGTACTTAAGATGAAACCTTGACCCTAGGGGGCGGGAGATAAGGTCTGACCAGGAACAGCAAGAACACGAGAATAGCCCTAGGCAAGGTCATAAGCCATCGGGCAAGGGATTGGAAGGGTGACATAAGGGCAGGCTTCATGGAGATGACATCTAGGTTGAACCCACTTTGGTTTGATTTAAGGGTGTTTGGCTCCTTCCTCTGATTTTGCAGAGCAGCTATCATCTTAGCTAGGAGGGTTTTCTATCTGACCCTGAGCAAATTATTCTAGAAGGGAAAAATCATTCTGATTGGAGAGGGAAGGGAGGGGATGAGGACTTTCTGCTCTTTAGGGCCAGCTTTGCCCTCCAAACTCTCTCTCCCCAGCATGGCTCCAGCCTACTCCAGGCTCCTCTGCAAGCAAGGCCAGTTCTGTAAACCCCAGAGCAAAGTTTAGGCTTTGAGGCCCCGCCCATGAACCCAGGCATCCCTTAGCCCAGAGCCCCCTGGACCTCAGCCCTTTAGGGCTGATGAGCGTTGTGGGATAATGGGAAGGAATGGGTTTTATAAATGACTGTGTGGGTGTGGAGGATTTACAGCAGGCTCTTGTAATAGATGATGTTTGGCTGCTGTTGGCTTTTAAGTGTTGTCCCTCCACCTTGCCTTTTCTGCTCCTTTCTGGGCAAGTTGATGAAAAAACTCCCTTTGACAGTAGTTCATATCGTGCTTGGGAATCCTCACCCAGCCCCACCCCACAAGCACGGTCAAAACCCCAAGTCAGCCTTCCATCCTTCCTCAAGCTGCTTTTGGGCCATCTTGGGAGCCTGCCCTAGTCTCCCCAGAAAGCCTCATTATGCAAGTAGTTAACCTGTTCATGCCCTGAGTGGATATGTGGTGTCACCCCTCAACGTCCACACTAAATTTCAGGTGGGGATGGGTTAAGGGCTGAACTGTGTGGCAGCCCCAGCCCTTCCCCGCCGTCGCATACTGAAGTCCTACCCACATCCCCCAGTGCTCAGAATGGAACTATATTTCAAGACGGGATCTTAAAAGAGGTAATTAAATTAATATGAGGTCATTAGGATAGCTCTAATCCAGTGCGAGGGGTGTTCTTATAAGAAGAGGAGACTGGGACAGACACACACAGATGGAGAGGCCACGTGAAGACACAGAGAGGAGACAACCATCTACAAGCCAAAGAGAGAGGCCTTTAATGAATCTATTCCTTAGGGCCCTCAGGAAAAAACCAACTCTATTGACACGTTGACCTTGGCCTTCTAGCCTCCAGAGCAATGAGACAATAAACGTATGTAGTTTAAGCCCCCAGGCTGTGGTGCTTTGCTCCAGCCAGAGCTGAGGAGGACAGAGTCTCACTAGCCTCTGGTTCTCAATGACCCTTTCACCCCAACACACTAGGCTGTCCTCTGTGCCTCTGCCCCTCAGGCTGGGACTGATAATGTCGCTGATCAGAGGGCAATGAGTTCTTCTCCTGAAAATGGAGTGCCAAGGACCCAGAGTCTTGAGTGATGTTTCGGTTGTGGCAAAGGCTAGAAAAGCAGTCCCCAGACCGCCATGGCTGAGTCCTAGGGTTGTCCCTCCCCTGATCTGGTGGCTCTGCATTATCTTGGATTCCATGAGGTTCTCTGACAGTCTTCCAGTCCTTCCAGTAAATTCTCCTTTGTTGATGTGTCCTAAGTCTCTTGGCAGCCAAAAGGGGTGTAGCTAGCCCAGTTATTAAGCTCTTTTACAAATAAGGAGATGATTTTCTTTTAAGTCGGGCTGACATTCCCTGTCAATTTTGTCCTTCGTGTGAGTTTGCTCAATAAGCCCATCCTTTATAGCTTAGCCATCATTTGGCTTATGTTCCGTGTGAATAATCATAATCATCAAGGTAGTGGCACTGGGTGAGGCCCTACCCCATGTGCCTGGAGCATAACAATCCAGGTCCTTCGATCAAGGCCTGGGAAGGGATCCGTCCCTGTGGTGAATTCAATATGGTTTCCACGTCTCGCTGCTCCTCCCGTCCAGAGGTCATGCTACAGCCCCTCCCTCTGAGTCAGGGCTTCCCTTGTGACTTGTCTGAATAATGGTTGAAAAATGGAGGCTGAAGTTGTGCTGTGTGACTTCCTGAGGTTGACCCTCGAGACTGGCAGCTTCTGCTTTCACGTGCTGAACGTCCCTTCTTGGAAACCAGCGGCCATATGAGACTCCCTGGGGCCACCGTGCTGTCAGGAAGCCCACACTAACCAATGGAGAGAGAGGTCTCATGACAGAGGCACCGGACATGTGGATGGAGCTTCAAGGGACCTTCCGCTCCAGCCCAGACATGGTCCGAGTGCCTCTGAGTGACTGACCCTGGCCAGCATCACACAGAGCAGGAGACGCCCCCGGCTGACCCCTGTCTGAATTCCCAACGCACAGAATCCCAAGCAGATCAAGCGATTGTTATTTTCAGCCACTGAGGTTTGGGGTCATTTCTTACATGTGCCGTAGATGGTTCGAACAGTCCCAGACTCAAGGCTTTTTAAATATTTGCTCTTTTTTCTTCTTCTTTTTGGAAAGTCCAAAGCACAGCTCACCTGACAGACACGGCTCACCTCCTTCTTTACCGAAGCTCCAGGTCACAGCCCAACACCACTCCTGGACAGATGACGTTCTCGTGATGGGGAAGGGGAGGTCTGGAGAGCGAGCGTGAGTGCCTGTGTTGGCTTGTCAGCCCTTCGGGTAGCATCTGCTGTGTGTAGGCACCACGCAAGGCTCTGGGGACTGAGGCTTGAGTGGGACAAGGTCCTCACCCTCATGGAACTTACGTTCTTGCCAGAGTGATGGACAGTAACCACATAAACAAGAGAACTTCAGAGAGGGGTCAGCACCAGAAGAAATACGATGAGGAGAGAGGAGATATAGACTGATCAGGGATATGAGTCAGGGATCCGCTCTGAGGAGGGGGCAGTTCACCCGAGAAAGTCACGGACACGCTCTAGACACAAGTGTGGCTGAGGAAGGGGCACCCGTCGCCCAAGACGCATGGGGCGCGGCATCTGAGTTTCATGTTGCCAAGGAAACCTTGAAAAGACAGCGATGTCTCTCTTCCTCACTCACCATAGAAACCCTGGAGAGGGAGACAGCCAAGGGGGTCAGAGCCAGTGAGGTCGCTAACCTAACCTCCAACAGGTGTGTGGGGCAGAAGACCAACAGCGTCAAAGACCACCGACGATTAACAACACATCGATTGAAATGACTGCGTTCAGGACAGGGATGGCTGAGGGGGATGAGCCTGGTGGTATTTGATCAAAGGAAGTTAAAAAAAAAAAAAAAAAAGGCCACAGTGTTCCTGAAGTGGCAACTTTCTGGGGTCTGATTAGTGATACGCGGATGAGCCCCGGGCAGCTGCAGGAGCCCCTGGTAATCGCTGGTGACATGAATTTAAGCACTGGGTCTATGCATAGGGTCTGGTTCCCCTCAGCTGGAGGCAGCAAGAGTGGCCATGTAGCTGGGAATGGGAGTAGGAACCTGAATTCTAGTTCACCAGTGACTGCTGAGTGGCCTGCAGCAAGTCATTTTCTCGCTCTGTGCCTCAGTTTCTCCATCTGTAAATCAAGGAGGTTGGAACGGAAGGATGTTGCACCCTGGACCATCTCGGGAACCAAGTCTTAACACAACAATGAGGCAGGCCACAGGTGCCTGGTGGAAAGCTTGACACCAGCTCCACAAAGACCGAGATTCCCAACCGTGCTCACTCCAGGGACATGGTCAGTACTCGGGGGCCGACATGTAGCAGATACTCAGTAAATATTTGTTGAAGGTACACATGAACCCATGTACCCAACTAGAGACAACTCCAGCAGACCTGATTGTTCCAAGGAAGCTGGAAATCTGGATTTTTGTTTAATGTGAACTAACCCAATTTTTAAAGGCAGGCCCCAAATTTAAGTGAGTTTTTAAATCTGTGCACATGAAATAGAGCAGTTGGCACGGTTCCTCCTTTTTGCTGCCTGTTTGCAGTGACCTTGGTGCCAGATCTTCAAGGTCTTTTCCAGCTCTGCATTTTAGGAAGAAAAAAAAATTTATGACTCACTGGGTCCCATAAAGTATTTGAGGCTGGTTTAGGGGACTTGTCCAGATTTAAATCTAAAGGCAAAACATTTAAAAATCAGACTCACAATCAAGAAAAATATAAATTAAGTCAGAATTCTGGACAAAGCAATGGTTAAAAAAAGAAAAGAATAAAGCTGATTTCATGATCGTATAAAGAAAGGCACAGTCAATGAGCAGAAACAGGCTGCCACCCCTAAAAGATCATATTAAGAGCTTTCTTACAAACCAGAAGGTTTCACGTGGCTATTGGTCCCTAAACTGCCTAGAGACCACAGTCCCGAAGGTCGTGCCTCCTACATTGTCCTGACCGCTTGTGTGGGCAGGGATGAAGCCCTACCACTGGTGGAGACGCCGGCCATTGGCATGCCTCTGGCTCTGGCTGGCTGCACACCTGCCCGTTCCTGCTTCCCAGGACGCAGCGGGCAGGACTGTCAAGATGGGTGAAGCAGGTTGCTAGAGGGGCCTCCCTTGGGGCAGAAGGCTTGGCTGGGGTCAAAACGCTCAAAGGGCATGCTCTCTCTGTCAGCATCAAACAGGAGGGGAAGAAGGAGCGGTGTGTTCTGGCCTGTCTCAGGTTAGGGGAGAATCGGGAAAAGGGGGGCCCCCTATGGAGGGAAGCCCCAGCCTGAGACGAGGGACCAGAAACGCCCTTCCTCTTTGCTTCATTGCCTTCGCTGCTGCTGTTCCCTCTGCCTGGGATGGCTTCTCCTGCTCCTGCTGGAGCGGGAGATGTCCTCGATGACCCCACTAGCCCCCCACAACTCCCAGTGCAAGTAAGAGATGCTCCTTCTAGGGCTTCATATCATTCTGGATGTCGTAGGTCAGAAATGGCCAGTGTTGGTGGTTTGTGTGGTGCATTTGCGTATGTAGAGCCTTGTGTCCTGCTTGTCCCATTCAGCAGGAGACTGTGAGCAACACCCACATTAGAAAACTCTTCGAAATGTCCATAATATCCCCTCTTCAGAATCTGCCATCATCACTGGTCTAGACAATCCCCTTCCACTGGACACTTCGGTTACTTACGGATTCTTTTTTGGTCTTCTGTGATTATGCTGGGTGTACGTCCTTAGACCAAAATGCCTGCCCATCTCCTCTCTCTTCCTTAGGACAGAATCCTAGAAGTAAGATGGGCTTGGATGCTGTGTTCGTCTCCTGGGGCTGCCGTAACATAGTACCGCACACCGGCTGGTTCAAACCAACAAAAATTTATTCTCTACAGTTTTAAGGCAAGGAAATCCAAAATCAAGGTGTCATCAGCATCATGCTCCTCTGAAGCCTCTAGGGCAGGATACTTCCTGATCTCTTCCAGCATCTGCTGGTGTTCCTGGGCTGTGGCCGTATCCCTCCAGTCTCTGCCCTGCCTTTACGTGGCTTCTTCTGCAGGTCTCCTTGTGTCTCAGAGCTCCCTCTGCCTGGCCCTCTGTTTGCTAGCTGGGGTGCTGCTCCATTCACGGATTGTTTAATAAAGCCAGTTAGATCTTTGAAATTAAAAGATCTGTTCTTTTCTTGTAAGGACACCTGTCATAGGATTTAGACCCACTGAATTACCCAGGATGCTCTCATCTTGGGATCCTTGATTAATTATACCTACAGACACTCCCCCACACCCCCCCAGCAAAAGGTCATATTCACAGGTTCTGGGGATTAGGACTTGGACATATCTTTTTGGAGACCACGTTCATCCCACTACGGACACCCTCAGCCAACTGCCCTCCATGGAGAACCTCCCCCACTTTACATACGAACAGCATGTACCAGAATGCCCGTCCTGTCACCTCTTACCAACGGCCTTGGGGAAACCCTTTGCTACCTGAAGCCTCAGTTTCCCCTCCATCAACCAGGAATAATAAACCCCGGTTCTCAGAAGCTCAAAGGAGATTGGGAATTTGTGGCTACACAGGGGCCCACTGTGGAGTCTGCAGGTTACCCTTCAGGGGCGACTTTGGGGCACCATCTTTGAAGCACGTAGGGCGGGCTGCGAGTGCAGCCAGAAAAGACAGCCCAGTAGGAAGTGGGACGTCTCGGGGAACTCCCTGGCAGGCAGCCAGTGCTGGGAAGCAGGTGGGGGTCACAGGAGGTCTTGGCCTCGGGAAACAGGTGCAGAGGGCCTGGTCTCAGCTTAAGGGAGAGAGCAGGTGAGAGGCTAGGGTGGCCCTCTGTGGGTGGAGATTCCCCAAAGCTGGATACCCAGAGTGGGGAGGAAGCTAGGACAACCCGCTGGGTCTGGTGGTCTAGAGATTCTTCACATGGCAGCCTTGCTCTAGGGCCCAATTCTCTGACTCTTAACACCTCTGCTTGCAAATAAAATGCAAGCACTCCTTCCAATGCGTGCCAGGCCAGCCTCCAGAGCAGCATGGCATCAGTGGGGTTCGGAAGCTGCTGCAGTACCTGGAAATGGGTCACCCCAGCGGTGCCATCAGGGGGTTGATTGCGTGCCCTGAGGTCACAAGCCTACCCCCCAGATCTGCCCAAAACCAAGGCTACTTGACCAGGCTCACAGAATTCCCACAGAATTCCCAAAGGTGGAGAAACCTTACAGAGCGATATGAACAATAGACAAGGGAAGATAACAAACCCACCTTGTTTGTCCTACCTATAGAGGAGATATTTATACCACTGTTGCAAATTCACCTTGCTTGTCCTCAGTGTTATAGACGAGATATTTACCAAGTTCCCTGGTCAGTTTTCCATAAAAGAACAACCATAAAAGCCCCCAGTGGCAACCCACTGGGGACCCCCAGCTCTCTGGAGCGCTTTCTTTCCTTTCGGTTCTCACCTTCCCTTAATAAGCCTTCACTGCACTTCACGTTTTTGTGTCCACAAGATTCATTCTTTGACTCTGAGAGACAAGAAGCCTGCAAATTTGCAGCATTGAGGGCTCTGTTGAGAGCATCGTCTGTGGTCAGTTACATCTGGTCTACGTGCACGTCTGTCTCTCCAATCTCTGTCTGTCTACATAGACATGGATGCTTTATATTATGGTTTATATTGTATTCGATCAGATTGGGTTTCTCTCTGACATGCGAGCACATGCATGTCTGCACGCATGCAGGGAGGAAGGAGAGAGGGTGCAGAAGCCATGACTTCTCCAGACCTAACATCACGAGGTTTTCCTCCCCCGGAAAACTAGCCAGTGAGTGGGCCTCGAGGATGGCTACCCGACTTCTGTAGGAGGTGTTTAATCAAGGACTGAGGAGATGTCACGCCGAGTGGCACAGGTGAAATCTGTCAGCCGCAGGTGTGCAAACACACACAGAGACAACTCAGTCTCCAACAGGCGAGATGGACATCGAGGGACCCCGGTTTTCTGCACGCAGCCTCACATGACTCAAGTACTTGTCAAGTGTGCATGCAAGTCCTTGATGGGGAGAGGGCCACTTTTCTCCAAGAACGTTCCAGACCGTTTTACGCTATTTCTTTCTTATCAGACCCTGACCTTGCAGTTTGTCAGCAGGCACCCCTGAACCACTGAGGTTGGGAGCCTCACATCCTCTGCCAGTTGGGGGGACAGGCACAGGGAAGCAGGACTTCCGCATCTGGCATTTCCTTTGGGGGATTTAATCCTGCTGGTGTGCCAGGAAGCATCCTGCAAGACGTGCTGTCCTTCCCGATCACACGGACCGTAGGTGCTCTCCACATAGAGGCCACCAGAAGAAGGTGACCCTTCAGCAGGCTCGTCTTGGCTGAGCCCTAGCAAGTTGAGGCTTTGGGCACAAAAGGAGAAATTCCAGATCCTGGAGGGGACACCTCCACCTTATTCCCAAGTGTTCTGTGGCTCCAAGCGGCCACACTATGCAAACTTCCCAGTAGATAGACCTGCCATCGGGTCTGGCCTTGGCACTTGCTATTTGCATGCCCAGAAGCAAGGAATATCCTGTGGGCCTCAGTTTCCACATCTGGAAAATGGAGACTGCCCTTCCTGCCACAGAGGGTTGTTCTGGGGATTTGCTAGAAGAGGAGCCCTAAAAAGCTTTGTGAACTTCAGGTTCTAGCCCAACATATGGTACATGGTCTATCTGACTCCTTGTCAGCTGGTCTACTTCAGTTGAAAAGTTGAAAAGTTCCCACTAGGTCTTCCTTTTTTTCCAGAAGCTCGGCCCTCACTGGGATCTCCTTTCACTGACTACATCATCAGGTTCCTGAGAGCACATCCTTGGCCCCATACTTCTGGACGCACTTCTTCCCTCCCCCTACCAGCACCCTGGGAGGGCGACCCTGCTGTGTGTCCTTGGGTTCCCTCCCAGAGCATCAGTAGACTGGACCAGGGAGGCACGACCCTCTCACAGCTTGTCCTCCTTCCCTTGAGGGTTGGTGGTCTAAAGAGGGCCCCAGGAAAATGACTGTCCCAGCCAGTGACCCGGTAACTGTTTGATCCCCTGTTTGAGCTCTCCAGGGGGCACAGAGCCTATTAGTGGAGGATGACGAGGTCGGGGATCCACGAGGCTGAGAAGGAACTGGGGAGGTAGAGGTAGCAACAGAAGCAGCAGAAGTGAGAGAAGCTGAGTCAGCTCCGAGGTGGGGACATGCCTCCCTCCTTGGAGCGTGGCGGCTGGCCAGTTCCTCCCAAGGCTGTCCCAGTTCTGTGTGGGAGCTGGTGGTGTGGCTGCCAGGCTCCTCCCTCCCTCCCCGATTTCCTTGGGGGCCCTGACAATAAACCTCCTTATCAGAGGTGTCCGTGTGTCTTTCTTCTTCGCCAGTCACCTACCGTCAGAGTTTTAGAAAGCCAGCCCCGGAGCTCCTGCTTTCCAGTGATAGAGCAAAGGTGAAATGAGGTGACAGCTGAGAAAGGGGCTTCACTCAAGGCAACCCCCACGTACAAGCCACACCACCAGCCGATATGGCAAACACAAAATTGTTCTGTGGAATCAGCCCGGCTACCCTCAGAGCTTCATACGGCTGGCATCATGTCCATTTCCCACAAGAGGAGACTGAGGTTTCCAGAAGTCAACTGACTTTCCCCCAGTTGCCCAGTGAGAAAAGGCCAGAGCCAGCATTCAAGCTCGGTCTAATTCTAGATTCACAGCTTCGCCCCCCCTCAACAGCCCCCAGGGAGCCACTGGCTTGTCCACTCAGCACAGGGCTGGGGCTTTGGGAATCACCGTGTAAATGCCCACTGCTGGTGGGCTGCTCGCTTCACCACGAGGGAAACCGACCCTTCTGGCCAGATATAAGCAAGCCTGCTCTTGCTCTATTCCCTTCTGATCCCGCTACTATGAACTATTCCAGACTCATTTTCTATAAGTTCTGGGCCATTCCTGAAGGTTCTGCGGGTGTGTGTTAGAGTGTCTATCTGGGCACCAAGACCCAGGGCCTGTCCCTTGAGGCAAGGAGCTCTTCGCTTAGAGCAGAATTGCTCAGCTCGACACTACTGATGCTTGGGGCTAGATCACTCTCTGTCGGTAGGCCGGCGGGGGGAGGGGTGCTATCCCACGCGCTGTAGGATTTTTTAGCAATATCCTGGGTCTCTACTCCCTAGGGGCCAGTAGTGCCCCCTCAGTTGTAACTACTCCCAAATCCCCCCAGACATTGCCAAATGTTCTCGGGGAGGCAAAACTGTCCCCATTTGAGACAAGTGGATGTAGAGAAGCCTGCAGTTTTCCCAGCCAGGACCCCACTAGCTTTGGTTTCTGTCCAAACTTGTGAACCTTCTACAAAGCACATATATGAGCCTTTCTCTCTTTGCCCTCCCAGCCATTTCCCCAGGCTGAGCCGAGCTGAGCCTCTGAGCTCCATTTTCCAGGTGTGTTTGCCTCCCACATGGAGGGGCAGACACCAGGCTTGGAGAAAACAAGGCATGGGGGGGGCTGTCAGCAGATGGTCCAGAAATGCATCCAGGGCCTTTGACGACCCAGATTTTTTCTGTGTCCTGATGAAAAACCAAGAACCAGACCATGTTGGGGCTGAGGGGAGCTTTAGTGCCCTGGTTCTCAATCTGGGGTGAGTTTGCCACCCCCCACCAACATGGGGACCATTTGGCAATGCCTTTGAGACATTTTGGGTTGTCACAATTGGGGGATTGCGTACTACTGGCATCTGGTGGGTAGAGACCAGGAAGGCTGCTGGACACCCTGCAGATGCACAGGAGAGCACCAGCCATGGGGACTGTCAGCTGTGTCCTCGGGGGGTGGGTATCCCTACTTTCTGATGTTATGAAGGGTGAACAGAGAGACGGCTTGACTGCAGGGTGGCGTCCTATCATGCTTAGGAGATAGAATGAAGACTCTCTCTGATTTGCAAGTCCAGGGGGAGTGCTCTGGGAAAGCTGGCTGAACTGGACTGTGTCAGCCCCTCCGTGCCTGGAGATAGGCTACAGGTGCATTTGGGCCCTGCTTGTGGCTGCTTGGAGCTCTGGACTGAGAAGCACGGGGCTCGGTAGGCAAGATCCCTAGGATCAATTAGTCATGTCTGCCGTGGGTACAGAACTAAATGATCAGAAAATCAGCCTTTTTGCTGATCCTAGGAGAGATATCAGAATACAGATTGGGAAGGAAGACATTCCGTTAGAGAGGATTTTTCTTAGAAACCGTAAGTCCTCTGAATTGATTCATGGAAAACAGATAAACATCAAGATGCATGTAGAGGATCACAGACAACAGTGGAAATGGTACACAGGAAGGCTCAGGGTTCGTTTTCCTCACTCCAGCCCTGTTTTTGCAAACCAGTTTGGTATGTTACATTGTTGCAGGATGGAGAACACATCCCCCACCAGAATTACTCTTCTAGGGATTTCTGTCCTTGAGGAAGCCCTGAGCAAGCTCTTTGGGCTCTTGCTCAGGTTGGTCTGTCTGGTTGCTTGGGAGCCACCTCCCTTGCTCCTGGAAGCCACCCCTCCAATATATTCTGACTTCAGTCTTCACCACCGTTGAGGTTGGCCAAGTGCTGTCACCCATGCTAGCTTCAGGTTGCTCGTCTGCAAAATGGTAGTGATAATACGCCCCTTTGCAGCTCTGTTGGATGTATTTCTTGAGATAAGGGGTGAGGAGGTGTTTCCTACATTTTGAAGAACAGAACGGCTACTTGGAATTGTCCATGAACCGGTGGAATTGTCCATGAACTGGGCAGCAAATTTCCTGCTGTTTCACGTTCTTGTAACGAGCATGGAGGTGAGGGATTTGTTTTGTCTTTGTTCCCTCATCCCCCAAGGCCTTGAGGCTGATAACCCTCTGGAACTTTCAGCCTCAGCCCCCTGCTGCTGTCATTTTTGGCTCTGTTATGTTTTTACCAGATAAAGATGGCCTTGGATGGATTAACTTTTCCAGGCAGTGCTATTGCAACAGTTGACCTGGGTTTTCAAAGCTTTCCGTCTTCCCTCCTCAGTCTGATCTGCACCCTCACCCCCGCCCCCACTCCTGGAGCATCTGTGGGTCTGACTCCCTGAGCCAGCAGGCCCTCCCACGGCAGCTCCCATGGCCCACGGGGGTACTTTCCATTGTGCCTTGATCCAGAGTGGGACCTTTAACCCGAACCACATTCCCGAGGGCATGCGAAGCCTCACATGGGGATGGGCTGACTGATTCCAACGCTTTGGGGGAACTGAGGCACAGAAAAGTTTGTGAGGATTCACAAGTGAGACGGGGTCAGGGCCCGTTCCCCCTGCTCTCTCTCTGCCATGGGGTTCTAGGGCCACATCGCTGTCCTTTAATGGGATGGGGCTGCAGTGAGGTTGTTGGGGAAGCAGGGGCAGCTGGTGAAGGGGGAGCGATGGAGCTCATCCGGGAACCAGAGAACAGACGACTGCCCGGCAGGAGCAGTGCTGACGAGACTGTCAGGGGCTCAGTGCGGGTCCCTCCAGGGAGCAGGCATCTGAACGGAGGCCTCGGAGGCCAGCCAGTATCTGGGTCCAGCCTGGGCTTCTGGGAGTGCTGGGGTATGCAAAGCTTACAGAGCTCAGCTCTGTTTCCAAACAACAGGGGACAGTGTAAATCTCTAGCTGCCTGAGTCTCAGGGTCCTCCTTACATAAGTGGGGACACTGCCCCCATGGGGTTACTAGGAGTAGATTCAATCATGTGCGTATCATCTTGACACCTCATAGGTGCTCGGTGCATGTCACTCTCCTTGTGTCACACCCATAAGTTGCATTGAAAGAATAGCATGTAGGATAAGGGAGATGAAATCCCCCATCTTCTGCCTGTTTCCAACCTTGCCTGGAGCCAAGGTTCCCATAGAGGGCAGCCCCCTCCTGCAGGCACAGACAGGGGACCATGGCTGGAGGATAGGACAGGGGTTATGAGGGCTCTCAAGTGGGTGTCTTGAAGCCTGGGTAAAGAGAAGGTAGCATTGACACTGGACAAGAGAGGATGTAGTCGCTGTGCTGAGGGGCACCATGAAATGTTTGAAGGCCAGCCAGCCCTGTACTCACCCAATACTTAGCAAGCATGTCTCCCTGCCAGCAGCATGTACGCTCTGGGGAACAATGTCATTCCTATCTCCCAAGGAACTTGCAGACTCTGCAGACTTCTCAGAGTTTAGGAAGGAGTAGGCTTTGCCACTCCAATGTCCAATGGCCTCTTGTTTCACTTAGGATGCTACCCAGAGTCCTTACAATGCCTGAAGGCATAGAATGACCAGGATTCTACCTACTTTCCTGCCGCCTCCTACTGCCCTGCGCTCTACTTCATCCCTCCAGCCTCACTACTCTTCTCTCTGTTCCTCCAAAAATGCTAAGCTTAGTCACACCTCAGGACCTTTGCACAACCATCTTATTCCTCCTGACAGAAGCACACTTCCAAAGTGGATTTTTCTTGTCATGCAGGTCTCTGCTCAAATGCAATGTCCTTTCTTTTCCTGCCACCACCGTGACCAGCAGTGTCTAGGAAGGACTCTGGGTCTCAGAGTGAAGACAGTGTGCAGCCAAACCAGCAGCCAGCCAGAGGCTCACATGGGGGATGGTGGAGCCTGGCCAGTGAGGGAGGGAAGGGCTAGTGATCTGGTTTGACAGAGCCACTGGGGAGAAATGGCAGAAAATCGAGAGATGAGACTAGAACAACAGGTTGGGAAGGCATGGAAAGGGACAGTCATGGTGGGGGGGAGAATGGTGCACTAGGTGTGGCGTCCCTGAGGAATCCCAGCGGGGCTGTGAGCCTGGGAGGCCAGCCCAGAGCTCCACCCAGAGAGTGGTTAGCACATCACCCCCATCGATGCAGGGGAGAACCAAGGCACGTTGGATGGGATTGTGACAGTGTGTGGAGGGGTGCTTACATCCGGGTGCCGGGCAGAAGTGGAAATCTGTGATCTGTGACATCCTGCAGCAGTCAGTCTGCCTGTGGCAGTAAACACAGTAGCTTCAACCCCCTTTACCATGTCCCGGGCTCTGTAAACTACTTCCCATGGATGGCAAGGATCATGATGCCAGGTAACATCAACCCCTCCTCCAGGGATCGGTGCCATTAGTCCTCCATTCACAGAGGTCCACGGCTCAGTGAAGCATCTGCGGGATAGACTGCAAACATAGCCCCTGTTCCACACCACCCCCACCCCACGGTGTGCATACCCTCAGCACATAGATTTGCCATGTCCTCACACCCGATCCTGATTCCAGGTTTGGCCAACAGATTGAGGCAGAAGAGATGGTGTGCCAGTTCTCAGCCGAGACCTTCCACATTCCCACTTGGGGTCCCGAGGGAGGACTGCAAGAGGCCAGCTCTGGGCGGCTCGCAGAACACGTGGCTAGTAGCGTCTCCAGGCTCAGCTGCCTGCATCCATGCCCTCCTCCCATGGTGCCCTCTCCTCCCTTCTTCTTCCTTCCCTCCTCCTCCTTCTCCCTACCTCCTTTTCCTCCTTCCAGTGCTTTCTTTTTCTCTCTTGCCAACAACAGGTTTATCCCCCTCTTTGTCCACAGGGCGGAGCAAAGCCACCAAGAGCTCCAGGCTCTTTATTCAGGAGTGCATCAGACTGAGCAGGAATCAGTTTGGTCTCCACATCCCAGGGGAAGGAGGCTGAGGGGCCCAGCTTGCATCTGGGGCTCCCCTGGGACCAGCCAAGTATAAACTGAGTTTGGGGACATGCTGTATCATGTAACAGCTGCCAGGGTAATGACAGAGACCCAGAGATGGGGATTGGGAAGTTTCTGGAACAGGGGGTTCTCAGCAGGCAGAAACCATAGATGTCAACGATGACTATCTAATTATTTTAAAGTTAATGAGGCTGCAGCATTTAATTAAATAACAACTTTTCATATCTATGCATAAGTTTTCCGCTTATATATATTCTTCCATTTCTCTGTATAACACCTAGATTTTCTCACAAAAGAAAAGAAAATTATGACCTACAAAAACCTCCCTGTTCGTGTTTGTCTCACAGCCTAAACCCCCAATTTTCTCTTTTCTATGCACTAATATGTGTAATTGATTGTTATGCCAGTAATAAGAAGGTTCTTTTTCTTTCTCGTGTCATTCAGAGGAAGACACCCCATGATAGTGACCCGTGGAGTTTCCCCAGCCTCCATGAATATGCTGGAAGCCACGGGACGGTGCACACTGAGTGTCGAAGTTGCATAGAATGTCAATGATTTCTCTATAAAGCCGTTAAAAGAAAAAGTCACATGCATCCACCCATCCAATAAATATCTGTTGGGCGTCTATGACCCACCCACCAGCATCGTTCCAGCCCTGGAGGAATGGCACAGAGATGCCTGTCCTTGCAGACAGTGAGGGGAGGGGAGACAGACAGCAAACGAAGAAATAGGGTAGCAGGTGCCAGGGAGGAAAGTAAAGCAGGAACAGAGGGTGGAAGTAGGGCATTAAGATTTGTTACTGGGTCACCAGAGGACACAGCCCTAAAGCTGGTATTTGGGCAGAAGCTCAAGGAAGGAGGACACAGACCTGGGGTCCTAGGGCTCCACTCGGCCAAGGTCCAGGATCATCACCAAAGATCTCGCTGTCCAGCTAGTGTTTCTCCAGCATGCTCCATGGCTCCCCAAACTTCCTCAGGGGCCAGACAGTGAAGGTGCCATGGCAGGGGCTGTCACCTCCAATTTTCACCCCCGTCCCTTTGAATCAGAGAACACCTCTGCTCTGTGTTTGTGATGTCAGAGGAGTGTATAAATTATGTCGTTAAAAAATAAATGTGCTACAAAATCCAAGAAAGTTGAAGATCATCGACCTGGGTGTCAGAATGGGGACAGGGAGGGGAGTGGCCCTAGGGGAAGGATATTATGCCAAGGTGTGAGTAAGACTAAGGTAGAGGCGTGACAGGTGTCCTGGGTTGAAAAAGACACATCAAAGGCTTAACCCCTCGCATCTCAGGATGTGATCTTAATTGGAAATGGTAATCATGTTGAAAAGACATGATTAGAGTGGGTCGTAGTGTAACTGGTGTCCTTCCAAAACAGGGAAAATTGGAACACAGAGGCAGACAGGCACGGAGGGGAGTGGACATGAGCAGACATGGGGGAAGCCTCACTGGATGACAGAGGCAGTGGCTGGCGTGTCGAAGCCACAAGCCAAGGGACCCCCCCTCAAGGACTTCCTGGGGCTGGGAAGCTGGGAAGACGAACAAAAGAGATCTCTCCAGAGTCTCAGAGGGAGCCTGGCCCCACTGACACCTTGATTTCAGACCTCCAGCTTCCAGAACTGTGAGGGAACCCGTTTCTGTTGTGCGACGGCCCAGTCTGTGGTTCTGTTACAGTGGCCCCAGCACACGGACATACCGGGTGCTGTGTGCTCCAGGAGTCGGGGGGACTTCCGTCACGGGGCTGGATAGACAGGCACACTGGATCTGGATCCCGAGAGTGAGGACAGTGCTTCCCGATGGAGAAGGGCGATCTGCCAGGTGAGTCTACAGCTGACGGCCATGCCAAGGGCCTGCCAGAATGTGCCAGAATGTGGCACAGAAGCCTTTTGGCTTCGGGGTGTGGTCAGCCCAGGAGATTGGTGGCATTGGGACCTGGTGATGTGGGAGCAGGAGGGGGCGGTGTGACTGTAGGCTTCTGGGCTGGGTGGCTGGTGGACAGGGCTGGGGATCCCTGGGATCAGGCACACAAGCAGAAGAGGGACTGGGGATGGGGGAGGCCCCCTGGGCCACCCGGGGCCTGGGAATGTTTGGTGAACTATCCAGAGGCTGTCGGACAAAAGGAACTTGCTTCCCCATGGCTGGCTTCCTCCCCTCCTTCAGCACTCCACACCAACATCTTCTCTGTAGAGAAGCTTTCCCCCTCTTTGTCTGGGACGGTTACCCCCAGCTTACTCTCTGACTCCCCCCTTGTGCATTCACATGGCATTCGCATGTGCTCATTCCTGGTCTGAGTCCCTGTGCTGTTTGCTGCCAGATTTCAATTGCCCAGGACAGTGTCTGCACACTGCCAAGGCTCAATCCAGATCTGCGGACTGGAAGGCTGAATGAGGGAGTCCGGAAGAAGGCCTGGTGTTGCCGGCTGGTCTCTCTGAAGCAGACACCAAGGGCGAGTTTGGGGTACAAGAGGCTTGGTAGGGATCAGCACCTGGGAATGGAAGTGGGAGGAGACAGGACGGGCAGAGGGGAATGTGGAACAGCAATGCTGGCCAACGAGGCTTTGGCCAGTTCGCAAGCTCAAGAAGGAACACTGACCAATGGGCTTGGCCCCTCTTGGGTTGAAGCAGCCGGGCTTTCAATCCTCCCTCACTCAGGCACAGGATACTGCCTGCCTGGGGAACAGTGGTCCCTGAAGGAGTCAACAGCTGGACATCGTCTGCTGTCACTTTCCCCTGGGCTGAAGGCAGTGCATCTCCACGACTCGGACTGGACACGCACATTTATAGGGTGAAGATGGTGGTGAAACCTGGAGGAAATGCTGAGCCCCAGACAGCCTGTGATCTGTGCCCAGAGACCTGCAGGCCAAACACTGCAGGGAAGAGGAGGGTGCAGCCTCTTCCAATCAAGGAATCAGGGAGCCTTCCAGGAGGCGGCAGAATTTTACTTGAAGGGCTCATTTGTGGGGAGGCTGGAGCAGAGGGGCTTCCAAGAGAAAGGGCAGGCCTAGAGTGGGGAGTGTGGATGTTCGTGGGACCGGAATGCTTGTAGAGATATGGGTGGAGGCCACACATGGAGTGGGGGTGGTGCTTGATGGTGGGCTGTGGGCTTGGAGATAAGCACTTACCTCGCAGTGGAAGCTGCCTTTGCTTCTCTTTTGGGAAGGGAACCAGTGTGTCGAGGGGCTGCTTGGGGAACGGGACCAGGTCGGTGGGGCAGGTGTGCTGGTGGCGGGACTGGTGTGTGGGTGGTGGGACAGGTATGCGGGTGGTGGGCTCAGCCCAGCGGAATGGGACATTATGCAACACTCCAGCACCCAAACCCCTTTGGAAGAAAAGAGAAGTTCAAGTACATGTCGGCACAGGGCATTGTTCTAAAAACTGCCGGGAAGGACAGAATAGAAACAGGATCACAAGTGGCCCAAAAAGTGACAGAAAAAAACTGCTTTCGATCACAATCCTCCAGAGGCCGACTGTTTTCATCTTCTGAAAAAGTGTTGATGGCTGTCGCTGTCACCCTCCAGGGTAGCAGATGAGAGCTGCTGACACATTTTATCCCTTCCAACAGAGAGAGAGAGAGAGAGTAAGTCGGGAAGGCTGGAGACCCAGCGGCCATGCCTCGCACCCCAAACACTGCCAAACACTGCAGGGAAGAGGAAGGTGCCTGTGCCAAGCCTTGGGGCCTGCCTGTGCCGAGCGGTGGGGACCTGCCAGCAGGGGGCGCTCCAGCCCCCCACGGCCGCTGCCCTCTTGGATCCCTGGCTACACCTGCCTGGTCTCTCCTCCCTTGCTCCTTGTCCCAGGCCCAAGTATGAAGCCTGAAAGTGTCCCAAGACTTGGGCTCCCTGGACTGACGTCCCCATTCCTTCGCCAGGCTCCAGCAGCATGCAGTGGAGGAATTACGCGTCTGTTTTCCTTTTGTTAAATTTCTGGAGTGGGGACTTAATCATCTAGATCAGCAGACTGTCAGAGCGGAACTACAGATGCCTTCCAGGCACTTCTCTGAAGTCCAGATGTAAGCAGGTGGTGCCACTGTCCCTCCCCTAGGGGGAACCGGATCGGTGGCAGCCTGTGGGAATTCTCAGAGCCTAACACAGGGCCAGGCACACAGACACGGTCAGTAAAAACTTGCAAGTGGATGAATGAATGAAAGAATGAGTGAATGGTAGTGGAGGGCAGGCCAGGGGAGGGAGTTCCGTCTTCTCACCCAGAGCCCTGTTTTCTGCCCTTGTCCCACTCCAGGAACCCTCTGCTATTTACCCCGCCTATTCTCAAAGGCCACCCAGCTGCCTCTAGGGCCTTATTCCCACTCAGGAATGGGTGACCAGAACAGGTTGAGCAGAGGACCCTGAAGATTTAAGTGTGTTTTAATGTTAAGATGAAGAAAGGGAAGGGGCACCTGTGTGGCACAGTCAGCTGAGCGTCTGACTCTTGGTTTCAGTTCAGGTTGTTATCTCAGGGTCATGAGAAAGAGTCCCCCATTGGGCTCTGCACTCAGTGTGGAGTCTGCTGGAGATTCTCTCTCTCTCCCTCTCCACGTCTGCCCCACCCCTCTCAAATAAATAAATGTTTTTTAAAAAAAGAAGATGAAGAAAGGAAAAATAACAAGTTTTTCTTTTTAGTCACATGACAATTGTAGTTAAATAATTATTATCATCGCCACTTCCACCTCTACCATCACTGCCATCATCATCATCATCACCAACATCACCATCTCCACCGTCATCACCACCACCATCATCCTCACCATCACCATCTACACCATCAATACTGCCGCCATCATCATCACCATCACCACCTTTAACATTATCACCACCACCATCAACCTTTTCTACCATCATCACCATCTCCACCAATCATCAACAGCACCATCAATACCACCATCACCATCTCCACCATCATCACTGCTGCCATCATCATCACCATCACCACCTCCACCACCTCCACCACCATCGTCGTCACTACCACCATCATCACCACCATCACCATCTCCACCCCTACCAAGTTACAACCTATGTGAAGGTCAGGACTCTGGTGTTCTTGTGAACTATTGTATTCTTAATGCCAAGTAGGGATTAAAAGCTTGGATCATAGTCACTGAGGGGAAATGAGAGAATGAGGAAGGGAAGGATGAAGGAGGAGAGGGAGGATGAAAAAAAGAAAAGGGGAAGGAGAAACAGAGAACAAGTGATGTCTCATAGCCTCAATGTGGATACAGACCTGGATATCAGTAACTTTTCAATGCAGAGAGAAGCACAGTGATAAGAGCAAGGCCCAGGGCCACAGACCAGCTCAGGGAAGCCCAGTGTCAAGAATGATGAGCTCTGTTTGAGGAAGGAAGTTCAGAAAAGCCTGGAGGAGGTCATATCTAAACTGAATGGTGGAGATGGATCAGCATTTCCGATGGACAAGAAGCAAGTATGGCAAGCCCAGGGTCCAGAGTATAAAGACAGGAAGGGCTTGTGAGAAGGGAGGAACCTTATACTCTGGGCCCTGGCAGAGTATAAAGACAGGCCCAGAGTTTAAAGACAGAAGAGGCTGAGCTGGTGGGTGGTTGGAGGGCATGAGAGTGGTAGGTGCTGACATTACAGCAATACTTCGTAACTATTGCTATTTTAAAAAACTTGGATTTTCTTTCATAGGCAAAGGGGTTTTGATGAAAAAAAAGGACAGTTGCTCATTCACTGTTTTATTCATTAATTTATCCAGTGGTTATTTATTGGGTGCCTTTTATGTACAAGGTCCAAGGGCTTATAGCAAGGAATAAAGCCACAGAACCTATTTAAATGATCTCATTGACTCTTACCATAAGCCCAGCAGGTCCTGACTGTTTACACCCTTGGTTATTGTGGCTAAAAATAGCTTCCAAGCCCTAGAGTCAGTATTTCCATCATTTTTCTTCATGAGACACTCTACGTGGGGAGCATATAGTCCATTTTCAGCTAATAAAGACTGTAGCCAGAATTCGAAGCCGAGCTGATCTGCCATCAAAACACGATCTTACCCTTTCAAAGTGTCTCTGCGACAGACAGATGAGCTATAATGCTGATGCTTTTGACATCTCAGCCATTAGATGGGTTAAGAGCATCAAAAATTTTTGTGTGTGATTTTTAAAGTTTCTTAAAGTTTTTATTTAAATTCCAGTTAGTTAACATCCAGTGTAATATTAGTTTCAGGTGTACAAATAGTGATTCAACACTTCCATACAATATCCCATGCTCCCTACAACAAATGTCCTCCTTAGTCTCCATCACTTCATTCGCCCATCCTCCTCTCCCCCTCTCTCCTAATCATCAGTTTGTTCTCCAGAGTTGAGTCTGTTTCTTGCTTTGCCTCTCTCTCTCTTTTTCTCCTTTTTAGCTCTTTTGTTTTATTTCTTAAATTTCACATATGAGAGAAAACCTGTGGTATTTCTGCATAACATAATACTCTCTAGCTCCATCCAGATCATTGAAGATGGTAAAATTTCATTCTTTTCTATGGTTGGGTAATAATTCATTGTCTATATACCATTATTCCATTGTATATATACACCCCATCTTCTTTATCCAGTCATCAGTCAATGGACACTTGGGTTGTGTCCATTATTTGGCTATTGTAGATGGATGCATGTATCCCTTTAAATTAATATTTGTGTATTCTTTGGGTAAATACTTAACAGTGTGATTGCTGGATCATAGGATAGTTCTTTTTTTTTAACTTAGATTTAATTAGCCAACATATAGTACATCATTAGTTTCAGATGTAATGTTCATTGATTCATCAGTTGCATAGAACACCCAGTGCTCATCTCAGCACGTCCCCTCCTTAATGCCCATCACCCAGTTACCCCCATCCCCACACCCACCTCCCCCTCTGCGACCCTCAGTTTATTTCCCAGAGTCCAGAGTCTCTCATGGTTTGTCTCCCTCTCTGATATTTTTAACTTTTTGAGGAACCTCCATACCGTTCTTCTGAGTAGCTGCACGAGTTTGCATTCCCACCAAAAGTGCAAGTGGGTTCTCCTTTCTCCACATCCTCACTGACACCTGTTGTTTTTTGTGTTGCTGATTTTAGCTATTCTGACAGGTGTGAGATGATATCTCATTGTAGTTTTGATTTGCATTTCCCTGATGACCAGTGATGTTGAACATCTTTTTATGTGTCTGTTAGCCATCTGGATGTCTTCTTTGGAAAAATATCTATTCGTGCTTCTGCCCACTTTTAATTGGATTATTCATTTTGTGGGTGATGAGTTTTAGAAGTTCTTTATATATGTTGAATACTAACCCTTTACCAAATATGTCATTTGCAAATATCTTCTCCCGTTCAGTAGGTTACCTTTTGGATTTGTTAATGGTTTCCTTCACTATATAGAAGTTTTTATTTTGAGGTAGTCCCAATAGTTTATTTTGCTTTTATTCCCGTTGCTTCAGGAGTTGTATCTAGAAAAAAGTTGCTAGGGCTGATGTCAGAGAAACTACTGCCTGTGTTTTCTTCAAGGACTTTTATGGTTTTAGGTCTCACATTTAGGTCTTTAATCCATTTTGAGTCTATTTTTGTGTATGGTAAAAGAGAATGGTCCAGTTTCATTCTTTTGCATGGAGCTGTCCAGTTTTCCTAACACCACTTGTTGAAAAGACTGTCTTTTTCTCATTGCATATTCTTTCCTGCTTTGTGGAGGATTAATTGGCTATATAACTGTAGGTTCATTTCTGGGTTTTCTGCTGTTTTCTGTTGATCTATGTGTCTATTTTTGTGCCAGTACCAGACTGTTTCGATGACTACAGCTTTGTAGTATAACTTGAAGTCTGGAATTTTGATGCCTCTATCATTGCTTTTCTTTTTCAAGATTGCTTTGGCTATTCAGAGTCTTTTCTGGTTCCACACAAATTTTAGGATTGCTTGTTCTAGTTTTGTGAAGAAATGCTGATAGTATTTTGATAAGTATTGCATTAAATGTCTAGATATTGGTTTGGTTTGGGTAGTATAGACATTTTAGCAATATTCGATCTTCCAATCTATGAACATGGAATGTCTTTCCATTTCTTTGTGTCATCTTCAATTTCTTATTTGTTTTATGTTTTATAGTTTTATAGTTTTCAGAGTACAGGTCATTTGCTTCCTTGGTTGTGTGTATTCCAAGGTACATTATGGTAGAATTGTAAATAGGATTGATTCCTTAATTTCTCTTTCTGCTTCTTTGTTATCAGTGTATAGAAATGCAACAGGTTTCTGTACATGGACTTTGTAATCCTGCGACTTTACTGAATTCGTTTATCCATTCTAATAGCTTTTGGGGGAGTCCTTTGGGTTTTCTACATAGAGTATCATGCCATTGGTAAATAGTGAAATTTTTACTTCTTCCTTGCTGATTTGGATCCCTTTTATTTCTACTTGTTGTCTGATGCTGTGGCTAGGACTTCCAGTACTATGTTCAATAAAAGTAGTGAGAGTGGACATCCCTGTCGTGTTCCTTAGTTTTCCCCATTTAGGTTGAGACCAAGGGGATATTTTTAACATTAACTTGGATGTACTTGCTGTGGACAATTCTTTTAGGCTCCCTTCTTTTTCCCGTGCTTAATGCAATGGCAGTGTTAGTTCTTGCCAGTATGTTCCTATTTCCCTGGAGAGCTCCAGAGGCTCTGGGCCAGAGCCACTGAGGCTCAGAACCTACTCATGGGCTTTTATTCCCTCCCAGTCCGATGCTGGAACTGTTTTGGGAGATGTGGGGCATCATAAGCTGGGAGGGGCCCCAGAAAATTAGGGACGCCCCAGACACCTGGGAAGAAAGTCCTTACCTCCTCCTGGCTGGAGGCATGCTGACATCTGAGAGCACTGTATCCCATAGGCCCAGTCTGTCAGGCATTTTTCTTAAGTCTGGGAAATCACTCATCCCCAGGAGAAAACAAACAATGCTTCCAACACTGGGATGGGGAAGGGCCTTAGGAAAAACATGTCAATCTGACTTGTCGAAAAAGAAGACAATCAACTCACACACACATGTAGGGAATCCAAACACACAGAGGCACTGGGGCGGCAGTCATCACATCTCTCTCTGACCCCACAAGGATGTGGCTCATGTTGGCCTTGCTTGCTGCTGTGCCCCAGGGTCTGGTATACAGTCAGTGTCAAATACACGTTTGTGAATGAATGGAGGATTAAGTGAAGAAGGATTAAGCCAGAGAGCAGGAAATGTCCTCCTGGAGGAAAGGAGGAAAGCTGTCTTGTTGGCTTTGAGGAGGCAGATGCTGAGTTTTGAGACACAAGCCTCCCAAAGACGCACTGAAATACTCTGCTGCGCTTTTTCTATGACAGGTGCTGCCTGTGGCACCAGCTGTTCCAGACTGCCCCTGGCCCTGATGCCCCAGCCCAGTGAGAGGCTGAGCCTCACCAGGACATTTGCATGGAGACTTGTGGAGCTACAGCTGGCCACAGGTCCTTCCTCGCTGGGTCCTTGGCCCCGGGACCCAGATAGCCTGTGTTAGGCCCCAAAGGGCAAGTTCACTGACATATGGCCAGCACACTGGCTACCCACCTCTTAATGCTGTTTCTTCCTCAACATTGTTCTATTGCGTTACTTTAACCTGTGTGTGTGTGTGTGTGCAGGTGTGTATGTGCACATGCATGCTTGTGTGTGTGCATGCATGAGGGCATGTGTGTGTGTGTGCATGTGTGTGTGTGCAAGCTTGCTTATGTGTGGGTGTGTGTATGTGCATGCATGGGGTACATGCGTGCATGTGTGTATTCTTATGTGTGTGTGAATGTGCTGGTGGGTGTGCATGCATGTGGGTGTATGTGTGCACGTGCTTGTGTGTGCATATGTGCATGGGTGGGTGGGTGTGCATGCATGTGGGTGCATGTGTGTGTGCATGCATGCTTATGTGTTGCATGTGTGTGCGTGTAGGTGGGCATGTGTGTGTGCACGCTCATGTGTGTGCACATGCAGGTGGTCATGCATGTGTGTGTGTGGTTGTGTGTGCATGTGTAAATGTGTGTAAGTGTGCATACATGCTTGTGAGTATGGGCAATAACAGAGGTGCCACCTATAGTTCCACCCTCCCTGTCCTTTTTATGGACATTGTCCCTCTCTGGGTGGTAGCAGGAGCTGTCATTTTATCCTCTGTCCTGCCTCCATAGGGCCCATCATCCAGGCAGGGAGGGACTGGGCCCTGGGATCAGTGAGCGGGACCCAGGAACATTAAAGCAGTGAGTCTTTTTTTTTTTTTTTAAGATTATTTATTTATTTATTTGACAGAAAGAGAGATCACAAGTAGGCAGAGAGGCAGACAGAGAGACAGGGGGGAAGCAGGCTCCCCGCTGAGCAGAGAGCCCGATGCGGGCCTCGTAAGACAGTGAGTCTTGGTGGCAGAAGATAAGATGTAAAGCTTGGAAGATATTCAGCACAGGGGTGTGTCCATTTAGCTGAGAAGGGAACCCCGAGGTGACCAAGGAGCAGAGAACCCCAGGACAGAGAACACGGCAAGGAGAGAAGCCCCTGGGCCAGAGTGAGAATGGAAGAACTTGGAATGGAAATCTTTGTGGCAGGAGATGGGCCACGGGGTGGCTTGTTGGCAGCCAGAGCAGTCCTCGAGGTCCTGATGCATTGATTCTTCTCCCTGTCCTGACACCAAGGGTCACTCTTGTCCACCTGCTCAGCCCCTATGCCCAGGAACCCCTGAAGCCTTGACTTAAATGACTGTGGCCTCAAAGCTCCGCCACCTGTCTGTCTCCAGCCACCAGCAGCCACCACCTCGGAAGCCCACAAGCTCCACTTCCCAAAGGCCCCCTTGATGCCTACAGTGGCGCAGGGAACACCCGGGCCCACCAGCACGCCCCTGCCTGGTCACTCACATGGCCCCCAGCCCCACGGTTAGCCACCATGCCCACACTGAACCTTTAGAGCCAACTTCAGGCTCGCAGCCAACCCCATCCTCCCCCAGTCCTGCCCGACTTTCCCCTCACCCCACCCTGCCTGGAGTGCTGAACGTTGTCCTCCCACCTCCGCCAACTGTAAACTGACAGGTGACTCACAGCAGCCAGGAGCTGGCTCTGTGTGCCTGCCCAGTGGCTCTGGCATCTGGCTCTCCCCACATGCCTGTGGCATACCCCTCCCGCCCAGCCCACATGCCCAAGGCTGCTGGAGTGTGCCAGGTGGGACGCAGCTGTGGCTGGGGGGGTGGGGTGGGTGCGGCACGGTGGTGTGGACATGTCTGTGGCAATGTTCCACCCTCTGCGGCTCATCTCCATTACTGGTGTCATCATGAAACAGTCACAATTGCATATAATAATGACAATGCTAATAACAAAACAATAAGACCAGCTCCCATGGAGTGCCTCTGGGTGCCAGGCACCATGCGGGGGCTTTCCATGCGGAGGTGGAGGGCACGCACGTGCCCATCTTCCAGGCGAACAAGCTGAGGCACAGAGACATGACGAGATTTGAGGTGGCACTGGGAGCCTGACCCTGCTCAGGTGCATTTCCCTGCTCGGGCTGTGAGTTCTCTGAGAAGCCACCCGAACGGCGTGGCTGCTCATCTGGGGGAGGAGACGTCCTTTCTGACCCGGGGAAGAGACACAGAGGTGCTGGCAAGCCCACGCCGGTGGTGAGCCGCTGGCCTTGGGAAGCTTGACTGCAGGACGTTGGTGGTTGGGTGGTGTGGGGTGTGAATCCTGGCACCACACGGATCTCAAGCACAGCACACCGAATTTGTTTTAAGTTAACACCAGAAGGGAATTCTACGAAAGCCCTCAGGCACCTGTTCCCGTCCAGGGTCATGGGTCCTCCCCGTGGGTTCCTCTAGCATTCCCCGCTGTTAGGGTGAGGAAACGAATATCCTTAAGGTGAAGGATAACTTGAACAGGGTAGTCCAGCTGGAGGGGGCCGCTGGAGAGCCTGGACCCAGACTTGCTGACTTTGGATCGAATGCTCTGGTCCCCACTGTTCCGGGTCCCTGTTCTGTAAACTGTCTGCCACTCTGAGGACTTTCCTCCCTGCTTCAGATCCCTGGGAGGCTACTGTTTCTTTCATTGCCCCAGTTAAAGGCATCCGGTATCAGTCATTCACACCTTAGTACGAGTAACTTTCAGTCAATATATTCTCTCTCCAAGAGTAATTGTCCTTCATTTTGTCTCAGATGGTAGAGACAGCCCTCTGTAAAAGGTCTGTCTGGTATCAAAAAACTCAGATTATACCCTTGGGGTTAAGGGGGATCTGCTTACCAGCCCACACGTGGTTTTGTTGTTGTTGAAGATTATTCACTTATTTAAGAGAGAGAGAGAGAGGGAGAAAGCGCAAGCAGGGGGAGCAGCAGAGGGAGAGAGGGACGAGCAGACTCCTCACTGAGCGGGGACCCTGACGTGGGGCTCGATCCCAGGACCCAGAGATCATGACCTGAGCAGAAGGCAGAGGCTTCACCAACTGACCCATCCAGGCGCCCCGACACGGGTTTTTCCCCAGCCTGCTTTCTCTCATTCAGGGAAGAGTGCTAGAAACGTGGATGAACGAGGGAACCCCCCCTTCCCCATTTCTAAGCTGCCTCGCGCCTCTGGCCACCTGCAGGGTGAGCCCCGTGCGGCCGGGATCCAGAGCTGTATCTCTCCTCATTCCTGCGCCAGTGCCTTGCAGCCAGTCCTCGGGGTAGATCTGGGGGATGGCACGGACCATTCCTGGAGAACAGACGCACGGTCTTGACTGTTTTCTCACCACTTCCACACCCACAGGGCTCAGGTCCCCCAGTCCCGTGGCTCAGGATCTTAGGTTGACAGCCTTTCTGTTTCCCCAAGCGTCTAAATGGCCAGAAATGGGTGTTTCTCATACCTAACTGCACTGTAGCACATAAAACATCTAGTATTTTTCCAAAAAGAGACATCTTTCCCTGTCTTTATGCTGGTAAATAGCTAAACTATTTACAGAGCTCAGCCTTCCTTCAGATTCTGCCGTTGCTGTCTGCTCTGTTATTTATGGCACGTTTTCCCCAGAGTGGGAAGAATTACCGGCCACTGGGCCTCCTGTGGCATTAAACACCCAACGCTCCCTCTGCAGATGCCAGAGGATGGACGAGATGATCTCTGTGTCATGCGTAAGTGGAATCAGGTGTTCCCCGGGCTCACTATTACTATTATTATTATTAATTATGCTGTTACTATTAATTATTATCCATGTCCCACCCTCACATTGATTATTGCATTTCAGAGGATTGCCACCCACTCAAAGTGGGCAAAGCAGGGGGTTCTATGACCCCACCGAACGGATAGAAACGGGGGCCCAGAGAGGTGAAGTGGGTTGAGTGAGGTGGCCCAGCTCCCACGTGATTGACCAGGACTAGAACCCAGGCCTCTCTGACTCCAGGACCTGTGCTCTACGTCGACATCATGCCTCCTTGACAGCGGAGTGTTGCTTTTTTTTCGGAGGCTTTGCCTTGATTCGATGTGCATCTCTGATGGTGACAGGTAATGGTGAGCCTGACCCACCCCAGCATCTTGGGCTGTTCCATCTACCCTCCTTCCCTTGTCCTAGGCTTGGGGCAAGTCCTTGCCCTCTCTCCTCCTGCTGTCCCCAAGCCCGGTGTGATAAGAGTGTGACAAGAATGCAGGAGAGGGGGATGGTCAGGTCAGGTGAGATCACTCTGCTTTTCCCTCTTGCTCACTGTCCCGCCGCCAAGGAAGCATCTGGAACTTGGAAAGGCTCCGCCTTACTCCTGGGCCTGGTTTCTAGGCAGATGCAAAATGAATAAAGCATTTTGCAGAAAAGCCCGCAGAAGCTCTGTGGGAAGAAGTAGGTAGGATTCAGCTACGTGCCTGGTACGCATATGCTGAAATTTTCCCTCAGCTCGCTCTGGGGGTCCTGGGGGAGGGAGCACTCCCCGAGGCCAGCCTTCACCTGGTCACTTTCCATACGTTCCTCTGGCTTTGTTATGGCCACACTTTCTCCAGCTGCCACCATGCCGGTGTTGCTGGAGCAAAGGCTCAGACCTCCTTTTAGAAAGACAGGCATCACCGACTCCAGGAAGCCTTCCTTGCTCTCCCGGCTGGCTAAGAAGTTTCTCTCCACTGGAAATTAGGAAGGCCTCAGTCACAGAGCTCTCTCGGGGGGCCATCCCCCTCATGGCCTGTAAGCTCCCAAGGGAGGACGTGGGTTCTTTGTCCCTGCACGGCACCTGACATCTTGTAGACACCAATCGGTGTTTCGACCCAAGCTTGGGCAGTCAACCACAGACAGGAGACTGCTTTGGAAGAGGGCAGGAAAGGGGGTGAGAGGTGGAGCCAAATGACTGGCTCGGAAGTGGAGAACGGGGTGGGAGGGGCAGTGAGGTCTCCTGTGGCTGCTGGTCACGTGGAAGCAGAAGAAACACTGGGGCAAATTCTGCAAACATTTAAGCGATGCTTTACACGCGGCCGCAGACTGCCCCTGCTTTTTCTCAATCTCTCCCAAACTCGCTCCACAAACGGTAACCACAGTAATCTTTTTCTTTTATATTAAGATACTCTGATGAGGTTGCCCATCTACTTAATAACAATGTGATACTCAACACATGCATGATCTCTAACCTCAATTTTTAAATCTACATAATGGGCATTCTGACAGTCATAAACTAATAAGAATTAAATGTGTGTGTGTGTGCATATGTGTGTGCAGTGGAACATTAAACTAGGGACCTCTTTTTCTTTTTTCTTTTTTTTTCCTTGCAGTTTGCAATTATCCTTCCATAAAGATTTTTCTGAAACATTCTGCTTCTATACCTTCTGTTCTGCTGTTACACCAGACCCTAGTCCTGGCTAGAATGTCATTTCTCTTTAAAGATTTTATTTATTTACTTATTTATTTAGAGTACACATCAGTGGGGGGAGGGGCAGTGAGAGAGGGAGAGGGAGAGAGACTCTCAAACAGACTCCCCAGCTGAGCATGGAGCCCGAGGCAGGGCTCAATCCCATGGCCCTGACATCATGACCTGAGTTGAAACCAAGAGTGGGATGTCTAACCCACTGAGGCACCCCGGCACTCCTAGGACATCAGCACAGACTCAAGGTGTGTTTAAATGCAACTGACTCCAGGGTAACTGCTAAGAGATTGGCCTCAGGCAACCAGAGATCTAGGGTACCCCCTGCTCCCCCACTGAACAGGTGGGTAAACTGAGATCCAGAGCCAGGTATGGCTTCCCCAGTCACCTGTGCATGACAGGTCAGCAATCTCTGGATCCCGGAGCACAGACCCAGGCCTGCAGGTTCCAGACCTCCCAGAGCTCCGGGGAGGCCAGGGTGCGGGAACTGAACCCAGCCTCCATCTGGGAAGTGAGGCAGCGGCCAAGTAGGTGTGTGTGCGGGGCAGCTGGTGATCCACAGCTGTGCCAGGCCCCTCCTGCCCCAGGGAAGGAATCTGGGCAGGACGGTTCTGTTCAGAGACCTTACAGAGATCAGGCCATGGAACCAGGACCTGGAATGGAGTGCATCATCCTGATTTCTGAGCAGCGTACCCTCGCCGTGCTCTCTGAGTTCACCTGGGTGCCAAACACTCAGGTCCTAGCTAGCTGGGCCTCTCTTGGTGGACCTACAGAGCTCCCACAATAGACCTCGCGAGGTGCTAGGTGCTGTGTGGGATGGCGGCAGAAATGCCGGCCTGGGCTCTTCTAGGCAGGGAGGAAGGGGACTCTCAGTTTGCTCTCGGGATGTTGACCCAAGAGGAGCCTCCTGGCCAGGCTAGGCCGGTGGGTGGGGGAGGGAGGAGGGGACAGAGGCAGGTGTTTGTCCTGAGCCAAAGCCCACCCAGGTTGCAGATGAGGCTGTGGGAACAGGGAGTCTAGAGGAGCCTGCTTGAAAACCTGGGACTGTAGGACCAGGACACGAAGAGGGCTCTCAGCCTGGGAGGAGCAAGAAATGTGTGTGTGCTTGTGTGTGCACACGTGTGTGCATGTATGTGCACGTGCGTGCGCCTGTGTGTCTTAGGGGAAAGAACCAAGGGCTGAGGTTACCATTCAAATAGACAGATGTTCTGTTCCCTCCTCTGTGCCTGGCCTCACGGCCTGGAACACCCGTCTGGGCTAGTTGTGCAGATACTGTGGCCACTGATCTCATTTATGTTCTTCCAGACCTGTGGCTAGAACAAGGGATTAGGAACCAGAAGGTCTGAGTTTTTAGTCTTGGGTCTGCTACTAATCTGGCTAAGTGAACCTCAGTTTTCTCACAGGGGGAATGGGTCTAACAGCACCCAACTTACAAAGTCGACATGAAAAATACGTATCTGCAAATGTATTTTGTAATAATGCATTCTGGTAAGCCTTCACTGAACTTGGCTCTATCTCTGTGCCCACCCATGTTCCAGCAGACCTGTGATGTGGGAGTCACGGCCTGTCATGGTCACTGCTTGTTCCTAGGTCCCTCACAGGCCTGGCGTCTGGGACAGCCGGAGAGCAAGGGGGCATCTGGAAGCTCCCTGCTCCCCCCTCCTCCAGACACATGGCTGTTGCACAAAAACACTCTCGGGGCATGTTCCAGCCGCACGCCACTGTCTCTCATCTGTCTGCTCGCAGCAGTGTCCCCAGACCTGACAATCACCTTTACCTCCTAGCCCTCGATGGACGCCAGGCCCAAATCCATGGGTGTCCCCAGCTAAGGGTGGTCAGGACAGCCCCGAGTCTAGGCTGTGGCCCCTTGATGGGTGCTGAGAGGGGGCTGTGCTCTCCACCAGCACCCGCCTCCGTAAGGCTCTGTGGCAGCTGATCAGGAAACCCGGCTGGCATGGGCAGCTGGTCACTAAGATTCTGGGCCTGGCCTCCCTTGGGGGTTCCCCTCTACTGTGGCCTACTGGTCTGAATGGAGGCCTTCCCAGCATAGTCCCATATTGTTCAGCAACCAACCCGCCTGGCCCCACCCGTGGTCCCTCCCCGGCCTCACCCATGCGTCTCCCATGGGAGTCTGGCCCGGAGCAGAGTGGGACTGTGGCAGGACAGTGGGTGTGAGCCGCAGACTCACACGGGTGTTGCCCTGTCATTACCAAGCAGGGTTCTTCCCTTCCAAACCAGGGCACAGCCCCAGGTTCTAGGTCAGCATCTGCCCAGCTGCATCTCAGCCTCCATCGCAATGAGACCACGGCCCTCGCCTCCGCCCCTCCTGCCACCATGGCCACATTCCCCACCCCATACCCCTCAGTGAACAGAGCCCAACAGTGAGGCCTCCCACCTTGGCCAGTCACTCAGGGGATCTGGCCCAGATGCAGGCCTCCCTGGCAGAGGGAAGGTGGCGGCTCCTGGCCTCCCACAGGGGCTCTTCCTAATCCTGGCAGCTCGGGATCCCCCACGTCTCCACGGCGTGGGGGGGGTCTGCTCTGTGAGTGGATCAGGATGTGGCTGACCCAGGCCTAGGGCAGAGCCAGGGTACCCTCTTTTCCAGAAGGCTTCGCTGGGCCATCTTCTCTGTACGGCTTTGAGGATGCGAGTCATGTCTCTTCGAAAAGTCGCATCCCGAAGAAAGAGAAACACTGTCCACCCCTGCTGGTACTGTGGTCACATGGGACCTGTTAGGGAATGTCACCAAGCGAGGAAGGAATATTTGCATGATTTTTCTGCTCAGTAGAATTAGAGAATGACGAACTGCAAGCAGGTGTGGGGGCACCTGGGCAGCTTGGTCGGCTGAGCGTCTGACTCTTGATTTCAGTATAAGTTGTGATCTCAGGGTTGTGAGATCGAGCCCTGTATTGGGCGCCATGCTCAGTGTGAAGAGGGTTTGAGATTCTTCCTCACCCTCTGCCCCTGCTTGCATGATCTCTCTCTCTCTCTCTTCCTCTTCTCTCTCTCTCTTAAAATAAAAACATAAAATAAAATAAAATCCTTAAAAAAAATAAGCAGGTGCATTGGGCTCATCACTCTTCCCTCCTGGGATCAGAGGGTTTGAAGGATAAGAATTCCAGTTTTTTCTTTCTTTTAAAAGTTCATTCTTAGGGAATACCTGTTCCTTAAAGCCAAATTGGAAAACACAGAAGAGTCAGGAGGGGAAAACCAACCATCTTCTCATTACTCCAGTGCAACAAGCAGGCAGAAAGCAATTTGTCATTTTCTTGAATGATCGCAAACTCTGATGTGAGTGTTGGATTCTTGCTTATCCCCAATAGAAACTATTTCATTGTTTCTCTCCCCCGCCCCCAAAGGACTCCATGCCAGCTGAAGCAATGGAACTGATTGTTGTAGAGGACTGGAAAAATAGCAAAAGAAAGAAATGGGGGAGAATGGTAATGACCCCCAAGAAACCCAGCTATCAACCTCTTCCCATCAATGACAGCAGCCGTGTTTGGGTTGGCTATTTAATAGTAATCTACCTGTGGAATAGACCCACAGTGATTGGGAAACGCACTCGTTGCAAAAGTTGCAAATAGACTTCATTAGAAAAGCCACAGCCCAGCAGGCGTGGTCTAAATATCACGGGGCTGCCTCCAGGGATGAGGAGAAGCCCCCGAGGAAGTGGTGTGGCCATTGCTCCCAGAGTCCCCATCACCTGCCCACCCAGGCCGGCTAATTTTATTGGCCTTTGGTCTACTTTACCAAGAGGCTATGGAAGTATAAATAATAAAGCAAGAAAAACAGATCCATTTGGCTGCCTCAGTGGATTTCTCCTGAATGTACTGTGAGTATCCGGTCTTGTTGGTTGGTTGGTTGGTTGGTTTTCTTGTCTAACCCATGCAAAGCCGTGGGAGGATAACCTTCAGTCCCAGGGTGGGTGTCTTTCAGGAAATTCTGGAGGATCTCCAAATCAGGGAAACTCCCCTCTTGAAGAGTGTGCTGGGCATTTTGGTGAGCCCTGATTCATTTTCACAGATTTTGCCCCCCTAGTGCTTTTCTAAAGGAAAATCCTTGGTGGGAGTGGAATGGGGGTTGTCCCAGGAGAAAAAGGAGGTCCTTCCCATTCAGGTCTGCCCCTGCCCTGGGGCTCAGGCTATGCTCAGCCTTGTCTATGAGCTGTTTGTTTGTCTTTATCTCTCACCAAGGACAGAAGCTATAGCTACCAACTCTTGATTTGGGGGAAGAAAGGAAGGTGGAGAAGCCAGTCCCACGTGTGGTTGTGGAATTGCCTTAATTGAGCTGATTTCCACTCTGATCCATCAAAATGCGCAGCATGACCTCAGAGAGCTCCCTTGTCTGCTGGGTCTTCCTTTCCCCTTTATGGCATGAGTGGCCCCAAGCTTGACAATGGCTCAGCCTTCCCAAACCATGCACTCCCTCATCCTGGAATGAGGTCACTGAAGGCAGGAGGAATGGGCCATATAAAGACGTGGAAAGTGCTCGAGGATTTGGAGAAGTCTGTGGGTCTGGCTGGGGACACTGCCTCTCAGGAGAAAGAGCTTCAGATGTGGGCTCCAGGGAAGACTGTGGGCAGGCCCCTCGTGAAGGCTTCAAATGTTTTTTTAAAAAATGAAGGCAGAAATCTCCAGGGCAAATGTAGGGATAAGACGATGGACTCATACCCCACCCTCTTTGCTTCCCAGAAAGGAGGACGAAGTCTATTGCAATCCCCATTGGAGTTTGTTCCCAGGTCTTCTCCTCTCATGTCCTGCAGGGGAGTGAGGATCTGTCTTACCACCACTTCATTCTAAACCTGTTTCCAAAAAATAACGTCTAATATGTCTAGCGCGATCCCCCCTTAAAACAATATCCATCCCTTAAAATAGGCGGACCCCAGTGCATAGCTGGGATACGTCCACAAGACCAGGGCTTCGGTGCTGGTCTTTTGGGTGTGCCAAGGTACATCTTTAGGAAAGGGCCCTCGGACCCTGCAGTCCAAGGGTGGGCACTGAGTTTATGCAAGGGCTGTGCCCTCCGTGGAGAGCTCTGGAAAGGACTGGAGGGAAACTGGGGTCTCAGAGGGCCTGGGGCTTCTCAGGGCAGGGCACCACTTCCAGCCTGTGCAGAGAGAGACCCCTCACTGAGCAGGGGGCACTGTGTCTGGCAGTCACTTATTACGGATCCAGCCACTAGGGAGGGGAGCTTGTCCAGGGCACCCTAAGCTTTTTAGTCTTACTGACTTGAGGGCAGACACTGCATAAGCTTTTCCCTGCCCGGCAGGAGCATGGAGCCCCAAACACAATGCACGGAGTGATTCTGATTCCTGCTTGTGCCCCATTTGCTGCTCTTGTTTCTCCAAACTACCAGGGAGAGTAAGGACGAACGGACTCTTGGCATTCTTGTTGAAAGCGCTATCCTATCCCCCTCTCCCCATGCCTCAGTCTCTTTGATCTCCCATTATAAAGCCCACTGGGACGGCGTGGGAGGCGAAAGCAGAGCTCCTCCCCAGGGACCCCCTCCGAGGGCAGACGCAGGGCACCTGGGCTGCTCTCTCAGAGGGCTCCTCGCCCGGCTTGGATCTGTCTTCAGGAGGACCATGCTACTTCATCTGTTTGTAAGAGGAAGTAATTGATACCCCAAATGGAAAGGGAATGTGGGAGCAGGAGAGTCAGAGAGGAGTGGCAAGGCAGGTGGTAGATTTACCGCCCCATGTGGCCCCCACCAGGCTCAGGTTCTGTCTTCTCCTTTTTTCTTCCTGATTGTGTTTATTTATCGTATTAAGATCACAACCACACACACACACACACACACACACACACAAAACCACACACACATGTGCGCGTGCGCCCTCCAAACTAAAAACCAACAAAGAATTGCTCAACGTGGGCAGCCTGTCAATTTATTGGGAAATAACCAGTTGCTCTGCTATTTTAATGAACGGAATAAAAGTTAGCCTCCTCAGGTATCTGGGGCTGGTACACATCTGACAAGTTTGAATTGAGTTTAGAGCCTGTGATGATGGGTGGAGAGGCCCAGAAATGGGGCCAGTGTGGGCTGCTTGGGGGAGAAAGGCTAGACCATTGGAACTCCGTGGGGCAGATGAAGACACTGAGGCTGGGAAGGCTTAATAGACTTCTTCTGGGCCACCTCACAGACACACAAGCAGGAGAGGACCAATATCCAGACTTTTAATTCCATAATCAGTGCTTGTTCCAAAAACTTGGAGAAGTGGAAAACACTTTTAGGGGCCACTGATGGGGCATCACTATAAAACGTGTGTGTGTGTGTGCGCGCGCACGCCAAAAGCTTCCAGCAGCTTCCCTCCTCTGCTCCGAGTTCTGGCCCTGTGCCCGGACCCACACACTGCTCCCAGAAGGTTGTCCAAAGGCTTTGCGTCTCACCTAGCTGGTGGGGAACCTACTGCTGGGGATGTTCTCTCCGCTGCTCGACGGAGGTAGCTAACTTCTCCACTCCCCGGTGTCAGGAATTAGCTCCCGTGCAGGTAGCAATCTACTCTGAATACAAGAAGCTTCTACTTTTCTTTCTCTTTTTCCAAATTTTTATTTAAAGTCTAGCTAGTTATCATAGAGCGTTGGATTGGTTTCAGGAGTAAGATTTAGTGATTCATCACTTCCGTACAACACCCAGGGCTCATCCCAACAAGTGGAGTTTCTATTTTTAAACCAGGCCAACTCTGTAAACAGTCCTGCCGGGTAACCTGTGAGAGGGAATCCTTTCCATTTTTAATTTTCTTCCTTTATCTGAAACATCCTCAGGGGCTTCACAAACCTCGTCTTCTATAACCTATCTTCACACAGCCCCCAGAGCTCTTGTCCATCACCACCTATGTTTAGTTTTTGCTAGAATCTATGTCATTAGGAGTGGAAGGTGCTGAGAGATCACCTGAGCTCAGAGAGGGGGCGTCCTTTTCCGGTGTCACACAGCAGAGAGATCTGTGGGATCAGAGCCCGGAGTCCTCCCTGCTTGGTAGTCCTGAGATTTTTTTTTTATATGCACGTGTATTTTTTAGGATGATTTTGGCCTCCAGTAGCTGACTGTGTAATTCACACTAGCACCGCCGGAAGTCTAGGGGCCGGGTGTGCTCTGGGTTCACCTACTCTGTGGCCCCAGATCCAGTTTCTCTGCAAAACCCTGTCTGCATCCATACCTTCCTGCCCGGGACAGCCAGAGAAAGAGAGAGCACCCCAATATGCCAGCAAAGAGCCCCAAAATTCACCTTCCTTGGAACACTAAAGTTATGTGCCCTCCCTGAACTGTTCTCAAGGCTGAACCTCACTATGACCTAGTAGGACTGGGCCCAGCTCTTAGACCACCCCCTGGGAGCTGGGGCGGGGGTCCTGGCCCTGAGCCACATGGGCTGTTTGAGGAGATCAAGGCCCCTAGAGAAATAAAGGTCCATTAAGAAGATGGAAGCAACAGGTAGGCTCCATGAGAATTCTCAGACCCTGGGTCAGAGTCTGCCTGTCCGCTGTGCTGAGGGCTGTGTCCACAGGACCTGGCATAAAGGGTTTGAGGGCACAAAGAACTTGGGGATTTGGGGCAAGCCAGGCATGGGTCCCATGCCGGTATTCATTCATTCTCTCATTCAGTCAACTGGAAAGAGCCTCCTCCATGTCGGGCCCCAGGGATTTAGCTGCGTGGACCCTGTTGGTGGTGGGCTCATTTCCCCCAGGCTGGCAGGGATGTGAGGGTTAGTTGCTAAAAGCTCACACCTTCCCTCCCCAATCCAGAAAACTGCCTTTGCTGGGTAGGAGCTAATTGACCCCAGAAGTTCTACCCGAGCCCTGGTCTCCTGGGCGGCTGACCATAGCACCTGAGCGCTGTCCAACAGGCCTGCGCCCTGGTCTCACAAGGTCAATGCTGCTCTGTGGCTGATGCTCCAGGGCCCTCGTCTGCAGATCAGGGCAAGTCTCCATATTATGTGGAACCACAACCTTGCTCAGTTCCTTCCCTTTCTGTTCTGCTTTCCTCACTTCCTGAGGAGCTTGTCCCATACAGGCAATGCTAGAATCCTCATTGTGAGCTCTGTTTCTCAAGACCCCAATCTAAGGCAATCACAAATAGCCTTTACTGTTGAGATTGCACTGTTTCCCATGGATTGCAGGTAAACAGAGATGTAAATTACAGGAGAATACATAGGGATAGCAAAGGCTCAAGCAAAGAAATCTGCTTTCATTTGACACAGAAATTGGTGTAAAAATCATTGACTGTGCCATGTCCAACTAGAGAAATTAACAGATTTTTTAGAATATCATAATTTTGGCAGCTTTCTATATCCTTAGGGATAGAAATGAAGGGAAAACAAAAAATGAAACTTTTGTCCCCCCCCCCCAGAAAAACTCAGTTTTGTTGGGAGAGGCTGAGCTGAGAAGTGGCAAAAGGAGCAGCAATCCTAGAGCCGGAAGATTTGGCTTTTTCTCTCTACAACACTGCCTCTCTTTCTTGAAAAATCTGTAGGGAAAGAGGTTTATTAGAGACCTGGATTCTCTCTGTACAAAGGGCTTTATTTCTACAAATTAGTCAGGATTCTTTTAGTTGTAAGGAAATAATCCAACTCAAACCAGCCAACCCCAAAAGGCAAATGTATTGATTCTTATGACTTGGAGAAACAGAAATGTGTGAGCTTCAGGTAAAGTTTGATCCAGGAATTCCAAAGATGTCACCAAGTTTGTCTCCCCGTTTCTCTCTTTCCATCTTTCTCTCTCTTCTGTCCTTCAGTATATGGGAGCCATAACCACATTTGGTTCTAGGACTATATCATTAAGCCATACACTCCAGAGTTAAGAGTCCTGTGCATTCTCAGGGAAAGACTCTGACTGATCTGATTCTAGTCACTGTCATTCCTTAACCAATCAGTGTGGCAGTGGATGGATTATTCTGGTGGCCTAGCCCCAGTCACATGCCCATGCTCTGGGGTATTCTTATTATGATCCAATGGGGTGGAGGGAGAAGTTGGTCAAAGGAATTGAGATGCTGTTACCATAAGACAGGGGAGAGGAGTACAAAATCAAGAGCTATCTTCTACACTCAGCCCTCTCGATGAAACTGGAACAGCCATTTCTAATTGCCATGGTGATTGCAAAGCATAAATGCCAAGATGGGTGCCAAAGAATCTAGAAATCACTATGTATATCACATGCTAGTCACTGTATTGCTGCCTTCATCTGGTCTTCCTTGTAGGTAATATGGGGCAGTGGGGTTGTTTTGTTCTTTTCTCTGCTAACCTCAAGTCTACTACTCAACAGGACAATCTCTAAGGAAAATGAACCCCATGCTGGGCCTGGGCCTACTTTTGGCTGGCCTTCTCACTGTGGAAGGTCTTCTGAAGTCCGACTTCACTCCTAAGTATCGTGGACCTGCAAGCCAGATCCAGTCATGGAAGGGAAGGAGGGCAGCCCAGGAGCTCACAAAGAGAAACACAGACTTCAGTTGCAACCTTTATAGGAAGTTGGCCTCCAATAGCCCCAACAAGAACATCTTCTTCTCCCCCTTGAGCATCTCTGCAGCCTTCTCCATGCTGTCTTTGGGTGCCCAGGATTCCACCCTGGATGAGATCAAGAGAGGCTTCAGCTTCGGGAATATGCCAGAGAGAGACCTTCATGAGGGCTTTCATTACCTCATCTACAGGATGAACCAGGGGAGCAAGGACCTTGAACTGAACCTTAAAAACACCTTGTTCATTGACGAGAAGCTGCAGCCACAGAAGCAGTTTTTGACAGAGGTCAAGAACCTGTACAATGCAGACACTGTCCCCACCAACTTCCAGAACTTGGGAGACACTCGGAAGCAGATCAATGACTATGTCAGTCAGAAAACCCAGGGGAAAATCAATAACCTGATCAAGAATATAGCCCCTGACACTGTGATGCTTCTTACAAATTGTATTTTCTTTCGAGGTAAGGCTTGGGGCATATTGGTATGGAAAGGACAGGATTTCTAGTAGACTTGGATTAAAGATCTGGTTGGCCATAGGCTTGCTCTGTGACCTTGAATTCATATGTAATTAATCTTTCAGAACCCTACCTGTCCCATGTAAAATGAGTGCCTTTATATGTAACTCATAGGACTGTTGGTACTCAAAGTAAAAATGCATGAGAAATGAATTTGGGGAAGTCTCCATTATTCTTCATATGTGCATTTTCATTATTACTGATTATCCTAACACAGCACTGGTTGTAGAGGTTGGAGTGACATTCTTTTCCCATTTCTTAAATGAGGAAATTGTAACATGGAAAGACTTAGAGTTGCAAAGCCAGGACTAGAACTCGCTTCTCTTGACCCATAGGCTGTGCACTTTATGTTACTCCAAGTAGATACCTAGGATGGTGATGGTGTTGATGATGGTGATGATGTTCACTTTTGTGGATGCATTGGTCTTGTCACATTCCATAGATTCCCCAAGTCTGAGGGTGTGAGACTAAAAAAGGAAATGGAAAAATATTCCCAAATCCAAGCTTTATCCCTCCCTCCACCCCCTTGCCCGACCACACACACCCACTCTCCTGCCCCAGGCACACACAAAGGTTGGCCAGCATGGGTGAGAATCAGAGGCCAACAGCCCTCAGGTCAGGCTAGATCACTGCTGGGCTGTCAGGGACATGGTCCTGAATGTGGAAGTTCAGCTTTCCCCAAATCCAGCGAAACTGATGACATAGAGGAAAAGAGCAGAGGGAGAGAGGAGAACCCGGAAATTTCCAAAGTTGCCGCATCACCTAGATTGTAAAAGCAATGGCAACAGTGGTGCTGTTGATGACTAGCATGCACTCAACACTCACTGTACAAGATCACTGAGCTGTGCTGCCTTTCCCACTCAGCCACAAAGCATATGAAGTACGCATCAAAATCTTCATTCTTCAGACAAGGGCACTGAAGTCCAGAGAGGTTAAGACACTCATCTAGGGGCACCTGGGTGGCTCAGTGGGTTAAGGTCTCTGCCTTCGGCTCAGGTCATGATCCCAGGGTCCTGGGATTGAGCCCCGCATCGGGCTCTCTGCTCAGCGGGGAGCCTGCTTCCTCCTCTCTCTCTGCCTGCTTCTCTGCCTACTTGTGATCTCTGTCTGTCAAATAAATGAATAAAATCTTAAAAAAAAAAAAGACACTCATCTAAAGTCATCCTTCTAGAACAGTGAAACCAGAGTTGAGTTCAGGGACTTGGCCCTCAAGTCCCCCTACTGGGGTCTCTGAGGTTGGCAGGTGTGAAAAGACCCAGGTCAGAATTTATGTCCAATGGCATCAAAGAGTTCTCAGGGCCAAAAAGGAAGAGTCTAAACACCCAGCTTTGAGTGTTTGCTGCTCTTCAGTGGCTTCCCAAGGGCAGCCTATTCCTTTGGTTTTCTCATTCTTACATGAGAGCAGCTACTCCAGGACTAACTTTAGAATAGAGTGTTTTTCACTCACACCAGACCCAAATAACTCCCACTAAGTATTACCCATGCCCTTCTGCTGGAACCCAGTCCACAGGCTCACTCGGCTTCAGGAGCAGCTGGGCTTCAGGCAGTCCACGGGTCCCCTCTCAGTTTAGCAATCCTGGTTGTGGGTTCTTTGGGAACTGACAATCAGACCCATGACCATCTTACCAGGAGTTCCCAGGGCACGGCACAAAGAGCAAGGATTCCTGGAGACCTGCCCTCACATCCCAGGGTATCCAAATGCCCTCCTTGAATCCATGTGGACAGAGACCAGTGGTTAGCTGGGCCCAGTCAGCTCTTCCCTTTCAGGACACTTATGCCACTTTGTCCTTCTTCAATCCTAAGCCAGGTGGCAGCAGGAATTTGATCCAAAAGCAACTAAAGAGGAAGACTTCATTCTGGATGGAAACGAGCGAGTGAAAGTGCCCATGATGTTTCATGGGGGCATGTATGAGACAGGCTATGATAAACAGCTGTCCTGCACCATCCTGGAAATGCCCTACCAGGGCACCATCACTGCCACCTTCATCCTTCCTGACGAGGGCAAAATGAAGAACGTGGAGGCGGCCTTGAAGAGGGACACTCTTGACAGATGGAAGAAATTAGTCACGCGGAGGTACGAGGGTGTCTGGCATAGGCAGCTTCTTCCGTCTTCCTGCCTTCCCTTCCACTCTTTGCTTCTTCTGGCCTGGATTTATTGAGCTCTGACCCCATCACCATGTCCTATTCTGGGCTCCGTAATGAACTTGCATTTTGGTAGGAGGTAGACCAGAAAACAAGTCACAGGCATATAGTGAAGCACTTGCTGTTAGAGGGAGACAACATGTGTCATGAAAGTGGAGTGGACAGACCAGAACCACGGCGTTCAGTGGTGGTGGCAGAGGGAGCTCCAGGAACAGGTGGCATCAGAGCTCAGTCTTCAAGGTTGAACAGTGGTGTGTGTTGATGGAAGAGGAGAGATGGAATCCCAGACAGAGAGGAACCACAAGGACAAACACGGGCTGTCAGAGGGCATTGTTTATTGTACACAGAATCATGTTTCAACTCTAATGTAAACAAAACCAGCAAAGCGTGTCCCAAATAAGTTTTACTAATAATAGTTGAAGGACGAAAGTGAATCAATATTTTAAGTGAAACAGATTTAAGATGAGCCAACAAAATTCTTCTCAGGCACTTGCTTACCAGTCGATTGTCTTGAGAAGGGTCAGGGCTGGGGACTTGGCAGTGTCAACTTGGGTAAGAGCAGTGTCAGGGTGACCTCCTCCCTCCTCTGCACTCTCTCTCGTCCACCTCACCCTCACCCCTGTTCTCCACCCAACAAGACTTTACCGAGAGCCTCCACCCTGGCTGACACACTGTCAGGAGCCGGGGAGGGTTATAGGGGAGGTAGATCGGATGCTAGGATGGAGCTAGGCTGACATGGGTACTCTGTCATCAAAACACACCCTCAGAGGAACAGCAGAACACATCTCGGATATCTCAATTGACCCAAAAGCTCCATAAAAGAGAAATTCCATTTCTGAATGCTTCAGATAAAGTCGCTGTGCTGGGGGAATGGGGAGAAGCAGCAGGCTAAGTGGGAGGTCATCATCCCCTGATCCTCCCTGCTACAAACCCAGTCTGGCGGTAGCTCGGCCCCGAAGGCTGCAGAGGGGCTTGGCACAGACAACGTGAAGCCCCACTCGCTAGCCCCAGAGCTGCACCCCATAGGAAATTGGCAGGAATAACTTGGAGATGAGGATGCTGAGTCCCCCAATCCAACTGTAGGGTCTCAGTTCATCATAATTTGAATACTAAAGGAAATGTGACCTTATGGAGCCCACATGACATGAAGCCAGGACTTCTGGGTAAACTGGGGGTGGAGGGCATGGATCCCACTCTTCCTTCACCTCCCACAACCCTCATTCCCCAAGATACTTCTGTGAACTCGGAAACTGTAGGGCAAAGCCCGGAAACTGCCTGTCTCCTTGGCAGCTCGTTTCACTGAGAAGAAATGACCCAGCTTGCCTAATGCCTTTGCCTTCTTCAGAGCTTCTCAAATCTTCCCTGTGCCCCAGCGTTGCTGATTCCCCAAAGCTGATCTGTATTTTTCTCCACTGCATGCCCTGTCTGCTTATACACAGACTCCCAGTTTATGCACTGATGATTTTGGGATGTTTTTCATCGTACGGACCTTCTTGTCTGTCTTCCTTGCTAGAGCACGCACCCAAGGGCACAGGTTTTGCCTCTTCTGTTCACACATGCATCTAAGCATCTGATTTGTACAGAGGAGGCACTTAATTTGTTGAACAAATGAATGAGTGGAAAAGTAAGTCTGGGAGTCATTGGGCCCAGGGCCGGTATTTAAAGCCATGACACTGTATGAGTTTCCTCTGGTGGGAGGAAAGACAGAAGAGAAGAGGACAGAAGGGTGAGGCTTGGACCATCACAGACAGTACAGGTACACGAGGAGATGGTTCTAGAAAGGGTGAGCAAAGGAGTGGCCGGTGAAGGAGGGGAAGGCGGACTTGGGTTGGAATGCTTCAAGGTGGAAAAAAGGGATCCTTTCTCTGAGAGCTGTCTCTTGAGTCAAGTGAGCAGAGCTCAGCTGTGACCCTGGAAAGTGGAAGGTTGAGGGCAAAGACCCAAGTGGAGTTGGCTTCGGCAGTAGTGGGAGGAAGTGGAGATCGCTGGCAGAGACAACTCCTTTCTGCTATGAAAGGAAGAAAAGGAATGGGCTGGAAGCTGGAGAGTTGGCTCGGGGCCAGCGGAGATGTGTTTGCTCCTGTTTTGTAGGGTATCAGTTAACAGAGAACATGGTCTGTCCTGAAGGTGATCAGGCAGACACCGTTTGTGATGGATGGTGCAGAACAGAAAGGAATGCAGGCAGGGGCGAGGTCCTGGGTAGGCAAGAAGAAACAGGGCTCAGGGCTGGGGGACAGGAACGTAGGGCCCACAGGTGTCCCAGGACTGCTGATCCCAGCCCCCAAGCGGGGAGGCCCATCGGGTCTCACCCACAGAAGATATGGAGCCGCTAATTCAAGGATGGAAGGAGAAACACCTGCTGGTCAGGGACTCCTGAGTGCCTGTGTGCATTTGCTTCACACTCTCATGGCCCCGCCTGCTGGGATTTGTGCCATCATCTCCCCAAGTGGTTTGGGGGAGATGAGATCTTTTGCTCCAGGTCACAGAGTTCGTGAGAGTCAGAATGAGTTTGAGCTCAGTTTCCCTGGCTTCAGCTCCCAGGCTCTAGGTGTCTCCAGCATCCAGCCTGCTGGGTCAGGACAGGCTCAGGGCTTGGCCAAGGCCAGGACTGTCAAGGGGATGACATCTCCATGTCTGCAGCCACAGGGGCCCTGAAACAGTGGGGACTTGAGGGCGTTTCTGTGGGTGATGTCTTTGGGGCGGGGATGCTAGGAAGAAGGGACACAGTTCAGAGAGCATAAGTGTTCTGAAGCCAGGGTTCCAGGGACCGAGTCCCTCCTTGTTGTGGGGACAAAGAGAGGGTCTGAGACCTCCAGGGCTGGGAATACCAATGTCCCATTCATCACTTCCCCTGCAGCCTGACCGGGAAACCAAGGAGACCCTGCTTCTTACCTGTCCCTCCCATCTCCCCAGGGTCGTAGACGTGTCCCTGCCCAGGTTCTCCATCACTGGTAACTATGACCTGAAGAGGACGCTCTCCCACCTGGGTATCACCAAAATCTTTGAGGAGCATGGTGACCTCACCCGGATCGCCCCTCATCGGAGCCTGAAAGTGGGTGAGGTAAGCCTGCCTGGCCTGGATGCGCCCCCCCCCCTGCCCCCGCCATGGAGCCTTTGCACAAGCCTGGGCCAGAGCCACTGTCCCAGCAGCTGAACCAGCCGGGTCTTGTACCGCCGGTCAGGCCAGGCACTGATCCAGCTCTGTCCCTAATCAACCTTGTCATCCTGGGACAATCATGTTGCTTCCCCAAGCCTCATGTTTCCAGTCTTTAAAGTTGGAAATATCAAGTTCCCAGTTCTATTTTAGAGGTCAGTTCTGGGCAACAAACCAGTCAGTGATCAAGGCCTGGCACATTTACCAGGCCGAGAGCCGGTGTAGATCTGACCCAGGGCCTCACGGGCTGGTTGGGAGTAAGCTGAAAACATGTGCTTGACCAAGAGACGAACAAGTCATGGGCCCTGTGGTTCCCAGCAAGGCAGAGCACCTGCCTGATACGGGCTGAGAGGACCGTGGGGGGTAGGGTCCCCAGGCTGAGCAGATATAATACAGGACACCCCGTTAAATTCACATTTCAGGTAAGTGACCAATTTCTTTAGTCCAAAATATTGCCTAGAAGAGACTTACACTGAAGATACTCATCGTTTATCTGAAATTGAAATTTAACGGTCCATCCTGCATTTCACCTGGTAGCCCTACTTTTAGGTTAAAAGGACATTGCAGGTGAGGGGATTGCAAGGAGCAGAGACAGGTGTGGGGAGTATCTTCCAGCAGGGGGAGCAGCACAGCCGGAGGGAAGAGGCAAGAGGAAGAAAGACAGAATTTTCTTTCTTTTCACTTAGACCTTCCATAGATCGTCAGAGCCAACTCCCCCTTTCCTGGGGCCTTTACTCAGTTCCATGGCTCATCTCTTTTCTGCAGTTAGGTGTGCGCATGGCTGTGATTCCGTGTGTCGACGGCTGCTGGCTGCCCACTAGTAAAATTGCTAGGATTCTGTAGAATGGAATGAAATGTGTCAGGATGAGCAGAAAAGCAGGGTGGATCTCCACGTCCCAGATGTGGGTGACCTGGGGTGGATCTGGGGTCTCAGTCATCTCTGATGCCCACCGCCCCCCACCCCAGATTTGGTCCCTTCCTTGTCATCCCCCAGGAAGCTAAGAGGAGTGTGTATAGGACTGGGGGCTTCCTGGTGGGGACATCACCCTGTCCCTTCCATCTAACTAACTTTCTGCAGACCCTTTCTGCCATTATACCTCTCAGCACTTCCCTGTCGTTCACAGAAGGATAGCGACCCCCACTCCACGCCCCCTGCTGCAGCCGATGCTCCCCCAACCTCATGGCTCCCCTCACACTGCCTCTGCTTGTCCTGCATCCTTCCGGCAATGCAGCAGAAGATCCAGGAGCCTGGGGCGGCCAGCACCAGGCGGGTTACCACTCTGCTGGGCCACCCTGGCTGAGGCCTCTCCTTCTCAGGGTCTCTCACTGTGCGTGGCCCAGAGTGGCTCGGCGACCCTGACCTCGATCCTGATTTCCACAGGCGGTGCACAAGGCGGTGCTGAAGATGGACGAGAAGGGCACAGAGGGGGCGGCCGGCTCCGGAGCACAGACGCTGCCCATGGAGACGCCGGTCTCCGTCAAGCTGAACAGACCCTTTCTGGTGTGTATTAGGGATAGCGTCGTGTCCACCATAATCTTCTTGGGAAAGATTGTTAACCCTACTGGGCAATAAGGGGGTGTTTCAGCTCGCTGCAGGCCCCAGAGGCAGCCTGGGGCTGAAAATGTTTCATCTGCCTGAAATCGGGACCTCCTAATCTTACCCCACACGTTCATAAACTCCCAAGACCACCATCCGAACAGGCAGTGCTCCTGGTTCTGGGGGTCCTGTGCGCCCCAACCCCCACCCTGTCCTCCCTCAGCCTCCTCCCTGCAGGGTCCAGTTTCTCTGGGCTTAGATGTCCCAGCCCCACCCACTTGGCTGGCTGTGATCTTCTCTCCCCAGAGAGGAGGAAAGGGGGTTTTGTGATTTAATAAACACTCCCTCAGTTCTGCTGGCTGTTGGTGGATAATTTGGGGAAGCTGTGAGACAAGGCAAGTAATGGGCTTTAGAGTGAGAGAGACCTGCGTTCAAATCTTAGTAACAAAGTGTCTTTGGGAAAGACACGGAGCTCCTCCGAGCCTCTGTTTCTGTGTTCCTGAAATGAGGACAGGGATACTCCCCTCTGGGGCTCTGCAGAAACTAGCACTGCTAGTTCTGCTTGGTGAGCCCTTAGCCTTGGGTCTTTAGTATGTGAGCTACAAAGTCATATCCCCACAGGGTCCCCTGGGAGTTCAGGGTTCAGCCAGGCATCCAGTTGGAGGGCAAGCAGTGGTGGGGCTGGTCTGGCATTAGAGGGATGGAGCCTGGAGTAGCAGCAGCTAGGATTCATTGCCTGATTCCAGAGCCCCCCAGGATGAGTCTGGGGTTCGGACCTCTTAGCAAGCGCAGCTGAAGAGTAAACGGGGTCCCTGCCCCTGCCCTGGAAATCGTGTCCCTGCAGTGTCCGCCCATGACCACTAGGGGGCACCTAGATAATGACAGCGGGAGCCTTCCTTTCCAGCGGTGGATTCCTTTCCTTCCCGCTGTGAATTCCTGCTGTCCAAGTGTTTGAGAGGAGGGGTCCTGACTGGCATGGCACTACGAAGCCTGAGCCGGCATCAGCTGTCACCCTGGGGGTGCCTAGCAACTCACAGTTCACTGTGCCTTTTGTGCTCTGGTCACAGCTCCCCGGTGTGTGGCCAGAATGGACATCCATGTGACAGATCTACATGCAGGGCAATGAGGTGACTGTCCTAGGGCCTCATGGTTAGACACACGCTGTAAACACTCCTCTATTGGGTTCAGGCAGGGAAGGTTCCACATGGACTTGGAGGCCCAGCTGGTCCTTCCTGAGCTCCTCTCCCAGATAGGAGACGCCCCCCAGGCCCTTTTGGCATGTGTGTATTGGGCATACGGTTGGGTCCTGGAGACCCAGCCCCCCACAGAGGCTGGCAGAGAAGGCTAGTTACAGTGCGGTAAGCTCTCAGAAGGGGGAGCACAAGAGTAAGCACCCCTCTTTGAGAGGGAGAGGGACAGAGAAGATTGGGACACTGCACCAGCCTTGGGGAGCTGGGATGGGGGTGGGCAGACACCTGACACACACGGAAATGCTATGTGGTCAGCTCAGGTGTGCAGCATTATCCAGCGGGGCATGGGACAGTCCAGTCAGCCACCGAGTAGCTGGGGACTTGGACATGTCATTCGACTCCTCTGAACCACATTTATTGAAAGGGGGTAGTCATACCTACGTCGTGGGGCTGAGGAACACTGAGGGCTCCACAGTGTTGCATAGATGCCACGCCGGGCACGTAGCAGCCGTTCCATGGAGAGCTGCTGCTACGGTCTTCTGCCATCCTCAACTCACATCTCGGAGACGACCAGCTCTTTTCTAAAAAACAGTGATCCAGGCACTTGTCTGTGCTGTCCCCCCGACTGAGGATGCCCTCATCCTGCCCAATGAGCTCCTGCTCATCCTTTAATGCCCCATCAACTATGGCATCTTTATGAGATCTCCCCTACCTTTCTGGCATCTTCCAAGCAGCCTTTAATAAAGCACTCACCTCCATGGCTCCTGGGTCTGAATTTCCCCTCCACCCCTATGTCGGCTGCGATCGATCCTGTGTTAAACAATAATTTATGGGGCGGCAATCCGTGCACTGGTTGCTGATCCAAACAGACCTTGCTTCTGCCTTCATGACATTAAAATCTTTAATATCTAGTGGGAGAAATAGCTGTGAGTCACGTCGGCACATCCTGGCATTTCTGTTCACAAGCTCCAGGGAGCATGATGAGAGATAGCCCTGGGGGCCTTCGAGGGTACAGAATGGGGGTCTGACCCATGTTGGGGGCTTCAATAAGGCTGAGAGAGCTCTGACTGCTGGGAGCTTATCTGTTCTTGAACTGGCACTATGAATTAAACCTGCACGCAGGTATGTTTGTCCCAGCATAGTTCTCAATTTAAAAAATCCTGGCTGGTCTTTCGCCAGCTCTAGTGCTTAACTGAACTTCCCTTTAACCGACTTTATTCTAAAAACGATCACTGCACAATTTTAAATATTTTGTATGTGATTTCCTACCTTTACAGCCATATATTCATTCTAAACTTCAGAAATAAATTCTATCCTGGGGGAGGGAAAAAAGAAAAAGAGGGGGAAGAACTTGGAGTAGTAGCAGAGAGAGACTACCAACATGTGCAAAGGTCCTGGGGTGGGAAGTTGGCAGGGACGAGAAACTAAAATGAGATTAATGTGAACAGCAGAACAAAAAAGTTCAGGAGGAGGTGGGCAGGGAGGCTGGAGAGGTGGGCTGGGGTGTTGGGGGCCACGGGGAGAATGCTGGTCTTTAACCAAAGAACTATGGTGAGCTGCCACTGGTATTTCATTGGAGGATGACTCAGACACACTTGTGCATTGTAAGTGTCCCTCTTGCTGAAGACAGGGGGTCCCCCAGCCCCACTTCCCAGGCCGGGCCGCAGAGAGCATGCTCAGTGTGTGTTTGCTGAAAAGAAAAACTACCACAGAGGTCACCCTGGCTCCAGACGTGGCCAACCCCCTCCCAGGGTTCTGCCAAGCACAGGCCCTGCATCGCCACCTCCCTGCACCTGCTCACATCACTTCCACCCTACCCTGCCCAGCTGTTCTCCCTGCTCCCCATTCTCTGCCACGCTTGCCGGCTTCTTTCGGAGTGGTACTCCCGCTTCCAGAAAGATCGACTCCTACCTCTTCTAAGAAGCCTTCACAGGCCCCCCGTTGTGGACTGACTGACCTCACGAAAGAATAAATGAGTACATGGATTTTGCCTTTGAAATAAGCAACCCTTCCTATCGACCTCCCACAGGACTCGCACCACATAGGTTTTCCCACCTGCCAGGTTGGTGGGACCATTCCCCTCTACTGATGAGAAAACTGAGGCTCAGGAAAGACCACATAATTTGCCCAAGTTCCCACGGCTGGAGAGCCACAGATCTGAGACTAAATGCAAGTTTTCTGAGCATTTCAGCTTTCATTTGTCCATCCACCCATCTAGCAAATACTGGCTGAGTGTCCACTCTGGGTCGCTGTGGGGTTGAAGCACGTCGGTGAATAAACCAACAAAGCTCCTTGCCCTTTGCAGAAGTTCCCAGCTAGTAGACAGAGGCATCCAATACAGCACAGGGTTAACAAATGCGAAAGGACATTAAGCAATGCAGGTAAGGGTGGCTGGAGGTGTTGGTGGCGGTCAGATCGGCCTCGCTGAGAAGGTGACACTCACTGCTGAGACAGTAGATTTTGTGATTCTGCTCTCCACCACCTCTGTTGTGTGATCAGCTTCTGGAGCCTTCTGGCCCCGGAGATGCCCACCACGAGTGTACTTAATGATAGGAGGATTAGCCGCAGCCAACGTCAGAACCCCAGGGCAGAACCCCTTGGATATGATCCAGCTTGACCTTCCACATAATGCAGGAAGCCTTGGTGCAGCTCCCAAGCAGGCGGCTTTCCAAACGCACGCGGGATGTCAGGAAGCTGGTTTCCCGTCGGCCCAGGCTGAGGTCATTCGTGTGAGCACATGCTGGAGGCGACAAGCTGGTGCGCGGATGAGGATAGTGACAGGAAGCCCTAGTTCCTGACCCTGCTTTGCCCAGATGCTGACTATGTGATTTGGGCAAACACCTTCTTCCAGGGCCTTCGCTGCCCACATGTGCAGTGATGGGATTGCCCTGGCTGATCTCCAAAAGCCCTTTGATCTTAGACCACACTTTGATGTTTGTCTTGAAAATGATAGTATCTGCTGCAAAGTTTCATCTACCTGTTCCTTTTCCATGCATTCATTTGTCCAACAAAGACTTATTAAGCATCTCCTGTGCACCCAGCAGGGGGCCCGGTGAGAGTTTAGGGACCCATGGCCAGCTTCCTCCCGTTCAGGCCCAGGTGGGTCAGGGCAGTGCTCAGGCATGACAGTAGGAGTGTGAGGCCAGGGCTCCCTTCTCGGTGGGAAACACGCTCTCTATGTCCGCAATTCCCCAAATTTCTTTCATTCCCAAACCACTGTTGATATTGTGGCTTTTGTGCCCTTAGGCACTCAAGAGGGATCTTTAAATCAATTTATATTGAAAAAAATTTGTTCAAACAGAAAATTTAATATCACAACCGTCAATAGAAAACCAGAAAACAGGCCACGGGTAGGAAATAACTAAAAATACACACAACACAAACGACCTGGTGATTCAGGTCCACCCAGACCTGAGCCTGAAGCCTGTTCCGTTTGGTTAAAGAGGAAAGAAAGCAGGCAAGACAATGGCCACCAAGACCTTTGTTGGCTCAAGGCTCAAACTCAGGATGCCATGAGGTCTGGGGTGGTCGTCTTTCATTCCAGGGACTTTGTTGGGGGCCTCAAGTGGTGGGAGGATGGCAGGAGGCCCTGGAGTCCAGACAGGTTCCAGTTCAAATCTGAGCTCTGCCATGTGTTGGGTTTGCGACATGAGGCAATCCTCTTCGTTGTGCCCAATCCTGAGTTGTCTTCTCTGTGAATCGGAGACCATCCCGTTCATCTCATCAACTACTCACAGGGGATTACGTGACATGATGCATGTGAACCTGCTAAGCACTTGCGGGGCACCAGAGCCCATCAGTGATGCCGGGTGTAAAGGCATCCAGAGCGGGGAGGAAGGCACCCGAGGGGGCTTCTCTGAAAACTACGTGCCCTCCCAGCACAGGTAACCTTTGCTCTGCTGTTTCTCTCGGCGCGACGTGAACAAAGGAATCTCAGATTCCAAGACTGGGCTGGGAAAGGGTCCCTCCAGGATGAAGATCCGTTTTGGAGCAGGAAGCCCTCATGCCCCATAATGTTGAAATAGTGACCTCTTTGCCCAAACCAACAGAAAACAAAGGATCACCCAGACAAAATTCCTCAGGGCCGCAGGGTCTGTCTGGATCTAGCCCCTTCCCCATCTCCACCCTCAGCTTGGCTCAGATCCTAGAAGTCACACGGCCCCTGTGGGCAGGCTAAGGAATGAGCACTGTTGCAGCAAAATAATGCAGGGAGCCCTCCCCTCCGAGACAGGTGCTCACGTCCACACTGGGCATTGTTGGGTCTCCCTTGGGGATCTTCTGGACGACAGCTTCTGGTTAAGACGACATGGCAAGTCCAGCCGGGACGTATCCAATGTGCTCCACAATTAGAGCAAGAATAGGTGAAATTGAAAAAATGTATATTAAATATATTAATTAAATATTAAATATATTATATAATACATATATTATATATCAATTACATTATTATTTATTAATCAATCATAGTAATATAGTATATTGACCATATAATTATTTTATAGCATATTTATTAATATTAATTAATTATATATGATATATAATTATGTGTTATATATTATAATTAATGTTATATATTGATTATATTAGCTAGTATATAATATTGGTTGATTATATTAATATATTTAATTAATATTAACAACAATCAATATTCTATATTAATTAATTATATTAGTATATTATATTAATATATAATTATGTTGATTATACATTAATATATTAATACGTAATAATACTTATATATATATTAAAAGAGAAAAGTATAAAGCCAGATTTAAAGAGTGGCGTGAAGATCTGTATAAACCAGAAATGGGCAGAAGCATAGAGATGAGTTAGGCAGGCAGAGCTTGTAGCCAGGAAGAGAAGAGTCCAGAGGAGCCCAGGCACCACGGAAGAAGGTCTGTGGAGGAGGATGGAGACTTGGGCTTGGGCTCCATCTCGATGGGACCTTGCATGGACCCAGAGGACCCAGTCCTGATCGCTGCGGTGGCAGGGTTAGTCTTAGGAATTGGGGAGAAACAGGTCTTTGCTTTCGCCATGGCCTGAGGCACTCAGAGCTGGGGCATCATCTCGGGGAGCTGCTTTCTGGGGCCCCAGGCAGAAGTTGCGCAAAGAAGAAACCCCCAGCTCCCCTCATTGTTAAGTCGGCTTGCCGTTCTCCGGAAAGTCTGACTCAGTGGCTCTAGGTGGGGCCTGGGAATGTGCATTTTAATGAGAACACAGGTTCTCCTGACAATTAGCCACGCTTGGGAAACTCCGCACTTCAGGAGGCCAACCTGTTTCACCGACCGGAGGCCTTTTTACAAAAATGCCTGGGTGTGGGCCAGGTGAGCGGAGCTGGGCCCTTGGGGTTCCCTGCCTGCCTCCCACTGCCCTCCCACCTCCTCCCCCATCTTTGTCTTCCCTTTATTGTTCCTCGGTCCCCATCTCTCACGGAGGAGAGTCCCTGCCCCGGAGGAAACCACACAAGGTGCAGCCTGGGCACTGGGGGAGACGGACACGTGACGAGGTAGATTGTTGTGGTTTGCTCCAGTGTTTGCGAAGGGAGGGCCCGACCTTCCGTGGGATCTGGAAAACTCTGCGGCGTGGGAGGTCTAGAGCTGGTGTGGGCAGGGTGGAAAGCAGCTGCTGGTCAGGAGGGGAGGGATGGAGAGCCGTCTAGACAGACTAAGAATTAAGGTCTCAGGGTACAGCCCGGGGGGAAGAAACGTCAGGGCTGAATCACTTTATTGTATCGTAGTTTACATAGAGTAAGTGACGCAAGTATTTCTGGCCATTACTTCTTCGGGACTTTGTCTCTCCCACCCACTCCGTGCCCAGGACTCCAGCTACCCATCTGTGAGACCACCTGCTTTCAGTTCGCAGATCCCTGGGCTTCTGTCATTCCTCCCGTCTGTTCTCTTACGTTTGGGCACAGCTCCTGTTGCTGTCTTTTCAAGCTTCCCGATCTTTCCTTCTACCACTTAGATTTTCCCTTACAATTGTTTTGGTCTGGATTCTACTGTGGTGACACTGGTTTTAAAAGCCACCTAACGTATTCACAGAACTTTTGTTTGAATCCTGTCAAGGATTTTATCACCTCTTCCTGATAAAGTGTCCTATTTCAGATACAATGTTGTTAAGGTGTCTAGGACAGTGTAGCCTTAATGTCAAGATGTGCCTCTTGTAGGGTCTCTCCTGAATACCTGAGATGTTCCTGGAAGTCCCCTAGCTCAGCCCAGTCCGAGCCTCCCTCCCTCCCCAGCTACGTGAACTCCGGGCGTTCCGCCTACATCTTTATGGCAGTTCGAGGTTTTCCTGTTGCATCAGGACCATCCTTGTGGAATGTCTCATTATGCAGGCAGAGCCGAGCACATAGCTTTTGCACCAAAGCGAACCCTCACTTTCCTGCCTAAGCTTTCCCAAATTCTGATCCCTGTCCCCTGGGCTCAGCCGGCACTCCAGCCCTGGCTTGGGTTTCCCAGCCTGGAGCCAGAAAGTGTCTTTGGACTGAACAGCAGGACAATCACAGGGTTCCCTTCTCTGTCTGCCTTCTCTGCCTACCGTCCAATGCCTGAATTATTTCACATATTTTTTTTCAGGGTCTCAATTGTTTCATGGATTTTGTCCAGTTTTCTGTTTACAACTGTTCATAAGTTCAACGGCCAAAAGTATAAATCAACTCACATGTTATGTGTATACACACGTCTGTGTAACTAGCGCCTGAATGAAGACCCAGAAAGGTCTTTCTTGCTCATTTCCTGCCAGTATCACCCCTCAGAGGTAAATTGCCCATTTAATTGATTTCAATTCACTCCTTCATCAAACACTTCAAGGGAGCCCTTTGTACTGGCCAAACAGAGGTGCACGGGGAGAACAGAGAAGCGAGTTCCCTGATTCATTTCATTTTCCGTCAAGCAAATAACTGTGAAATTATGACCTTGATAAGTATTTCGCTAAGAGGTTAATGGTACTATAAAAACATTTAAAGGGGGGGGGGATTTTCCTGATCTGAGCACTCAAAGAGAGCTTCCTTAAGGGCATGACATGACAGAGGACCTAAGCAGTGGAAAGGAACTAATTCAGGGGGAAAGTCTGGTGGGGGAAGGGAGTGGGGCACAACAAAGATCACCCAGGAGCATCGTAAAAATGGGCAAAACAGCTGGATAGAGCAGTCCAGAACATTGCTTTGAGGTCTGTAATGAAGTTAGAAGGGCTGGCAGAGCCCCGCCAGTGCTGGTTGGTTGAGATGCCGGTACCCTCTCTGGGAAATGGGAGGCTACTGGAACAGTTGAAAATAGGTAAGTGATGTGTTGGTGTGGGGAATGAGGAAGAAGGAGGTACAAGAGTGAGTCCTGGGCTCAAATACCTAAATGAGGGCTGTGCCGCGGATGGAGATGTTGAAAATAGGTCTCAGCCATGACTTTGATGGGAAGACGGTGCTTGGGAAAGAGTCTGAGTTCAGTCTGGATGTTACTGAGCTTCGGCTCATTTGTGACATTGGGAGGAAATATCAAGGATGTGGTTAGAAATATGGAGTTCAGAGGAAAGACCTGGCCTGGGAATTAGAAATAATAAGTGATGGGTATCTCGATAATGAAGCCCAGGGCATGATAAGATCTGCTGGAGGCGGAGGAGAGCACCAAGGAGAGGGCACCAAGGCTCAGGGTGGAGAGGACACACCAGGACCGGGCACAGGAGGGTACGCACAGAGGTACTAAGGAGGAGGGATGAAGGGAGATGGGGTGGGGGGAGAGGAGAAAGGCAGGAGATGGTGGTGTCACAGAGCCACAGGGAGGGACTGGAGAAGCCCAGTGTGGTGTCCAGGGTCAGCTGCTTCTGGGGAGGCAGCTAAGATGAACCTGGCCACAGTCACAGGCTGGCCGCCTCTGTGGACCTGGAAGCCAGACTGGAGTGGGTCAGGGGTGAGCAGAAGTGAGACCGTGAGGACCGTGAATACAGAGCTGGTAAAGATGTGAGCCAGGAGGCAGAGGATGGAGACAGGTGGCCAAGGGGGCTTTCCATCGTGTTGTTGGGAGTGGTTTGTCCTAGTGGGCAAGCCTTGACCATGTTTAAAAACCAACGGCAAAGATGAAGCTGGTGGGGACCTGGGTGGGTCAGTGGGTTAAAGCCGCTGCCTTCGGCTCAGGTCATGATCTCAGGGTCCTGGGATCGAGCCCCGCATTGGGCTCTCTGCTCAGCAGGGAGCCTGCTTCTCTCTCTCTCTCTCTGCCTATTTGTGATCTCTGTCTGTCAAATAAATAAATAAAAATCTTTAAAAAAAACAAAAGATGAAGCTGGTAATACAGAAGAGACAGGCGTGAGAGTCCTGGGATGGGCATAAGAGATGCTCTCCAAAGTTCTGGGAGGAGTGCTGGGGAGAGGGGGATATGTTCCTTTTCTGACGGTCTTTCGTGGGAGGTGGGAGGCAAGGTGGTCTGATGTGTGTGTGCACACACAGATGACCTGGTAGCAGGCTGAGGAGTCCAACTTCGGGAAATAGAAGACTGAGCTACTCCCTGCAGTGAATAAGAGAGTGAGGTCATCGGTGCTCTGTTGCCGGGCACATCAAGACCGGTGACTGGGAAGTCACCGCGGACCAGACTGCCTTGCTGAGCCACCCTCCCTCCAGCACTTGGCAGAGAAGGAGCAGACAGGTGGGTTATAATAGGTTTGGGGCTTTGCCAGAAGTGTGCGTCACCAGGAGCGTAGGGTTTTTGAATGGAATGTGGCCCTTTGGCGCTCAAGCTAGACAAGGATGCAAATGAAGACAGGGCAGGGTGGGTGGGAGGAGGGCCATGCAACCTTTCCAGGAACCCGAAACAGCTGCGTGCCTAAGGATGAAGCCGGGGAGGTAAGTCAGAGCCCAGCCGGGAAGGACCTCGAATGACAGGTGCTTGGCCGTTCCTCCGGAGGTCAGTCAGGAGCCACTGAGGAAGCTGAGTAGGTGAGTGACAGTGAGCTTTGCATCTAGAAAGTTCCCCCTGTCTGTGGTACGGTTGAGTGTCCCAGCCAGGAGCCCAGTGTGGGACAGAGCAGGGGAGAGAGGATAAAAGGTGGGGGGAAGACAGTGACCCCCCCGGTCGAGAGGGGCCCAGACAGGGGCAGGTGCAGAGAGGATAGAGTGTCCCTCTTATCAAGAAGGGCAAAGCCCACTGGCAGGACTCACCCCCTTCCCCAGCGCAGTCTTGTCACAGCACAGAGGCAGTGGGGGGCCTCTGTGGGAGAGAGAAAGGGTGGCCATGAGAGGAAAGGAGCTGGGGGTGGGAAGAGGCCAAGTGCAGAAGGAGGTTGGATTTTAAGAGCCGAGCAAGTAAGCTTTCATCAGAGCTTTTCCTGAAGAGCATAAGGATCTGCCCCTTGAGGCCCATGGCCGTAGAGCCCTCCGAGGCCACGTCCCCAAGGCCCAGAGAGAAGCTGCAGCTCGCCTAAGGTCACATGAAGGCCACGGCCACGAGGGGCCAGGATACTCACTAACGTACTGAGTGGCTACTGGTCCAGGCTGGTCTCCCTTGCTCAGCCCAGGATGTGGCGCATGGAGTCAGATGTCCTCTGGCAAGGCCATGTCTGCGGATGGGGTGTGGCTCCTCTGGGAGGTACAGCTGGTGTTAGCAGGTGCCCTGACAGCCCCACTCCCACCCCCACCTGCCCCGAGAGGGATACAGGCCCCCGCCTCTCCATGGTATCTCATCGCGGGGCCCGGTGGTGACTCCCTTCCCCTCCAGAATGGCTGGTGTTCTCTTCCCCAACTCCATCCCTTCCCGCAGTCAGGAATACCATGGAACAAGCCTGTCCCTTCCCTCTGCTTCCAAGGGAGGAACGCGAAATCACAACAGCCATGAGGGAGAAGAAGCAGCTTTGACTTCATGCCATCTGCGGGCCTGGCACTGTGCTGGGTGTCACACAGACTGTGTCCCTTCTTCCTCAGGGCCACCCCCTTTCACAGATGGAGCGGGGTGTGGGGGCCTGGGAGGACACAACGCAGAGGTGGTCACACGAGGCTGCCATTCTTTACCTGGATCCCGGTTGTGTAGGAGAGCAGGGGTGTTGCTGAGAATCTGATTCCTAACTGCCTGTTGAGCTCAGGCCTCCTGCTAATGACAGTCCCACCGAGGAAAATTTAAAGGTCTGATTGGCTTTACTGAGCAATCCGTGACTTGGGCAGCAAACAGAGGGCACTCCAAGGAGGTGTACGTAGTGGCGAGTTTTCACAGAAGGAGGGTTGAGCAAGGCCATTATTGGCCAACTAAAGAGACTTTTCCAGGCCAGGGGTTTTGCCCTAGAGGGAAAGGCAAGGGGTCTTCCCACGAGGATGACCTCATCTCCCTTATGGGGACAGGCCCCATGTGGCTGACTCCCGGGCCTGATGGAAAGATTCCTGACTGACTGGTTAAGACCACATTTCTGGGGGAGGCAGAACCTGCGGTTGGATGAGGTTTTCAGCCTGGTTGGGAACTCGGCGTGAGTGGCAGCAGGGTGGGCCCGTGGTTTCCTCTTTCACAAGACCCACGCTAACACCAGAGCTGTCCTACGGACCCCGCATTCTCACACGGCGTCCCGAGCACCCGCAGCCTGTCACAGAATTCATCAAATAGGAGGAACTCGGGGTTTTCGTCTCAAGTGCCTCCTTCTTTCAGTCGCTTCCACCCTGCTTGAACACCCTTCCACACAGGCCAGGGCACAAAGCGTCTCCTGCCACCCCTACATGGGGCCTTGTGCCCGAGGCGGGTGGAGCAGGGAAGGACACATGTGGCTCCCAGAACAGTCCTTGGACATTCCTTTTGGACAGAAGCACTCCTCAGCATTCCCTCTGTGGGTCTTGTGGGCAGAGGTGGCCCCGTCTCTGCAGCCCGCCTCACGTGCCCCTGCCTATAAGACAAAAATCGCCCAATTAGATAAACGGCAATGGGGATGGTTTTGCAGTTTCGCCAAAGAATTACTCACTTGGCAAAAAGATTCTTTGTATAGTTCCTTCTGCTTTTCATCACATCTGGTGTGATCAAGTATTACTCGATTTACATAAATTGCGTTTCAACCAAAAGGTTGTTGCTAGGTCCTTAGGACTATCCCTGCAGGGACCAGTGACCTCATCACGCTCGATCCTCTGAATACCGAGATATGGTACAGACCATCCCCTCAGAGCCAAAAAAGAAAACCGAAGTCCAGAGAAGCTAAAACTTGCCCATTGTGAGCCTCAGAGTGAGATGTAGCCCAGCCCTGCCCCGCTCCAGAATGACCTGCATTTCCACCTGCCTCCAGCTCGCCTAGTTCAAAATGCTCCTGGTGCATCAGTCTAGCTGGACGGGGTGTGCAGGGGCCAGGCGCTCACGGCTAGAGCAATGAGACACCTGTCCTCAAGGCCCCTGAGGACTATGGTCCCAGGCCAGCCTGTTGAAGGACAGCGACACTGCCAGCAAATGCCTGTGGCTAGGAGTGGGCAGCCACGGCGAGGAAATGATCAGTTCAACACAAAAGGGACCAAGAATATCTCGAGGGATCTCTGAGGGATAAGAGGATGCCTTATGGTGGCTGCTAAGATTGGCACTTTGCAGCCTGGTTCCACTGTCTTCCTTTCTGAACAGGAAGCCTACCAAGCAAAAACAGCCAAGACCGTGGGAGCTGAGATTCGGGATTTAAGACCTGACTTTGAATCCCAGACAGAACACGAACTAGCTGGGTGGCCTGAGGTCAATGACACAACATCTCGGAGTCCTGTTTGCTTGTTTGTAAGCTAAAGACAACGATACTACCTGCCTCTCGTTCATGAGAGCCAAAGAGATTACAGAGTGAACTGCCCGGTTCACCGTCCCGCCTGTCCCCATTCTGTCTTGAATGGGGAGGGGTGTTGCAAGGTCTCGGATTCGGTGGCCATACGCTCCGCTCACCTTCCCTTGATGGTTCTTTCCTCTCTTGCAGACTTACCTCGTTCCAAAATGGCATCGACCTTTTATGGAGTTTTCCTCATTGTCAGCATCTGCGCTGTAATCCGCTGTGTGCCCCCACCCGGGAACTCCAGCAAGGGATCCCTCTGCCCGTCCTCCTCAAGGAGCACCGCCGCCTCCCGGCTGTCCTCCAGCAACACCAACTTTGCCTTCCGCCTGTACCGGAGGCTGGTTTTGAAGACTCCGGACCAGAACGTCTTCTTCTCCCCACTGAGTGTCTCCGCTTCCCTGGCCATGCTATCCCTTGGGGCCCGCTCAGCCACCAAGACCCAGATCCTCCAGAGCCTGGGGTTCAACCTCACGCACGTGCCAGAGCCTGCCATCCACCAGGCCTTCCAGCACCTGCTCCAGTCGCTCAGAGCCCCCAGTGAAGACCTGGACCTGAGGATAGGGAGTGTCGTCTTCCTCAAAAAGGAGCTGCAGCTGCAGGCAAATTTCTTGGACAACATCAGGAGGCTGTATGAGTCCAAAATCTTTTCTATAGATTTCTCAAGCACCTCCACTGCCCGGGAGAAGATCAACAGCTACGTGGAGAAGGAGACCAAAGGGAAGGTGGTAGACTTAATCCAAGGCCTTGAACCTCTAACAGTCATGGTCCTAGTGAACCACATTTTCTTTAAAGGTAAGGCTCTGAGGGCTTGATTTTTATTTTAATCTTGTTTCCCCTTCACTCTCCAGTTGAATAAGCAAGCTAAACAAACCCTAGACAGCACAGTCAGGGAGTGGGAAGTCTGGATTCGGACCAGCCTTGTAACAAGCTGGCTGCATGACTGTGGCCACATCCTAGTCCCTTTCTCAGCTTCAGTTGATCGATGACAGGGGCTCGTTCAGCTCTGACCTTGGATAGTCTAGTTATGTGTCATGAGGGGCTGACATTGGGCTCAGTGGGCAGCCCACGGGGAAAGTCTTCTGGAAATGAACTTGTAAGGACCTCATCTCTTGCTACCACCAGCATCCTTGGTGCCTCCAGAAGGTTTCGAGGAGGGGTGCAGAGTTCTCTGACAACCCCACCTCAGAGGGAAATCCACAGGCCAGAGCACTTTTATAGGTGTGCAAGTGCAGACAGGCCTGGATGATTGCCATTGACACCCCCCCTCAGCGCATCAGTCTAGAACTTTACAGTTTACAAACACACTGCTGCAGCAGAATGGACATGGGCTTTGAAGTCAGACAGCCCTGGGTCTGAATTCTCCATCTTCCCCTTACTTGCTTCATGATTCTGGCCACATTGCTTTAAAAGATCTCTCCTGTATTGACAGCCTGATGTGTGCGAGCCTCTGTGCTAACAGGATGGATGATGACAGAGCCAACTTTAGCAGAATTGTCATGGACACTACTGTATCATCCCTCCTTCCTCCCTTTCTCTCTCCTTCACTTCCTTTCTCCCTCCTGCCATTCATCCCTCCCCCACTTATCTTTCCCTCTATCTGCCTCTTCACCTTCCCACCCACGTATCCATCCATGGTGTAAGGAGGGAGGGGAAGGAAAAGGAATTAACATGCCGTGAGCCCCTTCTAATTTTCCTGTGCTTTATATATGCTATTCCATTTAATTTAATCGTATTTTTTTAATGAAATATAATTCATATACCACAAAATCTGCCAAGTTAAATTGCACAATTCAGTGGGTTTGGGTTTTGGTACATCCACAAGGTTGTACAAATACCTCCACTACATAATTCCAGAACATTCTCATCACCTCCAAAAGAGACTCTATCCATGAGACTCGCTCCATTTCTGCTCTTCCTTCACCAGAAACAAGCAATCTACTTTCTGTCTTCATAGATTTGCCTATTCTGGACATGTTCTATAAATAGAATCATATAATACATGGAGGGTTTTGTGTGGACGTAGTTTTCAATTCCTTCTACCAAGGAGCTTGCTTGCAGGATTGTACGGCAAGAGTGCTGGTTTGGAAAGAAACCACCAGACTGTCCTTCAAAGTGCCTCTACTATCTTGCATTCCCACCAGCAGTGGGGGAGTCCCCGTGGCTTCCCATCCTCTCCAGCATTTGGTGTTGTCAGTGTTCCAGACGCGGGCCGTGTGAACGGGTGCGTTGTGGTTGTTTCAATTTGCATTTCCCTGATGACATAGGATATGGAGCCTCTCTTCATGTTTATCTGCCACCTGCCCATCTTCTTTGGTGATCTATCTGTTCAGGGTTTTGGCCCACTTTTTAAAATCCTGTTACTTGTTTTCTTATCTAAGTTTTAGGAGTTCTTTGTACATTTTGGATAACAGTCTTATCAGGTGCATATTTTCTCCTAGTAGGTCACTTGGCTTTTCATTCTGTTGACATTGTCTTTCACGGAGCAGAAGTTTTAAATTTCAATGAAGTTCAGCTTATCACTGATTTCTCTCAGGGATCATGCCTTTGGTGTTCTAAAAATTATTGCCATACCCAAAGTCATCTAGTTTTGCTCCTATATTATCTTCTAGGTGTTTTACAATTCTGTGTTTTAACTTTAGGTCTGTGATCCATTTTGAGTTAGTTTTAGTGAAAGATAGAAAGTATATGTCTAGATTCTTTTTTTTTCCTTTGCATATGAATGCCGTTGTCTCAACACCATTTGTCAAAAAGACTATTTTCACTGCACTCCTTTGAGTCTTTACTCTTTTGTCAAAGATCAGTTGACTATATTTACATGGGCCTATTTGTAAGCTCTCTCTTTGTTCCATTGATCTGTCCATCTGTTCTTCACTAATACCAGACTGTCTCGAGCACCATAGCTTTAGAGTAAATCTTGAAGTTGGTTATTGTCAGTCCTCCAACTTTGTTCTTCTCCTTCAATACTGTGTTGCCTATTCTGGGTCTTTTGTTTTTTTATATAAACTTTAGTATTAGTTTGTTAATATCTATAATACAATCTGCTAAGGTTTTGATTGAGATTGCATTGAATCTATAGATCAAATTGGGAAGAACTGACATTATAACAATATTGAGTCTTGCTGTTCATGAACAAGGAATATCTTTCCATTCATTTAGTTCTTTGATTTCATTCATCAGAGTTTTATAATTTTCTTCAATAGATCTTATACATATTTTGCTAAATGTATAAGTTGTTTTTGGATGCAAATGTAAATGGTATTGTGTTTTTAATGTCAAATTCCATTCTTTCATTGATGATGTATGGAAAAGCATCAACTTTTGCATATTAACCTTGTATCTTGCAACCTTGCTTTAATCACTTACGAGTTCCAGGAGTTCTTTTGTTTGTCAGCTCTTGGATTTTCTACATAGACGATCATGTCATCTGTGAACAAAGACAGTTTTATGTCTGCCTTCCCAATCTGTATACTTTTTGTTTCTTTTTTTTTATCTTATTGCATTATCTAGAACTTCCAGTAAAATACCAAAAAGGAGTGGCAAGAGGGAACATCCTTGTATTATACCTGAACTTAGTGGAAAAGCTTTGCATTTCTCACCATTAAGTCTGGCGTTAGCTATAGGCTTTTTGTAGATATTTTAAAAACAAATTGAGGAGGTTCTCTTTTACTTCTAGTTTACTGAGAATTTTTACTATGAATGGGTGCTAGATTTTGTCAGATGCTTTTGCTTCATTTATCGAAATGATTACTTTTTCTTGCTTAGCTTCTTGATAATGGATTACATTAATTTATTTTCAAATGTCGAACCAGCCTTACAAACCTGGGATAAACCCCATTTGATTGTGGTGTATAATTATTTTTATACATTATCAAATTTGATGGCTAATATTTTTGTGGAGCATTTTTGCATCTATGTTCATGACAGATATTGGTCTGTAGTTTTCCTTTCTTGCTATGTCTTTGTCTGATTTGGGTATTAAAATAATGCTGGCTTCATAGAACAAGTTAGGAAGTATTTTCTCTGTTTCTATCCTCTGAAAGACATTGTAAGAATTGGTATAATTTCTTCCTTAAATGTTTGGTAGACTTCACCAGTGAATCTATCTGGACCTGGTATTTCCTGTTTTGGAAAGTTATTAATTATTGTCAATTTCTTTAATAGATATAGGCCTATTCATATTGTCTATTTCTTCTTATGTATCAACAAATTGGAATATCTCATCTAGGTTATCAAATTGGTGGACATAGAGTTGTTTGTAGTATTCCTTTCTTTTCCTTTTAATGTCCACAAGATCTATGGCATTGTTTCTTCTCTAATTTTTGATATTAGTGGATTGTTTGGTCTATACTTTCTTTTTATGTCTCACTTTTTTTTTTGTAAGAGCTAGATTTTTAAAATTATGTAGTGCAACAACTCTGAGAATCAGATTCTCTCCCTTTCAAGGGCTGATTGTTTTTTTCTTGTTGCAGTAGTTGTTGTTTGTTTAGTGATTTTTCTGAAATAATTAAAGTCTATACTTTGTGCTGTGTGACCACCAAAGGGTGTTCTTGTTTAGTTAAGTGGTTAGCTATGACTGGGTAGAGATTCCATATGTGTCCAAAACAAATAAATCTCTTAGTCTTTGCTGAGGGCTTTTGTGTACATAGCAGAGTGTGCCATCAACACTCACCCAGCCAGTTTATAAATCTGACTCAGTCTTCACTTTCTGTTTATGCAAATTCTCAAAGTCAGCCATAAGTAGGAACTTACAGCCTTCTCACATTTTTTCTCAAATATACATACAGCTATATACATGCATGCAGCCTCAAAATGCCCAGGATATAGTGGAACTATCTCAAATGTCCTAAGGACATCTTATTCTTCAGCTTCTCCTTTCAGAAATTTTGATCACTCTGTGGTTCGTCCCATCTGTTATCCTCACCCGGACAACAATGAAACTAAAACACTTGCCTGTAATTGTTTCTAACAAAAATTTCCAACCCCCTGGGAAGAAGGCTTTAGCACTGAGTGAGCACCAGTCAACCTTGGAAATGGGGGTCTTCCAGATAACTACAGAGGTCAAGCGATAAAAATGAGTCTTTGAAAGTTATTCTCTCAATGATTTTGGGAATATAGGCTGCTATTTTTCAAGGCTACTGCTAAGCTGGAGAGCAGAGGGTGGAACTGGCACAGGTTAAAATAACCATGAAGTTGACTGTTCTTGAGATTCAGCCATTTTTCTTGAATTAACTCTCCCCAGGTAGCTGTAAGCCTTTGGTTAATTTCCAGAGTTCCAAAAAAGTTGATTCTGAATATCTTTGCCAGTTTTTCTTATTGTCCTAATGGAAGGGGAAATATACAGATGTCCTTACTTTGTCATATTTGCAGATGCCACCCTTGATCCCAACCCATCCTGTTAACCTTTTTGATTAATCTGTTGTTTGTCCCAACTCTTACCTACTGCCTCCAGAAGCTGCAAAATTTATCATCACGTGTGACTGTTTTTGACTAATTTCCTCCAAGGAATAATCTTTTTTGCCTTGGTTGAACTCCAAATCAGATCAAACACAGGCAATTTTGCAAGTGATGCCTTCCAGGGAAGCACAAGATGGGTCAAATAACAGTTCTCTGGGAATGAGTCTTTGAATGGGTTCCAGCCCTATTTTTTCCCCTTCAGTGGCTGCCAGCCTGCTGGATTTCACTGCAAATACAGGCTATTATTTTTCAAGGCTATTATTGAAGAGTTAGTACAAAAGGAATGGAACTAGGGCAAGTTAAAACACCACAAAGCTCAATTTCTTACCAAGATTTAGCCGCTTCCATTTAATAAACTGTCCCATAATCTGCTTACAGAGTTTGTTTAATTTCCAGAATTCTAAAGAAGTTTATTCTGACCATTGTGGGCAGTTTTTTCATGGCTTTTATGGAGGAGAGAGTTTTCAGAGATCCTTACTTCATCATTTTCGTTGTCCTCCACTTACCATCTGTACTTAGACGTAAAGACCTCTCTTCTCTCTCCATGCTAGCCAAATGGGAAAAGCCCTTTAACCCTGGCTCTACGAGGAAGAACTCCCCATTCCTGGTGGGCAAGAAGACCACTGTGAAGGTCCCAATGATGCACCAGGTGGAAGAGTTTGTCTTTGGAGTGGATCCAAAACTGAACTGCTCAGTGCTGCGGATGGACTACGGCAGACATACCGCAGCCTTCTTTGTCCTCCCTGGCCAGGGCAAGATGAGGCAGCTGGAACAGACTTTGTCAGCCAAGACACTGAGGAATTGGAGCCACTTACTCCAGAAAAGGTGGGAATCTGTGTCAGTCTCCTGGGGCCTGAGGCCGCTGGTGGGGTACCTCCAAGGACAGGGGAAAGACCATGATAGCAGCTCTTGAATGCCAACTAAGCCCCAGCTGCCTGCTGGATAGGGAACTTGGGGCTGTGGTCTCACTTGAACTTCACAATCACCTGACAGATGAAGAGTGCTATCATCCCCACCCATAGATAAGGAACTAGAGTCTCCAGGAGGGGAGGTGAATTGCCCAAGGCCATGTAGCTAATATGTCCCCACAACACTATTATGTCCTTGTAGTGATTCCATCCCAGGAGAACTCACTCTACCAGCCAATCTGATATTAAATTCCATGGAATGATTCCATAAAAACAAACCAGCAAAAAAAAGCACCAACGTTCACCTAGAAAATGAGGGTAATACTGCTACTCAACCCAGAAGATGTTGAAAAGATAAAACAAGTTACTATTTATAAAGTGCTTAGAACAGTGCCAGAAAGATCATATGTGATCGATAATGTTAGCTAATAGTAAGATTATTATTAGTTCTGTATCTATTATGGAGACCATCAAAAGACGATTAACCATAAGATAAAAAGGAAAGTCAAAGTCTTATGTACAATCTCTGAGCAATATTTTCTTGGCCTCGTTGGCACCATTCCCGGGTGCCCAAGATCCAGGGGAGACAAGACAGGATCAGGGTTAACTAACTCAAGAAGACAAAGTTCAGTGCCCCAGAGGAAGCCCAGGCAGTGTGCTGAGGAGCTTCTGAGCAAAAAGAGATAGCTTTTAGCTGGGATCCATGGCGGGCTTCAAGGAGGTCGTGACGTGAGTCAGGAGCATAGGTAGGACGTGAAGGTATAGATAGGATTGAGAAGGGCACTCCCAGTAAAGGAAATAGTGCTGGCAAAGAGACATAGCTGGGAACCAAGGAACACTATAGGATGCTTCAGAGGTTTGTCCTCTGACTGTCACCACAGCTGGACAGAGGAGGCAGCATGGAGGCTGGGGCAGGGGGCAGTGTGTGAAGAGCAACAGATGGACCAGGGAGGAGATGGCCGGGCCAGCACAGGGGACCCTAACCAGGAAGAGAGAGCTGTCCATTGTGCTAGATGCCTATCGATGAGGATGTAAGTGTCCACCCAGCACTTCTGTGCTTTCATTTCTGTGACTTACCAAGTACATGACCTTGGGCAAAGCAATAAAACAATCTTAACGTCTTTAAAATGGAAATGAAGCTCATGAAAGTGCCTGGGACAGTGCCTGACACACAGTAAATGCTCAGAAAATGTGGGCTTTTCATTCTTGGTTCAGGGAAACCATTGCAGAGGAAGGAAAAAAATTATGCTGTCCAACTACTAGCCCCATGCAGTTATTTAAATTTAAATGGATAAAAATTGGTAAAACTACAGGTTTTTCCCCACCATTGGCACTAGCCATATTTAAAGGGCTCGATAACCCCGTGTGGCCAGTTGCCGACATCCTGGTCAGCACAGACAGAATCTTTCCAACCTTGCAGAAAGTTCTACTGGACTCTGCTGCTCTCAGTGTTTGGCAGGGTTTGTCTCAGGAAGGGCTAGGGGAGACGGTGGACACAATGTGCATCACTGACTGGTGTCCCCCACTGATCGTTGCCACAGGACCTCTTACTGGGCCCCTGTCTATGGTCTGTCCTTTACTTTATTACACAACCCCCCCCCCCGCACCCTTCTTACTTCTCTATGAAGCCAGACTTGCTCATCCAGGGGGCTTACCTCCAGAGCAACCTGGGTTGGATGTCTGGGATGCGTTGACTACTTTAACAGCAACCAGCAAAAGCTAGAAGAAGAACAAAGTCTCCCAAAATGCCTCCGAGAAGCAGAGCTAGAGACCAAAGGGCTTGTGACCTCACATTGTCCTTTTCCCCATCTCCACAGGTGGATAGAGGTGTTCATTCCAAAATTCTCCATTTCTGCCTCCTATGACCTAGAAACCATCCTCCCAAAGATGGGCATCTGGGATGCCTTTGATAAAAATGCTGATTTTTCCGGAATTACAAAGAGAGACTTCCTGCAGCTTTCCAAAGTGAGTTGATCCATGAGAACATTTGCCTGAGCTGGAAGGGACTATGGCGACTGGCTAATCGAGCCCTCACATCTCATTGATAAGGAAACATTGACCCTGAGAGGCAAAATGACCTCTCTATGGCAGAAGTAGGGCTGAATTTCAAGGTTTCCAGGCCTGTGGCTTTATGGCCATCATCCTTCTGATACACAGGCAACTTTTATCCTTCTTCCAATTCCAAGATCCAGCTACCGTTCCTTGAAAACTAGGCCTGTCCTAGGAAGACAACACTTCCACCTCGAGACCTGCTACAGATAAGTGAATGCCCACCTGGCATTCGGCCTCACCTCCCTGAATCCTGGGGCCTCACACTGAAGTCACATCGGCTGCCCAAGGGCCATTTGTACCCTGTAGAAGTGCTGTGTTTGGCTTGCAATGTTAAAAAGAAAAAGAGCCTATTTCTACCATGTAGGCTACTGTACCTCAAAGGAGAGATTTCTGATTGTCTTGAAAGAAATCACTGAGTCCGATTCCCACATGGCAACAGTGAACCCAAACCTCTATGTAGAATCCATCAGCCAGACCCGAGCCGTGAGCACCCCTCTTAGGGAGAGGGAACCCTCCAGGGGCCCTGTGTGCCTGCCCCCCTGCTCTTCCAAAAGGTCTGGTTCTTGTCTGCTTAGGAGTTTCTGATCCCTGACCGAAAAATGTATCTTGATGATAGACTAGAATGGTCAGAGGTGGTCCTGGGTCATTGAAGGGGGCTTTGTCATTGGTGTCCGGGGAAAGACTACAGAGGTCCCAATGGCGTATGCTGAGTGTAACGGTCATTTTCCCATCATGTACTTATGTGCACATACGAACAGAAGCAGCTGTAACTGCCTGGAGTTCTCAGGCCCCCTGAGGCTTGGGAGGGCATGAGCCCCTGGTGAAGTCTCTTCTCTAGAAGACCCAGAAGGGACCCACTATGTAATGACACCACCCTGCATCTCCTGGGCAACCTTTTAGCAATACAGTGGCACCCGTACTTTGCCTGATCTCCTTTAATTCACCCATGACCTTGTGGGAAATACACCAGGACGATGACCCTTTCAGAGATTTGGAAAGTGACATCAGCAGCCCCTAAGTAACTTCCAGGCCAATAAAGTGGCAGTACTGGGACACAACCCTAAGCTTTCTGGTGTGCATTTGCAACCACTGGGCTCGTAGAGATCCAGTTCACCATCTCAGCGGCAGGTGCACACCCCATGCCCGGCATCGGGAGCAGTGAGCTGAAGGTCCCTGGAGGGGGCATCACCGTCCCCGAGGCAGAACCCCGAGGCTCAGTGAAGTAGCGCTGCCTCCGTGGGGGCTGCTGACGTGTGTTTTTCCCTTGGCAGGCCGCCCACAAGGCTGTGCTGGATGTCAGCGAGGAGGGCACCGAAGCCGCAGCGGCCACGGCCACCAAGCTCATAGTCCGCTCGAAGGACGGCCCCTCTCACACCGTCGTCCGCTTCGATCGGCCCTTCCTGCTGCTGCTGATCAACAGAGCCACAGAGGCCATTCTCTTCCTTGGGAAAGTTGAAAATCCCACGAAATTCTAGGTGGAAACCTCCTGCTGACGGAGTCCACATTGAAAACTCCCAGGAAATAAATTGTGTTGTGATGATCTCAGTATGACTTGAAGATGTGTCTCCTTCTGCTCTGAGGGTCTGCCTGACCCCAGCAGAGCTGCATCTGCTCCTGGGACGCCCCTCTGAGGGCTCACTCAGTGAAAGTCAGCAGAGATATGGGTCACAACCCCCAGTCACAAAGCCCGTTCATCCCTCCGTCGCTTCTCTTCTCTACAAATCCTCCCAAGTAACTAGCCTCATGGACGTTTCTGGTGAGCATATTCCTGTTCCTCGAAGCCCCAGGAACAGTAATCTGCAGGGCAATCACAGTATGGCAGAGTTATAGGAAAGAAGTCAATAGACCTAAAATGAGGATTTGGCCAAGAACGATGTTTCCACTTGCCTTCAAGGCCCAAATCTGATTGTGGTTATGGGCTAACTCCCAGTGGCCAGGTTGTCATGATGTGACATCTTAGGAGCTGACTGAATTCATTCATCCATTCCTTTCCTTTTCTCTTCTGAAGATTTTATTCATTTATTTGACGAGAGAGAGAGATAACAGGGGGTCAGTAGAGGGAAAGGAAGAAGCACTGAGCAGGGAACCCAATGCTGGGTTCCATCCCAGGACCCTAGGATCATGACCTGAGCCGAAGGCAGGTGCTTAGCCGACTGAGCCACCCAGGCACTCCTCATTCATCCATTTCAACAAAAACTCACTGAGCACCTCCTTTGTGCCTAGTGTGAGTGAGTCAGACAGACAAGGTCCCTGCCCCACCTCGGGCCTAAACGGGGATGATGGACCCCCATGACAACCACACAAACTTATAAGTAAATCAATGACGAAAGCTGTGAAGATATAGAGGAGGGTGCTTGCGAGTAGGGCGTGAGACAGAAGAGGGGCCCTGAGAGCACAAAGCCTGAGTTAGCAACGAGCAGTCAGGCAGGGAAAGAAAGAGGTCCCTGGGGCTGGCATGGTATAACCAAGGCCAGAGAAGTCCAAGGAGGTTGGCATCGTTGGTGGGTTTGGTAGGGGCTCCACAAAACCGGGTGAGTGTCTCAGACTGGAAGACGGAAGGGCTAGCGTCTGGGTCGTGACGACCTCTCTGGAGCAGGGGGTGCCATAGCTCTCCCGCCAAGCTTCATCAGAGCTGGCTGCCTTCCTGGCTCTGATGCTGTCACGCACACACACACAGCCCTCTGGGTGCCCAGCTTCCTTCCTGCTGACTCCTGGGGACCACAGCCCGGCTCCCTGACTCTGAATCCCAAAAGACCCCATGTGGTGCAGCAGAAAACAGTGCGACCGGGCAAAGACAACCCCACGATCCCTCCCTGCTCTCTGCCACACAAGCTGTCCTGGCTCTTTCTGCTTCCCCTTTCATTACCAAAGGCCTCTCCTGCAGCCTCTGCTGGAGGCCCCCAGGCCATCAGATCCAAGATTCTTTTGGCGGGGGAGGGCACTGGTGCCCTACATCACCTTATCATGCCAGGGCCCTTGTGTTGGCTTTCCTGAGCCCTTCTACCCAGGAATAAAGTAAATAGAAGGGGGTTACACTGGATAGCTGGAGAGGAGCTTCATGGGACCCCCGATCCTCCCCACCCATGCTCCCAGGAGAACAGAGAGCAGAAGCAACTAGCCCAGGCCACAGGGGCTCCCTGGGCAGAATCAGAACCAGGACTGGAGCCCAGGTACTGGGGTCGCCAATGCTGACTTTCACCATGCTTGCCATATGCACCATGCTCTGCCCAGTGGGCATGCCAGGAAAGCACTGTGCAGAGCCAGCCCTGGGTAGGGCTTGGCTCCAGGCATGCACAGCATGGGTGCCCTACCAGGGCACAGGTGTGAGGGACTGGGAAGAGACACTTCTGCTGGGCAGGACTACTAGCTCTGTGGCCATCGGGACCCTCCACCAGTCAGGGGTGGCTGAAGGCCACCAGCTCCTCCCCCCTCCCCAGCCTTGCCCCGAAGGGGCCCACGGCAGTGAAAGTCAGGCTCCCAGGCTTGGCAGAGCCCGTTCAGACTTACATTAGGGAGAAGACATGAGAACAGTCCTGAAGCAGATTTTGCCAACTTGGTGAGCCTGCAGCTCTCTGTTTTTTTCCAGATCCCTAACCCTGGTCTTTGTTTTGAGACACGTGTAGGAATTGTTTTAGTCAGAGACGGTCAGAGGAAGACACAGAGACAACCACTTTTAAAAGAATGGTGTGACTTCCGATTCCTAAGAAGAGAAGGCATGCCCGCTGTGCAGGGCCTCATGGGGCTGCACCAGGAGGCAGGAGCAAAAGGAAAGCGTGAACGAGAGCCTTTTTTACTGTGGGTGGGTGGGTTAGGTGGGGACAACAACCCCTTGAGCTGGAGGGGGGACGCACATGTTGAGGTCACTGTTGGGAGATTAGTGATAGGATTTTTTTTTTTTTTTTTTTGCATGAGGGGGGAAACACAGCCATCCTGTAGATGCCAAAATCTTCAGGCTTTCATCTGATCTGTGATTTAAAGACTCTGAATCAGGAGCTTCAGAATACTCAGGAATGATTTTTACAGAATTGCAGCAAGGTTTCCCTCAGGGCAGAAGTGACCGTGTTCTATAGGCAGATAGAGAACTTCTATCTCCAGATTTGAAGAACTTCTTCTTCAGAGCCAGGTGACAAAACCCCCTAAAAGCATCTAATGAAACAAGCAAATCCTGAGTCTAGGGACCATTCACACAAGGACGGGGCACCCATACAAGGTTCCCAGCCAACCCATACACCTAACACACACGTCATTTCATTGCTGGAAAATCGCTTTTTAAAGAATCTTCTGTTAGGCTTATGAGTGTTGACTCCTAATCTTGTATTCTAGATCAACTTGTGTTGACTCTAGTTAGCCAGAGCTTGTGGTGGCCCCTCTGCAATATGGGTTTCTGAGTAGAGTCTTTCAAATACTAAGTAACCCCACCCCGACCCCATGTGAATTCCTGATCCATCAGCTTCTTAACTCACTGTCCCTTCCTTGTCAAAGGAAGTAATCACCCCTTCCTTCACGTCTGTGCTGGAGAATTTGAAAGTGCTTCAGAGTCAGAACGTTGGCAGCCCTCCCAGCCCCCACCTACCCCACCCACCCCGCCCCCCACCAGGCACCTCAGTTTTCCAAGTAGGCATCTCTTCACCTGCCCAGTCACCTGCCGGTGAACCCATGCGCGGCCATTCAGGTGAACCGAGCTGAGTCTGAGGCTTCAGGGACTATTCGTGGTGTTTACAGTCCAGAGAAGAAGAGAGGAAGATATCGCCAGCGTGACCCTTCAACAGGGCCCTTCACCAAATGTCAGGACCACCAAATGAAACTCTTGACATGGTCAAAAGTACTCACTTGGTCTCCAGCACCGAGAAAGTCCCCCGAGGGTAGGGAAGTCACCCCAACTGGTGTCATTGTCACCGGGGGAATGGTGGCCACTCCCATGCCAAGGCAGGCAGAAGCTGTTCGGGGGGAAGAGGATGCGGCATTGGGGACACCACTCGCAGGATAGTCACAGGGCTCGGATCAGAGGGTACGAGGGACAGAGCTCAGGAAAGAGGATTTCACAAAGCTTCCCGGTCCAGAAGCCCAGCTCCACCATCGCGTAACCACGTGACCTTCAGGGTCTCAGGGAAACCCTTTGTGCTGCTCTCTCCTCCTCGGAAAAACCTCACAGCTCCTGCGTCATGGGTTGTCCTGGGAGTAAACACAGGAAGGTGTTTAGGACAATGCCCTGTGCATTGTTTGTGCTCAGGAAATGCTAACCCTAATGTCATTATGTTTCTTGTTCTTCAGGTTGGAAACCTTTCCAAAAAGAGGTGTTCCTTTCTAGCCCATGTCTCCGCTCTTAGCTGGGAAGAAAATGCAGGCATTTGGGGCAGAAGGTTCCCTGCCACCCACCCTGCCCCCTGAAGCATCTCTCACATGGTGTGGCCAGCATCCTCTGTCCCACGCATCTCAGAACCATCTGCGAATGGAGGCCCCCATTTTGTTCCCTGGGGTGTATCTGATCTCTGGTACCAACATGCTCCCTGCCCATCAGCCCACCGATCCCACGCAAAACAGCTTTCAATGATATACCATGGAGCGCCTGGGTGGCTCAACGGGTTAAGCCTCTGCCTTCAGCTCAGGTCATGATCTCAGGGTCCTGGGATCGAGCCCCGCCTCGTGCTCTCTGCTCAGAGGGGCGTCTCCTTCCCTCACTCTCTCTCTGCCTGCCTCTCTGCCCACTTGTGATCTCTCTCTGTCAAATAAATAAATAAAATCTTTAAAAAATAAAATAAAATAAAATGACATGCCACAGTGCCTGTTTATTCTTAACTGTCAAAAAGTAAATTCTCCCTGCACCAGGGCACTTAAAATAGGATGCAGACATTGTGACTCTTGATAACTAATATAATTACCATACAGCATACCACACTTATAAAGTCAAGAGACAGCATTTAAAGAAGTTTTAACAGATCTTACCTGTAAAAGTTTGTCCACTGCCCATCTATTTTAGAGTCTATTACCAAAGAGAGATCTCTGGTCAGGGAGCTCTGGGTTAGGAGCACAGCTGTGGTGTCATGGATGTGGATGTGAGTCCCAGCTCTGCTCCCTGCTAGCTGTGTGACTGTGGCTATGTTACTGAACCTTTCTGAGCCTGGATCCACACCTCTAAAATGGAGTCAGCAATAATAGTACCATCCCAGCGGGATTGTCATGAGAAGGTTAAGTGAGACCCTGCCAATCAGGGGTGCCACACAGAGCCCAAAACATGGCACCATTACTGGTCCACATGACCCCAGGCCCACCATCTTTCCAACAAAGCTTGCTGCCACTGCTCATCTTCGTTTTTTTTTAACAGCTTTATCAAGCGAATAATTTGCATGCCATAAAATCCACCCATTTTCAGCATATAATTCCATTTTTTAGTAAATTCAGCCTCACTCCAACCCAGTTTTAGAACACTTCCAATACCAAAACTTGTCCTCAAGCCCATTTTCAGTCTGTCCCAGAAACTTCTCTCAGCCCTTGGCAACTGCTGATCTGCCTTCTCTCTAAAAATTTACCTTTTCTGGACCTTTCCTAGAAATAGAATCCAACAGTGCAGTCTTGTGAGTGGCTCCTCTCTCTCACTAGAATGCTGTCAGAGTCCATCCATGCTTTAAAGGTTTCAGTGTTCTGCACTTCAACCCACAAAGAAAGAGGATTCCGGTTTCTCCATGTCCTTGCCAACACTTAGTATTTTCTGTCTTGTTTATTACAACCTTTCTAACAGGTGTGTAATGTTATGTCACTGTGGGTTTAATTTGCATTTCCATGTGTTTGTTGGCCATTCATATATGTCCTCTTTAGTGAAATGCCAGTTAGAGTCTTTCACTCATTTTTAAATTGATTTTTTTGTCTTCTTATTATTATTGATCTGCTGTGAAGTCTTTGGTGGCTAAATTCAGTATCTGGGGATACTCAAAGGCTATTTCTATTGACTTCTTTTCTCCTGAGTAGGGGTCACACTTTCTGGTTTCTTTGCATGTCTTGTGATTTTTTCTTGAGTGCTGGACATTTTAGAAAACACGTTGTAGTAACGCTGGATTCTGAATTTTCCCTCCTGGGCGTTTTTGGTTTTCTGTGTTTATGTAGTAATTTGCCTAGACTAAATCTATAAAACATGTTTCCCTGCAACTTCTGGCCACTGGAGTTTCTTGTTTTTACTATTTTATGTCTAACCTGCCTCCTAGAGGTCACCCTTGTGATTATATTTCTTATTGTTCAACCCCATATTGATCAGAAACTGTGTTCAAACACCTTGAGCCAATAAAGCTTCCACTTGCCACTAATGGATCTGTATGTGGGCTGATGAGCCCATTCAAACCTCAGGTAGTTCTCAAGTACCACCCAGATTTGTCTCTCCACTCTTCTTTCTTGCTTCTCCATGGACCAGAGAGATGTGTGTATCTCGTACCCACTCCAGTCTCTGTTGTACACATGCAGAGTCTCCCCTCTGCCTGGGATATGCAGAGGACTCATCAGACACCTAGGCCTACCACACCTCTTGGGCCTCCCAGTTTAACCTCCTGTTACTTTGCTGGCCTATTTATTGCCCCAAACCCAACCACAAACCATCAAAACCACTGTCCCCTCCCCAAAAAAACCCAGCCCCTGCATACACACACACTGCTTACCACTGAGATCATCACTTTAATAGGCAAGACTCCAAATCAGGGGAGTTGGCTCTGCTCTGGTTTGACCACCCACCAGCAGAGCTGGGTCAGGAGGAAGCAGCCCCAGACAAAAATGTTACAGACTCACTCTGCACCTCCTCAAAGTTTAGTACTTTTCATGAATGAATGCTTCTATGTTTGTCATAGGTCTATGGTATATTACTAGAGTATTAGAGCACAGAAATGGTTGTTTTTGACAATTGTGTCTAGCTTTTTAGTTGCTGCTAAGGAGAAATTTGTCAGTGGGTTCTCTCCATCATGCCAGAAGTCAATTCCTTCTAGATTTGGAATAACCCTATACATAGAGCCTTGACCCTCCCTGCAATTCCCAGGCAACTCCATCCCACCCCACAATCTATAATTCCCTCTTCATATTTCAGACATTCAGGAAGATGTGTAGATTCCTGCCTATCTTTTTAAGACCTAGATGAAAGGTATCCACCATCTCCTGATGGTCCCAGGTCATTCACTGGGTCCTTCTCTTCCCTAGCACAGCTCCTTCCTGGGAATGTATACACTTCCTGACCAATCACATGGGTCCCACCATCTTTTTACATGTATGTTTCTCTCTCTAAACCAAGAGTTCCTTGGGGTAAGGATTTCTCTTCAAGGTGGAGGCAGGCTTTGAACATTTTGTTAGCTCAGTACCTAGGCCAAAGCATGGCTCTTGGGAGGGGTTAAGTGGATGTGTGCCAAAACCTTGCCTGAGCAAATTTATGACCAGTAACACAAATGGTTCCATAACCATTACTTTGCTCAGTGTCTCATTGGGGACTGATGTACAAAGAAAAATAACATAAATGATTCAGTTGTTTGCTTTGGACAGTATTTGAACATGATCTGTTGGTCGTTAATATTAACTCAGGTTTATCCATATCACTACCCCTGCAGCAGTATAAATAAGGCACAGGCAGATACAAAGAGCTCTCAGCAACAGCAGCTCCTCTGGACGGTAAGTCACCTTTCTCCGAGAGACAGAGATGGTTCCACCTGAGTGTGTGTTTCATTGCTCCTTTTTGCCATGTTTCAGGAGGTACTTGCCTTAGGGAAGATGATGAAAAATCCAGTGTGATAAGTGTGTGTGTATTTTCTAGAACCTCGTCCATATGCTCTTTTCCCCACCCCATGACCCCCTCCCCCCCATGGCCCCTCTCAACCACAGTGTCCTCCACCCCTTACTGCCCCTTCCCCCACGCAGACCAAGTGGATGGAAGGGGCCGGGAAGGAGGGGAGCTACTGAGGGAATGATAGGGGTGGGGCAGTTGGGGGCAGGAGCTATTGCTGGGGGGCTGGAGGAGACAATAAGGGCATGGGCAGGCTGCTCAGGGCCAAGAATCTGGTTGAAAGGAATCAGGGCTTATGGAGGTTCTCTGTCACCTGAAGAAATTGTACTCGATCCCCTCGAAGCTCATGGGGAGCTAGGAAGAGGAAACGATGAATTATACTTTGGGGAACCCACCTTGACTGCAAAGTAGCTGGAAGGGTCGGTGGGGGGCAAGACTGAGAACTGAGAGATGCTATGTTAGTCAGCTTGGTCTGCCAAAACAAAATACCACAGACTGGGGGGCTTAGACAACAGACATTATTTTCTCACAGCTCTGGAAGCTGGAAGACTGAGGCTGGGGTGCCAGCAGGGTTGGGTTCTGGTAAGAGCCCTCTCTCTGGTTTGCAGATGACTGTTTTCTGGCAATATCCTCTTGTGACTTCATCTTTGCAGGTACATGCACAGGGTCAGGGGCAGGGAAGAGCCAGTGCTCTGGTGCCTCTTCTTACGTGGGCACTAACCTATGACCATATAAAAGGGACCCTCATGACCTTGTCTGACCCTAATTCTTTCCCACAGGCCCTCCCTCTAGATATCATTACATTTGGGAGTAGGACATCAACATAGGAATTTTGAGGAACACAAATCTTCAACCACAGCAAATGCTATTTCTGTAGCCATAACAAGAGACACCGTGGTGATGGATCACCAGACACATGCAAAGGAATGGACCCTGTGCCCAGAGCTGTGTCAGGAACTGTAGGAAAACCAGGGAGGAAGACAGGGCCCTGCTCTAAAGAGGTTGAAATGAACACAAACTCAGAGCGTGGTTCACATCTTTACCCTTCCCTTTGGGATGCCAGAAATCTCACCATTAGAACACCCTTCAGATTCCAGGACTGATTTCTGGTCCTAGTCAGTCATGGGGGGCACATCTGGGGACACAGAGAGGTTTTTCCCCCAACGGTGGGACGGGACAGTAGCTGTAAGGACTGAGAGGGCCCACGGGAGATGGCCAGGATCGCCCGAGATGACCTTGTCAGGCCCTCTGTTCAGCTCATGACCCAGTCACCTGAGCACCACCCAGGCTTTCTTTCAGAATTCACACCTGACAGCCCTGAAGCCAGATCTCTCCTCCATCTGGGTTACACGGTGTTAGCAAGTGCTTTTGACAGGACTGAATTTTTCAGACAAAAATCTAGGTTTCCAGCTTCTTCAGAAACATTAAAAAAAAATCTGACACCAACACCAGCACTTCCACATGGGGAACACTGCTGGAACTGAGTGGCACCTGCCTGCCTCTGGCTTGGACCTGCCTCTCCCTTTGCCACAGTCCCCAGCACTCCTTACTGCATGACACTTGCTGGCCTTGTCTGGGTGTATTTCTGGCCAAATCTCTGTAGCAACTGAATCTGAACTCCCTGCTTTCTCTTTCTCCCTGGTCCTTCCCTTTCCACACTTTTCAGGACTTTGTCATGAGCTTTGTATTAAAAAAAAAAAAAAGAGAGAGACAGAAGGAGTGTAGAGTGCTGCTCAAAATCATAGAATATCATAGTGACAAGACTTCCCAGGACCAGGCTGGGGAAACTACTTGCATTAGGACCAACCTGCAGCACAGGTGAGAGTAGAATTAGATCCCTTGTCATCAGGTCATTTATCTTTAATTTCTCTAAAGTTCCAGAATGCTTTAGCCTTTCCTCATTAGCCTTAGTTAGCATCCCCCAATCGAGGACTAAAAGTAACCCCAGCACCCAGGTAATAATGGGCCCTTTCTCAAGCCTGTTAACATCAAGAACACATTCCATGGCATGTTCATCCTCCCACCTCTTCCTTCCAGTTAGAGCTCCTTGGATTTCTGCAGCAATGTCCCACAGGAAAATGCCCCTGGCTCTCTCTCTGGTCCTCATCCTCTGTGGCCTCCTTAATAGCACTTGCTGTGAAACTGAACGAAGATCTAAATGGAATATTTACCCAGTCTCATCATGGAAAATGTCACCTGTCCACCACAACATAGAAGCAGGCAATAAGGCTTTCGCCCACAAACTGTTTGAAACTCTGCTAATGGAGCATCCCAGAAAGAATATCATCTTCTCCCCTCTGAGTATCTCCACCTCCTTGGCCATGCTTTCCCTGGGGACCAGATCCACAACACTCACCAACCTCCTCAAGGGCCTTGGATTTGACCTCAAGGTCATGAGGGTGTGGGACATGCACCATGGTTTCCAGGGTATCGTCCAGATGCTGAAGCAGCTGAACAGAGAGGGACACCTGAAGTACAAGGACATGCTCTTTATCGATAGCAACAGGAAGATCAATACCCCGTTTCTGTGGGACACAGAGCGGATATATGACGTGAAGGCCCAGATGATTGACTTTAGAGACATAAGAAAGACCAAGAAGCAAATCAACCACTTTGTGGCTGCAAAAATGCACAAGGAAACCAATGGATTCATCACCTCTCTGAACCCTCATACCTTCCTGTTTCTTATAAACTACGTTTTCTTCAAAGGTAAGGTTTATCAAGTCCATGAATTCCTGTTTGGGTAACCTTAGCCCTTGGGTTTCCTGGAAGATTTCAGTCAGAAAAAAGTATTTTCTGTGATTCTATCCCATGTCCCATAGACCAATAGATTCAAAATTTTTCTTTTGCTTTTATCTCCTTGTGCTATCTATCTAGCATTTATAAGTGTTTCTGTTCCCAACAATTTTGGTCATATCATTGGCCAAACTTAAGATATTTTGGAGTAAAATGGAGTAACTCTTGATGGCTGAAGAGGATTCCGAGCAGGAGTGTGTGTACGCCTGTGTGCACGCAGGCATATGTTCTTCCGATGAAAAGTCTCCCTCCTTGAATAAGTTAAACAATTTAAGGCAGATTTCTTTGTCATCAGACTTCTCAGAACTCTTTTTTTCAATTATCTTACTTAAATCCAATTAATTGACATACAGTGGATGATTAGTTGCTGTTACAGAGTTCAGTTTATTCATCGGTTGCCTGTCAGAACTCTTAGTCCATTAAAATGTGGTGGGAATTTTCAAAGAAGGGATGTTGTGGTCATTGTTTCCTAAATTATTTCACAATGAAATCCTTTCTTGATGTTATAGCTCCAGAAGCAGGCAGTATTTTGGGAAATATCTTTTGAGGAATACAGATTTAAAGAAATCCTATGATGAATATTCATGCGTTTGCCTTTCTTTCCCTTGCATCCACCTAGAATTTTAAATATTCTGTTCACTGAGGTCCAGGTATCACTGGGAGGGGGCTTCTCCCTTCTCAAACCCCTCACCTCTGGGGTCCCCGGACATGGAGGTGCCAATGCCTTCTCCAACAGGTCACTCTGACTTTTTCCTTCCTGATTCTCCTAGGCATTTGGAAAATGGCTTTTCATACCAATTTCATGCACAAGGAGGACTTCTTTGTGGATGAGTGCACCACAGTGCGGGTGGACATGATGTGGAAGAAGGAACGCATGATTTATAGCAGATCGGAGAAGCTGTTTACTACAATGGTTAAAATGCCTTTCATTGGAAACATGTCCATAGTCCTTATGCTCCCAGATGTAGGACAGCCCAACCCTTCTGTAGAAGAGATGGATGTTCAAAGAGCTACACTTCTGAAATCCAGTGGCATGAGGTATGCTACTCTGGAGGGACAGTCTAGATTCACATTGAAATTTTGCTCGGATCTTGCTTCCTCTGTGCCAGTCTTATTTCAGGGAATTAAGTATTTGCTTATTTCCTGGCATATTTGTGGAACATGGAATAAGCCAAGCAGGAAAAATTGTGACCTGGCTTCCATCATCAGCTGGATGCCCCTTCAACTGTCTAAATTATGGTTCTTCTTCTTTCATGTATCAAAAACCCACCCCATACAAACTCGAGGAGGTAAAGAAAAGAATATATTGGAAAGATGCACCTAAGGGGATAAACACAACCAGGAATCACTAGGGATTGGACGGGGGACAGCAACATCATTGGGAACTCCATCTCTCTGATGTCATTTGTCCTCTCTGACTCAGCAAACCAGCTGGTTTACTCACCCAACACATATATCCTCACTGTTGATTCCATGACAGACACTGCTCAGGACTGGGAATACAGTAGCTAACCACACAAGTCTTTGCCATTGTGGGATTTCCAGTCTAGTGGGAGAGGCAGTAAGTCAACTAATAAATTCAAATTGCAGTAGAACTACGGGAAAATTGAGTAGGTGATAGAATAGAGGATTCAGAAGTAGAGTATTAATTGAGGATCCTAAATAGGTATGATGATCAGGGAATGATCCTAAGAGGTATATTTCAAGCTGAGTGGACATGACTTGGCTCTCTTCCACTCAAGCAAATGCTCCACTCCAGAGTGAAACCAACATATTTCTGTTCCACTGACAGATTCCTGGAAGGGAGAATTGGATTGATCCAGTTTAGGTATGGTATCCACCATGGTCCAATCAAATGTGGACAAATTATGTAATGAAAGCATGATCCCCAATGGCCCACTGATCTTGGCAAAGACTCCAGTCTTCAGGCAGTAAGTGTGTAGACCGGGAAAAAAAAAAATCTCCAAATAGTGTTCTCACTGTGCCACGTAGGAGCACAAGCTACTGTCTGGGCAGTGTCTGCTGTGGTTGAGGGCCACAGCGGAGTGTGTCTTCCATCATTTGCCACAACCGTACTTCACACAATGTCATGTTTGGGACAGGGGGCACCTCAAGAGAGGAACCCAGCTGAGTGGGTTACAATCCATTCAGAAGCTCAGCATCACATGTATTGGTTTATAAACAACATGAAGTGCTGGGAAGAGGTGGGCACTAGGCACTAGATCTGCACTATATTTGGGGCCACTGCCCAATTAAATCCCTGCTTACAGCTGGAGGGTTGGAAGGACTCAGGGCTGGATCCCCTGGCCAGACCCTCATCTTCTCTTGGTTAGGGAGACTGTGAAGGGCATAGCTTGAATAGTAATGTGTATTTTAGGCAAGTGCTTGGTCTGGAAATGTATGGCTGCATCTCATGCTCCAGCACCATTAACCTCTCCCCACGAAAGCACCCATGCCCCACCTTTTCTTAACTCTCCCTTGGAAGATCCCTGAAAGCAAAAGCAAGGTGCCTCCCCCTGGGCCTAGGAGAGAGAGACATGCTCAGCTTCCTTGTGGTTTTCAATCCTAACAGATTGGTGCACATAATTATGCCCAAGTTCAAGATCTCCTCCAAGATAAACTTGAAAAAAATGCTTCCCAAGATGGGCATCAGCAATGTGTTTACTACAGCAGCAAACTTCTCGGGTATCACAGAGGAGAATTTCCCAGCTATTTCTGAGGTGAGTAAAGCAACTTATAGAGTTTCTGTTTTATCCACAAAAGTTCTGAATGAAAAACCAATTTTAAAAAAGTAGTTATAAATCTTAGGTCCCTTGGCTTTTGAGGTTCTTTGGTCATTCAGACATTCATAAGCAATGGCATCAAGCCCTTCTGGAGGCTCTCGGGGTAGTCATGAACAAGCCACAGTCTTAGCCTCGTGGATGAACAGCATGCTGGGGTACAGTGGGCTGGCTTGGGGTGGGCTGGCGAGGAAAGTTGTCGGGCTGGGTTGGCCTTCATGCAGAGGCCTGAAGAAGGAAAGAAGAGAGCGAGGGAGCACGTCGAGGAGACCCATGTTCAAGGGCCTCCTGAGGGGGACATGGGCTTGAAATCTTTGAGGAGCCCCAAGGAGGCCCACACAGCTAGCATCGTGTTTGAGACTGAGAGAGGGGGCCAGCGAGGTCCTGTTTTCTGACCTGCGCAGACCTGTTTTCTGACTGACATGGGAGACCCCCAAGGCTGACATACACTGACATGTGTTTTATAAATCCATGTTCTGCGGTGTGGAGGAAGTGTGGCCCATAACCCAGGTGAGGGGTAAACACAGTTTGAGGGGGCATTGGTGGGACTGTTAGCAGTGGTGAGGAGACCCAGCGTGACTTTTGAAGACAGAACTGGGGAGCAGGGAAGGAAGCGTGAGAGAGGCCAGTTCTATTGCTGGAGCCTGGTCCACAATGGAGACTGCCCGAGGTAGGAAAGATGGAGGAGCAGTGGGACGGGGCAGGGGTGGGGGGTGTGGATGAGCAAGTCAGGACTGGCTCTGCCAAATAGAGATGCCTTCAAGAAATCCAGATGCCATGGAGTATTTGTGGGCACAGGGGGCTGCCTCTGATTACTCCACCAAGGTCATAGACCGGCTGATTGCTTGGTGGCCGCCCTGTAACACACATGCCCAGGACATGCCTAGGGATCAGAATTCCTCATCACGGTACAACACTTGATAGATTACAAAGCAGTTTTTCAGAGTTCTTTCACCTGAGTCTCCCAATGACCTTGGGGAGGGGACAGTGTCTGCTCTCTAACTGAGGGAGGAGCGAGCTGTCACTCACAGAGGACACCCGATACAGTTTCCAGGGCCGGGTCCCCGCTGGGATGCAGCTTTTCTGGATTCACAGATCTCCCTCCTCACAAAATCCCTGGGGCAAGCTCACATTGAGCGCAGTGGGGGGTGGGGGGTCTGGGGCTAAGGGATGCCACACCCCTCACGATGGTACAGGAGTACAGGAGCAAGGTCACCAATGCTGGACAGGGCCTCCTGCAGATCAGAGGGGCAGACACTGGTGTTCTGGCACAAGCACTTCCACACAAATAGAAAATGGTCCATGCTGGGAAGGAGACAGGAAACACCAGCCCCTTCCCTCCCTTGTTTTCTCTCTACCACATCCTTCTTGAAAGCGTTTGAGAGGTCCACACTCAGGGATTCTATGGGACCTTTTCCTAAGCCTTCAGACCACCAAGCTTCCCTCTGAGCTCTCTTCCCCCTTCCTCTGATTTGAACTCCTAAACTCCTTGAAATTTCTGCCTGCACTGGGGGAGACGGAGCTCAGTAGTTAGTGTGAGCCCCTCCCCAAGGCGTCTGGATCCAACTGCTGAGAGCCTTGGGTGGTTCTCCAGGAATGGGAGCCAGCGTTCCCCCCACTGTGCCCAGAGCTGAGCCAAGATCTGTTTCCCCCCAGGCGATACATGCAGCCACAATGGAGGTGAGTGAGGAAGGCAAGATGGACATGGCCTCCAGCAACACCATCCCCTATCACACACATACTGCAGCTCCCTTTGTCGTGAAGTTCAACAGACCCTTCTTCCTGTTTGTGGAGGATTGGATGACTCAACGAGCAATCCTCATGGGCAAGGTCTTCAACCCCATAGCTGAGTAGAGATGGGGCTGGGCTCTGCAGAGCTGGAATTCAACTGCTCCTGAATAAAGGGAATAAAATTCACACTATTGAGTCAAAAGAAACTGAGTCGGAGACATGTGGGCTGAGAATGGAGGTGGGGCGGGTTGTTGATGGTCTTCTGTCCTGGGAACAGGGCAGGATAAGGAGAGGTGGGGGGCCTGCTGGGGACACTTGGCAGATGCACCTTCTGTCCTGAAAAAGGATAGATATATGCAGGGAAGCAATTCTGAGGGGCGCGAGCAAGGTGTGAGAGTCTTTTTAGCGCGGAGCTGTCTAACTGGCCTCTCTTCCTGCGAGGCAGTCAGAGCCTGTTCGCTTGTCTACGCAACAGGAGCCCTATAACTCCACCAGCAGCCCCGGGCAGGAAGCTGGGTGGGCAGAGGCAGGGTCCTACCACAGAGAGGGGCACCCACGAACACCTCAGTGGGCCTCTGTGTGTTCCCCCGGCTCCAAGGGGAGATAGGCTACCTAGGAAGGCAGAGACCCCCAAATATTTTGGATGCATCTGCTCTGGGCAGACCCCTTATGAGAAAGTTGCTATTGACCCTGTGGGATAAGAATGAACATGGATGAGATGGGAAGAGCCAGGAGGATGGTCATACACAGAATGGGGTGTGAGTGAGCGTGTGTGAGTGAGTGTGTGTGTGTGTGCACGTGTGCGTGTAGAAGCTGGGACTACGCCTTGGAATTACACCAGCTCATCACCAGGATGAGCCTATCAGGATAAAGTCTATCCTGGCCTCCCGCTCGCAGGCACCACACATTGGGGCACTGAGGTCTGTGAGGTGGCTCAGCTCCCCCGGACACTTGGGCAGCCGGCTTTGCTCAGCCTACAGCACTTCTGTGGATCACTGCCCGCTGTCCTTTAGCATGCAGGACACCAGCCCCCACCATCCTCCATGCTCACCCTTCAGCATATGGGATATTAGGACTGAATAGTGTCCATGAGCACCCTTCAGCACAAGGGACACTATGCTCTCACTGTCCTCCGTTGGATGCCATCTACTCCATGGGACATGAGGCCCTCAGGGCACCCTCTCTGCTTTTGCCATGGATCTGCTAGGACCTGAAACACACACAGGTGGGGATCTCCAGGCCTTCCTCCATCTGATTATGCTGTGGACACCACTTCCTCCACATTTTCTAGAACAATCTACCTTATTGCTCTTCCTTCAGGGGAGTGTCTTGTGCCAGGGTCTAGCATAGAATCCAAAATGGGGGGTCCTAGAGTTGGTTCTTCTTCCCCTAGCATGTGATAAGTGACTGCAAAGAGCCAAGTGATTTATGTGCAAGCAAGAGCGAACGGAGTTCCTATTAGATGAGGGAAAACAAAAAACAAAAACTCTGACCATATATTTCAATGGTCTTGTTCATTTGTAGCACAAATGTGTCCTTACAAAACACGCAGAAGGTTCTCAACACTGTTCTAGATCCAGGGGTAGGGTCTCAAGTGTTGGTGGGGGTAGCAGACCCCATCAGTGCCTGGTCCAAATGTCCTTGGCCTTCACCTTTCCAGCCCACATTCATTGAGTCCCACCTGGAGCTCTCCACCTGGGGCTTTCTCCTGCTTCACACACCGGACAGGCCAAGGGCACCTGGAGAAGCAGACTCAGCCTCCTTGGGGGGCCTTCATGTCTGAAAAACACCTCCTGATTTGAGCCACTGTGCCAACCTGGACATATTTTATTTGGCTTTATGTATATGATGAAATAACTCCACCCTCTAACAATGTTTGATTGTTTTCTCATGTAAGTAAGATACACATTGTTTGTGAGAAATTAGAAGAATACAGAATCTACAAAGAAGAAAATAAAGTCACCCCAAGGTGACTTTTCACCAAAATTTCACTCATAAGAAATAATTCAATTCGTTCCAGGTTTTGTTCTAGATCTTGGCTGATTCATGGTGAACAAGAGACAATGGTCCTTTTTATGGGGATTCAAAACAGCAGGCAAGAAAGCTTTGCTCTATGTTCTAATTTCCTTCAGTCTTTTTCTTTTTCTGTACCTGGGTGATATTTATTTAAAATATCATACAAATATGGGAATGGTAGAGAATTGGTAAAACACTGGAGCCTCGCCACCCACTTCGCGAGCAGGTAACTTAACCTCCGGGGGCCTCAGCATCCCATCTGTGAGGTGGGGCTGACTGTGCCTCGCTCACATTCTTTCTCCGTCCAGTTTTACTGAGAAATGATGGACACACATCACTGTACGCATCCAGGGTGAGCAGCAAGGCAGCTCGGTTCGCATGTGTTGTGAAAGGGTGATCACGACAAGGTTGGGTCAGCATCTCCCAGTCTTACCGCTAGGGTGATATGGAAAGAACACTGTGCAGATCACCGCCCAGATCAGATCAGTGACGGGTCCGCAGCAACCACATCGCGACGTCTGTCGTTGTCACCGGGACTGCAATACCCTCCAGTGGAGTGGGGTCCAGAATCACCATCCACTCAGCTTGTAGGATGGGCAGGTAGGACAGATCTTTCCAAATAAAAAAGGTCCCTTCCTGATGGCTGCACATTGCCTCCAGTTCCAGGAACTGACCTGGCAAATATTGACTGGGCTGCCCCGATCTTCCAACACCATTTCCTGTAGGTAGGAGGCCACGCGGTGCTGAAGACCTGGGGTCCCCAGCCCAGGGAGCTTCCTGTGAGTATCATGCTTATGCCTGAAATGGAGGTGAGGGTGGGGGTGCTTCTCTCTCTCTCTCTCTCTCTCCCTCTCTGTCTCTCTGTGTCTCTCCTTCCCTCTCTCTCTCTCCTCCCTTCTCTCCCTCTTTCTGTCTTTCTGTATCTCCTTCTCTCTCTCCTTTCTCTTTCTCTTTGTTTCTCCCTCCCTGTCTCTCTCTTTCTTTCTCTCTTCCCCCCCCCCCCGGCTTTAGCAGCAAGGATGGCTGAACTGAGTCCCGGAAAGGACAAGTGCTGGTATACACTGCTTCTAAGGCTCTAAGTGGGAACTTCAGGTTTTAAATAACCTTTTATGGAAAACTTTGCCAACAAACATGTTGAGAGAGGAACTCCCAGGGCTCCTGGTGGTTAGACCAAAAAAAAAAAAAAAAAAAAAAAAAAACCGGAACAATACAACCCAAAGCAAATGACAACGTTGCAGTAACAAATTTACCTGCGACACGGTTGTAGCAAAAGGCTCGCACTTCAGGAGCCCTCGTCTAGAGTCTGAATCACGCTCCTGCCACTTAACAGGTGTTGATCTTGATCGTGAGTCCAATTTCCCCATAGGCACAGCAAGGGTACAAATAAATCCCTGTGTCTTCAGGTTCTCACAGGGATTCAACTGAATGACATTAATCAGTGATCTCTCGACAAAGGCCCTGGCATTTGCACAAGACTGTTCTGCATTGCATGTCACCGCTCTGTTATTTCGAGAGCTTTCTCTCTCCCACCAAATTCCAAGAACACCCCCTGCCCCAGACTCTGAGCTGATCTCAAATACCATCCCCCTGTATTTGAGAACACATTCGGCTGAGAGCCTGTGAGATGATGGATCTAATATCCTTGCATAAAATAAACAATATGTGGGAATATTATCATTAACTGATGGAGTTCTTAGTTTTCCTCTGGGATCTTTCTAGAAAAGAAATAAAGACAGACATTGGGTGTAATTACACCAGACAACTGTAGACAGGGGTAGAAATACACATCACCTGCCTTCTACAGATCAGGGGCCTTCCACGCCATATGCCTTGTAATCCTTAAGTGCTCCGGCCCCCAGAAGGTCGGCATTATCCTTTTCCTTTTGTAAATGGGGACACTGCGGGTCAGAGAGTTTCCTTTGTGCAGATCCCACAGGGAGATACCGCGATGTCTAATTCAAACCCAAGCCCTGTGACTTTCCATCCTCTTTGGGAAATAAGCCTTCTGCAAATCTGGGAATCACTGGGGTTTCGGAAGGGTAAACATGGTGAGTTCAGTGGGAGAAAAAGAGTAAACCAGAACCGGTTTTACTACAGTACAGAAGCGGTATTTCTGATTTTCCCCAGGAGCAGACGGATTTTTAAATCGTTCTGCTTCCCAGCGTGGATGGAACCTGTCGTTAGGGGAGCCCAGCAGAGCTCTGGGAGAGGGAGGAAGGACGTGGCCTTGGGAAATGGCCTGCAGTACTTTGCTCAGCAAACTCATTTCCACATAACTGATAAGCAGGCTGTATTCGTCCCTCCTGGCAACTGGCCTGTGGGGTTTTTAGGGCCTAGGGTGCTATAAACCATCTACGAATATGATCTCTCCCACACCACCGTGGCATCTGTAATAGAGCCAGAGGTCATTGGTTTGGGCAAAAGGTGCCCATTAAAACACAAACGTTATCAAGACCGACGAACGGCAACGAGAGGGTGGTCAGCTATGGAAGAGTCAGTTCTGAAGGGAGCAAGGGGACGGTGCTGTCCTTACTGGGGATATCAAGGTGTGGGGGAGTCCCCGCGGCCATGTGACAGCGCGTGCTCTGTGATGGTGTGTGGAGGGGTGTGTGTGGAGATCCTGAAAGGGACAGGGGCGCCAGACTCGGGCCAGAGTGAGCAGAAATAAGCTGCGTCTACACGGCAGTTCCTTCTAGAGCTGGAGCTGCCTTCCCTGCCCTGAGGAAGGATTCTCCCACTCCTGCACCGCTTTCACTCTCTAGAGCTAGAAGGCTTCTCTGGCCCGCTCTGTGACCTAAAGTACTGGAGAGATGGGGTTCATTTCCTAACGCTGCCCCCAACAAAGCGCCACAACCTGGGTAGTTTCAATGACAGAAATAGATCGTCACGTCACCATGGAGTCCGGAAGTCAGAGATCTAGGTGCCGGGGGGTGGGGCTGGTTCCTTCTGAGACTGGGCAGGAGAACCTGCCGCAGAGCTCTCCCTGAGCTGCTGGGTTTGCTGGCGATCTCTGGCATCCTTGGTTCTGGAAGCATCACCCTGATCTCTGCCTTTGTCTTCCCAGCACGTTCTTCCTGTGTGCATGTCTGTGCCCAAATGCCCCCTTAGAAGGACACCGGTCCTATTAGATTAGTGCCCATCTAATGACCTCGGCTTAAGCAAGTACAGCTCAACAGCCCCATTTCCAGACAAACACTCTGAGATACGGGGGTTTGAGCTTCCACATACAAATTTGGGGTTATGCAATTCAACCCATGCCAGACCTCTTCCCTGAAACTCTGAGTCAATTAAGATATAGTTTTCCACTGCTGCATGTGACAAGGGGAGCTCGAGATGCCAAGTTTGTTGGGGACAGAGCTGATCCATCCTCCCAGACTCCAGGCACCCCTCGTGGGCGGCCCCCATCCACCAGACCCCTGTGTCTCACCATCACCTCAACACTCCAGCTAATGAAAAACCAGAAGAGGAGAGGGCACTCCCCCTTCTTGGAGGATCTGACCCAGGAGCTGTACACACCCTCCTCTCCCCTCCAGCTGGTGAGAGTGATGGGAAGGGCCACACCTGGGTTCTAGCAAGGCCCAGCTTCACTCTCTGTCACGGTGCCCTGAGCCTCTGTTCTGTAGCCACTCCCAGTCCCTGAAAGTTCATGAGTAATTCCAAGAATGCCTAGAAAGAAGAAAAAAAGGAAAAAGAAAGGAAGGAAGGAGAGAGGGGGGAAGGAAAGTAGGAGGGAGGGAGGGAGGAAAGGGGAATTAACAGTGGAATTTTGTTTTTAGAGCCCAGAGTGCTTTTCTCAACAAAATCTTGTAGACAGACAATGAATACATCAAGCAGATTGAGGGCTGCTGCTCAGACTGTAGCCTCATCCCCTGCAGGGCCCCTCATGACAGCTGTGTGGGGTACAGTTTGGATGTGAGGTTCACTGTGCGAGCAATGGGGGGCACCAAAGTTATTTATGAAGCAGAAATAACTTGTTCAACATCTTCTTTTCAGAGGATGGGTCCAGCTTGGCTGTGGCTGCTGGGAGCAGGGATCCTGCCCTCTGTCCACTGTCAGCCCTTTCCTGCCCATGGAGATAAGAGTCTGGGGGTGCCTCAGGCCCCCAGTGACCAGCTCTCCATGCCAGGGACCCCCGCCTACCACAAGATCACACCCACCATCACCAACTTTGCCTTGCGTTTGTATAAGCAGCTGGCCGCAAAAACCTCAGGAAACATCTTCTTTTCCCCCGTGAGCATCTCTACTTCCTTGGCCCTGCTCTCTCTTGGGGCCCAGGCTGACACCCCAGCTCAGATCCTGGAGGGCCTCGGCTTCAACCTCACAGAGATCCCAGAAGCTGACATCCACCGGGGCTTCCAAAGCCTCATCCACACCCTTGACCTGCCTAGCCCCAAACTGGAGCTGAAAGTAGGCAACTCCTTGTTCCTGGACAAGCAATGGAAACCTCGGCAGTCCTTTTTGGACACGATCAGGGAGCTGTACGGAGCATTTGCGTTTTCTGCCAACTTCACAGACTCGGCCACGACCAGGAGGCAGATCAATGAGTACGTGAGAAAGCAGACGTACGGGCAGGTGGCGGACAGCCTCCAGGAGTTCACGCAAGACACGCTCATGATTCTCTTGAATTACATCTTCTTCAAAGGTGAGGGCTGGCTTGGGCGGCAGCAGTCACCTCCACCACCTCCAGTCATGCCCCTGGAAGCCACCAGTCCTCAAGGCTTGTAGCTGCTCCTCTCTACGTGCTGACACAACCTTCCTATCAGACTACTTCCTGATTTATCAATACTTGTTTTCTCTTGCCATGTTTCTTCTGTTCAGTTTTTATCCTGATTTTCTTTTGTTAGACATTCCATCATACACTTTTAGAAATAACCCCTTTTTTAAGAAAAATTTTACATTTTATATTATCTATCCTGAACACAGAAAAATATACAGAGGATAATACAAAATCCCCACCAAGAAGGGAGAAATATTAACATTTTAAAATTTGCTTCAGATTTTTATTTTTTTCAGGACTATAATATTGCAGGGATTTTAGTTCCTTTTTAACCTTTCCCTGGTCCCATTTGCCTCCTTCCATCCCTCCCCAGAGGCAACCAGTATCCTAGGGGTGACATGCAACCCTCTCCTCCATGTGCTCCCACCATGAACACATTAAGTATCCATGACCCTGTTTAATGCACTGCATGTGTTCTAAATTTTATGAGAATGGTATCATCTGTACAAATGATCTCGCACTTAGGTGTTACTGTCCTCACCACATCTTTTTTTTTTTTTTTAGATTTACTTATTTATTTTAGAAAGAGAGAGTTGGGGGTGGGAAGGAGAGGGGCAGAGGGGGAGGGAGAGACTCTCAAGCAGACTTTCTGCTGAGTGTGAAGCCTGACACGGGGCTCCGTCCCACAACCCTAGGACCATGACCTGAGCTGAAACCAAAGTCGGACCATTAACCAGTGGAGCCACCCAGGCTCCCCGTATCTTAATTCATATAAGTAGCTTGTTAGCTTATTTTGACTGTGGCACTGAGCATGTCATACTTGTGGGGCTCCTTTCTTCTACTCATTTTATTTCTTGATTTAGTAGCATGTATCTCTGTGATGATCCTAGGAAAATGAATTCTTCCACTTTTTAAACACAGGTCTGTTCCGATGTCCTTCGTTTTCACCTGGTGTTTTTGTCTGCTCCAGGATCCACATTACATTTAGTCATCATGTCAGAGTACACTCCTCTGCACTCGGACAGTTTCTCAGACTTTCCTTGCTCTCAATGACCTAACCGATTTTGAAGAATACCGGCTAGACACTCCGTAGCATGTCTCTCAGTTGGGATTGTTTGCCTGTTTTTTCCTCATGAGGATGACTGGGGTGAGGGGACATGGGGAGGAGGGCCACAGAGAGGAAGTGCCATTTTTATCACATCAAGCCAAGGAGGCATACTATCAGCATGACTTATCACCGTTGATGTTGACTTTGACCATCTGGCTGAGGTCATGCTTGTCAGATATCTCTGTTGCAAAGTTACCCTTTCCCCGTTGATGGAGGTCACTATGTATATCCCATACTCAGAGACTGGGGTGTTATGCTCCATATCCATGAGAAGGGGGTATCTACCTAAATTATTTGGAATTCTTCTGTATGGGAGATTTTTCTTTTCGCTTGCATTTATTTATTCAATCACTGACTTACATCATTATGGACTCAAGGATATTTATTTTATTTTTGAGGTAGTAATCCACTGCTACTTAGCTTTGTGGCTTAAAATTTTCTAACATTGACCATGATAAGATCCTTCCACTGGTTCCTGCATCCCGTGACATGCCCCCATCATTGCCGACATCTTTTCTTTTTTTCTTTTTAGAGCACTTCCTTATTTCTGGAACTACAAGACACTCCAGGTTCATCTTTTATATCTCCTGCCCCCTGGAAAACATCTCTTTGTCTCTCTGTGCTGACATCTGGCTGATTTCTTCAGCTCCACTTCCCTTTTACTAATTCTCTCAACAGAATTAGTATCTACTGTTTCACCCATCCACTGAATTTTCAACTTCGCTGACTATATTTTCACTTTGACATCCTATTTTTCTCAAATCTACCTATCATTTTTGTCATAATGACCCACTGTTATTAAATTTATGCCTTCCTTTTTTTTTAACACGTTAAAGAAAAAACATCTTTTGGAGTATTCTACTACCTGGAGAACTTCAACTTTGAATTCTTGGTTTTGTTGCCCCAAATTATTCCCTTTCGGTGGGAGATTGAAATGTTTACCTTTGGGATGATTTTCATGGGAAATCATCTTTTCATGAGTTTCTGATGACCTGTTGTGGAAGGGCCTCTAGGAGAAAATTTCGCATTTGCCTCTGGTATAGTCCTATTGTTTCCTGGTTCTATTTTAATTTCTAAGTTGGGGAGTCCCTGCACTGAAGAATTAATGAGAACATAGACCAGTCTTAGATTGGAGAGTTCCTACACTGCATGAGTAGTAAAAACAAAACACCCAGAGCAAGTGACTCTTCCCCTCTACCCCTACCTGGAAATGGAGTGACCTGTCCTAACTCAACCTGGGCTGCTGGGCAAAGTTTTTTAATCCAGGCTTCCCAGATGGGGAAGGGATTGCTTTTCATAGCTTTTGACTCTGCAGAGAGATCAGTTCTAAGTGTGGGCCTGGGTTTTATTTATGTCCCCTGAGAAGACATTAAATACCACCCCTGGTGCTGTATCTGATTCTGATAACCTGAGAGCCAGATGACTTTGTTTCTAAATCAGAGTTACATACTCCTGCTTTGCACCTGGAAGCTTTGATTCTTATTTTTTATCTCAGCTATTATTTGTTTATTTGTTTGTTTGTTTAGTCATTATTTTGTCCAGCTTCTCTGGGTGTTTATGCAGGAAAAAACAGGTTTTCTGCTTTAACTTAGTCTATGACACTGATCAGAAGTCTCAAGGTCTTAAGCTTTTTTTTTTATTCTTATTTTTTCATTTTATTTTATTTTATTTCTTTTTAGTGTTCCAGAATTCATTGTTTATGCACCACACTCACTGCTCCATGTAATACATGCCCTCCATAATACCCACTACCAGACTCACCCAACCCCCACCCCCCTCCCCTCCAAAACCCTGTTTGTTTCTCAGAGTCCCCAATCTCTCATGGTTTGTTTTCCCCTCTGATTTTCCCCAACTCACTCCTCCTCTCCATCTCCCAATGTCCTCTGTGTTATTCCTCACACTCTATGAGTAAGTGAAACCATATGATAATTGACTCTCTCTGCTTGACTTATTTCCATCAGCACAATCTCCTCCAGTCCCGTCCATGTTGATGCAAAAGTTGGGTATTCATCCTTTCTGATGGAGGCATAATACTCCATTGTATATATGGATCATATCTTCCTTATTCATTTGTCCATTGAAGGGTATCTTGGTTCTTTCCCAGTTTGGCAACTGTGGCTGCTATGAACATAGCAACTTGCTGCTATGAACATTGGGGTACAGATGGCCCTTCTTTTCATTACATTTGTATATTTGGGGTAAATACCCAGTAGTGCAATTGCAGGTCATAGGGAAGCTCTATTTTTAATTTCTTAAGGAATCTCCACACTGTTTTCTAAAGTGGCTGCACCAACTTGCATTCCTACCAACAGTGTAAGAGGGTTCCCCTTTCTCCACATCCTCTCCAACACATGCTGTTTACTGTCTTGTTAGTTTTAGCCATTCTAACTGGTGTAAGGTGGTATCTCAATGTGGTTTTGATTTGAATCTCCCTGATGGCTAATGATGATGAACATTTTTTCATGTCTGTTAGGCATTGTATGTCTTCTTTGGAGAAGTGTCTGTTCATGTCTTCTGCCCATTTTTTAATGTGATTATCTGTTTTGTGTGTGTTGCGTTTGAGGAGTTCTTTATAGATCTTGGATATCAGCCCTTTGTCTGTAGTGTCCTTGGCTAATATCTTCTTCCATTCCATGGGTTGCCTTTTTGTTTTGTTGACTGTTTCCTTTGTTGTGCAGAAGCTTTTGATCTTGATGAAGTCCCAAAAGTTCATTTTTGCTTTTGTTTCCTTTGCCTTTGGAGACATATCTTGAAAGAAATTGCTGTGTCCGATGTCAAAGAGGTTACTGCCTATGTTCTCCTCTAGGATTTTGATAGATTCCTGCCTCACGTCAAGGTCTTAAGCTTAATCATTTTTGATTCTCCAGAGTCTGACACAGGGTCAAGTATGTTTTATTTTTTTTTAATTTTTTTCTAATCAATGAATAGGAAACTTATAGTAAGGCTCTGGGGCCTTGGGGCTCAGGCTGAAGACTTCCCTTTGGACAAAGGAAAAGCCAGTAGAGTGGCCTTATCTGACTTTCTTTTGGGGGCATAGTTTGTTGGTATGGCCATAATTCTTCTTGGGTCAGTTGATGATGTGGAGGTGCAGGTGAGCAAAATCCTTGTGGCAGATCATAGCTGCAATTGTATTTCTGGGCCAGTTGACAGAAGGGAGGCTCCATGATACCACCCCACAGGCAAAGCGCCAAGTACAGGGCAGCCTCTTCCTAGATATTGGAGTCTGCGAGAGTGAGGCCGTCCTCCAACAAAAATTAGACAGTGCAGGTGAGGCGAGATGTCCTCCTTAGATTTTGGCTTTCACATTCTCAATGGTATCACTGGGCTTGACCTCGAGGGTGATGGTCTTCCCCATCAGGGTCTTTGCAAAGATCTGCTTCTCTATATCTGCCACCGGGCCACCACCACCAAACCACTTAGACACCTTGTTGAAGAAGAAGAGGGGTCGAGTATGTTTTGAATGTTTGCTGCTTGAATGATTTCAAGTTAAACTTAGATCTTGTGTTTGAGGTGTCTAGGAATGGCATTCATTAATGGTCAAAAACATACAACAAGACTGACTACATTTCAGGGCCTTAGCTAGCATCTTAGAAAAATTTATGAATAAGATAATTTTCTTACAGTTGTGTAGTTCACAGTAAAAGCAAAATAGGCAAATAAGTAAAAAGGCAATTGTAATTCAATGGGAAAGTGATGCTTGCTTGAGTAGATATGGGTGCCATGGAGCTCTCAAAAGGTACACCTTTCCAGATTTGGGGAGTGAGAAAAGGTTTCCTGAAAGAGGAGACATCTAAGCTGAGACATGAAGAATGAGCTGGATTTACTCAGGCAAAGAGGTTGCAGAGAAGAGGGTTCAGGTTGAAAACCAGCATGTGCCAACGTCCAAGGAAAAGAGAAACCTTTGCATTTTCAAGGAACTGAAATGAATTTAGTTGGACTAGAACATAGAACACAATAGCATAATGCCTACGGGACAGTGCCAAGAGTTGCAATAAAAAGCTAAGGAGGAACTGTGTTGAGAATCCAAGACTTTATCTGTAGGACCCCAGGATGACCAAGAAGTTGGAAGCAGTAGAGTGACATGATTACATTTGTTTGAAAAAAATCAGTCTGGCTACAATTTGGAAAATGGTTTGGAGGGGAGAAAGGGTGGGAGAGCAGAGAAAAGTCAGGAGGTTCTTGAAGCATTTCAAAGTAAGTAAGATGGTGGCTGTGGATGAAGGTGCTGCTTTGGAGGTAGAAACAGCAATGCTTGGTCAGTGAGAGGATGTGGGCAAGAGGGACAAGATGAGCCAGCTTTCCATCAGCAAGACCAGTGCTTTCAGGAGGTCAAGACTGGAGGCTGTTGTGCGTGGAGATTCTTAAGTAGAAAGAGAGAAACTATTACACACATGAACAAGGCTGTGACCAACAGATTCTACAGTTCTGTGTCATAAAGACCTTTTGTGTTATATTTAACATTTTATTAACTGAATTCTTTCTCCTTTTTCAGTTTGAATATTGGGAAGTTCAGAGGGAGGGGGTGGCTCTTGACCTTCTCTGTAGAGGGTTGCTGTTTCAAGGCAGGGCAGAGAGGGGTCAAGTCAATGTTTGCAGAGAACATGACGTGTGGAGCCAGTCAAGCCCCAGTCCCTGCTCTACCATCTAATGGCTCTGCATATTGGGTATGTTTCTATAAATTCACAGGGAATAAGTTTCTCATTGTTGACATGGAGGTCATAATACTTGTTTAATATTAATGTTCATGAAAAAGTAAAGAGATAATGCCTTGCACATGGAAGATAGTAAGTGGAAATACCTTTTAGCTTCTTGAAAGCTAAGTTGCACTAGAATGGAACAAAATCATAGACCATTAGAGCCTAACTCTGGGGACTCACTCTAGTGGCTGAGCCAGCCCTAAGTTCTGGCCCCTGATTCTGTATCCACCTCATATTTATGTATATCAAAGAGGAAGTCATGGAGCCAGTGTGGCTTAGTGTATGTCTACCCAGAGTTGCTCTCCTGTGGTATGTTCTCATAGTTTTATGGATTTTGTGTCCTAAGCCAAGTGGAAGCATCCTTTCAATCGCTACCAGACCCAGAAGCAAGAGAGCTTCTTTGTGGATGAGAGGACCTCCCTCCGCATTCCCATGATGCACCAAAAGGAAATGCACAGGTTCTTCTATGATCAAGAAATGGCTTGCACTGTCCTCCAGATAGAATACAGTGGAAACGCCCTGGTTCTGCTCATCCTACCTGACCCAGGGAAAATGGAGCAGGTGGAGGCAGCTTTGCAGCCAGAGACCCTGAGGAAATGGGATCAGTGGCTTCTGCCCAGGTAAGTGTCAGAGTAGAAGGACTCCAGCAGACTTGGTTCAAGAATCCAGACAAGGCCTTGATCAACACCAACTGTAAAAGCCTAACCCGTAGGTCTGGCTCATCATCTTGCCCTTTAACTAAGTATGTGGGTAAGATGAGGCCATAATCCCTGCTACATTGGGTTGGTCAAAGGATTGACCAAGTTCTCACATATAAACCTTTGAGATTGGTCATGATAAGTGCTCACCAGGTGTTAATAATTCTTATCCCTTCCTGAGTGTTTTTCTGGCCGACCTTCTTTCCTCTTGTTTCTCCCTTTTTCCAGAATAATTTACTACCAGGAGGTAGAGAAGTATAACCAAAAAAATCAGATTAAGGACAATTATTAAGAATAATTATGACTCCCACGCAACAGTATTTATTTCTTAAAAGAGCCCCTCCTTTTTTTACTTTATGTAAAAAATTGTTTGACCAAAATGTAGAAAAGGTGATACTATTACATGTATTACAGTTGGAAGAATCTAAATGAAAAGTGTAGGTTTTATTCAATTGCACAATTTGCTAGTGTACCTCCAGGGTTGTATGATGCTTAATAAATAAGAGCGAGAGGTAAAGGATTTGGATAAGCTGGAAGCAGGTTTGTAGAACTGTAAACTTGAGTTGGTCCCCACAGTGCTAGGGAGTGGGGACTGTTTCAGCTCCAAGATGTTGGCCAGGAAGGCAGAAATAGAACAGCACCAAAATGTGTAGCCTTGTTGACAAAATAGTCCATATCCAATTTAATCAGGAGTTTCTTGGTCATTTATTAACTTGGTCATGAAGAAGGACTTAGAGACCCGGTTAGGTAAATCTTCAATTTGGCATTTCTTGAAGTATGGAGGAGAGATAAAGCTAGGCCAATTACTTTATCTCTGACTTGCTGTCAGAGAGCACCCCCCACCCTGCCCAATGTTTGGCTAACATTGCTCAATTATTGATGGCTAGCAGTCTTTTTGATAGGTCCTCTTTGAAAAAAAATACCCTTATTTTTATTAAAATATTTCTTAATGAAATTAAATACCAAGAAGAGTACTGTAAGAATTAAAGTGCTAGTTTTATGGGATCTCAACCCCCTACCACCTTTTATCTCACTTTTCAGTTTGTGGTTTTCCTTACAATGGTTTCAACCTTTTCTGGTATGAGACCCCATTTTCTAGATAACCCTTTCAGGGGATCTATCTTGTTTCATGAGAGCTCTGATACAACATTTGGCCTTGAGTTCTAATTGCCTCTTGCTGCATAATAAGCCACCCCAAAATGGAATGGCATGAAAAAAATATCTATTATCTCTCTCCGTGCAGTGGGTGGACTGGGCTCAGCCTTGTGGTTCTCATGTGAGGCTTTCCTGCACTGGAGTTGGATACTGGCTAGGGCTGGAGCATTGAAGGCTTTTCTATGGGCTGTCTCGTGCCTGATTTAGCTGGCTGCTCAGATAAGGGCTGAGTAGGTCTCTCTCTCTCTCTCTCTCTCTCTCTCTCACTGTAGCATCTCCATGAGGCTAGCTTGGGCTCCTGCACATCATTGTTATATAGCAGCTCAGGGCTCCAGGAAGGAGTGTTCCAAAAGATAGGAAGTGAAAGCTCCTGCTCTCTTAAGTTCTGGGCTCCAAAGTGTCTTTTCTGCTATATGCTTTGGGTCAGAGTAGTCACAGGACCTCTCCCCCGACCCCCAGTTCAGAGGGAGGGTGTACAGACCAAACCTCTTGACCACTTTCATCTTGAACCCACCAGCAGTTGGTAGACACCAATCACCCTAAGTGCCCACAGAAGCCTTCCCTCAGCTCCCCAACCACACTGAGGGATAGGAAAAGGTGCTCGTGTTTGGGCAGAGATTCAAATACCAAATAAAAGAGATACAAGTCAAGGACAGAGATCAGGATAAGAGACTATTCCTGTTGTCTATGAACTTATATGGCAATGATCAGTTTCTGATTCCAGCTCCATATTCTCAAGGTCCTTTGGGGGGAGCCTGTCCCTTCCCCCAGTAGAGGAGGAACTACCACAGAATCTTCTAGATTTTTCCCTCAGAAAGGTCTGGGGTTTTTTGTTTTTTGTTTTTGTTTTTTGTTTTTATTTTGTTTTTGTTTTTGTTTTTAAGTAGGCTTCATGTTCAGCATGGAGCCAATGCAGCACTTGAACTCATGACCCTGAGATCAAGATCAGAGCTGAGATCAAGAGTCAGACAGACATTTAATGGGCTGAACCACCCAGGAAACCCAGGAAGGTCTGTTTTGGCCTCTCACTTTGACCTTCAAAAAACAAAACCAACCCAAGTTATTTTTCGAAATCTCAGATGATTTAACAGGGCACGCTGTTACTGTGTCTCATGCCAGAGAGTTGTAATATCACAGCAGCATGTTAATGGGATTTCCAACATGAAAACTTCAGACTGCCAGGCTTCCCTCTGTTGAGCTGTGAGGAAGGTTCACTTGTCCAGTGGAATCACTATCCCAACTAACTGTTCATTTTTCATTTACGTGGGTTGAATACCTGCTATGTGCAGGGCTCTCTAGCAGCCTCCTATGCTAGACTCCGCCCTGACCCCTCCATGGCTTGGGCCTGCCCACAAGGGCTGCCTGTGAAAAATTTGCCAAGTGGGCCAAGGTAGCTTTGTTTTCTGTTCTCCATATCCTTTCCCTCCTCTTCAGTGATTGACCCCTGACCTCCCCTTGATCCCTTTGATTAGACATCTGGACACTCACATTATCCCAGAAGTTAGCTGGCAATGAATCTCTAAGCTGATTTAGGCTATCTAATCTGAACTCATCAGAGGCAGAAGTTTCCAAGCAGATTATTACCTGGCCAGACTCGCAGGGCCCACTGTCCTGACAACTGTGAAACAATAATCAAGAAGAACAATCCCAAGAAGAAAAGGACAGATTTGCTCAGTGTCAAATAAAACTTGTGAATTTACTGCAGGCAGTGCGGTGATCCGATGGCAAGGGCAGTCTCAGGACAGAGAGTGGCCCACAGTCTACACACACCATCTCCCTTCAGATCCTCACAACGGCCCAAAACCCAGACAGTAAGAGCGGACAGTTTCCGGGGGTGTTGCCAGCAGCTGGATTTAGGATACAGTTGAGAAGGGGAGCCAGTAGAACCTACTGATGAATCAGAATGGAGGTGGGAAAACATGGGCAGTATTTCTCATGCATGGTTATTCTTTGGATCTGATTGGTTACACCTTGTAAAATCCGTTGCCCGATGTCTGGCATGGAAGAAGTCCTCCATAAACGTACCAGAGATGAAGACACATGGCCATGCCAGGAGTCTTCTCAGATCCAGACACAAGAGGCCTGCAAGGTGTGAAGAGAAGGGGGGGTCCGGGTTTGGAATGTTCTGGTACAGTGGGGAGTGTTGTGGTAGGACTGGATCTCCCTCCTTCTGGGAAACACTTCTTCCCAAAGCTCAGGCTGCCCACAGACAGGGTGGGAGCAGCCCATGTAACCTGAAAGCATGGGCTCTCTGGCTGGTTCTCTCTGCAGCCTCCTGGATTTACATCTGCCAAGGTTTTCCATTTCTGGGACATATAACCTTGAAGAAATACTTCCCCACATCGGTCTCACCAACATCTTCAACTTAGAAGCTGACTTATCAGGAATCACTGAACAGCTCAACCAAACCGTCTCTCGGGTAAGGTGGTGAACATGGACGGAGGAGAGGGTCTTTTCTCCTCTGAAGTGTGCATTTGAAAGTCAAGTTTCTCTTTCTTTTTCCCATTCTGGGTCTTGATTCCAATCTATGAGGCTTCTTTTCATAAGAAGTTCCTTTTCTGTCTCTCCTCTGGATTCTTCAGAGCAGGGACACTGAGTCCTGTATAAAGTAGACATGCATTTGAGGTCATCCATGGACCCAAAATTTTTGCAGTGGGGATTAGCTTTGTCTTCCTTCCTTATACGTCCTCCAGGGCAGGTAGTGAAACTCTTTCTTTGTCATAGTTATAGAGAGTAGTGGGGCATGAAGATAAGATGTATCCATCAGCCTTGCTACAGAGACAAACATCCCCCAAATCTCAGAGCCCGAACAGGCTTACTTCTTATTTGTTACATGTCAGAAGTGTGTCATGACCATGGGGCTATAGACCTACTTCACATTGCTTCTCTCTTCCAGGATGCAGGTGAAAGGAGGAGTCCCTGTCTGGGACATGTCATTCGCAAGGCAATGGGTAAAAAGCAAGAGAAACTGTAGGATGGCTTTTCACATTTCTTTTCACTCTGGGTTATGCCAAGGCCAGTCACATGTCCCTGGCTAAAGCAAGTCCCATAGTCAAGACGGCCATCATTTTGGGAGAGGGGCAGTTTCTGGTCTCCTCCTGTAGGAGGCATTGCCAGTTATAGGGCATGGCTGGGAATCTATAACTCTACTAGGAAAGGAGAGCTAATAGCTGGGTATAACAATGTAATTTTCCTTCCCTGCTCTATCTTTTCTGTTTTAGGATAGAGTCATTAATTGTTGTTTGAGGCTTTGCCAGGAATTTCTTTAAAAAAACGTAGTTATTTATTTATTTGAGAGAGAGAGCACAGAGGGAGAGGGAGAGAGAATCCCAAGCAGATTTGGGATTGAACCCCGCATCAGGCTCTGTGGGGCTCCATCTCATGACCCTGAGATCACGACCTGACCCAAAACCAAGAGCTGGTTGGTAAAACAACTGCACCACCCAGGTTCCCCTTTGTTAAGAATTTCATAAGGAAGGTTTTCTGTCTTTTGCTTGTGAAAGGCCAGCTGAGATTAGGAACATGAACCAAGGCAATAGGGATGGGGTCTTGTGTATGCACATGAATGCATGTGTGTGTGTGTGCGTGTGCGTGCACACCCGTGGTGGACAGGGTGAACAAGAAGGAGAAGAAATAACGTCACCTTTTAAAGAATTCCTTTCACAGTGACCTTAAATGCTAGGTGTGTCTCTTCATAGAACTTTTTAGAAATGAAAAGGCTTCTCAAGCCAAAATGTTTCAACTTCTTTTTTAAAGCTTCAGAATCCTTTCTTCCTAAAAAGGTATTTGAAGGTGAGAGTTTAAAAAAAGGAATTCTGGAGGGGGGTTGAGGGGGTTTGGGTAACTGGGTAACAGGTATTTTGGAGGGCACGTGATGCAGTGAGCCCTGAGTGCTGTATGCAACTGATGAGTCCCTGAACTTTACAGCTGGAACTAATAATACACTTTATGTTAATTAATTGAATTTAAATTTTAAAGTTAAAATTAAAAAAGGAATTCTTACAGAAGCTGGTGGAGGGTTTGGCATATCAGACAACCCTGTTCCCTGAATTCATGTTAAAATCGACTGATTTAGGCTAAGCAGGTCATCTTAAAGAAGAGGCCAGCAAGGGTTAGAGATGTGCATGCAGCTCAGAGCAGGGCCTGGTGCTCAGCCTGGTGAGGCTCAGAGCAGGATCCCAGTGCCCAGGTGTTTCCGGCACACTCCTAAAACTTGCTGTTGGGAGTTTACAACCTGATTTCTGCATGCCCTGCTCAGGCTCATCTGTGTTTTGCCAGAGAGCAAAAAGCACTGTTAAGGCCATCCCCAAGGATGCAGTGGTGGCGGGGAGAAAATGCCAGGAAGAGGCAGAAGCAGTGAAGGCTGGCATTGCCTCCTGGGAAGACAGGGCCCTGGGGCCTGAGGGGGAGACTCCCTGCAGCTCTCTAGAACCACACATGTGGGATCTGTCCCCTGAGAGCACCCTGAGCTGACACTGGCTCTGTCCCCATCTCATCCTCCAGGTGTCACACAAGGCGACTATGGACCTGAATGTGTGGGGAACCCGGGCAGGGGCTGCCTCCGGCCTCCTCTCCCAGCCCCAGGCTCTGAATGCAACGTCGGCCCCCCAGACCCGTTTCAACCGGCCTTTCCTGGTGCTCCTGTGGGAGGTGACCACGCAGAGCTTACTCTTCCTGGGCAAAGTCGTCAACCCTGCTGCAGGGTGACCACAGTGGGAGGCCAGGTGGAGGCTTGTCTCCCCCTCCCCTGAACAATCAGAAAGGCCAGCACCAGCCTGTACCATGGGCTGCAGTGAGGACCAGCTAATACATGTGCCAAGATCCTAATAAATTTGACCTTGGGTTGTGTGAACATTGAGGTGCAGTGTTTACAAGGGAAGGTCGAGAATAGATCACCTTCAGAGGAGACTGGGACCAGGGTCAGGGCTCCAAATCATGCTCTAAGAAGGGGGTGTGATAACGGACTGATGTAGCATGGGAGGTCAACTGGCCAAGGGTAACCCCAAGATCAAAGAACATGAGAGGGTCCACATGGCCAGGTGGGCACAAACTTGGTCAGTGGATTTGGGGACAGTATTTGGACAATGAATTTGGAGACAGTGTTCGGTTGCAATGGGGCATCTTTAGCTATTGGAGTCTGTGAACCACAAATGTGCCCCTCTGGTCTCAAGGAGGCATCTGTCCAAATCTAATGGGGAAACACAGTGGGATGCCAACTTTGCTGCATGTGTGTGTCATGCTTGTGGAAATACCCATCCCCACACCCCTACAATGACGTCAGTGCCAAGACTAGAGGGTGGCTGTGGGTGGTATGCGTCTAGGAAGGAGTCATCCTGAAAGGTGCCTCTGGAAGAAACACTTACACACACCCTAAGGAGGTCAGACCTGAGTTGGATCCTCAAAACCAGTATGTTTTATACAAAAGATAAGAGGGTAAGACAGTTTGGGGGAGGGTGGAGGAGACCCTCTGTGGGCGAGGGCAGTGAGGAAAGAAAGGAAAAGTTATGTTCTGATAAAAAAAAAAAAAAGAGAGAGAGAGAGAGAGAGATAGAGAAACCCAGTTTTGCAGTAATAGAAAGTTTATGTAGGATCACAGTGGAAGATAATGCTCAAGAGGCATTTGGAGGTCAAAGGCTTTGGAGGCCAGATAAGCAGTGTGAACATTGCCCTGGAGACCGGGGTTAGTAGCTGTATGCCCACAAGCACATGTGGATGTGGACAAAGTGTGATGGGAAAATTAACTGACAGCCAAGCATAGATAAGACAGTGTGGTGAGGCCAGGGTGAGGGGGAGCTAGGAAGGTGCCACCATGCCCTGTCCTGGCCCATCCCACATCCCTCCTCTGTCAGACCACCCCACAACCCCTTGTCCCAGCCCGCCCCCTGTGGCCCTAGCAACCCTCATCCTACCTGCCCTGCCTATTGGTCCTATGGACATCACTTCTCTTATTTGAATGAAAGGAACCCCAGAAAGCCCACCCCATGCCCTGGCCAACTTGACACACGCAATATTTTTCTGTTGCTTTGGACTAGAGATTGAGTAATAAGTATGTTCAAACACTTGAAGAGCTGCCAACACTCTCTCCAGTCGTGGAACTGGCTCCTGCAGAAGCAAGTGATGGATTTTCCTGGGGGCACGCACGTCAGAGATATTAAAGGAAGAGGTTCCTGAATCAAGCACTTTTTAAAAAAATTGGGTCAGGCATTCTGGAAGATTCTGAGAGAGGTAGGAACCTGACAACCTGGGTCCCATGCCATGGGGTTCACAGACTTGTAGACTTGTAGAGGAGATGGACATGGAACAATAACTTATATTGAAGTGTGGAGAGCCATTGCTCTTGGGACACGTGCCTTCACTGCTTCAACCCAGATTTGCTGAACACCTACTATGTGCTGGGCACTGTTGTCTAGGCAGTGGAAATGGAGCAGCGAACTAAGCAAACAGCATGCCCAGGTCATAGGGCTTACATTCTAGTGGGGGAAAACAGCCAAATGTTTGCCCCAATGCCTCATGCTGAATGTGTGACCAGGGAGCCATCTTGCTCTGGCTGTCCACGTAAGAAAGAAAGCCCTCCCCCCAAGTTAGAGGAAGGGATGCCCAAAGCCTGCTTGAAGGGCTCCACCCTGGACCTCCTCACTACTGGACCTACACAGAAATATTAGAAAGTAGGTGTGATAGCCCAGCCTTCTCCTGTGTGGGCAGAGAGCCAAAGATGAGAACACGTCCCTTGACTGACATTTTAACCCATGACATCTGTACGCTTGGGCAAAGCTCCCAGTCCAAGTCCCAAATTCAGCTTGTAGGCCACCAGTTTGAAATATTAGAAAACATTTAAGCTACTAACTGTTTAAATAATACCAGGGTAGCCTGGGCTGAGAAGTCCAGTGAGTCCACCTCAGTCCCAAACAGAGTAAGATGAGCAGGGCAACATGGACGTTGTCATGCATTCCTGCTAATACCTTCCATCAGTTCCATGTTTGAAAGGGATGCCCCAATGTTTCTCAAATTAATTGGGATCCCTCAAATAATGGTTACCCTCAGCCTCCATTTTATCACCCACTAGTCACGTGGAAAGAGGCAGTGAGAGAAAAAGATGTTGATCCCCCACCCACTGCCCCAACACCAAAGGCTGGCCCCATGCCCTACTGGTTACAGAGGGTCCTCGATGCACTCTAGAAACAGGTCCATGCCCCCTCTTCTCTCTTGAGGCTGGGCTCAAGAGTTATGGGAGGGGAGAGTTGCCAGATAAAATACAGGATGTCTAGCTAAACTTGAATTTTAACAAACCTTAATAACCTTTTAGTATAAGTATATCCCAGGCAATATTTGGGATATACTTACACTAAAAAAGATGTGTTGTTGTTGTGTATGTAGTATTCAAATTACTTGACCAAGTAGTCCTATATTTTTGCTTGTGAAATCTGGCCAGCCGGAGAAGGGTGTCTAGATTCAACACTTGTGACAGGGTCAGAAGGAAAGAAAGTTCATCAAGCTGAAGGCAAGTTAGCTTGGGCATCAGGGTGGAAGGAGCAGTGAGTTTCATTAAAAGAGGATTCAGAGGAGAGACTGCTATGAGATGAAGCCAGCTGAGCATGCTGTGTCTGCTGTGTAAGCAAATCTGGACTAGTCTGCTGATGGATGAGACACTCCTGGCTCAGTGCTGCCAACACCTTCGCTGACATCTAGCTGATGGCAAAACCATGAGGGAGGCCATCCTAGACCAGTAGCCCAGCTGACCACAGGTGCTGAGCCATGTCAAGGTCAGCCCAGCTTGACCCAGGCCAGAACTGCTCAGCTGACCTGCAGGTTCATGAGCTAACTCCTGGAGGGCTTGTAATACCACGTAGGTGACCAATGAAAAGGGGAGGGTGTGGGTGGGAATTCCAGAGAGGACAATATGATAGAACACCCAAGGCTTCTGAGTCCTTCCCAACCTTTTCCTTAAGGACTGATGCAGCAAGTACCTGTTCATGTCCCCATCTCTGGGACCTGCCAGCCCTCAAGGGCCAACCGAGCTCAGACAATGCTCCATTGGCTGACCGCCCATGAGTTGTGTGGCCTGGACCAGTCAAGGCCTTTCTGGCAATTTGTCAGAGCACTGGGGGTTAGAGCTGAAAGGTCATGGGCCTGTCACTGAGAAATGGAGAAGCAGAGAACATTTAGAAGGACACATGCACAAAGACTCGGAGTGGCCCAAGAGAGAAGGTCCCTTCTCGTACTTGGCACTGGCACCAGGAATTTGCTGGTGATCTCTGGATCTAGAGAGCTGCAGGCGCTCACCTCAGAACCTTCTCTCCTTCGTGGGATGTCTCAATGCCAGAAATCCTTCTGGTTGTTTTCGCTGCATTGATTGACTTACTTCCTCTGCAGTAACCTCATTAGCATGGGGACACCTGCCTGACCAAGACTAGGTCCCCAACTCCAAAATCCTGCTTCATAAAGAATTCAGGTTTATGGATTGAATATAGTTGAAGAGAGGCCATGCCAAACCCTTAATAGCAGAATCAAATATTTAGAAGGATGTCAGTGAAATCAATTAAACTCAACTTAAAAATATGTTTTGAGTTCCTAGTGTGGTTAAATGTACATTCATTCATTGAACGTTCATTCACTCATTGAACGTTCATTCATTCATTGATGCCAGGTGGTGCTCGAAGAAAGAACAAGATAGAGCCACTGTTGTCAGCTTCCTGAAAGGGATAGTGTGACGCACAAGTCCCTCAGGGGGCTCCATGAAAAGCTTAGAATTAAATAACTTGGGGGGCACAGCACTACTTCCCTCAGAGATTTTCAATGCATAATCATGACAAAGGCATGGAAAAGTCCTGCAATAAGAAGTAAGAATCAGAGCCCCTGGAGGCAGAGGACTGGGATCAAAGAGCAGGACCATAGTCACAGGTCCGCTGTCTCTGAGTGATGGAGTGAGCTCCCCTATCTGGGCAGCCACCACCACCCTCCACATGCCTCAGGAGACACCGTCCTTAGCTCAGAGGCCTCTACCCCCCCCCAACAGAGTCCCCTCTCTGGGGTCAAACCACCCCCCCAGGATGGGGCCTGAGTCTCAGAGCCTGGGAGCACTCAAGGAAGCTCCCTCCAAGACTCATGAGTGAGAAAAACCAGAGAGTGAGAGAAACCGCTGCACAGGACATCTCTGCTAGGAGGACCCCCACCTCAGGCCCCCACTAGTCCTAGGGGCTGAGTCTGGATCTGAGGCACAGGGCCTCCTACGAGGCAGACTGGCTATACTTGTCTCTGAAGGTCACAGTTTCCTGCTCATCTTGGCCTTGGGAAGGGATTCCAAATCGAAGCTTCTTCCAAAAAGGCCTGAGGCTATTTACAAAATGAAGCCATATGAAAGAATGTATCTCAAGATTAAAAATAATTACAAGACAAGGGGAGATGGAGAGGAGAAGGGAGTTGAGGGAAATTGGAAGGGGAGGTGAACCATGAGAGACTATGGGCTCTGAAAAACAATCTGAGGGTTTTGAAGGGGCGGGGGGTGGGAGGTTGGGGGAACCAGTTGGTGGGTATTGGAGAGGGCACGGGTTGCATGGAGCACTGGGTGTGGTGCAAAAACAATGAATACTGTTGGGCTGAAAAGAAATTTTTAAAAAAATCTATCTGGAAAGGAAAAAAAACATGCTAATTTACTGGTTATGTTCAAAGGATGGGAAAATAAGTGAAGAGTTTGGAATTGGGAAGAGATATTTATAGTTTAAATTGAAAAATAACTATAAAAGAAATTTTCATAGAAAAGTACAAAGTATAAGCATATTAAAATCACCTATATACAGAATATATATAGGTGTCATATACAGAATATAATAAATATATTTAAGGTAAAATATTTTCAAAATTTTAAAATCAAAGGAATGTAAAAATATTTATTAACCACATGAAAGGTGAATGAGGAAGACATTTGATTATATAATACAAAATAGGATTAAGACATAAATCTTGACATTCAGTACTGCTTACTATTAATTGCAAAGAGAGGTTTGACCAAATTATATAGCATGTAAATTATATCTCAATAAAACTGTTTTAAAAAAATAATTACAAGAAAAGCCATTTTAAAGAATATTAAAAAATGCAGAAATCGATGTTGCCAATCATTTCTATTGTCCACACTGCACAGAATTCAGTTATAAGATCTTGGCTTTTGAAGCAAGGCGGAATCTGTAATGTACTGAGCTTTTAGTGACGCATGGATGTCTGTGGACACCGGCTCCACTTGGGCTTTATATTAGCGCAATTCTTTCTGCTCTGATTGTAAAAGACACTGAAGTATTGTCCAAATGAGTGGCACCTACAATGGCTCTAAAAAGGTCAAGGCTACGCCATAGACGTCTGGCTTTGCTGAACGAGATAAGACTGTCTGAACAACCGGGCTTTGAATTTTAAGTTCAGGTTTCAGGAAAGCGAGACAATTAAGGAAGCTAAATCAGGATGTGGATTTTTCACTTGAATGCGAAGACGCTTCTGCTCCCGGAGAGAGCTCTTCCTCTGGACAAACGCGCTCCATGGCGAGATGAGTAAGACACTTGATGTCATCGATCATAAGGTCTAGCAAAGGAGACAGAACTATTCTACCAGGTTTTGGTAGAGGGCTTTTCAATCCTCTCTACGAAAGCTGCCTTTATTAATGTTTAGTTACAGGAGTCATACACGATCATTATACACATTCCATAAAAGCCATACGAAAAATAAAATGATGTCATGCAAAAACCCACCACCCAGAGTGAGTCCTGTTAGCCTTTTATTGTATATTTTTCTTATGTAAATACACTCATACTAAAATAGATGCATGCTCGAGCACGCGCGCACACACACACACACACACACAACCACAAACACTTACCGAAATAGAATCCTTCTCAACACACTGCTTTTTAAACACCTTTTGGACACGATGTATTGTTTTATGACTGTATCATATACCATATTTGAGATGGGCCCTAAGTTTTTAGTTTTAAAATTCTCTTTGAATGGGCTTCTCAGTTGTTTTCAAATTTTATAAAATACTGAGATGCATAGCCTTTGACTCTATAGGTGGGAGTCAAATTGCTCACTCAAAGGATATGCAGATTACAGGATATCGAAGATTTTCTTACTGATTTCCTTCCCAGAAAATTGTATCAGATCAACTGGAAAGCCATAGTTCATTTGAACTGTGATCTTTTGGAAGTCAAATTCTCATATCACACAATCTGTGTCTCGATTCTCTTGGCTAGAGCGAAGTATCTGTATCTTTGTGTTCTGGTACCTTACATGTTAATACTGTGGTTTGACTCCATGGAATAAGTGTCCCATGTGATTCTTATATTTGAAGAGATTTTTCTAGAATTTTTAAAACAATAAAATGAGCCTTCTAGATGAATTTTATTTTTTTTTAGGATTTTATTTATTTACAGAGAGGGGAAGAGCGGTCTTGAGCACAAGCAGGGGGAGCAGCAGGCAGAAGGAGAAGCTGACTCCCTGCTAAACAAGGAGCCCAGTGCGGGACTCCACTCCGGGATGCTGGGATGATGACCTGAGCCGAAGGCAAATGCTTCACCAACTGAGCCACCCAGGCGCCCCTCTAGATGAAGTTTAGAATCTTTTTGTCAGATCCCAAGAAAAGTTCTGCTGGAATGTTGATAGGAATTATCCTGAATTCATAAGTCAATTGCAAGGAAATTTAGACCCTATAACATGGAGTCTTCCCACTAAGGATGAGAGGAATCTCTTCCTACCCTCATCTTTATGTGGCCCTCACCAGGTTTTCTTTTTTGCTGTTTCTTTTTTTTTCTAAAGCTCTTGCACATTTCTTGTTAATATCGTTCAGGGCATACCCTGTGTTTTGTTGCTCTTGTGCATAAAAATCTTTTCTTCCATTGGCTGGCTGCCTTTTACACCACATACAGGAAAACTGTGGGCTCACATCTTAACTGACCACCTCCATGAACATTTTGAACATCATGATTGGGCCCAACAACTTTTCAGGTTTTCTTGCCTTCTCCATTGCTGTCATGCAGATCATCTGCATATAATGATTATTTTTTTGTTCAGATGATTTGTTCCACTCAGACCAGAGACAGAAGGAAGAATCTTGAAATTTGGATTTGTAAGCAGGGCAGGGGATGAGTTGAGCCATTATCTCAGCAAAAGGTGGCCTTGGGTGGAAAGCTCTAAAATTGGATTTTTACTCTCCTGGTACAAAACCTTCAGTTCCTTAGCTGTAGAGGTAATGATTCATCTGCACCTGTAGACATGTGTGATTTTTGTGCACAAAACAGCTCCTGATCAAAAGTTCCTCTTTACTCCTCCCTTGCATGAACTCTGATAGCCTCTGAGCCCCCTTGCCTCAGCCTGAGAGAGCCACCCCTCTCTTCCAGTGGAGGCGGCCCATCGGTGCTCCACTGTGCTGCCCAGCCTCTCCTGTCCCTAGGGCGTGTCTCAGGACAGTTAATTGTGTTTCCAGCATGTACTCTGCCAATGTGAGCTTTGCTTTCCTTAAAAGAGGTCTGTGGGGTCTCTGACAGAGCAGGAAGAGTTAAAAGACCAGGAGGCTTTCACTGATTTTCTCTTGGATTTTGCTCTATCCTAAACCAATGGCGAGATTTCAGGCCACAGTAGGCGTCTTGGGAGAATAACGCTGGGAGGGGTGGATATTGAGAACCGGCATGACTGATGTTTTAAATACTGTCTCCTCATCTGCTTCTTTCTGTTGATTCCCAGCCCTAATAGAAAGGGCTTCTTAATCATTTTTCTTTTCATTTTATGTTCCTATGTTCTCAACTGCCGGTATTCAAGAGAATCTTTTACAAAAAGAAGTTATTATTTCCATTATTCTGGAGTGGACAAAGAAAAAGAAAAACTGCATGTGGATTGTGCAAATTGTCTAGAGAACACGAACTCTAATAGCTTTTCCCCCCAGTTCCACGAACTGGCAATTAGTTAAAAATAACTCTGAAAACCACCAAAATTTCTGAGAAGCACACTGCTTCAGCTTTTCAATTTCTATAATATAAATGGTGGTCACAAAGAATCGTTTCCTTTCACTCCCTTGCTCAATCATCCTTTTAGTTCCATCCCTTTATCACAGATCTATTGTACACCTGGCTCTTCTTTCCACCTCTTTGAAGCTGATTGTCACATCGTTTTCCATAAACCTCAAGAGACAAACTTCTCTCTGCCCTTGTCAACTTCCTCCACAAACTGTTTATTCTAATCAAACTTCTGCCCAAACTTCTATGTTGTCTTCAAAGAATGGCAGTCAACATAAGGCAGTATCAGGAGAAAAATACAAACAAACAAATAAACCCAGGGGCGTCCAGGTGGCTCAGTTAGCTAAGCATCCAACTCTTGATTTCGGCTCAGGTCATGATCTCAGGGTCATGAGATCGAGCCCTGCGTCGGGCTCCACAGTCAGGACAGTATCTGCTTGAGATTCTCTCTCTCCCTCTGCTGCTCATGTTCTCTCTCTCCAAAATAAATAAATACATAATATCTTTTTTAAAAAAGGAAAAAACCCACATGGAAAAAAAATATACACACACACACATACACACACATATATACACATATAAATATAAATATTATATATATATATATGTACTTACATTTATATAACTGCACACACACATACATAAACTTAAATCTCACCTCCACTCTTGACTATGTGACTTCGGCAAGTTACTTGAACTTTCTGAGCCTTAGTTTCCTCATGTATAAAATGGAGATAATGATGTCTCCATTTTATTAATAATCTTACTAATGAGCTCCTTTGAGTGCTAAGTGTGTCAAGCACTTTCCTAGGCACTTTGCATGTATTATCTCATTTAACCCCTGCAAGAATTTCTGACATAGTTGCAATGATCATCTCTGGTGAAAGAATAGAAGCTCAGAGCAGTTCATAACTTACCCTTGCAGTTGGGGGTCTTAGCAAACATTCTGAGACTCGATTCAGAGATTTAGATGCAGGAAGCTTATTGAGGAATTCTCCCGGGAATAATCCGCATGAAGGAGGAAATGGGTACCAAAGACCATCTTGCAGATCACATAGACAATCATGTTGTAAAATCAGAAAGCATTGCCACCTGCTGGAGAGCAACTCACTGTCCTCATGACAGGAGGAAGGCATTTTCCTCTGGATATTTGGAGGTTGTGTGATATTTCACAAACAAATTTCCTGTGGAAGAACCAGTTTTAGAATATGAGGAATAAGTTCTATGACATGGCACTTAAGCACAAATTCATCTAATTCATCCTAGGTCCTTCCACAAAAGTGTTCTTGTAAAAGCAGTTCATCCTCTGTTCTTCAGCCTGTTGCTTGTGATGGTTATTTAAACAAAGTATAATTGGTATATTTTGATGTTTTTCACTTGAGATTTTAAGGGATGATATGTTATACCTTTTTTTACTATGTGTTCAATCTCGGGCGGATGATACTAAAATAAATTTACAGCACTGAAAAAAAAAGAGGAGAGGAAATTAAGTGAACTGGAAAATAAGTCAGAAGAAAGTCTCCCAGGTACAGGATGGAGAGATAAGGCTAAAAATACAAGGAGGAGTCAATGGATATAAACATGTCATGAGAAAACCTAAGATACACATAACTAAAGTAAGAAAGCCAGGAAAGAGAGAATTGACAGAAGCACTTTCTAATAATGGCTAAGGATTTTCCAGAAATGATGAAAAATATCTCTTGTAAAATTTAAGACACCTAATAAATCCCAAGGAGAATCACATTTTTAAAAGAAAAGGAAATCCAAACACAGACAGACATCTTTTTGAACTACACACAATTAAAAAACAAAGCTAATTTTTCAAGTAGCCCAGGTGGTGTGGTTACACTGTCTTCAAAGGGGGAGGACACTGACCTCTAACATTTCAAGGACAAGAATGAAAACCAAAGGGCAATGGGAACAGATAAAAGATGAAATGAAAATAAGTGCTGATGGAGAAAATAGAATTCTATCAACCAGCAAAACTATCCTCCTAGGATAAGGGTGAAATAAAATGTCTTCAGAGGAGGAGAAGCAGAGAAAATTTGCCAACAGCAAATTAGAAGAAAGAATAAGCAAGAGGGAAGGTCAAGGAAGGTCAAATGCAAGAAGAAGTGGAGAACACAAACCAGCAAACATGGGCTTACCTAAGTCAATATGACTATATACAACAATAATAACATAACTGCATAATTTATATGGAATTGGAAATACACATCAACCATAACTTGTATGTTAGGACAGAGGTATGTGAAATTAAGGTGCTCTAAATTCCTTGTATTGTCAAAGTACTAATTAGTATTGTACCTTGGCAAATCAAAGGACACATGCTGCAGGTTTTAGGACAAGCCCTGACAGAGTAGTCCAAGTGTTTATCTTCTAATTTATCAAGAAAAAATTAAATAACAAAAATATCAGTCCTAAAGAGGGCAAGAAAGGTGAGTAAAATGACCATTATGTAGAAAAATTAGAATACACATACAAAATGTAAATGTAAACCTAATATAGCCAATGTTCATTAAATGTAAATAGAATAATTTGGGCTGGGTTTTGGCATATCTAGCATATGAGACCTAAGCCCAGGCAGTGATAAAGAAATGATAATGTTTTTACCAGATCTTTTAAAGTTACTGCCAGGAGAAGGTTGGTTTCACATTTGCCCCTGGTGCAGGCTGAGGTGAGCAAGGAGAAAGAATCCATGGACACCTGAGACAGGTGCTAGTACCTGGTCAGAGCTTGGTCACAGGTAATGGCCAGAACCCTTGTTCCAAGATCACCTAGTCCCGGGAGCCAGTGAGTGGCACAGAACCCAGGGTGATAAAGAAAGAATAAGTGTGGGGTTAACACAAGTGGGTCCTGGAAACAACACATCAGACAGATAGAAAAGACATGGCCAGGGAGGAAGACAGAAAGATAGAAATCAGAGCCCATAGAAAATTGGCAGCAAGTAGAAGGAAATTGTCAGACTTGAGAATCAGACTTGAAAAACCATGAGCACTTCAAATGAGAGAGGAGATGCTGTGAATGCCAATTAGTAGACATCAGATTGAGGTAATCACCAAACAAGAGTGATGGCTGTCTTTGCAGGAATGGAACCTCACCTGGAAGGCTTATGACTGGCTGACAGTGATGGTCATTGTGATTATAATGAAGAGGAGAGAGAGAACAAAATCTGATATCCAAATAGTGCCGTGCCTTCTGTATTGGACATTTATTTTGGCAAACCCACCAGGTGCATAACAATAACATCCACTGTATGAAAAGCTCTTTGTTACTCTGAAACACTGTCAGCTTCTCTATCATTATCTGGCTTGCTCTCACAGAGCATATTACAGAAGAGGAAACAGACAGAGGCTCAGAGTGGAGGAAGTGACATGCTCAAGGCCACTGGAAAACTGATACTCAGCCTTTGTCTTTCCATGTCATTCTATTTCTTTATTTTTTTTCCTCAGAAGGAAGTACATAGATATCAGAAGACTCAATATTGGTAAGATGTCCGTTCTCCCAAATAGATCAAAGATCCAGTGCAATTGCAATAAATATCCCACTATGTTTTAAGGGAAAAATCGAAAGGCTGATCCTAAAATCCACATGTACTGTATGATGACTAACATAACATAATTTAAAAAAAAAGAAAGAAAGGTTGCAAAAAGTAAAAAAATAAAATAAAATAAAATCCACATGGAAATGCATAGGACCTTGAATAGATAAAATGACTTGGAGAGAAAAGAACAAAGTTGGAGGATTTACACTACCTGATTTCAAGACTTACTATAATGCTACTGTATGAAACTACAATATATAGAGAAGCAATGTGGTGTGAGCATAAATATACATAAAGAGATCAAAAGAACAGAACAGAAAGCATAGAAATAAATCCACAAATGTGCTCAACTGATTTTTTACAAAGTTGCACCAACAATTCAATGGGCCAAAGGATATTCTTTTCAACTAATGGTGCTGAAACAACTTGATAGCAAGAACAAACAGACAAAACAAAACACTTTGATCTGTATCTTACAGTTTATACAAAAATTAACTCAAAGTCTATTTGTAGAAGTAAACCTAAAACTTTAACCACCAACTTTAATGAAAAAAAAAAAGAAAATCTTTGTAACCTTGGATTAGGCAAAAATTTCTTAGTTATGAAGACCGAAAACACAATCCACAAAAGAATAAATCAATTCAATCAAAGTTCATCAAAGTTACAAACTTTCTGTCTTTGAAAGATACTGTTAACAGACTAAAGAGAAAGACAATGTTTGGAAGAAATTATTTGCAAATCACATATCTGATTCCTGGACATATAACAATGCCCAACACTGAAAAATGAGAAAACAAAACAAAACCCCAGTTTAAAAAAATAAGCAAAAAATATTTCAGGATATTTCACCAAAGCAGATACACAGAGGCTAAGTGAAAGAAATCAGACTCCACCCCCCAAAAAGAACACACTATGTACAATGCCATTTATAAAAATCCTAGAAGATATAAAGTGATCCACAGCAACAGACAGCAGATCAGTGATCACTGGGCATATGGAAGACTGGGATAAGAAGGAAGAGACTATGGACTCTGAAAAACAATCTGAAGGGTTTGAAGAGGTGGGGGTGTGGGAGGTTGGGGGAACCAGGTGGTGGGTATTAGAGAGGGCACGGATTGCATGGAGCACTGGGTGTGGTACAAAAACAATGAATATTGTTATGCTGAAAATAAATTTTTTAAAAAATGATTAAAAAAAAAAAAGAAGGAATAACACCAGGACACTAGGGAGACGGGGTTGGGTATATATCCATTACAGTGATTGTGGTTATGATTTCATAGGTATATACGCATGTCAAAAATTATCAAATTGTACACTTTAAAATGTACAATTATACCTCAATAAAACTGTTTGAAGAGAAACAGTATGGAGGTACCTGGGTGGCTCCTTTGGTTAAGCATCCAACTCTTGATTTTGGCTCAGGTCATGAATCTCAGGTCATGAATCTCAGAGTCGTGAGATTGAGCCCTGAGTCAGGATTGGCACTGGGCATGGAGTCGGCTTGAGATTCTCTCTCTCTCCCTCTTCCTCCCTCCCTCTCCTCTCACACTTAACTTTCTTTCTCTCTCTTTCTCAAAAAAAAAGTATATTAATATATATATGAAGAAACAGACTATAACCAGAAGACCCCACTTACCCCACTGTGTTTCATTTAAATCACTAATCCTCCCTCAGAGGTAACCAGCATCCTGATTTCTAAGAACAGATTATACAAGCTAGTTTTGAGCTTTACATACATGGAGTAGCACAGTATGCCTTACTGAGACCTTTTGTACCAAGCTACTTTGATTCAACATTTTATGTGTGAGGTTCATCTATGTTGTTATAAATCTGACGAAGTTGATTGCTTGCTAAAACAAACTCACAAACACGTCTTAGTGAAATATAACAAAATCCAGTCTACACACCATAACATTCACAATGTCCAGGACTCAATCCAAACTCACTCACAACACAAAAAGCCAATGACTTTAAATCAGCTAGCATAACTATGTTCAATGAGGACAATGAAAGTTTGCCCACAATGAATGAAAAGCAGAAATTTCAGGAGAAAGAGAATGCAAAAAATAACTGCATAGAAATGTTGATATGGAAAAAATGCACAAAAATTAAAATAAAAATTCACCAAATGACCTTAAAGCAGATTGGAAATGACAAGAGAAACAAGCTAGTGAACTTGAACATATATCAGTAGAAAGTATCCAACCTGATGAAGAGGAAGAAAAGAGATTGTTATAATATCAACAGGTTTAAGGTACCAGCAGTTGGAGTACCAAAAGCAGGAGAAAGAGAGAGAGAAGAGCAAAAAATGTGTGTGTGTGTGTGTGTGTGTGTGTGTGTGCGCGCGCGTGTGTGTGAAAACTTGCAAAATTTGGTCAAAGACATGAATTTACAGCTTCAAGAAGCTCAATGAACTTCAAACGGGATAAGTAAGAATAAAAAAGAAATCATATTTAAGGACAGGACAGGCAAACTGCTGAAAAAACAAAATTTGGAGGAAAATCAATTTTTTTGAGAGAAAATCTTGAAATTGCCCAGAAACAAAGTGATACATCCCAGTTCCCAAAAACACCTCATCAGAACCATGAAGGCCAGAAGACTGTGGAATGGCATCTTTACACGTCAGAGAGAAAATTTTCAACCCAGAATTACAGAGTTCAAAAAAATATCCTTCAAGAACACAGAGGTCTTCACTGGTTAGTAAGGGGAGAGGATGAATGTAGTGACATCAGGAAGAAACGCAGGTGGGAAAATGAGAGCGATCCTTTCCCATCTACACAAATCTGAGGGGAGTGGCAGGTGACATTGACTGCCCAGAGAAAGCAAACAGGATGAGAACCGTCTCCGGAGGGCACAGAGAACTTTAACAAGCTCCTTCAGAGTACAGATAAAGAAGGTCAGCTCGAAGGACTGAATGGCAGCTCATGAGTTGGGGGCTGGACGTTTGTCCTGGCATCGAGCACACAGCAGTTTTACCAGGATTTTAATGGAGGACAGGGTTTCACAGTCAAGAATCTCTACGGGAAAAGCCCTGCAAACTCAGCCATTTGGGAAGACTGCCCCTATTCCTTTCTAGCCTATGAACTGTGGAAGTAACCAAGGATTCTCTGGAAAAAGAAAGGAAGCTGGAGACCGGGGATGGCACCCTGACAGAAAATCAGTGTGCCCACAGTGTGTGCCAAGTCCTAAAACAGCTTTGAGATCACCGGAGCCTCTGTTTCCTCAATAGCAATTGATTAAAAACATTGTTTTCAAGTTAAAACAAACACTTGACTTATTACAGAGCAAAAGGTAAGAATTGCCAAATTTTCAAAGAAACTCCTGCTTCTGGAGCCCCACCCTGCTCCAGATCCCAGGGAACTATGCCCACTGTCCTCTGCAGCATGAGGGGATTTGCTGACTGTCTGAAAAGTGCTGAGCTAGGCAGCTCTGAGCAATGTCCAGCCAAGCAAGCACAGAAGAAGGGATTCTCCTGGCAGAACTAAATTGTTCTTGGCACAGCCTCCACAGTTCATCTGCCGGATGAGGCAGGTGTCAGGCTAACATCCCTGTTTCTTTCTTTTAGAGCTAGAACAATTCATAGTAACCTTATATCATTAATCTTTGGCGGACCCTCACAGGTGTGTTCTTGCCAAAGACCTCACCACCTTGAAGCATCAAGTTACAGATATCAAATCTGACTGGGCTGTCAGGCACACAATTTCTGGCCATCCCACATTCCTTGTGAGGAATAAAGACCTTCTAAACATATATTTAAAGAGTGCTACTCAAGAGAAGTCATCACCAGAGCCAAGATGACAAACATGGTGGAGACAGTTGGCTTACAGACCATGAGAGACATCATTTTCTCTTTCTCTCCACCTTTCTCATGTTATAAGCAGTCTTTTTCTTTTTTTCTTTTTAAATATTTTATTTATTTATTTGACAGAGAGATCATAAGTAGGCAGAGAGGCAGGCAGAGAGAGAGAGAAGAGGAAGCAGGCTCCCTGCTGAGCAGAGAGCCCGATGCGGGACTCTATCCCACGACGCTGAGATCATGACCTGAGCCAAAGGCAGAGGCCAAACCCACTGAGCCACCCAGGCGCCCCCAGTCTTTTTCTTTTATGCTGCCTTTGTTCATGGTTATCTTCATTATTCAGTGGTGTCCCTCCATCTCACAAGCCAGTGGAGCCAACCAGTTGCATCATCTGCCCTGTAATGGAGGGCTGAGCCAACACCTGAGTTTCCCCTCTGGACACGTGGCTGGCCATTGTGTGGCAGGCACCCTCTTGGACTCACTCCACCACTGTAATTATGTGGATCCAGATGTCCCACACACCCCTTCCAGTTCCCAGCACAGTTTCTATTCTTTTTTCCAGAACTTTTCAATCTTCTGCTGCCAATTATAAATCTATTCTTCCATGCAACCTAGATAAGAAGAAATGGGCATAGAATTCGTAAGCGAGCACATTCTTAGCAGAACGGGCAGAACAGATGGCCTCCAAATGGAAGAGCTTACAAGCCTGCAGAGCTACTTTAAAGGAGACCAAGAACGGTTTCCAAAGATACGCAGAGTAAAGCAGGCAGCTGCCCCAGGAGGGGGTGTGGGGTGGTCTCAACAGCGAGTCTCCCTTTGAGCCAAACCGCTCACTGAGACACCATACAGAGGGGACCTCGGCGACGTCCTTGAGGAAATGAGATTATTTGCTGGCCTCTGCTAGTCTGTTCATGGTTCTCTTTATAACAAAGGCACACAGCGAGAACAGAGCAACTGGAATTCATACATCGTAGAGTTTAAATTCAGCCCAAGGTGTCTTCTTTGCTCTCTGATATGGGTATTTCTCTGCCTTGCACCCAGCTTGAGAGTAGGTGGGTAAGAATCCAGATAGATTCGTTCAAAAGCTTCTTTTTTCCTGGGTCCCTCTTGCACCCAGGAGGTCTGAATGTTGCCCAGGGTGGGGAACAGGGGCTGGTGTGATTCTCCTTCCGTGGTGTGAGCACTGCCCAGATAACCCATGTGGCTCCAACAGTGGAGATCCAGTGGGGTCAAACGCATCTCTGTGCAGTGGGCAGTGGTCCAGATGTGCAGAACGGAGGTGACTTGGGGTGAGGGTGAGCTCCCTCCTCCTATGTGCAGGCCTGGACTTCCTTGTGTGGCTGTGACTCAGGAGGTGCTTGCCAGAGGACAAGGGTGTCAATGAATGTCTCTCTTTCAGCTCAGAGGCTTGCCAATCTGCAGCAGGAAACTGACCCGCAGCCCCATCTAGTTAGCTGGATGGAGTGAGACGTTTGGGGCACCCCACTAACTATAACAGCAATGATTCTAGTCTCTCCACTCCCCCGCATCCCAGCCCCTTAGCTGTGAGGGAGATGCCCCACGGATAGGTCCCCTCCCTGCTGGGGATCAGGGGAGGCCACTAACGTGAGCATGCCTTATAAACTCCGAGGGGCTGGATTTACAAACTGCGAAGGGCTGCCTAAGATAATTGCTGAAAAAGCAGATGTTTTGAAATCAAATGTCCACAGGGTCCTAGAAGGAAATGCAAATGAAGGAAAGAGTAAAATGGAGGGCAATAGTCCAAAAGGGCCAGGGAGCCCTTATCCAGGGGTGCCAGGGAACACAGGACTGTTTGCCCTGTACCCCTGCTTATCCACAGCCCAGCTGGGTGACCATGGGCATTCTCCCTAACCCCTCAGTGCCTCAGCGTCCTCTTCTGTAAAACAGTGATGACACTAGGAATCCCCTGAAGACTTCTACTGAGGTGAAACGCGTTAATACACGTCAATCATTTGGAAGAGTACTTGGTGCATAGTAAGTGCTCAGTAAATGTTTGCTCTAGTTACAGCTATGATTATGATTGTTCATTTGGCTCAGCCAGTTGTTACAGATGAGATACACCCATATGGCCAGTTCTTCTAATTTTCCAGAAAAAAATGAAGACTCTCTTGAGTTTTAAATATTGGTAACCGTCATTAAAAAAAAAAACAAAAACCTTGTGGACATTTAAATAAAGTTGGGATTGAGTTAATAGTGAAATAACAATACTGGTTTCTCAGTTTGGCAAATAGGCCACCTCCCCCCACCACTGTAAGAATTTGGCAGTAGGAGAAGCCGGGTATATAGGAACTCAACCTTTGTAATTTTTCTGTAGGTCTAAAACTACTCAAAAATAAAAAATTTATTTGAAGCCTACAGGGAGTAACACACACGTACTGATGGGCCAGGCTTTGCTTCAGGACGAGCAGAGAGCCAGCTTTGACAGAAGGACCGTTTGCTGGGTGTGCTAATGGGACTGGGACATACAAGAGTGAGCCACCTTCTTCCACACAGCTAGTAACGGAGGGGAAATGGGTTCGCTGCAGAACCGATGACTGATCGCATAAATGTCTCTTGCTAAGTAGCGGTCAGCTTGTCTTTGTGAATCCACCCTGCTGTTAATAACAGCTAGAAAACCTGGTCTTGAGCAAAATCTCGAAAGGATCAAATAGATAATCAAGTAATTCCTAGGACAAAAAGATAAGAAACCCAAGAACCCAGAGGAATAAGCAAACCTAAAAGCTGCTTTTTACTCTGAGGATGTGTGCTAATCTCACAAAATTCAAACCTTCATTATTACAGTTGTCCCCAGCCCTCAAGGTTCAGAGACACCCGAGCTGGCATTTGGGCTACGCATGGGCACTTACGTACGTATCTTCCTCTGGACAGAGGGCCAGATGTTGTCCATTACACATTCTTTAGGGTCCTTGACCACCCCACCCACAAATGGTTCAGGGAAGTGAGTGCAAAGGAACAAGTCAATTTTTTTTTTTTTTTGGTGAGAATAACAAAGATTTGGTTTAGGAAGACACCTACTGCTCAAAACCTTCCCCCTGCCTTGTCACTAATGCTTGCCATTCAGCCACCAGGAATGCAGGACCCAGCACGGTGAGGTCTCCAGCCTGAGCAGCTTTTCTACTGTGTGGCACATTGTCAGGTCTTCTCCAGGGAACAGCCCATGACACAAGAAGGCAGAGAATCCTGGAAGAGTGCAGGGGGCTCAGGTAGGGCAATGGATGACCCTGGAAAGGAAGTCCCTCCTGGTAAAGGACAGAATTCAGTAAACAGTGACCAGGGATGGGTGCAGGCACTTTTTTTATCTTATTAAAATCCAGATATCTTGGCCAACTATATAAACCAATTAATAACAAAATCAAAGAAACACATCAACAATAATACAATAATAGTAGGGGACTTTAACACTCCCCTCACCGAAATGGACAGATCATCCAAGCAAAAGATCAACAAGGAAATAAAGGCCTTAAATGACACACTGGACCAGATGGATATCACAGATATATTCAGAACATTTCATCCCAAAGCAACAGAATACACATTCTTCTCTAGTGCACATGGAACATTCTCCAGAATAGATCACATCCTGGGTCCTAAATCAGGTCTCAACTGGTATCAAAAGATTGGGATCATTCCCTGCATATTTTCAGACCACAATGCTCTGAAGCTAGAACTCAATCACAAGAGGAAATTTGGAAAGAACCCAAATACATGGAGACTAAACAGCATCCTTCTAAAGAATGAATGGGTCAACCAGGAAATTAAAGAAGAATTTTAAAAATTCATGGAAACAAATGATAATGAAAACACAACGGTTCAAAATCTGTGGGACACAACAAAGGCAGTCCTGAGAGGAAAATATATAGCGGTACAAGCCTTTCTCAAGAAACAAGAAAGGTCTCAGGTACACAACCTAACCCTACACCTAAAGGAGCTGGAGAAAGAACAAGAAAGAAACCCTAAACCCAGCAGGAGAAGAGAAATCATAAAGATCAGAGCAGAAATCAATGAAATAGAAACCAAAAAAACAATAGAACAAATCAACAAAACTAGGAGTTGGTTCTTTGAAAGAATTAATAAGATTGATAAATCCCTGCCCAGACTTATCAAAAAGAAAAGAGAAAGGACCCAAATCAATAAAATCATGAATGAAAGAGGAGAGATCACAACTAACACCAAAGAAATACAGACAATTATAAGAACATACTATGAGCAACTCTACGCCAACAAATTTGACAATCTGGAAGAAATGGATGCATTCCTAGAGACATATAAACTACCACAACTGAACCAGGAAGAAACAGAAAGCCTGAACAGACCCATAACCAGTACGGAGATTGAAACAGTCATCAAAAACCTCCAAACAAACAAAGGCCCAGGGCCAGACGGCTTCCCGGGGGAATTCTACCAAACATTTAAAGAAGAACTAATTCCTATTCTCCTGAAACTGTTCCAAAAAATAGAAATGGAAGGAAAACTTCCAAACTCATTTTATGAGGCCAGAATCACCTTAATCCCAAAACCAGACAAGGATCCCATCAAAAAAGAGAACTACAGACCAATATCCTTGATGAACACAGATGCAAAAATTCTCACCAAAATACTAGCCAATAGGATTCAACAGTACATTAAAAGGATTATTCACCATGACCAAGTGGGATTTATTCCAGGGCTGCAAGGTTGGTTCAACATCCGCAAATCAATCAATGTGATACAACACATTAATAAAAGAAAGAACAAGAACCATATGATACTCTCCATAGATGCTGAAAAAGCATTTGACAAAGTACAGCATCCCTTCCTGATCAAAACTCTTCAAAGTGTAGGGATAGAAGGCACATACCTCAATATTATCAAAGCCATTTATGAAAAACCCACCGCAAATATCATTCTCAATGGAGAAAAACTGAAAGCTTTTCCGCTAAGGTCAGGAACACGGCAGGGATGTCCGTTATCACCACTGCTATTCAACATAGTACTAGAAGTCCTAGCCTCAGCAATCAGACAACAAAAAGAAATTAAAGGCATCCAAATCAGCAAAGAAGAAGTCAAACTATCACTCTTCGCAGATGATATGATACTATATGTGGAAAACCCAAAAGACTCCACTCCAAAACTGCTAGAACTTGTACAGGAATTCAGTAAAGTGTCAGGATATAAAATCAAAGCACAGAAATCAGTTGCATTTCTCTACACCAACAACAAGACAGAAGAAAGAGAAATTAAGGAGTCCATCCCATTTACAATTGCACCCAAAACTATAAGATACCTAGGAATAAACCTAACCAAAGAGACTAAGAATCTATACACAGAAAACTATAAAGTACTCATGAAAGAAATTGAGGAAGACACAAAGAAATGGAAAAATGTTCCATGCTCCTGGATTGGAAGAATAAATATTGTGAAAATGTCTATGCTACCTAAAGCAATCTACACATTTAATGCAATTCCTATCAAAGTACCATCCATTTTTTTCAAAGAAATGGAACAAATAATCCTAAAATTTATATGGAACCAGAAAAGACCGTGAATAGCCAAAGGAATATTGAAAAAGAAAACCAAAGTTGGTGGCATCACAATTCCAGACTTCAAGCTCTATTACAAAGCTGTCATCATCAAGACAGCATGGTACTGGCACAAAAACAGACACACAGATCAATGGAACAGAATAGAGAGCCCAGAAATAGACCCTCAACTCTATGGTCAACTAATCTTCGACAAAGCAGGAAAGAATGTCCAATGGAAAAAAGACAGCCTCTTCAACAAATGGTGTTGGGAAAATTGGACAGCCACATGCAGAAAAATGAAATTGGATCATTTCCTTA